>NW_024870802.1:0-640833 GCF_019054845.1 Dipodomys spectabilis
AGTGGAGGGTAGTGGTGAGCAAGGACGCTGAGATTTTGTTGTTGTTGCTGCCGATTGTTTGGTAGGGGAAAGACTATGATAGAGCTGTTCTGCTCTCTGATTGTGACTGTACTTATACAACTGTGGTTTTGAAGACTCAAAGAAATGTACAGTACAAAGTGTGAATTTTGCTATATGCAATTATATCTTAATATCCCTGTATCCCCCCCCCCCCAAGAGACTTGCGTTCACAGGTTAACTATGTGGCTGTAGGTTAGTTACTTAACCTCTCTGTGCCTCTGTTTTCCTTCAGATGGGAAATGAATAATAGTATCTTGGCCCTTGGGATTGTTGGCAGAGATAAGCAAAGTGTTCAGACAGTGTCTGGCACATAAAGAACGTTCATAAAAGTCGGCTCCTGTCACTGTGGCCGTTAATATTATCTCCCCAAGGCCACGGCTACTGGCTGGGCCTCCTGTTCTGTGAATGAAGAAGCTGTGCAAAGGAACTAATATTGATCTCTCGCTCCAGCAGTGCTCCCTGTGTTTGCCTAAAGGCCATGAACTTCCTTCAGGAGGTGTTGGGATGAGAGAGGCCTGGATTCCTCTCACGAGGCACCAAAAGGGCAGAGATTTCTGCGGATCTCTGATAACCATCTGCTCTGTGTTTCCTCTAAGGCCCCTGCCCCAGCTCAGAGGAGCAAACGGCGGCTCTCGGTGGGTCACTGGCTTTGGTGTTAGGCCGCCTGTCTGGGGGTGAGTGCAGGGCTTTCACACCACACGGGTGGTGGGGGCTGGCGAGGTCCCTACTTGCGGGACTGTGCCTTGTCGCATCTATGAAAAGGGTTTGTTTGTTTGTTTGTTTGTTTACCTTGGTGGGAGAGTCCATGAGCCTGCCCGGGCGCATTCGTCAACCCATCTCAGTTATGCTATGCGGTGCCTGTTCCGGTGTGGTGAGGCCTACCGACCTGGGTTGGCGCAGCGATCTCCCACAACGGGAACCAGTGAGCCCTTCCCCGTCCCAGGTCCCAGGTTCCGTGTCCAGGGCGTGCGATTGGGGAGGCCGCTCGCTGGCGGGTTAATTCGTCCTGGGGTCCACGGTGATTCTCCAGGCGCTCGGGACTCACCGAGTGCGTAGAGCTTCGGTGAACTCGGAAAAGTGGAAATCGTGTCTTTTAAAAAAATCTTTTTTTTTTTTTTTTAACGATCGCGGCAGATCCCTTTCGGTCCCAGGCCCGGAGCCCGGCGGGCGCGGCGGCCGGGCTGTCATCGGTGTGCGCGCAGCGGCGCCTAGTGGCGGGGACGCGCGGGCGAGGTGTCCTCCGAGCCCCCAGCCCGCGCGCCCGGAGGCGGGGCGCGGGGGGGGGGGTCCCCATTGCCTAGACCTCCGAATCGGCCACCCAGGCTATTGGAGGCGGAAGTGCAGGACGGGTGGCTGTAGAGGAGAGAGGACGCCGCGAATCCACTCCCGGCGCCATCAGCTCGACCGAGCGTTCACCAACTTCGCCCCGGGAGTGGGGCTTCCTTGAAGAGGGGAGGGGGCAGGGAAGAGGGGAGAAGTGGGGGACGGGGTTCTGCTCTACGAAACGGGCCGCCAGAGGCAGGGCGGCTGCAGCTCTCAGATTCCCCCCTCCCCCCAGCACAGTGACACTGAGAGACCCCGGGTCCGGCTGGGGCCGGGTGGGGGTGGGGGGTGGGGAACTGGGGTAGTGGGGTGCAGCGCTGCTAGATTAGCGCCCCCTTGAGGCCAGCGGAAGACGCCCCGGGCCGTAGGTCCTTAGTTACTGCCCAGGGGGCACCGTAGCCCCAGGGCACCTGTGGGGCAAAGGGGCGCACAGTAGGTTCCTCCGGCTCCCTCCCCTCCCCTCCCCTCCCCTGGGGGGGGGGTCAGTGCAATCCTCGGGGTTTGCTGGAAACCCGGGTGGTGTGAAGAGCGATCTGGGGGTGGGGGGGGACTCGGGATCGCTGCCGTCCCCTGGGTGTTGGCGGAGCCTGTGAGCATCTGGGTCTCCGGGGGTCGTCCTTCCCTCACATTTCCCTCCTGAACCCCGCACTCGGCTAGACAGCCCGCGCCGGACTCCCGGGTTAGGGTTTAGCGTCAGTTCCTCGGCTGCTTTCAAATGAAAGCCGACGAGCAAGCGAGGGCAGGTAAGGGGAGACCGACAGGGGTCCCGCAGACAGGAGGCAGGAGCAGAGGGAAAGGGGCGTGCTTGCCCCGGGACTGTCCTGAAGAGGTGAGGACAGCTCTGTCCCCCTCAAACCTGGGCCTCCAGCCCCGACAGCCCAGGGCTCCCCAGACCCTCCCTGGTCATTTTAAAGCTGTCCACTGCCAACTTGTCCTCCAGGCTGCTTTTGCCTGGACTTCAGCCCTTGCCCCCGAACTTAGCCGTTTTCCAACTGTGGAACCGCACCTAGGGTGTAGGCCTGGCGGGCACAGTGCAGCCCGCACGTGCTGCAGCGGGGTGGTAAAGCTGCGGAGGAGACTCGGGGCGCCTAAGGTCCCCAAAGTCACTAGTGTAGGTGACTCCAATTGGCCCTGCAACCTTGGAGGAAGGAAAGGGAGGACAGTCCGAGCTGTGCGCTGCTCTGCGAGTTCTGCCTGGTCAGTGCCCAGGGGGCTGTGGATACATTAAGGGTGTTCAAGGGCTGGAAGAGTCCCAAGTGGCCCATAGAGGGTCTCACACGGCCCCCACCCCCAAAAAACATACATGCTGGCCAAAGACCTCAGCTGTTCCACGCTGGCCTCCCGTCCTGGAGCTCGTGTAAGCTCCCGCAGCCAGCGGCCTCTTCGTGGGGTGTGGCTTGCTAGGTGTGAGGAAGAAGCCCTCTGACTTACCCACATGGATGTTAAGGGCCCTTTACACCCACAGACTGGGTACACTGGACAACCCTCCTCGCCCCCCGTCCCCATACACGGGCATCAGGAACGGAGGGAGTGCTGTGCGGGCCCAGATTCCCCCAGATGGCCAAGGGGCTGACAATCGGAGGAAAGGCCGAGTGTAGGGCCCGAGAGGTCTGGGCCTCCAAAGCCTCTAAAGCTCTTCTCCACACCCGCCGGGGCTGGAAGAGGCTAAACCCAACGACCAGCCGCCGCCCGCCCCTTCGCTTAGCCGGGCGGCCAGCGGCTCCCCTCGCCCAGGAAAACCCAACAAAGGGTGGCATCGCCGCTGCGCGCGGGCAGGGACTGCATTGGTTCAATATTAGCTTTTCATTCCAGTCTATTGTGCCCATCTGAGATAATATTGACTCTGAGGTGAGAGCACACGGCGACAGGCTTGTCTGACACTCCGCGGCAGGGCGCTGGGAGGGAAGAGAAGCCGCCGTGGAGAGTTAAAGAGACTGCAAATAAAAGCTGCTCCGGGCCCGGCGCCCTGCGCGCTCGCGCGCCAGATCAGCCCGGACCAGCGGGGGCGCAGGATAGTCTTGGGGACCCAGGGCCCGTGAAGGAAAGATTTCCCATGAGAAACCATCCTAGTCGAACCCACATGCTCATCTTCCCATCGATGTTTGAGGTTCCCCTTCGGAGTTACTCCCTGAGGTTCCCCTTCGGAGTTACTCCAAGGAGGGGAAAAAAAACGAATTCACCAAACACTACCGGGCAAATCTCCTAACTGCCTTTCCAATCACAGCTTTAAAGAACGTGCAGGTATGTGCGTCTAAAGAAAGATTGATTTCAATTTCCACATTGGCTCTAAATACCAGCGTTGGGGGCGATGGAAAAATAGCACATTAAATTGTTTTAGATGTCTGGGACCAGAACGCTTCAGCTAAAGCCCTGGGCAACCAAATGCCCCGCGCAGAGGCTGGTAGTAACGGTGGGAAGTTTGTCCTCACCTGTCAATTTGAGAAACCTGCATTCTATCCTTAAACTGGACTCTGATCCTTATTATAAAAGATCTGGTAATTCAGCCCTGCAAAGAACTAGTCTTTGGGGATCTTTTCATCCACACCAAGACAAGGGTGGGTATGTGGGGGCCTGTATTAGGACAGTCAGTCAGGAGACAGCAGGAAAAAGCAGGCAAGGCTGGAGATCCAGGTGTTTCTCTCCTCCCTTTGGGGTCGCCTTGAGATTCCCAGTGAGGGCTTTCCTTTTCTTTTGTGCGACCTGTAACCTGTGTAGTTAGCTTGTATTCCGTCCTGCTTAACACCTAATATGCTTATATGGTTTCATCATAGATGGTTTAATACAACACCTCGAACTGCTTTAATACATTAGTTCTACTATTTTTCTCATCCATTTAATTATACCTTATGTGGGTATACAGATCTGGATCTATATTGACATAATGTATAGGTTTGTGTGTACCTGCGAAGATCTTTGGGGAGCCTTTATTCTCCCTGAAAATACGTACTTGATAATTTTTTGTGTAACTTTATAAAGTCCTCGTGAATGGCCACTTGGAGTCCAACTATGTTTTCAACAACAAATACTTTGGGGTCCAGTTTTAACAGCAAATACCTTGGCATCCGGCTTTGTCTGCAGGTAAAGGTGGGGGGCAGCTGTGAAGGATGCCGGCAGGGTCTCATTTGGAAAGTGGTTCCCCAAATGTCTTTTCCCAGGACCAGAAGCGACCAGGCTCAGCATCCAGCGGCTGCCTCCTCGCCCGCTGGCTCCTGGGTGGCGGCGATTGGTTTTGGTTTGGAGTGCAGCCATTTAAAGGTTCTGATGCTCTGTAAATCGATGTCATGAATTAACAATTAATTCGGGAAGTGGCATCGACTCAGCTGAGATGTCCGGGAGAGCGCCAGAGGCCTGCCATCTTGGGTTCTGAGCTCTAGACAATGGGCAGTTTGCGGGGTTGCCGTAGCCCAGGCGGGAAGAGCGCCGTAGGTCAGCCGCAGCTGCTCGCTCCGCTGCCTGCCAGAAAGGCTGCCAGAGCTTGAGCTTGGGCCTGGGCCGCTTGCAGACCTTGCGACCTCTCCTCCTACCTCCAACCTGTCTTTCCGAGCCAGTAAGAGCTAAAATGAACAAACTCCCAAAGGAGGGCAGAGGCCAGGTAAGTCAGAAGTAGGGACTTCAGATGTGTGCAAGTGGCCCTTTTGAAGGCCAGAGCCCCAAAGGGACTCAGTTAAAGGAGGAGGAAAAAGGAATTTAAAATAAAGGGGCGGGGGGGGGGGGGGGGGGGGGGGGGGGGGGGGGGGGGGGAGTCAGATACAGCCAGTTCAAACCGCAGACAGGAAAAAGTCCACTAACGTTACCGTAGGACCAAGAGATTGCTCATTTAGAGGCCCAGAGTTAAGAAGGGAAGTTGGGGTGAGAGGTGGGGAGGGAGAGGGGAACTGACCCTGCCCCAAATAGACTAGTTCCAGTGCACTGAGTTGCTTATCTCTTAAAAGCACCAGGACCCAGAGGCTTGCCTGGTGAAAACATCATAAACAAGAAACTTGGCCCAAACCAGACCAGTTGGCTTTGGGTTCCCATTTCTAGCAAAATTTGGGGGTTCCCTGAGGGCCCTGTGATTCTGAGGTGGTAGATTCCTAGGCTTGGGTGTACAGACTAGCGGCCTGGTACCTCCCCCACCTTCCCTGCGGGGCAGGGAGAGCTCCTGCTTTGTTCTCCAAACAAATTTCCGAGTTACCTGCTGAGATTAGTGCTGAAAAGGGAGAAGGGAAACCTGTAAGAGGAAGGAGGTAGGAAAAAGTGTCATTTTGTTAAAAACACTTCCCTCAGGACTGCAGTCTCTGGGCCTGGCTGCTGTGCGAGGGAGGCGTTTATGCCAAGCCTTCCTGATGATGAGGGGTCACTGGGCCAGGCATGTGGCTGTGGATCTCGCTTAGATGGGTTTGGGCACTTCTGGCCCAGCTACAGCATTTTCTCCATCCCGGTGATCCATCTTGTCAGTGTCCAGTGGAATTAAAAAACGATGCCAATGGAGTAAGCATCCAACCTCTGTATTCCTGCCCTTTGCTCTAAACCTCACCCTCCTGGTTTACAGGCAGCTGCCGAGGTGTGCTGGGCAGGAGATAGGTAGATTTTATCCTCACCTGCTGCTAGGGCATCTGTCATAAGAGATAGTTCACTCTGATCATGGGAGTCTCTTGTCCCAGGCATCTAGCTGAGCACCTATTACAAGGATCTGTCTCTTCCCAGGTTGATCCCAGCAAGCGGTTGGAGCAGTCCCCATTGATGGCTGCTCTGTTTTCCCAGGTGGAAAACAGAGGCTTTGTGATAATAAAAGTTCTACCCCAAAGTCACACAGAGTATTGATTGGAACCTAGACCTATGACCTGGACCATTTTTCCTTTTTTCTCCCACCACCAATTCCCCACCAGAACACCTCTTGCTTTTTAGTTTTCCCCTCCCCAAAGCCAATGATCATAGGACTCAGAGCCTGAATCTCACATCCTCTCCAGGTCCAGAAGAGACTGTTGGCTCCTGGGGAGTGTCTGTAGTTTACAAAGAGCCTGTCACTTCTCCTACCTCCTCTGAGAGGTGGACAAGATTATTGTTCCCCACTTTTGAGAGGGAGCAATGGGCTCAGGGAGGCTGCACAACTGGCCCATCCCACAGCCAGCTCGCACAGAGCCCTGGCACTGCCCGAGTCTCAAAAGCTTCCCCGTTTAATAGATTACCACATATGGGACCATTTAGTCAATGGGGTGAGGCCTTGCATTCTGTTGTGAAATTGCGAGGTTGTTTTCTCTTTTTCATGTTTTGAGTGTTTGTACAAATATTATTTCAGGATTCCAAACCTGTTCTGCATTTAAGCTTGTCTTGTCCTGTCTCTTCTCTGTGTGTTCACCCCTTTATATGATAGGGCAACCAGGAACCAAGGCAGGGAAGTACCCCTTATCTAGAATCAAGTGATATTCCAAGAGTCAACTGTACATTTCTATTACCATTTGTTTCATATACCACTAAAATGTGTGATCAGGGGCTTTAAACATGTTGTTGAGGTATATGTTTTTTCATGATTTTCTTAATTTGTTTTGTGTGTGTCGTTTCTGGGGCTTGAACTCTGGGCCGGCACCACTACTTTGCTTTTTTGCTCAAACCTACCATGCTACCACTTGAGCCACAATTCCATTTCCAGCTTTTTGGGTGGTTAATAGGAGATCAAGAGTGTCAGGGACTTTCCTGCCTGGTCTAACTTCAAACTATGATCTTCAGATCTCATCTTCCTGAGTAGCTAGGATTACAGGTGTGAGCCCCTAATGCCTGTCTACTTTCATACTATCATCCTCACCTTAGACCATGTTGCCAAGGGAAGAGTTTGACTTCGAAGGAATCCTTTGGTTCTATATGCAAAGAGATAACTAAGAATCCAGCAGGAAATGGCTCAAGAAGTCTCTGATCTGGAAGGGATGTTCTCAATACTCCACCTCCAGCAATAGCCCACCCTTAATTACTATTCTGTCTTCCGTAGTCTGGGACTCCTTTCCCAGGTCCCCTTCTAAACATCACTATTCCTGTCTCTCTCTTATTTTTTTCCTCCACCTTAGGAAGAAAGAAAAAAGCTTGATTTTTATCTATTATTATAAAATTACCTGTATATTTTAATATACCAGAATACATAAAGAAGTTAGTAACAAACACTCAAATCTGCCCTACCCACTGGTTACTACTGCCAAACATTTCAGGATGTTAACTTTTGACATCTTGGAAAAGAAAAGAAATTAGATTACGTCTACATAGTTTGTTATTATTGTCCAAAAGAAGAAAAGAAAGGAACTGGCTCTGTAATTCTACTTATATGAAGTTCATATGGGCAAAACTCATCTAGGGTACGGAATTCAGGAAGGGGGCTGTCTCTCAGAAAGGGTTGGCTGGAAAGAGTCACAAGAAACTTTCCAGGGGGCTAGAAATGCTCTGTGTCTTGATTTAGTGATGATAATATGGGTGTATGCAGTTGCCAAAACCCATCAAACTTAAGACTTTTAAAGTATTTTACTTTAAATCTTTATACCTTTGTAAAAAAAACAGAAAGCATTTTAAACAGATATTACAGTGAGAGACTAAACTGGAGAGGTAAAGAAGAAGAAGAAAAAAAGCCAGAATTTTTAACCAAGAAGAGGCTGAACAGGAATAAGCTACAATGGGACTGGGGCTTTATGCCAAGGGAGACAAGCTTAGCCTGGTTAATCAAGAAGACTGAATCCTTCAAAGGGAACCCATGAAGACCCTGCCAGTACCCACCGCAGACCAAGCTTCCCACTGCTTCCCTGACTGAGGCACTGCGTTTCCTGATTGGGACAGGGGTCCTTTGTAGCCCAACAAGAGTCAATGTTGAGTTTAGAAGGAACAGAGCAAGCTTTAACTTTCACACAGATTCTAGAAGTTTCCTTCTGGTCCTTGTCTGTCATTTCCAATGCTGTTCCTCATAAAAGGAATGCTATAAAAGGTGGTTGAGATTCCATCCTTGAAAAACCTATTAAATGCCTAACTCATAAAAATATAGAATTCTCAGCTTGATAGGACAGAATTATGTATATGGAGTTGTATGTGTGCCATGAAAAAAAAATTAATGAGAAGAAAGCAAAGCTCTTTCTCTCAAAACATACCTGTCTATGTCAGGTGTCATGTTGGCGTTTGGTATTTAAAACGGAACAAATCGATGATACTATCTAGAAGAGGAAGACCACCTGTTACACACCGAGCAATAAACCTTACGGTGTTAACATGTGAGAGATGTGGTCTTAGTCTTACTACCTTGAAAGCATTCTGGCTTAACCTCTTAATCACTGCTGGGCTCTGTTGATTGTTTTCTAATTTCAAATTATTTGAAGGGAGTGAAGGTGGAAATGATCTGTAATTCCAAAGGGAAAAGGAAAGAATTAGAAAGGCACTAAAACCTAGCATAAGGACTGTCAAAGCTAGGGCTGAGGGCTGGGAATGTGGCTGAGGGGTAGAGTGCTTGCCTAGAATGTATGGCCCTGGGTTCGATTCCTTAGTACCACATAAACAAAAATAAATGAAATAATTTTTTAAAAAAAAGATAGGATTGAAGCTGGGAGCTGGTGGCTCACAGCTGTTATTCTAGCTACTCAGGAGGCTGAAATCTGAGGATCACGGTTCAGAGCCCGCCCAGGCAGGAAAGTCTGTGAGATTCTTTTTTTTTTTTTTTTTTAAATTTTATTTTATTTTATTTGAGAACATACTGTACAGAGGGGTTACAATTACATGGGCAGGATAATGCATACATTTCTTACCAAGCATTGCATCCTCCTCCTTTGTTTACCCTTCACCTCCCTTCCCAGGCTCCCCCCTCCCTCCCACCCAATCATACCCCCCTCCCCCCCCCCCACCGACATTGTAAAGCTGGTTTTGACATGACATTTTGTACTTCTCATTGTTGCAACAGGTCCACCTGAATCCTTAAACGACTTGTTTGTCCCCGTCTCCTCCACATGTTATACTGACATCAAATATAGTGAAAGCAGGGGTTACACTGTGGGGGAGGGACTGTGAGATTCTTATCTCCAATTAACCACCAGAAAACCGGAAGTGATGCTGTGGCTCAAAGTGGTAGAGGGCTAACTTGAAATGAAGAGTTCAGGGACAGTGCCCAGGCCCAGAGTTCAAGCTCCACAACAACCCAAAAAAAAGAGGATTGATTGAAATATGAGAAAAGCAGAAGCGTAAAACTGGACAGTGGGAAGAAAGCAGCAGCACCGTTCCTCATGCCAGTCCCTCCATGCTGAGGTGTGCCCTCCCCAGGATGGCTTGGGTGCTGTCTGCAAGCAGAGCATGAGGAGGGCCTGTGCCTTCAGGAATATGAAGCCTGTAGCCACTGAAAATCACATAGGAAATTTGGGATTCATTTGTTCACTCTACTGCTACTGAGCATGTACCTTTTATAAGGAAGCTTCCAATTGACCTGCAATTAACAAATTTAGTCAATCATGACTCTTGCCCTCAAGAGCTACTTGGGAAACTGGACAGCTAACTATTATTTAATAAGTGTCCAAACACAGAATGCTTAGGGAAAAGCTGCTGACATCCTCTTTCACTGACACGGGAAAGCATGTAGGTCCAGTACTTCTTCCCAAGAAAATCCTAGAGGATGAAGAAAACTAATCTTCCCAAAGAACCTTTAGGAGTAAGGTGGTTCTATAATGGGTAGCGAATAAATCATGGCAAGCAGGGAGGGGACGGTCCTGGGCCGGTGGAAAGAATATAGAAAGCAAACGACAAAAGGGACAAACACCTGTTGAGTGCTCATTGGGTACTTTGTGCGGACTATCATCTTTAATTGTCACAAAACCCTTTAAGGGGGATATAATATGTCTTTCTCTCCCTTTGTCAGATAGACAGACAAATAGATGTGGACTTGTTATATCTATAATATAAATAGCCCTATTTTACAGATTTTTGAGTGCGATTTATACAAGTCAAGTAAATTCTCTAGGCACGTGGAGAAATTCCCATAGCAAGAACTTGAACCCTTGTCTTAAACAACCCAGCCCTCATTTCAGACTGAAATTCATCAGAAAATTGAGGTGATAACGATGCAGAATCTTTCAACCTGGCACAGTAGTTTCCAGAATTAAATGCAACAAGGAAGTTAAAAAAATGCCTTTGTGGGTTAGAAAGATGGCTCAGTGGTAGAGTACTTGCCTTGCATGCATGAGGCCCTGGGTTCTATTCCTCAGTACCACATAAGCAGAAAAAGCCGGAAGTGGTGCTGTGGCTCAAGTGGTAGAGTGCTAGTCTTGAGCTGAAGACCTCAGGGACAGAGCCCAGGCCCAGAGTTCAGGCCCCACGATCGACCAAAAAAAAAAAAATGCCTTTGAAAATAAAGTGCAAGCATTGCAGAAGTATTAGTTATTAAAATAACTTGCAGCTACGTCTTCCCCTTGCTGGTCAATTATTCATTCAACAAACACTTCCTGTGCACATATGCTGAGCCAGGCGGCACAGTTCTAGGCACTGGGGATAGAATCGAGGAAGAAACATAAAATGTCTATCCTGATTGAGCTGGTGATCCCTGGTAGGAATCTCTTGACATGAAGAAAAGGGCTGATGAACCCCAAGGCACAGGCAGAGAGCCTACAGTAACTATTTATTAGTCACTGAAATACTGAAAACTTGGAAAAAAGCCTAAAATGTCCTATAATGATGAGTAATAAAATATTAGGATGTTCCCATACTACAGAAAACTGCTACCATTTATGAAGTGGCTCTGTACAGAAGCCTAGAAAGATTTCTAAGACCCAAAAGGAGGAGGGAAAAAAGTTCCAGAACAACATGATCCTGTTAAGGTTTTAAATGAACACTACTTGTATGTCTTGCACTAATACATAAATTACATGTGGAAACTTAAGAGGTAAAGTCAGAGAAAGTTCTAGAAAGGGCCACATCAGGCTACAACTACACAGTAGCTTCAAGGGAAGAGAAGGGAACTGGAGGATGGACTGGGCATTTTTACAGACTACAATGTACACTTAATTGTTTAATTGCTGACAATGAGAAGGCATTCATGGATTGCCTGTGTAATTAAACAAGGAGACACATGCACATAAGGAGAATTTAGTTCTAGCAATGGGATTATGGCTGACAATTGTTACTCTTTTAATCTCCTTTACTGTTGTTTTAATATGTCTATACAGAGATACAGACACATAGATGGGTTGGTGCCAAGACATAAAAGGTGGAATTAAACATGGTATCCTGGCTTGGAAGGCTTGCCACTCCCCACCCCACCTGCAGTTTATAGGAAACCTTTTATTTTTTTTTAAAGAGCATCATGAGATGTTGGCTAGAATCCTTGCTTTCCCAGTTCTGAAACACATGTAATTATTTCAGTTAAGTAGCCTCAAGGATCTTTGTGATAGATATGACTTCATTATGATAGTATCAAGCCTCTCCCCACAGAGACTGAGAGTCAGTGTGGGGGTTCTACTCTGTGGGGGTGGCTCCCAACAGTGTCCCCAGGTGCATGAACCAGTCAAGCCAGCTGGCCTTTGCTTTGGCTGGTCTTTGAATACCACCTCATGTATTCTTTTCTAATCTCATCCAGTCTTTCTTTGCCACTTTGGGCAAGTGATTGCTATTGGTCTTACAGATGAAGAAGCTGAGTTCTCATGGCCTATAATGTCATTTCTTTTCTTTTTTGCTGTTTGTAATTTGGATTTTTTAAAATTTTATTTTATTGTAAAGGTGCTGTAAAGAGGGGTTACTGTTACATGAGTACATTTCTTGTCCAGCATTGTTACCCCCTCCTTTGTTTTTCTCCTACTATCCCTTCCCTCCCCACCTCCCCAACTCATTATTTCTTTTGATTTCTCTCAAGTTCCATCATAGCAAGAGATCTCCATCCACCCATCCACCCATTTACACACATACACACACACACACACACACACACACACACACACACACTTGCCATGTGCCAGGACAGAAGCAAGAAGCAAGATCTCTGCATAGATCACTGGGTATGGTTGAACCGAATAATTGAAGATGTTGAAGCTGGTGAAACTACCAGAAAGGTGGACCTGGAAAAGTACAGAGTCCTAATTTCCCTGCAGCCTTCTATCTCTTAGATCTCTTTCAATCTTTTAGATCTCTTGAATAACACTGGCTTCTAATCCTCAGCCCCTCAGTCCCAAGCCTAAAGCTGGCAGAGTCCCTGACGGTGTACTTGGCCTCAGGTCCAGAAACTGCCTCACACCCAAGTTCTGTAAGGGAAAAAATTGCACGTAGGGGCAAGGATAGCAGAAGGTCAAGACCCTAAGAGAATCGGAGAAAGGATTTATGGTCACCCTGGCTGGCCCACTAATCCAACAAATTCTTAGTGAGGTCCTTGGCTCACAGGGCCTTACAAAGCAGAGTGAGGTCATTAGTAGCCTTCCAGAGAACAAGTACCCTCATACTGAGAATTTTTAGACAGTGCCCACTTCTGGGCACTTGGAGAATAAGCCCAACTAGTCTTCGAGGAGCAGAAAGCTGCTGGAGGAGTATTAGATATACCAGACACTAAGTCCAGGGCTAGGAATCAAAAGGCATTTTAGATTAGAGCAAGAAACTCCACAGTGCCCTTAATCAGGGTCAAGCCTAAGCATGAGGAACTTGTATCCATGGGCTAGGCAGGACGTGTTCAAGAAAAGAAATAAGGGACCTGGCACTGGTGACCCATGCCTGTAATCCTACCTATGCAGGAGGCTGAGATCTGAGGACTGCAGTTCAAAGCCAGCCCAGACAGAAAAGTCCCCATGAGACTCTTACCTCCAATAACCACTCAAAAACCAGAAATGGCACTGTGTCTCAAAGTGGTAGAGCACTAGCCTTGTGCAAAGAGCTTAGAGACAGCTCCCAGGCCCTGAGTTCAAGCCTAACAATCAAAGAAAGAAAGGAAGGAAGGAAGAAAGAAAGAAAGAAAGGAAGGAAAGAAGGAAGGAAGGAGGGAAGGAAGGAAGGAAGGAAGGAAGCAAGGAATGAAGGAAGGAAGGAAGGAAGGAAGGGGTACAGCAGATGACCCAGCCTCTTCTTCTTTCCTCATAATTCCTAGCTGTGTGATCAGGCAAATGACTCAACCGGCCTCAATGTCTCTTTCTGTAAATAGTCACAATTGCACAATTGCACATATGCTTTTTCCTTCTGAGGATGATTCTGAAGCTCAATTGTAGCAGTCGGTGGACAGGTAAGGTGGCAGGCGCTTTCATACACACTGATGTAATAATCATCGACTCTATGTCTTCCTTTTTCTCCACTCCTCATACAGCCACATTGGGGCCTTCCTGTCCACTGTGTAAGGCCTCCCAGCACAGAGACCACAGGGACAGCGTGGAGGTAGGGTGGGAGCCCTGGCCTGATCACCACCCATGAGTGGCAGGGTCCATCCAGAGCTGGCAGACACCCTACCGGGTGAGTAGACAAGCTGGTACTAGTGTGGGCATCATTACTGAGGGTGCACATCCACCCTGAAGCCCATTAAACCAGTGCCTTGTGTATGGGCTCCTCCCAGCCACCAGGCCTAGGGCCTTGAGGTGATCTGCACGGTGGCTGCCATGGTTCTCAGAGCGTTCCCGGGCTCCTCGGGTGGAGAGGCCACCCGGCACCCTATGGGCTTCTGGGTGGGAACTAGGGAGTCCTGGGGAACAATAGGGACCTGGAGATCTGAAGACACAGTTCCTTCTGGTTGACATATGCTGGCCAGCTTGGGCAAGTCACCTCACCTTTCCCGGCAGATTTGTGCTCAGTGTCAATCCTATGCGTTGCTTTTTAAAAATTATTATTTAAGGATTTATGGTCATGTAAAAGTTGAATATGACATAAGAGGATAAAGTAGAAATGGCTTTTTGTTATAATCCTACAGTCATTGATTAACACTGTAAAAAATGGTCCTAACTATAAATCACTGTGTTTACTTCTTAAGCAGAATTAGACTACAGAGGTAAGTTGTTTCCTTGTTTACTTGCCAATATTTTCTTGCTTTTCCTTCCCTCAGTGAATAGTTCTGGAACATTCACTCGGCCACCTACGCTACCACAGCCTCTGTCTAGAGTAAGTCTTCACACAGGGTTTACTCCCTGAGTGGAAATCCTTGCATCTGATGTATTTCTACACACTCACAATATGCTGAATATTAGCACCTTCTTTTAAAATTTGACAATTGGGAAAGACAATGATGCTCGGTTGTCCTAATTTCTAATGGTTTATTTTAATAGTATGCTTGGTTAAAAAAAGTTTTCCTGTATTTTCCAATTTTTTTGGGGGGGGGGAATGGTAGCTACTCTCTGTTTTCTGTCTGTTGTGGTTTTTTGGTTCTGGGAGCAAACTTTTTTCTTATCTTAGAACAGCACTTTATATAGGAAAGCTCTTTCTCTATTGCTTGTCATAAAAGTTTCATTCCTCCTCTTCTTTGTAGTGAAGTTTAAATATAGAAATATATTATCTTTAATATTGTACTATATTCTGTTATTTGGAAGGAATTATTGGTGTTTTTCTCTCTGCAACTCCTGAAGTTTATCTAATTTTCCAAGAAAAGCCTTTCTTCTTCTCAGGATTATAGAACTACCATTCTTTAGCCTCTTTTAGAACTTTTATAATTTTAAACAATATGTACATCTTTATTGCATTTGGAATTTTTTTTCAATGAATGGCACATTAACAACTGTTCTTTTTTTCCCTCTCCAAATGAGTAACAAATTTTTCCAACATCATTTTGTGGATCATCTAGACATTTTTCCATTTATAGAAAAAACAATCTGTCAAGTGTGAGGCTCTCACTTTTTATTATATTAACCTATCTTTATTCTAGGTTCTATTTGATTCGTTAATGTACTTGGTTTCAACAACACTATGTGCTGTTTAATTAGTGTCACTTTGTAATACCTTTTAAATTGAGTAGGACAAGTCTGTCTCATTTTTCTTTTCGGAAAGTTATCTGTTTTCATGTATCTATTCTCTGAGGTGCTGTTTAGAAAATCAACTTGTCAATTATTCTTATGAGAAATTTTTACCAGAACTGGATAAAATGTACGAACCATTTCACGAGAAGACTACACTTTTACAACCATCAGTTTTCACAACCAGGAGCACAATAATTTATCTAGAACTTCTTTGATATACCTCATTATTCTACATAGGTGTTTTATACTTCTTGTATGAATGAGTCATCGTATTTTCAGTTCTAAAGATAATTTATATTTTTCTTTTTTGCTATTGTAAATGCAACAATTTTTCACTTTGTATTTCTAAGTTAGTACTCTTAGATGAGAAAACTAGTTTGTGTCAAATAATCCTTAGGAACTCTCTTATTGTTTCTATTATGTAATCAGCCACATCTCTCAGATTTTCCATTGAATAGTTGCTTTACTTATTACCAAAGGAAAGCATGACTTGTGTAGAAAATGAAAACATACAGGGCAGGGGGTGTGGCTCAAGTGGTACAGCTCCTGCCTGGCCAGCAGGCCAGGCTTCCCTGAGTTCAAACCCAAGTACTTCAAGAAGAAAAGAAAAGGGCTGGGAAGTTGGCTCAGTGGTAGAGTGCTTGCCTTGCATGCCTGAGGCCCTGGGTTCAATTCCTCAGCACCACATAAGCAAAAAGAAAAAAGCCGGAAGTGGTGCTGTGGCTCAAGTGGTAGAGCGATAGCCTTGAGCTGAAGAGCTGAGGGACAGCGCCCAGGCCCAGAGTTCAAGCCCCACGACTGGACCCAAAAACAAAAAAAAGAAGAAAAGAAAAGAAGGAAAAGGAAGGGGGGAGGGAAGGAGGGAGAGGAGGGAAGGGAAAAAGAGGAGAGGAGAGGAGAGAGGGGAGGAAGAAGAAGGAGAGGGAGAGGAGGGAGGGAAGGAAGACGAAAGGGATGGAAGGGAAGTAGGGGACAGAGGGAGGGAGGGGGCACTAGGAGGGAAGGAAGGAAGGGAGGGAGGGAGGGAGAGAGGGAGGAAGGGAGTGAGGAAGGAAGTGAAAACATACAAGAGGAAAGAAACAAGGAGTGCCTGTGAAATGTACTTTTCAAAGACAATCCCTCCCAGTGTTTCAGGAATATCACTCAAATATATACGTATACAGTGCAAGATATTATCAAAATATATACCTTATAATTATCTACTGCAGTAGGCATAGGTATATATGGTTTCTTGAGACGCAATGTAATCACAATGTTTTATAGTCAACTTTCCCTACTTAATACAACATTATAAACCTTTCCTCCATTAATCTTCTGTATCATAACAGCTGTATCAAACGAATGTATTTATTTAAACAATTCCCCAATCCCACCTTTCAGTTTATCTATGAAAATTATAAACAATCCCATAGGGAACGTCTTGCTGACTCTCTTGAGTATTGATGATTATTTCTTCCCAAGAAAGTTCTAGAGTTGAAATGTCTAAGGCTAAAGTCCCACAGCAATCTAAGTCTTTAGTAACACGTGGACAAAGTATCTCCTAGAAATCCTGTGCCCACATACTCTCCCTACCTCTAAATAGTTCCTCTATACACCCCACCTTCCTCAGGAAACATTTTACCACCGGAATCTCTGGGGTTGTTGCACTAAAGGGCTATAATATCCTGTCCAGGTTAACAATGTTTTGTTGGCTACCAACCCTCAGAAGTCCCCTGTGCAGCGCCATCTGCTGCCTGGGTTACATTTGAGAGTCTCTGGTCTGACCAAGGAGCTTCATTTGATGGTTGGGATCCTCAGTTTTGGGGACCATCATTTAAGACTGAAAATGGTTAACTCAGCCTCAGTCTTTGCTGCCTACAACCCAAAAGGTATTGGGAGGTCCTACGAGATGCCAATCATCTTGAGATTGCTACTTATGAATAGCAGAAGTTATGTGTGTGCTTTAAGTAAAAGATGTCCTTTCCTTGTCATTTTTTTTAAATCAGGGAAGACAATGTCAGATTTCTCCCCATCGGGTGCTGACTTGACAAGAAACTCACTTCATTCACAAACCCTCCTCTCTAGGGAAGGCATTTTTCTAAGCAGCAAATGAGGACAAAACACATCTGCATTGACAAGTCGAAACTTATATCCTTCTATGGTGTTTTTGCTCTTTTGAAAATGTTAATAAAAACTTAATGTGGAAAAAAAACAACTTTTTTTTTCCAAATATGTGTACCAATGGGCCCGAGGCAACTCATACTTTCTTATAAAATAAAGTAGGTCACTCACATCAATCATGTCGTCTTAGCACATTTTTTCCAAATTAGGAATTCTCCATCCATCATACCACGTTATGGCATCCGTTCTCCAAACATTTCCTTTTAATATGCTCTTTAACATGATAAGCAAATCTAATAGAATACATTAGTGTCACTTCCCAGTGATGGAGCACTTCCTTCTGCTGCAATCCTCCAGGAGCTCGGAGAAACATTTTTACTAGCTCTCTCTTTGACAGCATTCACTTACTCAAACTGTAACAGGGCTCCCAATGCTGTCAAAGCCACACTTGGATGGTAGCCTTAGAAAGATTGCAAAGAGGGGTAGCGCGGGAGATGATGTCCCTGCCTCACCCCTCCATACGCTGTACATGTAGAAAGGGAGACACTGTGCCCCAACATAGCTGTAAATCCAGATTCTGTGCACAGGCCAGGGTTGATGTGTCACCTCCACTCAGTGAAGTTGCACACAAACACATACCACCCCATGGAGATCCAAAGCTTCTGCTGGACTGCATTTTAAAACCATCGCTGCTCAGAGAACAAACACTTCCAAATCTAGGTGATGCAGAAGGGCGGGTCCTTGGCTTCCCTTGTGTGCGATTCCTCACTGCTTTCCAGCTCTGGTGTAAAGACATGCTCCGTTTGGAACCCATTTGAGATACGTATATTTGCATGTTTATCCATGATCATGTGACATTTACCTGGCAAAACCCAGGGATGGGTTTTCTCTTGGCTCGCTGGTTCTTCTATGCAGGTGTTCAGTGTTAGTGCTTGAGTCTCTGGTTTTTTTGTTTGTTTTTTGTGTTTGTTTTTTTTTTAATTTGGTTTTACTAGATTTTTTTTTTTTTTGGTACCAGCACTGGGGCTTAAACTCAGGGACTGGCTTTTCTAACTCAAGACTAGCACTCTATCACTTGAGCCATATCTCCACTTCTGGATTTGTGGTGGTTAATAGGAGATAAAGATCTCATGGACTTTTTTGTTCCTAGCTTGCTTTGATCTGTGATCTGCAGATCTCAGCCTCCTGAGTAGCTAGGATTACAATTGTGACCAATGCCTGGAAGTTTCAGACTTTTGGACACCTAGTAGGAAAAGATGAGAATGGAGAAGAGAAAGTGGGGGCTGTGTGGTGTGCCGAGGAGTCTTTTATCTAAAACCATGGGATCATGTGGACAGTGGTTTGGAATGCCCATCTGGGAACCACACCATTGCATCTGTTCAGAGTATGGAAATCTAAAGCTATGGTCTGAACGGCACAGCACTTGATGGCACACCATTTTTGCTCAGAGCTCATGACTTAGGCTTTGTGTCCCTAGTAATATCATCAACTCGTTCATCAACAAAAATGACAGTGCTCAGGGTAGCAGGAGACACAGAAATGAGGCACATTCCTGCCCTTAAGGCAGCTTAAAGTCAAGCTTGAGTCAAACAGGAAAGATGAGGAAAGGAAAAAAATTGCCCAGGGGGGTGGGTTTTGAGGAGGGAGAGGCAGCTGAGGTAGGGGTGGATGTGGTAGACAGTTGGGGAGATCGGCCCTTGATGGATGGTTGCTGGGATTTGGGCATGCACAGACAGGGAAGGGCATTTACCTAATAAGACTGAGGGGCTGGCATGTAAAACGGGAAGGGAAAGGGCAAAGGGCAAACACTCAATACCAGTGGCCAGCAGATGATGATAAGAGGCATGAAAAGGGCTCAGGGAGGGGGTACAAGAGGATCAAGTACAAGAAGAACCTCAAATGCCAAGCTAAGGAGCAAAGTATCTAAGGAGTACTCTCCTTCCATATCTCCAAACTGTTCCAAGGGCATCAGTACCACTTCCTGGAATGGGAGGATTTCATACGAGGGGACAGTGTTATGTAGATGCATTTGAGTCCCCCAACTCTTCTAGCAATTAAGCATTTTTCCTTCTGCAGTTTGGAGCACTCCCCAGGAAACCCCTCCTACACCTCAAATCATGACTCACCGAACTTTAAGGTTGTCCCCAGGTTTCAGAGTGTTCTGTAAGTTGGTTGAAATTTGTGGAAGCTACCACTTGCACAGCTTTTCCTAGAGGGGACAAGGCAGTGCTTTCATGAATTCCTTCATTTGTTCAGCAAATGTTTGCTGATCAGGTACTACGCAGCCAACGTTGTGCGTTAGGTATTAGAGACAATTGTAAACGATGAGTGGAGCCCTGCCTTTATGGGGTTTTGTTTTTGTTTTTGATGGACGAGAAGTAAGTTTTCAAGGAGTAAAAGAAATGATCTGGGTGGTGTGTTGGAGGAGCTACTTAGAGTAAAGGATAGCATGGAGACAGGCAAAGGCAGAGCTGGAAGAACTCACCAAGCAAGGCCCAGCAAGTGCATATGTGGTGTCAGCAGAGGTCAGCAAATGAGCGGAAACAGCTGGGGAGGTGGCAGGAGCCAAGTTGGGATTGGAGGGGCAATCAGCCCCCGCCTCCATTTCAATAGGGCAGTGAAAGAGCTATGAATTTTGGGGTCTCCGCTATAGAGCCACTGTGAGCCACCATATGTCCTTGGCCTTAGTCATACCCACTTTTCCTACAAAGTCAAAACAAGTGCTTTACAGTGCATCAGCTTTTATTTTTACAGCAATCTTTGTACCCAAACCACCGTAGCATTTTTAATAACAAACTGGCAGAGAGTCAGACATCTGTACTTGAAAAAAAAAAGCCCAAGCCAAGTATTTCTAAATGTTTTATATTTACTTGTAACATTAGAATAACCATGAGGTTGCTTTTTGCATAATCGGAACCATTCTCATTAAGGTTCGACAGATCTTCTCCTCTATGGGCCTGGGAGGTGGTTTTCATTATGGCAAAATGACATTGATCTGACAGGAGTGAATCTCTCCTTGAACATTCGTAGGGAAAGAGGCAAGAAGTTGAGAGAAGCCAGGGCAAGCTAGGAAAATGAGAGCTCTAGGAAGATAACCATCAGCTTGGCATGGGGGTACCATGGCAGGGGCTGAAGCTTTGAAGTCTGGTAGGGCTGGCCTAAAAGTCTAGCTGGAGAACCCTGAGCAAGTGACTTAACTGCTCTGAGATTCACTCACAAAATGGTGCTGATTCTGGAACCCTAGAGAAGTCTAAGGGGAACCACACAGGCAGAGGGGTCTGGTCCAAGGCTGCTTTCTGGTTGTCCTCTTGCAGAATTAGTATTTCACTTCACTATCAATTTCTATGTATTTAAGATTTCACCAATAAAAAGACACTCAGCTGAATCTGAACTTTAGATAAATAATAATTATCTTAGTATAATCATGTGTCGTGTAATATGCATGATCTATTTAGGGTCAAAGTATATATCAAGTATCTAAAATTTAAATTTGACCAGGAATCCTATGGTTTGTCTGGAAACTCTATTCGAAAATTTTCATTCTACCCCAAAACATTAAAAACTAGTTGTGAGAGCCAGCCCGGTCTTAACAACACAGACACTTGTATCAGATCTCGCATGAAGGAGACAGTCAGTAAAGATGTGTGGAATAAGTGCTAAGACCCTGTAATGAGCTGTGCACTGGTAGCTCACACCTGTAATCCTAGTTGCTCAGGAAGCAGAGATCTGAGGATCATGGTCCAAAGCCAGCCTAGATAGACAGAAAAGGCCATGAGACTCTCCAATTAATGAGTTGGTAGAGGACTAACCTTGAGCAGAAAAAGCCAAGCCAGAGTAAGAGGCCCCAGTACCAGCCTCTATCCCCAAACCCTGTGCTAAAAAAAAGAAAGAAAGGAAGGAAGGAAGGAAGGAGGGAAGGAGGAAGAAAGAGAAAACTCCAGCACACCATGTCATAAGTCAACAGACTTGGGAAATAAATGCCTTTTAAGTATGTCTTATAGGACAAGCATCAGAGGAAGGCAAGAGAGAGTTCCCCAGTCTGTACGCCCTGCTGCCAGAGTAACCCAGGAATCCAGAAAGACAGAGGTTCTCAGCTGTGACCTTCCCTCAGCCACCTGCAGCCAGGTGGAGCCTGGTTTGTACAATTCCCATCTCAAGTCTCTGAACGCCCCTCCACAACTCCCCTGCCACACCAGGCCAGGCCGCAGGAGTATTTCCTACCCTCCTCACTTCAGCCTTTCTTTTATTACAAAAAGAGATGAAACTTGCAAGGGCTGAGCCTGCTCCATTGGTCCCGTTCCTCTTAGTACACAGAAACATCTGGGCTAGGAGCAGGAGCCAGTGGGGTTTGAGCTGGGAGAAGCCACTGGGGAAGGAAGGACAAGTCAGGTGTCTTGATGTGCAGGGGAGACCATGAATGATATGGATGGCTTCCCCAGCACCCCAGACTGGGCTTGTGAAGAAAGGATTCCAACATCAAGAAAAGCAGCCGGCCAGTAAATTCCTACTTAGTTCATTTTCTAAGACTTCCGAATGTGTTTTGAATTTTCTCTAAATTAAGATAATCATAAAAGGTTAAGATATTTAAACAGAGCGCCACCTGATCCTGGGGCTTGATTTGTATGCTTAATTAGTTCCCGGACATATGGTTCAGAGCTTCTTATGAAAACAGGGTACTGACTCGAAGTATATTTGGGTAGTAGATGGAAGGATGTTAAAGGGACATTCAGACCCATCTCAAAGCTCTTAACCTGCCCTTGATCTGTGCTGGGAGCTTGGGCTGACATCTGTTTCAAAGAGATATTTTTTTTTTTTAAAAATCTTTCCGGGGGCCTCGTGATAAAACAAAACGCCATGTGGAGATAGATATCACGCATTTAAATACTTTGAGGAATGTGTGGCCCTAAAATCTGAGAGTGTGGAGGTGCAGAGATCCTGGGATACTGTTCTTTGCCTGAGCCTGGGAAGGAGCCGATGGGTCACCAATGTCCCCAGGTCCCTTTGTTCTTTGGTCTGTTTCGATCCCTGGTAAGACATCAGGCACTCCAGCATGTAGAACATAATCAGATCACCAAGGTCCTTTGCCAAGTTCCCATGGACCCAGGGACCCCCCCCCCAAAGGGTACTTCCCGGAAGTGAGGTGCTAAACGGACTGCCCCCTCCCTTGCCTGCCAGCTGTACGGCACAAGCCATTCTTCACTCTACATCTCCATTTTAAAAAGAATGTGCTTAGTGTCTAGACAAGCCTTCGCCCCAATTTCCATCAGATTTCTGTCCCTAGAACACTCTTCTCTGAGCACTCCTGTTGGTAAAACAAAAAAACAAACAAACAAAAAAAAAACAATTGAGGCTACACATTGGAAATGTGCCATCGAGGGCCAGTAAAGTGTCTCAGAGGAGATGGATCATCCTACCCCTTTGATGTTGGGACCTCCATACTTCCCCAGGTCACCCATTCATCCACATCCTACCCTGTCCTTTGAGCTAGGGTACTCTAGCAGGTGTCAGGTGAGGAATGGGATGCTATAGGAAGGTGATCTGAGAAGGGGAAAGCTCACTACTTCTCACAAGACAGTGTCTCACAAGACAGTGTATCCTGGGCTCCCAATGATACACCCATCTGGACAATGGTGACACCAGGTGACAGGACATTATAGAGGACCAAATGACCAAAGCCTCAAGAAAGGAGGTGCATGTGGTCCAAAACAAGAGTTGCTTTCCAGGGTACAAACAGCACACACTCGCGCTCATCTGATTCTCTGGCCGCTCTGTTAAGTCATCAGGCCGGATGATCCTTTCTGTTTGGTAAATAAGTAAACCAGAGTGCAGTGAGGTGATCTAGCTTTCCCAGATTCACACTCAGGCTCAGATTTCCCAGGCCCATTGAAGGCCAGGAAGTTCAGACAAAGGTCAGATGGCAAAGGAGCTTTAATAGAGCCTGAAGGAGACCAACTATTTCTTCCACACTCAAGATCCTCAGGGGATGCTGCTGAGCAGAACTGAGGATCAGGAGCTGGAGTGAGGGAAGCTGAGGGTAGAAGTTTAAAGAAGCAGGTATGAGAGGCCCTTTGAGATCTAGAGCAAACTGAGCCAGGGACAGGGAGGGAAATAAGAGGGGTGGAGCCCTGTCGGGCAACCAGGAAGTGGGCTCCCAGGCCCCATGCCGCTTTGTGTCCACAGGACTGACTCCACTCCTTCCACAGCCAGCCAACACCGCAGTGTGGGCAAGAGACACAGTTCCGAGAGGTAGGACACACCGGCTGCGTTCATAAGACCTCATCAACTTCCCACAGCCACCCCCTAACATGAAAATCTTAATGCCCCCATTTCACTGATGAGCAAACTGAGCCACAAAGCGGCTCATGAACTCAGTCATGGTGTGGAGTGGAATGTGTGTGCTACAGCTTGTGTTTCTGACCATGACCTACCTATCACCCGTGAGGCCTCACCTGCCCCTCAGGTGGCCAGCAAGGACTGGCTCCCTACCACCTTTCCAAGTGAGTCTGTCTAGCTCCCCCTAGCTGTAAAACGCTCCCCACTCCAGCCCAAAGTTACCCCTCTCTTTTTCTATTCCCGCCCCAGGCCCCAGAGGGCTGTTGCTGCCCCAGCAAAGCAAGCAGGAGGCCAGATCAGGGCTGTGATAAAGTGAGGGAAAGAGTCCCCGTGAGCTGGAGAGCCATCCCGGGGCTTCACAGCGGGAGACCTCTGAGCTGGGCCAAGCAGAGAGGGGGGCGGGGAGATCAAAGCCAGCAGGGGGTGGCGGAGCAACAAGGAACAGAAGTGCGCAGAGGCAAGGCTGCTCCACTATCATTCCTGTGGCTGGCTGATCTTTGAAGATCGAGGACACCCTGACCCAGGGTGCAGGGTGGAGAGGCTTGAGGCCCCAGCCTTAGCATGGCCGCCTTGCCATCCTGGGCCCAGGCCTAAGACCAGGCGAAGGAGATCAACTTCTTCTTCTGCAGTCCCAGATCCCAGAGATTTCCCCCCCACACATACACACACAAATGGGGGAAGGGAGGGAGAAGCAATAGGAGCTGAGAAGTTGTGAATCAAAGCCTTCCCTCTTCTAGCCCGGCTGTCAGTCTCTTTCCTGGGCACCCCTCCATCCCATCTTGGGGCTCCATGTCCAGCATCTCTGAGATGGCTGCTTTCAGTGTCCTGTGTGGGTATGGGTCCCGCATAGTGGTGTCTGTCACTCTTAATGGCTCTGAGCAGAGTGCTGTCCACTTTGCTGGACTTGCGGAAATCCTCACGCCTGCCAGATGGAGACATACCTCTCTGTAAGGCTCTAGAAGGCTCACTGGGAGTGTCTCATGAGAGGCAGCTCCACAGCCTGGGGTGAGAAATATGAGATGGGGCATGTCACCTCAGTTTCCTCATCTGTGGCCCTAAGGAAAGGCTAGCCTGTCCTAACATTCTGCAGAGCTCTGGGACTAGGCATGATGTCTCGGCATAAATCAGGATTCCTTATTTTTTAACTTGACTCTTGAAATTAAAACAATCAAGGGCAGGGGTTCCTCACCTCTGTCAGCTGACTGCCTCTAGCTCAAGTCTTAGCTCTGTGTTACTTCCCCCAAGCCTTCCTGAGGCACCTGCTCCAACAGCTCCCTCTTGTCTGCCTAACAGTCTCCCACCCACACTGCTGGTTTCTACTGCTCTTACCCAGGGCCCCATGCGTGACTAGTAACTGTTGAATGGGTTTATGGATGGATGGATAAATGGATGGATGGATGAATGAATGAATGAATGAATGAACCATGAGAACATTTCTGTTCTCACATTCTTTAGCAGTGGTAGTCAGATGGGTACATGACAACCCAAAGTGTGGGTATATTAAACCAAGTCCAGATGACGAGATACTCCTATTGTTTCCAGTTCATAGGTACTATTTATTAAGTGCTAGAAAGGTCTCTTTTGCATCCCTACGTACTGTCTCTCTTATTGAATCCATTGTCCAGGGTCTGAGCTTAGCAGACATTTTATTTAAAGGTATTGCAGAAGCCAAATAAAGGGTTTTCCTCTCCCCAAGAATGTATTCCATTATTTTTTTGTGCCCCACCCCCAGTTCTACATCTTCAAGATTATTTGTCTGCTAAATAGCTACCAGTTTCCTAGTGTACGAAGTCAATTCCAGCTATCTTCTGGGCAGCTCTGGCCACTGCAGGAGAATTGATATCTCCATGCCCGGCTGATATCATTTCAGATCACCACAAAGGAATGTGACAGCTCAAGTGAGCTTGCTGGAGGTGGCTACACCATCACCATCAGACTCAGAAATTGCAAACGTTCCTAGGAATCCACGGAACTACTGTTAGCCCTATAATTGTGGGGGCTTGAATAGGTGCATCCTTAGCTAGAAGTCCAAGGTCATTTGCTTCATTCTGAAGGAAAAATCTGTGTCCTATAATTCTCCTAGCTATCAACAGTCACTGGCAAGCCTTGGGTTCCTTGTGGCACTATTATTCTGATCTCTGCCTCAGTTTTCATGTGACCATTTCTTCTCTGTGTCTCTATGTGTCTTCCAAATTCCCTCTTCTGAGAAGGAGCCCGATCATTAGATGAGAGGACACCCTGATGATCACATCTTTACTGGAATACATCTCCACAGACCCTATTTCTCTAACCACAATGTACATGAATTTGTGGGGAGATAACACCTCACCCCAGTATCTCCAGCTCCCAGAGGAGGAAGGAATCGCATGAAGAACTGGATGATGGCAAGGTTCTTCTCCAGCCAGTCTCTTGTGAGATTTCTCCCATGATTCTAGGACCCAAGAGCCTTTGACTAGAAGACATTTGTTCCAGGCTATCAGAGACATCCCTCAGAACAGTCCAGTCTGGCTCATGCGGCTGGCGCCATGAACTGGACCATTGTCTGGCTTCTTTCACTTGAATTACATCAACATCAGACATTACAGTCTTCTGAGCTAATCCACACTGTAGAACAAATCAGTATGTCACTGAGTGAATAGTATTCCATTTATGGATATACCATGTTAGGAACATTTCAGAAAGCCGCTCCTACAACACAAACCAACAGCTCTACTCAACAAATGATGTTTGGTTAACGAAACTCCTTAAGAGGTATTATCTGAAGCCAATAAAACCCTCATAGCTCAGGATCCATTTCACTTAAGTCTGTATTTGTGATCTTTCGAGAAGCTGTGATGGGTGGGCTGCAGTAGGATTTGACTGGCAAATCTTTCTTCACAGAGAAGTAGAAATCAAGTAGAAACAGGACTAGAGCAGGCATTAAGTGTTTTCAAATCTTGGAAATATCAGAATGAGCCAGGTATAGCAATACATGCCTGTAATCCCAGCACTTGGAAGGCAGAGGTAAGAGGCTCACAACTTCAAGACCGGTCAGGACTATATAATCAGACTGTTTCCTCAGATAAATAGATAAATAAACAAAAATTTAAAAGTGTGGAAACAGCTAGGAGCAGGCATGGACAGTCTTAAGGATTCTTGAATCAGGTCTGCTTTGACACAGTAGGCAGCTTTGTTGAGCTGGTCAGTGAGAACACACTCATTTCTGAGTGAACTGTGATGGCGTCCCTAGGAAGTACTCAGGTCTCAGACTATCCCCTCCGATCCTCTGGACACAATGCACATCCCCGAAAGGCTGTTTCTGACCAGCAGTGCTAGGAAGCAAGCGCCCAGTTCTTCCTGAGCCACCCCGGCGGAGAAGCAGAAACCCTAAAATTCTAGAAAGGACCAGCAGGACAAGAGCTCCACTGGAGAGAATTCTGGAGGAGGAGGCAGATGTCTTCTTCCTCTCACAAAACCCTGTTGTTCTTTCCCAGGAGAAATTCTTCCCAGCAGAAAAGTCTGAGGCTGCAGCTGGACAAAAGCCCTCAATACCTTCAGCCTGTTGAGTCCTGGCTGCCTTTGATTCAGGCATTTCCTGTGATCCAGCAAGGGAGAGACAGGGGGGTGTCTACCAGGATCCCAGTCTCCACAGGGGAACTTTCTACTTTCTAAGAATCTGGCTCATAACATGCTATGGGTAGTAGCTATCCCATCCCATTCTGGTATGGGAGTTAATTATTTAAAACTAACAAAGAGACCTGAATCTTCTACAGTCTTCCAAGAGATGCCTTCTATCCTATCTTCAAGCAGCTTCAGTGATATTCAGTTGGGGAAGGGAAGAGACCTAGCAATATACAGAAGTTTATGACCCACTGTGCCTAGCTTGGATGTAAAGGCTACTGGGAAAGGCTTGAGAACTGAGGCTTGAGACCGAGTTCCTGACTGATTTGTTACCAACTTTCTCCCTCTGGGCTCCTGTTTGTTTCTGTTTACAAAATGAAACCTTCAGCTGGAAGGGACTACAACCATCTTTCAACTCATTATGGTGATCCATTGCCTGGAGGGCTATGTTGAGAAGATTTCTGAAGACAAACAGGAGATCTGGGATCGATTAGCAATGTCTACACTGTAGAAGGAATAGAAAACATGCACACATTTACTTGCTACCTATTTGCCATTGCTGGCATTGATATGAAAGTTCTCTTGGGCTCAAGTCCCGTCTGATTTTATGAATCCTCTTGCCTTTGTTGTGTTCGTCCTTCCTTTCTTCCTTCCTTCCTTCCTTCCTTCCTTCCTTCCTTCCTTCCTTCCTTCCTTCCTTCCTTCCTTCCTTTCTTTCTCTCTCTCTCTCTCTCTCTCTCTCTTTGGTCGGTTGTGGGGCCTGAACACTGGGCCTGGGCACTGTTCCTCAGCTCTTCAGCTCAAGGCTAGCACTCTACCACTTGAGCCATAGCACCACTTCTGGCTTTTTCTGCTTATGATGTGCTGAGGAATCAAACCCAGGGCCTCATGCATGCAAGGCAAGCACTCTACCACTGAGCCACCTTCCCAGCCTGCTTTGCTGTTTTCTTTGCCTTGTACAAGCTCCTAGTTAGTTCCCATCCCTGAGTAAGTGACAGATAATTGCTTATAGGGTTGTGCCATGAAGCTACAGACAACTAAGGCCAGAGAAGCTAAACTAGAAATGAGCCTAAAAGAGAAGCTTTTTCTGCTCTAAACTGAAACCCTCAGAGCATGAAGCAGCCAATGTGGAAACGTCTTCCTCGGTTATCTTCCACAAGACAAGTACAATATGTAACCTCCATCCACCTGGCTCAGCCATGGAGAACGGAGAAAGCAAAGAGCCATCTTAAAAAAATGAAAAGCATTTGAAGGCATGTACAAAATGGGGTAGTTTCCCTGTCTGTGAGGTGACAATAACAACTTATCCTCTTGGGGCCATTGTGACCATAGGATGACAAAACCTTGCAAAGTGTGCAACAGGGTGCTTGACACCCAGTGTCCTGTTGCATCCATGTGACCCAGTGATCTGGTACTGTTCTTCGGGCCATTCGGATAGCACTGGGCCACAGAATATGAAACATCATGTGCTGGTGGCTCATGCCTTTAGTCTTAGCTACTCAGGAGACTGAGATCTAAAGAGGATAGTTCAAAACCAGTCTAGGCAGACAAGTCCCTGAGACTCTTTTATTTCCTATTAACCAGCAAAAAGCCAGAAGGGGAGCTGGAGTGTTCAACTAGTAGAGTACCAGACGAGCAAAAAAGCTAAACAATAGCTCCAGGGCCTCAATTCAAGACCCAGAACCGACACTCACACACACACACACACACACACACACACACACACACACACACACACACACACACACACACAATAAAACCAGCTCTTCTCTCTTGTAGGGCAGGAACAAACACGGCCACGTGTTTGCCAGTTCTGATATTATGATTAATCATTTTTCATTCCTGAGATATCTATCCGTGTGTGTGTGTGTGTGTGTGTGTGTGTGTGTGTGTGTGTGTGTGTGTGTGTGTTTGCATGTGTGAGGGTGTATGTGCCTTTCCAAGAAGGGGAAAATCCATATTCTCTCTCTTCTGACCGAATTAATCAAATAAATCTTCAGCAAGGAGCTGCTAAATGAATCACAGATGGCTCTGCCCTTTTTACAGGTTGCAGAAAGCACCCGTTACAGTTCTTTTAATTTATCAGAGAAAAAAACGAGATGCCCTCATGTGCCCCTTCCCTCTCACAGTAATAATCAGAACCAGTCTATTTTCCAAGGGTCCGAGACTTATTTTCAAAAAAATGTATATCAATAGATGTAACAGCGAGAAGATTATTTTGCCAAGTTCCAACCCCCAGCACAAGGAAGGTGCCCTGGCTGAGGAGAGCATTTATAAAACCACATTTAATAAAAGAGAGTGTTATATTAAGTATGTTTGCTAGTGTATTTAAGCATATGGTTTCCATATCAGGCAGAAAGATGGCAAACACATGCTTTTACCTTCCTGCTAACCTTTCCTGGTAACGTCCATTTCTGGTGGGTTGGTAGAATAGTGGGATTTGGGGGTGGGGGTGAGTATGTTGTTTTGTTTTGCTTTTTTTTTTTTTTACAACCCTAGTTCACGTGGAAAAGCCCAGAAGAACATCCAGCCAACACGTGGAGACTGCTTTTTCTACTTATGTAATTAGCCCAGGAAGCTTGCTCTGCTAACTTTCTGCAACAGTCCCAGCATTCTTCCTGGCTCCCTGGCCCTCTCCAAGGCACGAGGGTCTGGCCAACTTGAAAGTGTGAATCAAGTTCAGCTGCAAAGAACTGAGCTCCTGGATTTTAAGTGTGAGCGCTTGGGTAAGATCTAGAGTTCCAAGGACAGCTATCTAACTGTGTGTCCTCCCCAGTCCTGTCCGCCAGCCAGCCAGATACTCGCCCAGAAGACACCCCCTTCAGCCCTTGAACTGAATATTTAGGGATATGTTTCCTGTAGATCAGAAGCATTTGGCTGTAGCCCTATAGTCATGGCTCCCTAGAAAGGCAGTGAAGAAAGGCCATGGCCCACCATGAAACAATCTACACATCCTCCCATTCTGAGATGATCCCAAAAGCCAAGAGGCCAAACGATGAAGGGATTGGTACAGGGAGGAGGCTCTGCAGAGTGGCCATCTCTCCCCCCACTCCAACGCCCCCCAGCCCAAGCAGATCTGCCTGAGCAAGTTATAAATCTACCAGTACCATTTCTTTTTCGTCACTTGCCTAATCCTGTGCCCTTCGTTTCATGTGCTGTAATTATTAACATCTGCTTTCTGAGCCTGGCCCGCGAGGAGTTTGCAAAGGCAGTTCTTGGTCCCGAACAATGGTGACAGCTGTTTCATTTAGCCTAGGGCCAGCACTTCCTGTTCAGTCTACATCTGCCCTTCTGTGTCCAATTTCTGCTTCAGGGTTTTGTGTTTTGTTTTCTATTTTTTCCCCTTCTTCTGACCTTGCTATATGTTTAAGAAGAACTTCTAACATAGCACTGTAGTTAGTATTTCTAGCGTATATGCTTATTCAGTTGGCATTAGCCAAAGGAAGACAAGAGAATGCCAGATTTCCTCCAGCAGCTAATGCAGGTGAGGCCAGGGGTAGAGCTGAGGGCCAGCCTGGGACCCAGTTACCAGACTCTCGGAACCTCCCTGGATCTTAGACATAGGGAAAATGGGCTTATTAGCTCATAGGTCCCCAGCATGGGGTCAACTCCAGCTTCTTCCATAAGGGAATCATTCAAGTGTCCCCCTAGGGAGCCATTGAATGGGGGGGGGGGTGGCCATCTATATTCAAAGTCTCTCTTATCTGAATATCAAACATGCTGATCAGATGAATTATGAGTAAGAAGCCCAGCCTGGGCACCTGTGGCTCACACCTGTAATCCTAGCTGCTCAAGAGACTGAGATCTAAGGATTATGGTTCAAAGCAGGGAAGTCCATGAGACTTTTATCTCTAACTAACTAGCAAAAATCTGGAAGTGGAGCTGTAGCCCAAGTGGTAGCATGCCAGCCTTGAACAAAATAAGCTAAGGACAGCACCCAGACTCCAAGTTAAAGCCACAGTAATAAAACCCCATTCTGATTTGCACAGGGAGGTAAATTCAAATCCAGCCTTGCTTGCTCTGCCTGGATCCATAAGAATAGTATACACTGGTGGCAGGGACACAGAGACTTCTACCCACCTCTCCTAGTCTAATTCCAGCTGACCACACTCGGGGTCCCTGGCTCAACGGAGATCCCACCATAAGCAGCAGGCTGAAGATCTCAACATTTATGCAACCCCTCCCCACCAGGTCTTGCTGGATATCTACCATCATGAATAGAGCAAAACCCAGTCTCTGTATGGATAAATATTCATTGGAAGGCACAAGTGTCCTGTGAAGGTGTATAGCAGAAAATCTGAGGTCAGGACACAAAGGTGCAGTACTCAGAGGGGGACATGAAGAGGCTGTGTCTGCTTTAGGTTAGATCTGAGGGTATCCAGCTGGCAGCAACCCTGAAACCTACCACCACCCTTCTTTATTTTTCTAACAGGTTGAAGACATTGAGCGCCCAAGGAAGGAAGCAACTTGTGCATTCCCAGCTGTTCCTTGTGTGTGCTTGACCCTGGCAATGAAGAAGGAAAAGTAGATCAGTCTCCTGTGGCTCTGAGAGCCAGAGGCATTTCTCTGCCATACAAAATGTCTGCTTTACCCCCAGCCCTTCTCCAGCCTTCTAGCTCCCATGAAAAGAACTCAGGACCCCTCACCCAGAGAGAACCATGATACAGGCCAGGGAAGCCAGCATGGTTTTCTGCCTGAATACCCTCCTCTCCTGGCTGCCGGTGGATGACTGGACCCCAGCAGCTCCTAAGACAAGAGTCAGTGCCCGCCTGGCATGGAAGGTCCTGACAGGTAAAAGGGAAAGAAGACATGGGGCAGGTGGTATGTGGAGTGTGGAGAGTCCCCAGATGCAAGGAGAAGAATCTCTTCCTGTCCTTGGCAGGGTCTAAAGTGGCGCAAAGGCCCAGCTTTCCCAGGCAGAAGCTCCTAAGCTGGAGCAGAACTGCAGCCTTCCTGAGGTTGGCCTGGCCCCTCCACCTGTGGCCAGCCAGCCTCCTCCACACCCAGCCGGTACTGTCTCCCCACCCCCACACTTCCTGCTTTCTCACTCACTCTTTTTCTTCTTAAAGTTAATTGCAACTTTTTTTCTCAGCGGCCTGATCTGGATAAACCACATCTCATTAGAAAAAGATTTAGCCAGAGCCAAAGCAGGCTGGAGAAGGAATCCCTAATCAACAGAGAAAAGATTTGGGTGTAATTGCTCTCTCCCGCCATTCTCGCCCCTCCCTCCTCCAATCCCTTTCTGCTCATTAATCTGAAAAGAAAGCCGCAGTCTAATGTCGTGGTGTTCAAGTATCTGCTGCTGCAGCCAGCAAATCCAAGTGCTTGGGGGCCTGGGGAAAGCACAGCATGGGTAGCTGAGGTTGTTGGGGTGCGTATGAGTGAAATATATGGGTCACCGGGGGCTGGCTTTGAAGCACTTTGGTTGGGGGAGTAAAGCTGTTTGGGTGTCCATGTTTGTAAGATTGTCAGAGTGCTCTGTGTGTGTGTGTGTGTGTGTGTGTGTGTGTGTTGCTCTCATTTTTGGATGAGTGTGTGTAGCCCTTTTCATTATTGGGGATGTGTGAGCTTTTGCTGTTGGGTGTCTGGTGGGCTGTGTGTTTTTGAGTGTGAAATACTTTGGGGGCTGGAATATGGGTAGATGCAGTGTGGGGAACCCCTCTATTGCTGGTCTGTGAGGGCCAAGTGGTTTGGCTGCTAAGGGGTGTGTGTGTATAGCCTTTAGGTTGCATTGCCTCTGTGTGTGTGCACAGTGCACATTCGTATGAAACTCTGCTTGTCGAGTGTGTGTAATGTGCACAAAAGGCCCCTTTAGTGTTTCCTCTTGCCAGCATTACACCCAACAGGAGCTTTAATGGTGAGGCGTGGTGGCTGGGATTGCTGTAGCTGCCGGCATAGCACATGCCTGGCATGCACACCATCCTGGTTTCCATCCCCAGCATCCCTCTCCCTTTCCCCACCCTTGCCAAAACAACCAGAGTCTCAGAACCAGAATGATGATCCATGGAAAATGAGCAACCCATCTTCTCAGGTACCCACAGGAAGGAAATAGCACCAGATTGTCATGCTCTTCCTTCAGAATGTGGACATTTTCCACAATGATGACCTGCAACTGGTGGCAGGAAGGAGGTGTATTATAAATTAAAATTGCAATGCACTCTGAAAAAGATTTTGCTTAAATGTAAACATGCATACTCCTGGTAAAATATGAATACTCCAAAGGGCCCCCAGCCCCATGTTCCCTCCCCAGGAACCCCTGCCTGGTACTTTCTGTGCTCTCCCAAGTACAGGTCACACACGCACTCCATGTTGTTTTTTTTAAATATTAGACACTCATCTGCATTGCTCCTTCCTCTATAAGTATGTGTCCTCTATAGTATTAATTTTCATTCATCTTCTCTTTATAACACATTAAATGAGTTCATTAATAAAAAAAAGAATAAGACACTTCACCTCTGCACTGATGAGCTGGAGTACTGGAGAGCCAGCCCTCTCCCTAATAAAGTATCATCACAGTAGCCTGGCAGGAGCTAAGTCTCACATATACTGCTCAGCAAACCCCTGCAAACCCGCAGAAGTAGTCAGTACCCTGCTCCTAGTTGACACCAGTGCAAGGAGAGCTACTTGCCAATGTACACAGTAAATGGCAGAGCCAGAACTTGAACCTAGGCAGTCTGGGTGCAGAGGTTTGGCCCCCAACCACTGTCTTTCAGCCCAAAAGAAGGGAAAGCTGGGAGCTGGAATTGAGGGGAGGGTGGTTGGGTCTCTGCTGCCCTGGGAACCACCAGAGAGGCAGTGTCTGACCCACCTGCTTGCCTTGTGTTGTCCAGCCTTTACTGGACAGTTTGAGCCCATTTGTTTATCTAAGCACAGTCCATACACAATTGCTGCTCTTCTACCTAGTAACTATCCAATGTGGATAATTGGGGCTCTCTGGCAATGAGGGCATTTTGTTTAGGGCTTGAAAGGCAGGTTCAGTGCCCACAGCTCTCAGTGACCAGAGTCCTGGATCCAGACTCCCCCAGGGCCAGGACTCTCTCCTCATTCCTCAGAAAGAATCCAGTCCTTCCAGTTGTCCTACTGTCTCACCCTCCTCCGCATTCTTCCCCATTGTCCATCATCCTTGTTAGAAACAATCCCACTTTAGCAGGACAAAAGACAAAAGGAATATTCTCAGAGAATGTAATGGTCTAGATGGTCAAAAAGTGACCTGTGCTGGGAAAGTTCTTAGAGTCAGCCCAGTGGTCTGCTGAGACTGGGAAAAAGCCTAGAATGGGACTGTATATGGTATAGTACTTAGTATAGTAGCCACTGGCCATGTGTTGCTCCAGAGCATTTGAAATAAGGCTAATGGAAATTGAGATTATGCTATAGGTTTGAAAAGCTGTACAGAGGTGGTACAGAGTTAACATAACATTCAAATGTAAAAGGCCTATTGTTGATGCCTATTGACCCAACATTGACCTGATTCTATTTTGAAGACACTGGGTTACATGAAACAAATCATGAAGATGAACAATGATGTGTGCACACCCAATTGTTTGGTTCACCTGTTCCCTTTGCCTCTTTTTAACATGGCTGAGGGCAACTTTCCAGTTGCATAGGTGGCTTCTCCACGAATATCATTTTCTCCATTTCCACCATGTGCTTAGAGCTTGTCTGTCTTGACCAAGGACAGCTAACAGCTTCAGAAGGCAGAAATCATGTCATGAAAGGCCAGTAAGTGGTTCTACCTGGACACTACTAGTCAACAGAACTCCTAAATTGTTGCTATCATCATATCCTACAAGGAAGTATTTTATGTAAGGCAGCCAGAACTGGTGTAGATTTGGGTCTAGGGAAGACAAAATAAAAGCCTGTAATTTGACCTCCCAACACTAGCAGGGGAGGTAAAGGTACAGGATATGTCTTTGGGTATAGAGGTTGGGCAGGTTTCAGAGTGAAATTGGGTGTGAACTTGGGAAGATCCTTCAGCTTTCCATTGTCAGCATCCCTCTCTCACATCTGAGAGTGCACCACAGAGCACCTAGCCCAGTCCTTGTTGACAACCCCTCTTATGAGGATAGAACAAGAAGAGGGTAGACTTGAGAGAGGTGCTCTGAGCATCAATGCAGATAAAATACCAAACAAGTGGCAGCAGGAAGGAGGTCGACCAGTTGGCTGAACAGTTCTGACTCAATAGACTCAAAGCCTTCTTCTATTTTAGTACACTCTGAATTTGATCTAAGGCAGCCACATCTTGAACTTGGCTCAGGAAGGGTTCACTACCCCCACAATTCAGTCTCCTGATGGAGTGGGGAACCAAAGCACCCAGGAAGAGAATTGTCTCACAGAAGCCCAGGAGAGGAACATCTTTAGTGATACTATCAATGCTCTGAGTAGTACTAGAAAATTCCATGCCTCAGTGATAGGATAGGGGCTGGCTTCATTTTCACAGTAGTAGTGAAAAAAATGTGTTTTTTTTTCCCAGACTTTCAAGAACTGAGGCAAACCCAAAGCCACGGGCCTTCTCTACTTCCTTGTTCCCACTGTGGGAACACTGACCTCATTTTTTTTCTCAACACTGCTTCACATTTTCTAAGCCTACACTTTGGTAAACAGCCTCCTGTGCTAGATAAAAGCCTTATCAGTTCCCTGGCCCGCCTCCTACACTCAACTCCTTTGTCAGAGGGAAAAGTCTGCTTTTGGAGAAAGTGGAGCACGATTTTGTCTCCCACTTTATCTCCCACTTCACTGGGAGAACCTTGAGTTCAAAGTGCCGCTCCTCCTGTCTCATGTGTTCATTGGCTGCCATCTGCTGGATAGTCCTGGTATGGCATGGCCTCCTGGCTGGCAGGCTAAGTCACCAGGGATCAAGATCCAGTCACTCAAGAAATATTTATTGAAAAGGAAAATTAACTGTGCGTCAGTCATAGTCCTGGGCGCTTGGGATTTATCACTGAGAAGAATAGACAAAGTCCCTTGTTCTTCTGCATTGCATTATTGCAAAACAGTAAGTACGTGGAAAGAATTTAAAAGTAGAACATGAGAGAAGAATGGTAGGTAGTGGGAAGCAGATAGAGTGAAATTTTAAGTAATTTTCAGGGTTAGCTTCATTGAGAAGGTGACTTCTGAGGAAAGACTTGAAGGCAGTGAGATTTCCATTTACCATACAGGAAGAACATAGCTGGCAGAAGAGAAGAAAGTTCAAAGGCCTGGGGTAGGAATGTGTTCTTGCATCAAGAACAGCAACACACACACACACACACACACACACACACACACATACACACACACACACACAAGGCCCTTCTGTTGGGTCACTTCAATTATTACTGAACATGTAAATACAATCTGGGGTAAAATTTAAGTCAATTTTTATGTGTACTGAAGATTATGTGTATGTGGGAGAGAGAGCATGAATATGTGTGTAGTGTGAGTGTATGTTTTGTGGACATTTTACACATATAAGACTGAGCAGACACTGCCAGACTGACAGGGTGCTTTGTCCAGCACCTAACTGTCCTCTACCCTCCCCCTCCATCCTCCTGCACAACTCTGAGGGCGGGCAGGGTAGAAGCCAGCCTTGCTCCTAGGCTCCATTTTGGCTGGAACACAAGGCTGGAGAGGATCTGTGGGGCCGAAAGAGAAAGAAAGAGAGGCGGGGGGCGGGGGGGAACAGAACAGACTCAGGTATTAGCTATATCCACAAATATTATTGCTCTTTAAGATTAAAAAAGACATCATAAGGAAAATGATATTTCCAATCGACAAACCATTCCTTATTAAATACCCATATTAATTCTAAAAGATAAATGGTATTCTTGGATTAAAGGTAAGTAAGCTAAAGTTCAGGGAGTTACTCTGTGCATGGGAAGCTAGTCTAAATTGGAAGTCTCAGCTCACTGCATGAATTCACCACACACACCCCTACTTTAATTTAATTTTGATTATTGATTTGAAATGTTTCTTCTTTCCGAATATTAGCATTTTAGTGCTATTAATTTCCCTCATGGCACTGCTTTATCTGTACCTCAGAGTGCTATATATTTATTTCCTTTGAGATGCCCTTCTTTGACTTAATGGCAGGCTATTTAACTCCCAAGTGTTTGGGGATTTTTCCTTCTGTTTTCTAGTCCTAGAATAACTGTCTTTGATATTATATCTCCATAAGAACAAAAACGTGGGGGCTGGGAAGGTGGCTCAGTGGTAGAGTGCTTGCCTTGCATGCATGAGGCCCTGGGTTCGATTCCTCAGCACCACATAAGCAAAAAGCCGGAAGTGGCACTGTGGCTCAAGTGGTAGAGCACTAGCCTTGAGCTGAAGAGCTGAGGGACAGTGCCCAGGCCCAGAGTTCAGGCCCCATGACCGGACCCCCCCCCCCAAAAAAAAGAACAACAATGTGTCCTCAATAAGAAAAAGATGAATAATTGAAAGTTTTAATCTACATAAAAAGAAAACTACAGGTTAAAGCGAGGGAGGGAGACATCAGAAAGCCAATGGAAATGATCGCTGGGAGTGGAAGTACAATGGCTTCTCATTTTCTTTTTTATATTTTGTTATCTCCCCAATTCTCCACAGTAAGTACCTCTACATCCCCTTCTTGGGCAAAAGTTATCATTAGAATTCCAAGCACTGTATTCAACTTGAACCCAAGGGCCTAGGCCTCATTTCTCATGCTCGAGGAAAATTCTACCCTTTCTTTTGAGTCCCAAACAGAGCACCAAGCTGCCTCCATCTTGCCCTGTGGGACTTCGCTTTGTCCTGCCTCCTGTCTCAGGATTTCTCCATTCCTTGGCTGGTTTTCCTCGTGGAAAGAGCTGGGTTTGGAGATCTGGGCCCATCTGCACCCCCAGCCCCTGACCTGCATCTTAGCTGAGCCCTGCTCTCGGCAGGTACAGCAGGTTGGGGCCTCCCTGAGCCACCCCTACCCCCAGCAGCTGAAAGAGCAGATACCTGATGGCTGTGCTGAGACCGAACCCAAGGAGTGGGTCTGGGCATGCCGGGATGTAGAAAGGAAGTGCAAGCAGTAATTTGGAAAACTTAGGCATTCTGGGCAATCATCAGATTTTACTGCATTGCCATTGACATGTGTCTGTATTCTCTCCAAAATGGGAAAGAGGAAGGCAGGGCTGCTGGGTGCCAGCTGTGCACAGCTGGACAGATGAAGCAAGGTGCGGAGGCGGGAGGCGGGGATGATCTGGAAGGCTAAGGATGGCGCCTGCTCATTGGGTGCCAGGAGATGCCTGCCAGGACCTGGGCTGGTACCCACCAGGCAGGAGGAAAGGGTGATAAAACACCCCGCAGTATAACTTGCCTTAACAACCCCTCCAGTGGAAATACAAGCAAGCTTGCTCAGAAAACAAATACTGAACCTGTCGGCAAACAGCAGAACATTTCTCATTATTATTGTGAAGAATGTCAGCCTACTGACCAATAAAGAGTTTGTGAGAAGGAGGGATGAGAAAGCCTGGGGCAGAGGGCAGGGCATGGACCTGTCCAGGCAGCTGGTCCCCACTGGTCAGCTCCTGGACATACATTTTAGAGTAAGGGAAACTACAGACTTCTAAATGCTAGGTTTTCTTTTTGTCTTTTGGAGATTGCCAAGCTGGAGGTGCTTGAAGAAGTTCAAGTTACACACACTAGGGCTTGTTGAGTCCCCAGACCTGGCCTGAGACTCTGAATTTCTAACAAGCCTCTCGTGAAGATGGATTTTTGCTGGCCTGGAGACCACAGTGAGAGTGAGTAGTAGTAAGGCATGGGAGCACACCGGCCTTCATCAAAGACATCTCTATTCTGTCTAAATTAACGCAAAACTACAGCAGGTCCAAGTGATTCAGTCCAGCAGCCTGGGAGACTTTTGTAAGAATGACTCAGCCTTGACCTGGTGATCAGGGGAGCACCAGCTCCCACTTCCGCCCCTCCCTCTCCAGCTAGGTACTGGGTAGATTGGGGTCAGTGATTGTAAGGAGGGGGTGTGGCCTGGTCACCAGGTGTAAGCTCATTGAGTGGCTTGTCTTCGCAAAGCTACCATCATTCTGGTCCTAAGGCCCCATGAATGTGACTCGTCACTCATGAACCCATCACATCCATCATTTGTGTCCTAGCCACATACTCCCTGAGCATCTGCCACATGCTGGGGAACTGTGATTATCCTGCCAGACCACACTGGACAGGCTAACTGTGTGCCCTTTCCCCGCACATGGAGCACTGTACTGGCAATCCCCTACCCCACTCCCACCCCCAGAGTGGGTGCACTTCTCAAAGGACTCATATAAAAAGTCATGCAGAATGATGGCTTACACCTGCAATCCCAGCACTCAGGCAGGAGGCTGAGGCAGGAGGATCACCAACTCCAGGCCAACCAGGTCTACATAGAGAAACCCTGCCTCAAAAAAGTGTGGTGTTTTAATGTCTGGTCATTTTAATGTCTGCTAAGGGAGTGATGGTAGCTTTGACCATCTTTGCAAGGGTGAGCCATGCAAGGTACTAGGTAGTGCCCATTGTGCTAGGTACTGTACATAGATCACCTGCTTAATTCTTACAACAGCCCAGATAGCAGGGGCTATTAGTAAACCTGCTTCACAGATGAGGAAACTGAAGGTCAGAGAGGGTAAGTCCCATCCCCAGGGGCGCCAGCTGTGGACACCAGGAAAGGAGCTGGGCTGAAGGGCCAGGCAGGCAGGTCTGCAGTCCACGCCCTCACGTCTGTCCCCACCCACATCTGCTCATGGCCACACTCCCTCCCTGGAAGACAGCGAGCCCCTGAGAAACCAGTGACAGCCAGTGCCCAGTTAGTTTGGAATGGGGGTTGTCCTTGGCTGAAGCCAGTGACACTGGCACAAGCGGCGTCATCTTACACTTACACTCCCCAACAGACACAGACACAGCACGGGACATTTTCCCCTTTCCCATGGGGACAGCCAAGGACATGCTGCTTGGCTTTTGCTTTAGTTTGCTGAGCAGAGGCACTATCCTCTTTCTTGGGTCCTCTAGCTGCGCGCGCGTACACATACACACACACACACACACAATTATAAGCTCACACAATGCACACACATAAAAATCAGGCATGTTCACATACACATGAGTATAATTGGCACCATCACAAAAACTCACTCTCATACACAATGCATTAATGCACACATGCAAATTTGCACACTTTACACATGCACACTTGCTCACATTGCACATACACGTGTGCATGCATACACATGTACAGTCATGCATGTGGCACACACACATTCCAAGCTCATTTTCTTCCTGGGTGTGTTAGTGGCTCTAGAGCTCGTGGTTGTCTTACGGCTTAACTCTGAAGACAACTTTATGTTTTCCTAAATCTAGGTACCAAAGGGGTGTCTTGCTGTGGCCAGAACTCCTGCCCAACTTCTAAAGCTACAAATGGTTCCGTGGAGCCACTCATCTGGACACCTAAGAGGCAAACAAGTCTACTTCTAATTGTTACGGATGCGCCCTCCTTGGGAGGCTCTGCCAGCCTTCACAGTTGCCTTGGGACTCTAGCCAGCCTCCCGTTGCCTCACGAGTGTGACCTTGGCTCTCTACCCCTCCACCCCCGTGTGAATCTGTTGCCCAGTAACACAGAAAGAAGAAACACAGGAACAGAGCTCTCACTACAGATACTGTAGTGAGCAGGGCCATGCTTTTGCAAGGCAGGAAATGCTAAAGGGTGCTAGCTACACCCCAGAAGCTGGAAGGACAGGTTGGGTCCCATTCTGCCCTCAGGAAAGAGGGGGAGGCAGAGGGGCTCAGAAGCAGGCAGCTCTGCCCACCTTCGCTTCAAACTTCATCCTCCAGAACTAAGACAATACACTCCTGTGAATAAAATGTTCGTTTGTGATTCTTTGCCACAGCATCTGTAACACACAGATGCAGTCCCGAGGGACAGCAGGGACACCGTGGTGCACACAGAAAGCAACTTTGCTGCCAGTGGCTGAACTTGGCAGAATCTGAGCCCCTACTCTCCCCACCCCCACCCCGTTACTTACAGAGTGGTTGAAAATGTTGGAAATTGTGTAGCTGGAGGCAGAGCTCTGGGAGCCAGGCTGGAGAGACAGGGGGCTTTGGTGGAGGGGCGGGCGGCACTGTCTGTAGAACCAGCTGTTCCCTGCCTGTTTGCAGAGGAGATCCCAGAGTCCAGGCAGAGAAGTAGAAAGGGAAAATTGGCCACCTCCCTGCCTGCTTCCCGAGCCCTAGCCTGGCCTTCTGCTTCCTTGCCAGCTGGCCTGGCTTCCCAGCACATACCTGGCGTGTGTTTGTAGGGCCTGCACTGGGAGGGTTGGATCAAGGCAAAGCTAATAAATCAGCAAGAAATGGGATCTGTTGATTTGCTGGTAGCAAGAGCTACAAGACAAAGTGTCCTTTCCACAGCCCAGGACTGGCTCTAGTTGCGTCCAATGGGGAAACATCCTGTTGATGGCTTAGGTTGATGGCCTAGCCACGGTGAATGTGACCTCAATCTGGAGCGGGGCCTTTGAAGTGTAGAATGTAGACCAGTCACTAGGCTCACACTCTGAAGATGAGAGGAGCAGAGGCAGACACGCTGAAGAAAGGCCCATGGGAAGACACACACCCATACACACGGACACACACATGCATAGAGACAGCACTGGACTTTGGGGGCGGCTAGAGTGATGCATCTGAAGTCCAGCAGCACCAAGGATCATCCGCACCCTTCCCCCCGCCACCAGAGGGGGAAGAGGCAGGAAGTGCACCCCCCACATACACACATGCACACCTGGAGTCCAGACTTCCAGCCTCCACAGCTGGAGAGACACACGTCTGGTGTTTTCAGCCCTACAAGGCCTTTCTCTGTGGTGGGTGGAGCAGACTCCAAATTTCCCAGCGCTACCTTGAGAGAAGGAGTCTAAGGGGCAGAGAGACCTTATTGCACCACTGCTGAAGAGGTGCGTGGAGGCAGCCCAGGGAGGGGGTGCTGGTGACCGAGCTGTGTAACTTGCCAAGGGCTGCTTGCTCTGGGGTGTCCCAGCGGAGGAAGCCTGGATTCCTACAAAGGGCAGACAGAGGGCAGGAGCAGGGGACAGAGAGGCCTGCATTCCACCGCTGGCTCCGGTCTTTCTGTTTCTAAAGCTGTTCCCTCCCACTGCATCACAGAGAAGCTGCTTCTTCTGCGTCTCTTCTTCCCCTGCACTCAGCCTTCCCCCGGACCACTCGGGGCCCAGGCTCCCTCTTTTCAGTGTTCCCCTATCTCTCATCACCACCAGATGCTGCAGCCAGTGTCACCACCTCCAAGCCCAGGTTCTAGCCCCGTGTTCTGTCATCATTATTTGCCGAGAATGTGTGTCCCCTGACTTTGAACTTACTGACAGCAGGAACCTCAACCCTTCTCTACTCCCAGCCTCTTCCAGGCCTCCCATCTGATTCAGGTGGATCTAGGGTTAATTGCAAGCAGTCTTCACATTGAACTAGCCCTGCCTGGCTCTGGCCCATCTGGATTCTACAATCACCAAAGACTCAGTTTACCTGCGCATGATCTATAGAATACCAATTCTGTAAATTGCTTCACACACACAGACCAATCCGATAATTCATGCATTTTGAAAGGCTAGATACAGCCTCTTTTGTGGCCATTTGCACTAAAGAAACTCTGCAATGGTTTCACTTTTCCCAGCCAAGTGTTTCTCAAATTTATTTGCTCATACACAATAGAAAATGTCATGTCTTGCATATTCCGTTTCTCCTTCTTCCTACAATATACCACCCCACATTCTTTTAGCCTGGCAGGTGACTACCCAAAATAAACATTACACTTCCTCATTTTCCCCAAAGCTGGATACAATCTTGTGATACATTCTGGGCAATGAAATGCAAACAGAAGTAAACTCTATCTGACTTCCAGGAAGGGACCTTAAAGAAAGGGGTGTGTCCTTCTTTCCCACACATTCCTCTTTCTGCTTGAACTGTAGATATGATTGTAGGTTTTTGAGCAGCCATATTGTACCTCACGGTAGAACCCTATGGTTGGTCTTGGATTTATTTTGGAGTCCAGGGTTACCACCAGACTTCTTCACCTAAAAAAATTAAATTCTATCACAGTTTTATCTTGTTTAAATGTGCGATCTGTTATTTTTTCCGTCCCTTATGGTCCAGTTAACAATAAACCTCTGTTGACAGCACCAATTGTACAAGGAGTTCATGCAGAAGTCATTTAGAATGTAAATCTGATAACGAGCAAAGCCTGCAGTCAGGGCGGGAACTAATCAAAGGGTATCCAACTTCCTTGAAGTGCTGGAGCATTTGTACCCAATCAGATGAAATTCAGAAAAGACCACCAGGAAAGCTGGTGAAAGACCCACAGCTCCGACGGATACAGCAGTGTTCCCGAGCCAGGGCCACAACAGCCCGGTGTCCCTGCCACCTGGCCATCAATCATGAAGTCTCTGGCTGCTTTTCAGTCCCTCCAAATTCCACCTTCTAGGGTCTGTCCATCTGACCCCCTAGCCTGACCCTCAGCCTGTATTGCTGTCCCAGTGAATCTCATTCTTCAGATCTCAGCCTGAACACTGCATCCATGCACAGCCTGGACACTGTTCCCTGCCACCACAGTGTGCTGAGCAGTGCTAACCATGTCCATGCTTTCCCACTTAATCCCTGCCAGTCTCACTCACTTGCTGTGCACATTGCTGCGTCCTGCAAAGCCATGCAAAGCCATCAAAAGTGAACCCCACAGGTCTCAGGACTCAGGATGAGTCTGCACCACACCACAATTCCACTGCACTCTTACAAAATCAACACCAGCACATCTGTTCACACAAAGCAGAGGCCAGGACAGCTGGACAGGATGTAGGGGAGTTGGGGGACACTGGGCTGAGGCTGCCATTCCTTGTCTTGCTGCAATAAGAGAGCAGGCAGGAGTTAACTGAGGAGAAATGGAGCTTCCCGTGCATGGTAACAGTGCTACCAGTGATGAAAAGGCCAACTATGGAAAGCAAGTCTTCCTCCTACCCGTGCTGAGCCTCCTCTTCCCTTCCTGGGAAACAGCTGCTGTCCCTGATATCTGGTGGCCTTCCAGAGACACATTTGTGTACTCAACGCACTAGCATCAATAGATCTTTTTTTTTGGGGGGGGGAGGGATATGTGGGTTTGACCCCCAGCAAATACTCTGTCTCACCTGCTCTGTGTGCATCTGTGGGGTTTGAATTTTGCAAAGAGCTTCCTGCTTCATGATAAGGATGCCTTAGTACCTAACACACAGTAGGTAACTTTTAAAATTTCAACAGAAACAAACAGAACCTCACACATCCAAGCAGAACCATAGGTAAAGCACCCTCCAGCCACTTGCACCCTAGGGAGAGCCCCACCCACATGAAGGACACATCTGGAACAGCTGTCTGGGGACCACAGGGGAGCACCTGCTTGGCCAGGGCTCAGCTTGGCCCACCTCTGGGAAAAGATACCCCTCTGGGAGATGCTCAGTCCCCAGGCTGGGAGGCCTGAAGAGGAATCAGCTCAAAAGCAAAGGGATCCAAGCTTTTGTACCTAGGAGGGAGGTGCCTGGTGTCGGTCTTGGATTCTTTCTTTGGCTGAGTTTTTCATCATGACTGGTTTTCATTAGCTTTTTCAAGTAGAAAACAAAATTTCCCACATATTGGCAAGGTCATTGCTCTTTAATTTTTTTTTAATCAAATGACACAAGCTCAAGTCTACAGATACTCTGTCTAGGACCCTAGGGAGTATAGCTTTAAAACAATCCTGTGGGCATGGTTTGAGGAGACAGTGTCCAGAGCTGAGACCCCCCCCCCCCAAACCTTAGTAACCTTCACCTCTACTCCAGCCTTCCCTTCCAGTTCAAGATGTAGGTATGGTATGACTTGATGGAGAAGCTTTTCAATCCTTCCTCTGCCTACTAAGAAAAGAGGTGAGCAAAAACCTGGGCCCACTTAGGCATAACTCTCCCTCTAAGGAGCTAAGTCTTCAGGAACTAAGACCAAGGGGAACTGAGCTCTGAGGCAAATCTATGGCATCTATGAGGTTTAGATAGAGATAGAGAGAGAAAAGGAAGCCAAGAAATAGAGCAACAGGAAGTGGAAGCTAAGAAAGAAGCAAAGAAGCAGGAAGTAGGAAGAGAGAGACAGGAAGTAGAAAGATGTCTAATAGGGAGTCAATGTTGCGGGGCACATTTTTGCCAAAGTGGGTTCCTTATGCAAAGGGATGAAGAGAATTTGAGCCCCTACCAGGAAAACTGAAGTCTGGAGATAATTTAAGCTTTTCTGGGTCTCTGCCAGCCAGCTTTAGAGTTTGTCAAATTTTCCACCTACTTCCTTTGCATGTGGAAACTCGGCTTCATATTACAAACCCCATCTGCAGCCCTGGTCTTTTCCATTTTATCTATCTATCTATCTATCTATCTATCTATCTATCTATCTATCTATTCATTCATTTCCTGACATTTAAAGTTTTGTTTTTGTTTTTGTTTTTGGGGGGTTCGGTTGTGGGGCCTGAACTCTGGGCCTGGGCGCTATCCCCCAGCTCTTCAGCTCAAGGTTAGTGCTCTACCACTTGAGCCACAGCACCACTTCCAGCTTTTTTCTTTTTGCTTATGTAGTGCTGAGGAATCGAACCCAGGGCCTCATGCATGCAAGGCAAGCACTCTACCACTGAGCCACCCTCCCAGCCCCCATTTTAAGTTTTTTCTATCTATTTATTAGGAAGGTTTGTGAGTGAAGATGTGAGATAGGAATTCACAGGCCTAGCTGGAGCAGTGCCTTCTCCTTCATAACACACACACACACACACACACACACACACACACACACACACACACTCCTGTGGAAGAGATATATCTTAAAGGGCAGAAGAGCAGAGAGCCAGGTAGCAAAGCACCAGACATCCACAGAGCTGCAGAATATATTTTCCCACTGCTTAGATTGGCAGCTCATCTACAGAGTAAGTTACAATGTTTTCCTCCTTTGTGTAAATAAAGAGCCCAATCACAATCTCTAAAGCATTTCATTGATAGCATGGTAAGTGTGTGTTTTCTCCTTTTCTCCCTATATGACCTCTTAGGTTTACTGTTTTGTTGTATATTTTATTTATTTTGCTTAATTCTTATAAGTACACATTAATCTGTTGGCTCTCCGCCCCCACCCCGCCCAGACAAAACTGGAGCACATATTATCTCTAAACTTGTGTTTTTAAAAAATGTAACTGCTGAGCAGCCTAGAAGTAGTTGCAATGTGGGTCTGACTCTCCCTTCAGCAGCCATGTGAGGCCCTCATGTGTGGAGATGCCATAGTTTTATAAAACAGATGCCTACAGACAGATGCTCAGATTGTTTCTTGGTTGGGCTTTTGGTTTGCTTGCTTAGTTCTTTCGTTGTTTCTGTTTAGGTTTTTTATTATTATTATTATAAATGACCCACAGTAATTACTGTTGATTTCTTTCACTATGTTAGGGGTTTTATTTTGGAGGACAGAGTCCAACAAGTGACATGACTGAGCCCGAGGCAAAGTGGGTTTAAATTGTGCTAGGCACTGCCAAAGAGCAGCTCAGAAAGGTCTTGTGCTGTCTTCAGCATAATACTTGAAATTATTCTGCTGAATCCAAGACAGAGGGTGGAAATCCTCAGAGAAAATTCTTTTAAATGTCATATATAACAAGTGAAATTGCTTTATAAACTCAAGCATTTACAGCTCTCTTGTCAGCTAGCGATAGCTGTCTCTCGATTTCCAAGTTCTAATGGTTCCAATCTCATTCTGCAGATTTCCTGAGTTGGTGCCCCATGGAAGTTTCTAGGAGTTCCAGAGGGAGGGAGGAGTTAGTAGTTTTAGGATTGCAAGTTGAACACGCCTGTATATGGAATGATTCAGGGCTTTAAATTGAGATCTTCCTGTCTCTACCACCTGAAAATATGGAAGTATAGACATGAGGACATGAGTCACTATGGCTAGATAAGGCCTTTTTCTATAGTATATGCGTATATATGTAGTGTTTCTCTCTCTCTCTCCCTCTCTCTCTCCATGGCACAGTTACCCTACATTCCACAATGTGTGGACTCCTGTTGTTTTGGAGAAGGAGGGAGCTGTAACGATTCAAAGTTCAATAGTCATGTTTCTAAAAATTCCCTAACAGTTCAGAAACACAAGCCAGCCTTCTGATTTTTACTTGGCCCTTCTCTTTCTCTCTTCTCATTCCCATCCCCTCTCTCCAAGAACTGCCAAAAATAACCATAAATTCTCCCATTTCATACATGTCTAAGTTCAGTTTTGCCTAGTCTGTGTGCCCAGATTTAGCCAGAACAGGAGAAAGGGTCTTTCATACAACAACATCCACTCTTTTTTTTTTTTAATTTTATTTTATTTTATTTGTGAACATACTGTACAGAGGGGTTACAATTACATGGGCAGGATAATGCGTACATTTCTTACCAAGCATTGCAGCCTCCTCCTTTGGTTTACCCTTCACATCCCTTCCCAGCCTCCCCTCTCCCCCCCAATCCCAATCCTTCTCCTCCTTCTCCTTCCCCCTCCTACCCCCCCCCCCCCCCCGCACCGACATTGTAAAGCTCGTTTTGGACATGACAACTTGTACTTCTCATTGTTGCAACAGGTCCACCTGTATCCTTAAACAACTGGTTTTTCCCCATCTCCTTCACAAGTTATACTGACATCAAATATAGTGAAAGCAGGGGTTATACTGTGGGGGAGGGACATACAAAGCAACAAAGAGATAGTCTTATAAATGCATTAGAAACACATGCATGAAAGAAAAAAACATTAAAATACATATCTAAGGGTTCATTTTCCTGACATCACATTATCTGACGTTTTCCGCTTGACTCATACATATACTAGATATTGCAAATAAGGGAAACCATGGGACCTATGTTTCTTTGGGCCTGGCTTACTTCACTTTTTTCCAAGTTTTTCCATTTCCTAACAAATGGGGCAATGTCATTCTTTCTGATGGAGGCATAGAATTCCATTGTGTATATATACCACATTTTCTTGATCCATTCATCTAAACATCCACTCTTTTATAAAGAACCAGGGGTGAAAAGCTTTTCATTCCTTTATGCCAAAAGTTTTGTTGGTTGAATCTCTTGTCCACACTTAGGAGAGTGTCTCATCTGACCATCTCCTGCACCACATCTCCCTCTACTTCTCTTCATTTATGGTTCACTTTGGCACCAATTATCAGCTCAAAGAACCTAAGTGGATCCAATCAGAGCAAACCTCAGGCTTTGTTCAATAGAAGAGAAATGCAACCTCCTTTTTTTCCTGTCACCCTCAAATTTGAACAAGGAAACATGGAACATTTTGTCACCATGAGCTGAAAACAACCACCATATAGGAAAGAGTGCAAAACCAAGAGAATAAGAAATAGGGCTATATCCTGATGCCCAGAGAACTTCTGGATCATGCTGTACCTGAAGACCATCTTAGCATTGACCTTTTTATTTACATGGGCCGATACATTCTATGACTTCAGCCAAGTGGAGTGATGTTTTCTATTCTGTGTGAGAGGCATCCTACATGATACACAGAATTTTTCTCTGCCTCGTGAGTCCTCCTGAGGAGAGAATGAGGGATGTCTAGCCTTCATTTATCATCTCCTATGTAGACACACCATCCACGATACATCCACCAGACATAGGCAGCTCTAGAGTCCTACTGTTTCCCAGGTATATACCTCCTTTGCATTCAGCTCCCCAAGCCTACAGTTAGGTTCTGTTGTGTCTACCACCTCCCCTCTCCCTGCTCGGAGCACACACAAGGAGCACAAGGAATTGGCAAGGGAAGAGGAGCCCTACTACTAGGGCTTCATGACTCCCTTTCTGCTCTCCGTTCACCCTTGTTGGCTTGGATAGATCACGGCCTAATGGAGTTTTTAAAATGCTGTACTCAGATCTTAATTTTCAACTTGTCTGCCTGGTTCTGTGACCATCCCTCTAGAGATGATGGCCCAACTGCCCAAAGAGGGGAGAGCCATGGGGTCAGCAGACATTAGGAACTTCTATGCTCCTAGTGGAGACACCCAATGAGGTAGGAGCATACATTATTGGCATCCTTGTGGAAAAGGCTAGCTGTGGCTAAGCCCTGGGCTCAGGCCATGTGAGGAATGAGTACAAGCAGAAGGCTCGGGGTGGACATGGGGGCAATGGTCAAGAAGCCTTTAGATGCTGCGGGTTGAAAGGAATAGCTGGGACACCGAACACACAAAACTTTCCAAAAGGAAAGATCAAAGATGTGTCAAGGGACTTCCGTGGCATTTTTGCCATCTTCCATGGCATTCTGCCATCTTTCAGTGAGGCTACTACAGAATTTCCTCCTTGGTCCCCATTTGTCCCCCAACAAGGCACTCCCCATGAATAGCTAAATGAGCAGAGTGACCTCCCAAATCTGATGGTCCTGCTGCCCATGGCTTTCAGTGGCTCCGCCCACCCTTCATGTTGTGGCGGCTCAGCTTCTTTCTCACTGCTCATCATCCTCCACTCCACACTTGACAAACTGAACTTCTGCCATCTGGTTATGTCCCCAAACCTTCCAGAACTACTGATTTGTGCACAATTATGTCCCATCCACAATCACCTTGCCTTCTCCTCCCTGAGCTTTTTGTTTGTTTGCTTGCTTGCTTGTTTATGCCAGTACTGGGGCTTGAACTCAGGACCTCCTCTTTGCTTAATTTCTCACTCAAGGCTGATTCTCTACCACTCTAGCCACACCTCTACTTCTGGCTTCTGGCTGGTTACTCGTAAATAAGGGTCTCATGGCCTTTTCTACTCAGGCTGGCTTTGAATCATGATCCTCAGATCACAGCCTCCTAAGGAGCTAGGCTTCCAGTTGTGAGCCACTGGTGCTTGGCGATGCATAAGTTCTGTTAATCTTCACTCTTTCCCAGGAGAAAATTCTGACTGTGGAGTTGTGGAAACTAGGGCCTGGTGCACTTAAGTCTACAGAGACCACATAGCTTCAACCAGGGGAGCCAGATTTTAGGACCACGCCTGTCTGTAGATGGAGCTCATTCCAGCTGCTGCTGCCAGGGGAAGGAGGAAGTTGGTCATGATTCATCTTTACAGGCAAAAGTATCTTAGCTCCAGTTCTTGTCACCTGAGGTCAGGTAAGAAAGAATCGGGAAAGACCTAGAAAGGCAACCTCTGTATATTTCTGCCTACAGGAAGTACACAGAGTAGTCAGATTTACAGTCAGAGGCCAGAACTGGAGGATGGGGACTTAGTACTTAATGCATAAGGGTCAGGTCTGCAAGCTAAAGGAGCCCCGGAAATGGATGGTGGTCATAGGTCCATAGCAATGGGAATGTAGGTACTAACCACTGAACGGTGCACTGAGAAGCTGTTCAGGGTTATGTTTCTACATTTTGCCACAATTAAAAGTTTTTTGTAACCACACAATAAAAGTACAGGGCTTACAGGAAGCATGAAGCCATAGCCCACAAACTTTTTGCCCGCCCCCCCACAAAGATAAGATTCTAGGGTTGAAGGTATTGCTCAAATGGTAGATCTGCCTAGCAAATAAAAAAGACCCTAGTTCAAACACTAATACAGATAAAAAATTAAAAATTTGGGGCTGGGAAGGTGGCTCAGTGGTAGAGCGCTTGCCTTGAATGCATGAGGCCCTGGGTTTGATTCATCAGCACCACATAAGCAAAATGAAAAAAGCTGGAAGTGGTGCTGTGGCTCAAGTGGTAGAGCACTAGCCTTGAGCTGAAGAGCTGAGGGATAGCACCCAGGCCCAGAGTTCAGGCCCCATGATTGGACCCCCCCAAAAAAAATAAAATAAAAATTCTAATTAAAAATGAAGTGCACAACTTTATGTATGTCAAACTTAAGAAATACATAAATATTTGAATATATGTGCCATTTCACCTTGAACTAAAAAGATCTAGAATAGAGGTTCTCAAATGGTTCGATCTTAAGTACCCTTTACCTTTTCAAAAAACATAGAGTACAAAGAACTTCTACTCATACAAGTACTATCTATCCACATTTTCCATATTCAAAATCAAAACGGAAATGTATAAGAACAGATGTATCCAGGCACAGGGCCATTAACCAAAGATAAAGAGCAATCGTGCGCAGTATATAGGACTTTGTAATTCTCTGAAAGATGTTCCAAGATCCCCAGAACACCCTGGGGAAACTTGTGCTCTATTTTAAAATGAAAGTGGTCACTCTGGAGGATCCAGGGAGAGAATCAAGAGGCTGGGAGGTCACCAACACGGGGCGGGGTCTGCCATGACAAATCAGAGCCTGGTGGCTGTAGAAAATGGCCACACCCTCTGATTGTGCAGAGAGGCCACACCCACCGCTGCTGCATAATGAGACCACGCCCACCCATGACCTGCCCCCGGTGGCCACGCCCACTTCCCTGCGTACCCCAGTGCAATCAATCAGGCCCAACGCTGCCGGCACCCAGACACCCCCACCCTCTTGACCAGGCTTCCGTGTTCCCATCCAAGGCCCCTGGAGACCAGCAAATCTTTCCGGAATATTCCCGAATTTGGAGCAGGAATACACTGGAGTGGTTGAGTGAAAGCAGCTTCGCAGTCTGCCAAGCCCAGGAAAGCACATCACCCTGTCCAGAGACATTCCCGCAGACGCTCCAGGAGCGGGAGGCGGTTTTTTAATAAGGCTTATTTAAAAACAAAAAACAAATCAGCTTATTTCCAGAGTGAAATGAGTTGTGCCCGGCCCTAATCCCCTGTGGTCAGACAGAGCTCGCGGCTGTGCCCGCTGCCTGCGTCCCCCGCAGACCGCCTCGGCGAAGGTTATGTCCCCTTCCTAATGACAAGAAGCAGAAATCCAGTAATGCATTCCGCGCAGCGAAAATTTAATCCCAACTGTAATTCTTACCCATATGAGGAGGTTAACCCGCTGAAGCGTCAGCTCAACAAACACTGTCTCCCACTGAGGTCATCCGTCTCCTCCACGCTCACGTTGCTGCTTCAACCAGGAGCCTCTGGCCGGGCAGCCAGGTCAATGCTCTTCTGATGGTGCTTCTTCATGGGATTTTTGTGGGTTCCTCCGGGTAAGCAGAGCCACAGCTGACAGCGATGGGCAGAATACCACGCAGAGCTCCTGGCATTCAGGCATTTACAAGTGAAGAGAGTTCTCCACACAGTTGTGTCAAGTTTGGAAGCCCTAAGATTCTGGAGGAGCCCTCTTTGCAGGGGCTCCTGGAACGCAGGGAAGGAGGAGGAGAGCCATGGCCTAAAAGGAAGACCCCAGATGCCCCACCATCCCCACCAGCAGATCACTGAATCCTCAGCGTCCCCCAGACACAGACCAACAGATGTCCAGAGGGCAAGAGGACAAGACTGAGCATAAGGAATCCACTGGCACCCTGTGTTGGGGATGAAGTCCTGTGATCTGCAGGGTAAGGGGGAAAATTAGAGACTCAAGAGATTCACCTTTCCATTCCAGTGAGAAAGGAGGAAAAACTAGGTGTTTCCACTCAAAGGTAGGCAGGGAGGGCTGCTCCCATACTTAGGGAAGTGGCTGCCTTCCTCTTTGATGCAGGCCCTTAACTGCTTCGGTGAGAGCCTCCCCCTCCCCCAAACCAAGGAGGGCCAGCTGCTCTTCTCAGTCTACCAGCGGAAACGTTCATTTCTTCCAAAAACACCCTGACAGACATGCCCAGAATTATGCTGGGCCAAGTGGCTAGGCTTCCCAGGGCTAGTCACCTGACAGAAAACTAACCATCAGAAGCATCCAAAGAGAAAGCAATCAGACATGGTCTTCAGAACAGAAGGGTAAGAGTGGTATCCAGTCTGAAGCCAGGAGAGCCTGCCCTAGGCTGGAGGGGGAAGAAAGCACCAGGGGGCATGATGTGAAGAAAGGCCAGCTCTACAGGACAAACATGAGTCTGTCTCACAGCAACAACTGTGACCACACAGGCTGCCCTCAGCTTCCGAGCGCCCTTCAAAACAAGGTTAGCCACTATGGAAATCAGTATGGAGATCCTCAAAACAAAAGTACAACTACCATACAATCCAGCTATACTATTCCTGGGCATTTATCCAAAGGAATTTAAGTCTGCCTATAATAGAGACACTTGTACCAACTCCTGTTTATTGCAGTACTATTCTCTAGCCAAGCTAGAGAACCAGCCTAGGTGCCCATCAGCTGATGAATGGATAAAATGTAGTGTGTATATGCAATGAGGCATTATTCAGCCATAGGAAGAACTGAATTGTCACTTGTAGGAAAATGAATAGAACTAGAGATCATTACACTGAGCCAGATACAGATTGAGAAAGACAAATTTGCATATTCTCTTATATAGAGAGTCTAGGGGGAAAAAAAAAAGACTAGACTGCTTTTACCTTTTAGACCTTCATGGCTTTCTTGGTTAGTGCTGAGTCTCAAAGATCCAATCTTAGAAGAAAAAGGAATGAGAATTCAGAGAGCTGCTGCCAATCCCATACCCAGCAATCATATAAGTATCTCATTTAATGAGTAAGAAAACTCAGAGAGTGCCTGTGGTCAGCCTAAGCCTTATGGTCTTAATGTTTTAATGGAATTAAGTAGAACATCTGCCCCTTCGTCTTCACTCTGCCCACTTTTTAGATGAAGAAAAGCATTTTGAAATCAATTATGTTGCCTGAGGTCATGCAGTCACAAGGAGGTACAGGTAGGATTTGGGTCCTTCTTAACTAGTGGGACACCCCCTCCCATGGGGAGGATCCTTTACATGTGGTCACCCAGGCTTGAAGTATATACTGGGTGCATAGGAGATAGTCTAAGCAATGTGAAAGCAGGCTTCCTATGGGCTTAGAAAGAGCCAAGTAGCTTTCCAATCCCTTTTCTGGCTCTCTCTGGCCTTCTCATGTTCCTCTTGATGGAAAGATACAATTTGCTGGGAGAGGGTGCCAACAAATGGAGAAATTCAGGTACCCACGTTGAAGCTAAGGGGGAAAGTCTTTATTTAGACAAGAAGAGAGGTGCCCTGCCAGGCAGGAGGGCTGTCTGTAGTATAGAACAGGAAGCTGCCCCTCTTTAAGGCCTCTTCAGCCTTCGGAGCCCTGTAGGCTCCCCTGTATTTGTTAACCCTATGATCCCAGGGCCTCTATCGCCTCGCAACTGGGTCCCTCACCCCCAACCTCCCCCCATCTGAACCCCCCTTTCAAATCAGCCTTGGACCTCTCTTTTCCCTGTGGAAGAGTTGGTTAAGTCTACCTTCCAGTCCAGAGCAAGCTCTGCATTTTAATTCTGGATTTAATTCCATGTGGGTCTAGTTGGGACATTCAGAGATGGATTAGCAGCCCTGACATTCAGCCTCTAGTCTTTGGAAAAAGCAATCTAGATCAGAACCCACCAGGCCCAGAGTCCCTGTGGCTCAGACCACCTTTCAGAGGGTGGCCCTGGGGAGCATGTCACCTCTGTCACCCTCATGCCAGCCAGCAGCAGGGCCTGGCTCCTGATGGGGAGGCAGCAAGAGAGGAAGAGCACGACAGAAATCAGAGGTTTAACGGTGGCATGGCTTCATGAGACGGGAGGTTTTTTTTTTTCCTGACCCTATCTGGGCACAAGCACGGACAGTAAACCCCTGGTTTCACACAGGTGCATGGTCCTTAGAAAACCAGACCTGAGGAAAAGCCATGAATGCTCAGGGTACAGATTCAGCACTCTAAAGTCACTCAAATCTATCTATACCATATATACCATATATATATACCTATACCATATATATGTATATGTATATATACATATATATGTATATATATCGTATATGTATAAGATATATATACTTTATACATATATATAAGATTTATATATATATATAAGATTTATATATATGTGTATATACATTCCAGAGATTCCTGCAATAGGAGAAAATCAGCAAAGTAGCAGCATTATATTTATTTATATATATTTTAAGGCTTTATAAACCTTTCCACTCTCCGATAAACCTTTCCCACTCTCTTATTAACCTTTCCCACATTCTTAAACACTTCATATGCTCTTAAACACTTTCTTCACTCTTAAACCTATGTAATTTTAGCAACATATGGAATTCTATATAGGTGAAGGATACTGCAATGATGGAGCCCGTGAGTGTTGTAGCTGTGCGGTACTGATGGTGATGGAGGCGATGATGAGACGAATGTACTGCACAGCCAAGCAGCGCAGTACAGCTCTTGTGAAGGCGCAACTTCCTCAGGTGGTACAGTAGTATCATCACTCTGGGTGCGTAACTTCTATTTCTGCTCATTCTAGAGCTCCTCTGTGGGCATTTGAAGTCTTGTTCTAGATTCCCAGGGCTGTCTCAGGCAGCCAGTCAGGAGAAGCTTTCTGCTCTGGACTCTGGTTTCACTAAAATTAAGTATATTGTATGCCTTGTTTGACTTGGGAGAATTACCAGGCTTTATACCTTTCTTTGGAGGCATCATTTGCCTTTGGGGAAGTAGATTTTCAACATTTTGAAAATGAACCACACTCAACAGATCACGCAATCATTTAAACACAGCTGTCAGTAATACAGGACTGACTGAGAGCTTCTCCAAGTCAACTGAGCTGTAGAGTGTATGTGCAGGAATTATACTTTTTTTTCTTTTTGAAATCTGATTCATTTTTTTCGTTTTTGTTTTGCTTATACTTGGTCAAAACTGTATGCAGTAAATCTGTGAAGAGGTTGGGCTTGCTGTACATGTTACAAGAGTGAAGGGTGGATCTCCAGAGAACCAGAACCAAGATGGAGTGAGGAGGAGGGAAAGAGCATGAGGAATTATCTATGTGAGGAAGTCGTTAGTTGAGATCTGGCAAGCTGGAGCCCCGGAAGGTTAGTGGCTCTCCAATCAGAGGTGAGAGACCTAGGGGAGAAGAGCCCCAATGCAAGCTCCAGTCCTGCAGCCCCAAGTCCTTGGGATCCACCGAGAACCCATGTTCCTGCAAGTAGAAAGGCAGGGAAGGGCTATTTCCAGCTCAGGCCAGCTGGTAGAGTTTCTTCTTCCTGTCGGAGCTGGATCACCGTTGTTCTATGCATGCCTTGGAGGAGTTGTAAGAGGCTCACTCAGGTGAGGGAGGGCCATTTCTTTTACCAACTACCAATTTAAATAGTTACCTCATGCAAAATGCCCTTACAGAAACAGCCAGAAGCGTGTGACTGAGCACTACAGGTGGCCCAGTCAAGTTGACACACAAAACTAGCTATCACAGGGCTCAAGCAGGGCAAAGGCTGAGATGTAGTATAATAATGCCCAAGTGTTATGTGAGAAAGGGCCGCCAGGGGGCCCTGCAGGCGCCATACCTGGGCAGGTGTAGCAGCTCAGACCCAGCTGGGGAGGGCCTGAGGACGAGGCTAGGGCAGGGGCCGGGGAAAGGGCTCACAAGGTAGGCTGATCCCATTAATTAATGTGTCTACCAAAAATGTAATGGACATTCTCTTTCTGTTCTCTAAGTAAACAGAGAAATGTATGCTGAAATCACTCGTCACACAAATCACTCATTGAATTCTTGTAAGTAATTACCAACTCAGTCATGAGTAATTTTTTTTCTTTGTTCTGACTGCCTCTAGCTGGGAGGCCTCTGTGCCTTCTCTCTCCCCCAAGGTCAGATGGAAGGTCACTAGCTCCCTGGCACCCGGTGTTTGCTTGCAGTCTCTGCTGCCTGGCACTGTGGCTACGTGAAGTGCCTGGGAATGCATATGTCTGCCGTGTGGTAGGGACACAGAGAACCTCCAGCCCGGGCTGTCTGCCCTGAGCTGTGACCCCGGCTTGGCACAGAGGACAGGCACGGCATCACCCTCAGAGCCCATCCTCTTTAGACTTCCATTCTCTCCTATCAATTCTGCCCAGGGACCTCTTCTGGAGTCAGTGTATTGGTGTCCCACAGTCTGCCCGATGCATGCGCTTGCTCATCTGGGGCAACAGGATTTCAATATTTTAATCACATCGAGGCCTTGGAAGGAAGTCCCCACTGCATGACAAGCCTGCCTGAGTCACAGAGACCAGGGGTCCCAGAAACGGCTGAAACCAGAGTCCAGAGCAGAAAGATGCTCCTGACTGGCTGCCTGGGACAGCCCTGGGAATCTAGAACAAGACTTCAAATGCCCACAGAGGAGCTCTAGAATGAGCTGGAAAGAGAAGCTGGAAGTGTAGGTCTACTTTGCACACTAGACTCTTTGTTCTTTACTGTCTGATGTTCTACCTTTGAGCACTTGGAATATACACTACACTACACTACACTACACACACACACACACACACACACACACACATTGATATACTTATGCAAACCTACACACACAAACACACGTAATACATCTTGTTTTGTTCATTCTCAGCATTGTTGAGACTTGTGGATGACATTGCATAAATATCCTTTGAATTTCTCCAAAACACTTCTAAAAAGAACACATGATGTAAGCTGGACATTGGTGGCTCATGTTTATAATACTACCTACTCAAAAGACTGGGAGTTGAAGATTTGCCATTAAGGTCGGCCTGTGCATTAAAGTTCATGAAATTCTACCTCCAAATTTCTGGTCCAGCAATAATGCTGGACAGGAGATGTGGTTCAAATGGTAGAGTACCAGCCATGAACATAAAAGCCAAGTAAGAGGTATGGAGTTCAAGCCCCAGGACACACACACACACACACACACACACACACAACCAATTCACAGAAGGAGCTAGAAGCATAGCTCAAGTGGCAGAGCATCTGCCCAGCAAAGCCCTGAGTTCAATCCTCATTGCCACAAGAAGAGTCCCCAGGTAGCTACTGCAAGGTTGGGCCGGGTCTAGTAAGAATACACATGACCAACCAGAAAGAGGGGTCCTTATGTCCTTGTACCAGAGACACCAGGAAGAGCTGTCCCGGAGGATCCCCCTCTTCATCTTCCTCACCCTAACCTGTACTGCTCCTGGCTGGGGAGGGGTCTTTTCCGCTCCATCCAGGCCTGCTGTAGTCACAGGTGGATGAAGTATACAGAGATTACATTCTGAGTTACAGCTAGAGACAAGAAGAGATATGTTTTCCTTAGAGACCAAGATGGAGTATGGGTCGGGGGTGGGCAGAGACCTAAGGACAGGAATCTAGGAATCTTAGGATTGAACTGCTTTAGCTCAGGGTTTGGGCTTCCATCTCTGGAAGTACCAGCAGCGACTCTGATCCATTCATCAGAGGATGCATCTCCTCCTGCTCCCTACTTCCCTACTTCACACTTAATTCCCCAAGCAGGTGTAGAGGACAAGACATCAAAATCAGATGACTTTGTCCTGGGTCAGACTGTCTCAAGTGGCAGCGGATATCTGCTTCCTACACTCTAAGTGTTCACTAATAGAGACTTGAGGACAATAAGGGACAGCTGTGTGGTTTACCAAAATACACCCCACCTCAGCCCTGTTGCCCCCTGGGTGCTGGGACTTGGCTCTGGAAGCCAGCTAAGCCCCGCCCACTCTGGGAGGGCGGGTGCCTCTCGCAGCTGAAGCAGCTGGGTCACAGCTTTGCTATGTGTTTGTTTCTGCACAGGCTGACTTCAGCACTGACTCAGCTTGGAATCATAAAGCTTGGTAATAAACCTGTCATGAGGCTGTCAGATGAGCCAGGCTGAAGTCCTGGGTGTCTTGTGAGGCAGGGAAGGCCTCTCTGCCTTCCAGAGTCCTGGTGGCCCTACCTGCAATGCACAGGAATCTGCATGGCTTCCAAGGCCTTTTTTTTTTTTTTTTTTTAACTGTGTCAGGAGCATCCTGGGTAGAGAGAGGGGCCAATGCCTGGAGGACTGGAGATCTGGACTCAGTCATACTCCGAAGCCCTTTCTGAATCTATGGGTTAGAAACCCTGGGCTGTCCTTTTGGGGACCTGCTTCTGGGAGATGGTGTCCTCATGGTGGATGCACTCTGCTCAGTCACGTGACCTGGGCAGGAAGCACCTCTCTCTAAGCCTCCGGTTTTTGTTTGTTTGTTTGTTTTAGGTGAACAATGGCAGTGATGACACAGCTTGCTTTGCTTGCCCCATGGGACTCAGGTAGGACTCAGATGGAAGGCGATATTCAGAGGATTTGGAAAAGTGTGGAATACAGCATAGCAATGAAGGATAGTGAGTTTTGAATTCAACCCATCAGACCTTCCCCATGTGCCAGCCATGTGTTAGGCAAAGTCTGGGCACCAAAGATGCAAAGATGAGTGAGGGAGACCCAGACCCCACCCTCTTGGATGCAGCACTTGGCGGTAAGCTCAGGGGAGACAAAAATGCCTGCCAGTGGTCCACTAACAACAGTACGGAAAGCAGCTCCTCACCAACTGCTCACCACAGACCAGGCTGGAACCAAACATACATTTCATCCTCCACGTGCACACATGCATCAGAAGGTAAGGAGATACGGGTCTCTGCTATTGAATCCTTGCCCAGATCAGAACATCCACCATTAAAGGCAAGCCCTCTGTGGACATTCCCCCAGCTTCCCCCCAGCTGGCCCTTTGTACTTGGACATATCATGATTCTTTCCACTTGTTCTCCTATACCTGAAGGACTTGGGTGAGGTGGTCTCCCCAGGACCCCTCCCCAATCCTGAAACAGTATGATACCAATCCTCTGCATGTACCAGCTTCCACTTGCAATTCTTAGAGTTGGAAAAAAATGACTTAGCCCATATGGGCTTCCATTTCTCTACCTCTGAATTGCGATTTAAATATATTGCTTTTCCCACATCACAGATCAAATTAAGTGTAAGAATATAGATCAAGTGAACAGAAGTCCTTAAGGTCGCAAGGTCCTTAACTACTCTAGCAATGTAGGTGGTGATACTATTTCCCACCAGGGGCTCTGGGCCATGGCCAGGAAGACAGGGAGCCTTCCTAGGCTAGTTAGAAGATTGGAAGGCCCACAGTGCAAGGCCAGTCTGGGCAAAAAGTTCATGAGATCCCATCTCAACCAATCATCGGGTACAATGGCACACACCTGTCATCATAGCTATGGTAGAAAGCATAACATAGGAGGATCATAGACCCTAGAAGAAACAGATCTTCACAGTCATGCAATAAAGGGGCTCAGAGTACTTCAGTGGGGTCCACGTAGGAACCCCAAGATGAAAGGAGTGGTCCCCAAAAGGACTCTCTTCCTTTAAGACTGGGAGAATCAGCTCCATGAGGAACAGCACACACTGAGGGAGCACCGAGTCCAGTGTGGTGGAGCCGGGGGCTGCCAGGCACCCAGGGTGAGGAGCCAGAACATCAGGTAGGTGAGATCCAGCAGAGAAGCTACGGGAGCAGGTCTGGGGACAGCGAATATCTATACTCATGGGAGCCCAGGACTCAGGGACAGGCTATTCGTCACTCCTGCAGACAGGAGTCTGGAAGTGTGGAAAGCTGAGCTACACACAGCTCTGACTTGCAAGTCACTACGTTTAGCATGAAGTCCAGTGAGTATTGCTTCTTGTACTTCATGAGACTTCTGAAGACCCCACCACCCCGCCCATCTATACCTTGTGTGCATGTGTATGCGCGCGCACGCACACACACACACACACACACACACACACACACACACACACACACACCATCCCTCCCAGTGGTGTCTCACAATGCTTCTCAGCTCCTCAGCGGCTTGTCAGGACCCCAAGCCTGGGCTGTGACCATTGACCCTTGAAGGTAACATGACAGGTACCTGCAAGGCCTTTGTCGGAGCTGTTTCCTTTTGGCTTGATGAGACAGCCTGAAGGCATTTCCACCCTCCCACGCCTGGCAGCAGCCATCCTTGCCCCTGCTGGGCGGCCACAGTTGCACCTGCAGGGAAACCCGCAGAGGACCCAAGGGCTGGGACCGCTGCCTGGTCTGACCTGGGGCTCATTCTGAGGTTGGCTCTCCATCCAAACATGAAAGCTCATCTAGGAGTGGAGCCTGCAAAGAAGCTCACCTTCAACCCTTTTCTCCATGAGACCCATGGTTTCACTCTGACACTAGCTCTACCCCCAGAAAGGTATCAAACTTCCAGCATCAGTGGCTCACATCTATAACCCTCGCTACTCAGGAGGTTGAGATCTAAGGATCACTGTTCAAATCTAACCTGATAGACAAACTCAAGAGAAGTATTTCCAATTAAACAGCAAATGAAAGAAACTAGAAGAATGGCTCAAGTGGTAGAGCAACAGCCAGGAGCAAAAAGGCCCAAGTGAGAGGCTCTGAGTTCAAGCTCCTGCACCGGCACACAGACAACGAAAATGCTTAAAAATAACCTAATACCCATGTGTCCCCTATCCAACTGAAGAACAAAGCATTTAACAACAGGACTAAAGCTGATTACACTTCCTCCTCCCCTCCCCTCCAACATGGGGATTTAGGCTTTATTATATATACTTGTTGGCATTAAGTCTGGCAATAAACAACTTCAAACAATTGCCCATGAGAGGGAAGTTCCTCTGCTTTGTGAGGAAGCGGAAGGAAAGTATTTCAGGGCGCTGAGGGAACCCCACGCTACTCAAGGGCCAGCCATCCTGTGAACCGACAGCTGAAGCATGGTCACTACCTCATGAAACATGAGGGCTGCTATGTCTCAGCCATCACATCTACTTTTATCAGCAAGAAGATCAAGGGGAAAAAAAGGCATGGTACATGCCTTGAGGTGCTCTTTTCAAAGCTTTACACTATGCATCCTTTATCTCCCATTGGCCACAATTTCAACACAGGGATCTCCAGAAACCAGAAGTTGTGATTTTTATTCCCATAGTCCATGTGCCCATTTGAAAATCAGAAGTCAGTATCTAACAGAGAAGGACACAATGAAATTGGTAGATTTATGTAGTTTATGCTATGTCACAATCTTAACTAACTTAAAACCTTAACTCGGTGAAGAAGACAAATGAAAATTTTTCTTTTCTTTTTTTGGGTCCAGTCGTGGGGTCTGAACTCTGAGCTGGGCGCTGTCCCTCAACTCTTCAGCTCAAGGCTAGTGCTCTACCACTTGAGCCACAGCGCCACTTACTTCTGGCTTTTTTCTTTTTGCTTATGTGGTGCTGAGGAATCGAACCCAGGGCCTCAGGCATGCAAAGCAAGTACTCTACCACTGAGCCACCTTCCCAGCCCAACAAAGAAAACTTTTCTATGTTAAGTATTCTCTAGTAAGATGGGCACCAGTGGTTCACATCTCTAATCCTGGCTACTTGGGAAACTAGGAATGAGAGGCTCAAAGTTCAAGGCCAGAGTTAGTAGAAAAGTTCATGAGATAACACCCCTCACACACACTTGACCCATAGCTAGATGCATTCATATGCACCTGGGCAGATCACACTCCAGCTGCTCTCCTGGGTAGGAAGTGAGAGCCACGCCTAAAATAAGCAATGGAAAACAGGGCTCTAGGCAAGGCTTTATGGTAAAGCATCAGCCTATCAAACATTAGACCTCGAGTTCAAACCCCATCCTGCCAATGACAACAAAAAAAATGTATATAAATAACAAAGATCAGTGGATTTTCACAAATGGAACTATGACCCCAGCCTCCTCTGTGACAAAAAATACGAGTTATAAGTCTTAAGTAATAAGTAATGAAGTTCTAGTCTTGAGTGGAGATTGAGAGTTCCAGCTAGGTAGGAGGTTTTAGGACAAGTGAAGTTCAAGGCTCATCATGCAAAAGCAAGAGACTCATCTGAAAACTAAAGTACAAAAGGGCCCAGAGGACATGGTTACAGTAGGCATGTTCACAGTGGGCATCGTGCGAGAGGGTCTGATGCAAAGGTGCCTGGCTCAAGCGAAAGAGTGCCTTTCTCGCAAGCATAAGGCCCTGAGTTCAAGCCCCAGTGGTGCCATTAATGAATTCATTAATAAAATTCCAGGGCAGTAACTATCTGATTCCACATTGGCTGATGATTAATTAGTCCTATCAGTCTTTAGCAAGAGAGAAATATATCCACAGTGTCTGTGGGCATTTCTCCTGACACTGACAGTAGACAGCCCTAAGAGAAGCACTGGCTGTCTGGGTTCAGGGCCCAGCTAATGTCCTGAGTGACAGCTCTGCATTAGAACACAGGAAGTACTTCCATGGTCGCCCTTACCACGTCCATTCCTGGATCTGGCTCTGACTGTGCTCTGTGACCACCGCTAAACCTAAGGTCACTTAGTTACAATCAACCCAGCTCTTAAAGGTCCAGCTTAGTGCTGAGTTCTTCAGCTCTGTTGGAGACAGAAATCACAGAGGGAAGAAATGGCATCTTGAGGAAAATGGCGTCTGGGAGAGAGACGCCGGGCTGGGCGGGGCTGGATTCAGAGGAAGTGGAGAGGGAAGCTCAGGGTGAGAGACCCTCACTCCGTCACTGTTGCCACCCCAGCAGCGGTCAGGCCCAGCTCAGTACAGGCAGAGGCTTCGGGAAGGAAGGCAGCCGGTGGTGTGGATACAGCCATCCTCAGATGCACTTTCTGTGAGAATCCATGTCTTGCTAAGGACAGAAACCATGGGTGGGAAACCAGGCCTTTCTGACTATGTTCCAACTTGAGCCAACCTACCTTAATTGTTCCATCTGCACAATGGGAGTGTCATTGAGACAATTCATACAACTATAACACCCTCACTCAACATTTCCACACAGGTATTTTCCAGCCACACCATAACCGAGGATAGCAAGGCCAACCTGGGCAAATATAAATAAATGGAAGGAGGAGCTATCTTCCCTCCTGCAGCCTTCTCCTGCTAGAACTACAGGTTCCCACTTCACCCTGCCTGCTGGCCCTTTCTGAGCTGGCTGTCTACTCCTATGAGCTTTAAAGGTAGGAGCCACACCCTCCTATGCCAGAGCAGAGGGAGAATTGAGCCCCAAGAAGATATTGGCTTGACAGAGTCCAGGGCTGGCTCTTTTTCATCTTTCCACTGGATCTGAAGGGTGATCCTTGGCTATGAGTAGCCGCAGGCCTCGCCTAGATTTCTGGAACACTCGGGGCTGTCTCTGTGTTTTACTTTCATGCTGTCTTCCTCCCTCCCTCCCTTTCCTGCCCTTTCCATACTGCGCCAGCCCAAATGCACTTAGCTCTTTTCATCTTGCTTCATAAATCATTCCTGCAAGTCAAGTCCCTGAAATGTCTCCAAACGTATCAAAAATACTCACCTCCTAGTAAACGCATCACAGAGCCCATGAGTCTGTTGGCGCCACCCTATTACCACGAGGAGACTGCGGATGAGCAGGAAGACAGAACTCTGTGCCCCCTTCCTTTGAAAGAGGTGAAGCAGCATTGAAGATCTGGGAGGTAATTCATTTCACCAGAAAGGTTTCCTCTGGTGGTTAGAGGTTTGGGCACAGCATCTGAGCATCTGAGTTAAAAATCCCTGCCTTCACCACTTATTTACTGTGCAATCTTAGCCAAGTTACTTAAATTCTCTGTGCTTGGACATGCTCAGCAGAAAGATGGGCATGATGAGTGTTTGTTTCACTAAGCAGTTATGAGAATTTAAGAATGTAGGGCAAGTTCTCAGCAGGCCGCCTGGTCCTCAGCAAGGGCTAGGAGCTACCCAGCATCCATTCTTTTCATCAATTTTATGCCAGAAGCCAATATACTCTACTGAAAGAAAGTAATGAAAACTTTTTCTGCTTTCTTTTGAAGCTAGAAGTTGTCGTATGATACAGTTTTTGCCAAAGAGATGTCAGCTGGAGACGGGGGAATGCTCCCAGGAAAGTTTCTTAAAGGGAGCAGTCTAAACTGCCAGGAACCTAGCTACCTTTCTCTCTCTTCTCTTTTCTCTGATTTAGAACATGAACATAATGTCTGGAGCTTCAGCAGCCATATCTGACTGTAAGTCCAATTTGAGCCCAATTCGAGTCCAATACAAGTGTGTTCAGGATGGAGACAGAAAGAGAAGAAGGCAAACTGTCTTTGCATTTCTTGTTACCAAACAGATGACCAAAGAGCCCCCAATCTTTGTAAGCCCCCTATTTGTCAGGATCCCATTATTAGCAGATACCCACAATTCCCTAGCTGCTACAAGCATTTCATTCCTTCTGATGAGGATTAACTACATGAAAGCTGGTCACAGGAGGCCTCATGCTTGTCCTACTGAGGAGGCTGAAATCTGAGGATCGATATTAGAAGCCCACCCAGGCAGGAAAGTCCGTGAGACACTATCTCCAGTTAACCACCAAAAAGCCAGAAGTGGAGCTGTGGCCCTAGTGGTAGAATGTTATTCTTGATAGAACCCAAGTCCTGAATTAAGTCACACACACACACACACACACACACACACACACACACACACACACACACACACACACACACACACACACACACACACACACACACACCTGAATGAGCAGAAGTGCAGAAGTTCCCCTGGCACCCTCTCTCAGCCTGCAGATCTGGGATGGGTGAGACTTGCTCCCTCTTTCCACCTTATTCTAGAGAGAAGTGGCCTGGTCAGCTTTTGTTTCCAGGAAGGTTTGAAGACCAAAAAATGAAAAGCTTAGGAACCCCTGCTCCCAAGTTCCCTGCCCAGTAAGCCCAAGAAGGCCAAGCCCTGAGGAACAGCCGGGCTCCTGCTCTTTCCAGAGCCCCTGCCAAGTGCTGGAACCTCCACAGAAAACAAAAAAAGCAGAAGAGGTTACAGTTGCTGCCCAGGCCCCAGCCAGAAAGCCTCACAATGCTGCCTGGAGCTGCCAGGCTCCACCAGTTTAGCCAGGGAGGCTGCAATGCCCGCCCCGGACTCTAGGTGGCCACACTGCCTGCCAACAGATAAAGTTGGATCCATTCCTCTTCTGCCTTACAGCGATTCATTCATTACTTGTTTTTTTTTTGTTTAAAGTATATACAGTGTGTGTGTGTGTGTGTGTGTGTGTGTGTGGTGTAAAGAGGGTGGGTGGAGTGAAAGATCCAGAGGGTGCCCCTGGACCCCCATCCTGCAGCAGGCAGGTTAGTGTCAGAGGGACTGGGTGTGGAAGGAATTATCATGGTATCTTCCGCAACCATCTACATTATTCTTGAGAGAAATAACTAGCTCATCTGGCCTGTCATTAGGGGAAGAAAACAGCAACTGAGACAAAGGTCAACATGGTGGGAAATCAAAGGCACAAATCACCTTTCTTGTTCCCAGTGGCCCATGTGCTCCAAGAATGATGCACACGCTTGTGAAAGGCAGGGCAAGGTGGAAAGCCAGCCCTTCCACTCCCACCCTGGCGCTCCAAGGTGGGAGGATCCAATCAGGAAAAACCTGGGTTCCCACTGGAGGGAAATCCAATCAAAAATGCCTCCAGCAGGCCATGGCTACCACCTAACCAATCAAACCAAAGATAATCTCCATCAAGATGGAAGAGACCAGGGACAGAATAGCCGGCAGGACTCGGACAAAGAGCCTCCGATACCCAACTCTTCTTTCCTTCCTTTCACTTCTAAATAAACTTACTCTATTTTTTAAATCTTTAATGGCCGAAGCAAACAAATCTATTCCCTAGACGGCATTGCTCTGTCCTGTGGATCTACCTGGTAGGGCTCAGTTGGCAAACTTGGTAGGAAATAAATGGCCATTTGGGAGGGAGCAGTAGATGTTCGAATTCAGAACATCTCATTCCAGGCCTTCAACTAGAAAAGTATCTTCGACCATCATTCCCCACCCCTCCACCAACCCACACTTACCCATTAAGCATTTCTCAAGGGTCTGAAGCTGTTACAAAAAGAAAACATGCAAGGTCCTCCCACTTGGGAGAGCCAGAGGGACACATGAGCAAGAAGACTGGGGCAGGGAGTCCCTAGTGAGCCCAGAAACCACACTGCAGCCCCTGAGGGGAGCCAGGACAGGGCCGCCCTGCCTCCTCACCCCCAGCCTTGATTTGGAGCTGATTTATTCCAGGTACCAGGGAAGGTGTTCTGTGTTTTCTGTAGATTCTTCTACCTAACTCTCTTTAGAAATGGGATTTTCCCCCATCCTTCCCCGTTCGTAAGAAAGAGGGGACCCACAAGCTGGCAGTGAAGCCAGGGGTCAGGTCGCTGAATTTCACTTCCCTCCTGGGCCACAAGCAAGGAAGGGCTCAGCTATCCAAGGACTGTTGTTTGCCAACTGCCAAGGTTAAGAACAGCTGCACGATCTAGAAGCAACACAGGCAACATGTGGTCTCTCACAGATTCCTGCATCACAGGGAGGCAGAGCAGGCTCTACACCTGGACCTGGAAGCCCAGGATCAAATATGCCAACCTGCTTCCTTCAGCAAGCCTGAACTTACTGAGACTCAGTTTCCAGGCCTGTAAAGTAGTGCGATAGCATCTTTCTGCCAATGAGCAGAAACTAGCAGGTGAGCTGCTATCTATATGTCAGCCTTGGACTGAGACATTACTGGTCCCAAACTTCTCTTTGAAACTATAAACACTTTGGGATTAGATAAGACCTTAATATGGTGTTCATTCTGAAAAGCAAACTATGGGTTCATTAGTTCACCAAGGTTTCTGGTTTCAAACAATAGAAACTACCTCTGGTCAACTAAAGAGATAACTCCAAGTCCCTACTAAAATAATATCTATATATACGTATACATACACATATGTATATTGTTGCTTACAAAATTGAACAAAGGTTCAGAGAAAAGGGGGAAAACCATAGAAGTTAAGTGACAACACACCACATTAGTGTCACAGAGAAGTCTGATTTAGGCACCAGTATTGGCATCACAAGGGCTAGCATCCCAACCCTGGTCACTGCCTCAGCAATTCTGCAGCTGTGATCCCAAATAACCTCTTCTTGAGCATCACACAAGTACCAGTCCTGTTGCCTAAGCATAGGTTAGGTGCTGCCCCCTTGTGGTAGAGACCAGAGAGACAGACTTTATTCCTATCCAACTTCCTCAGTGAGTTTGGAGGGGCACCCCATACCTTAAACCCACACAAGAGGGGACCCTCCCCATGCCAAGTAATTTCACCTCCCAGAGATGCTTAAAACTTTCTAAGGTCCCCTGCACTCAGAGAACTTACCACGGGATATTCCTGTCAAAAACTACTTTGGAGATTGACTAGTTCATCATTGCCATTCCAAGATCCCAGAGAGGATAGTTACTTATTATTGGAGCCAAGGCTGGCATGCAGACCTCCTAAGCTTCCCCTTCTGTGGTCTTTCTTGTATGGGACCAGGTATCAGAGATGGAGTGTTGCCATGACAACTAAAAGTCACAGCTTGCCCCAGACTGAATGATTTTCTTGAGCTTTTATACTTCTGTGAGAAGGGATAAGAAATGGCTCCATTAGTTCATTCGTGTCCGTTTGTAAACATAGCTTGAAGTGTATACATTTATAATGCAGAGAACCCAGCTTTTCCTGGGTTCTGTATTTCGGTGTGCATGTCTTTTTTTAAATAGCAGTGAGGGCAGCAGAGCTGTGGCGGGGAGAGGGGAAGCGTAGTATCTATGGTTAGAGGAGGAGGAGAAGGCAGAAAAGACTCCAAGCCAACTGGGCTGAAGCTGGAACTTCGAGCAACTTCATTATTTTTCAGCAGGCTGGCACAGCCCCACTCCATCTTGGCTGGACAGGGCAATTAACAGCTCCCCAAGCTTCTAATGAGTAGCTTTTTTGAGGTTTAAGCTGCCTGTGGAGTTTCCCAAGGGAATTTATTCCTGAAAGCCAAACTCTTCTGAAGTGGCCTCCCTTGGGTATACCTCGTCCTGTGCTACTGGATTTGGCCAGATGGTTGGAAACCAGGACTTCTGGGTCCAGAACCACAGCCAGTGATTTGCAAAGCAGCAACGCCAGCATTCCCAGTGGTGTCGACCAAGGACACGTTTTGTTTGTTTGTTTGTTTTTCCCCTGGGTTTGCTAGGAGGTCCAGCTTCACAAGCCGCTTCTCATAGCCTCTCCCCATAAAGGTTCCCCGTGCTCTGTACCTGATTCACAACCCCTAAACCTGTACTTTCCAATTTTCCTAGAGCCCAAATTCTATCCTAGATCAGAGCCCGAATCAGTATATCTCTGTCTCAGAGAACTTGAATTTGAAACCTTCAGAAAATCTATCCTGGGCAGTAGTAAGATTAGTGAACAAGAAGCTGAGAAGATGGGGGTCTCCAGGGAAGAAGAGCTGGTCCCTGCCCATGCAGCATGGCTGTTTTCTGGAGAGAGAGAGAGAGAGACAGAGAGAGACAGACAGACAGACAGACAGACAGAGAGACAGAGAGAGAGCGCACCTCACAGCCCTGCGACTTGAGAGTAAAAGGTAATCTCTGTTCTCTGTGGAGCAGAGGAAAGACCCCCCTCAGGCACATACTCAACATCCACCCAACCAAAAGAGCAAAGACACACTGCTATCTGATGACTGAAGCCATAGGACTCCTCTTGGTTTGACATTGGGAAGACATGAGACCTAGAAATCCCAAAACTTTTCTTTAGCTCCTCACTTTAATTTGTCTGTGAAACATAGACAGGGATTGATTCTTTCATAAAGAGGAAGCATCTCACGGAACAGCAGCCTTTCAAGTCTCCACACAGAATCTTCCATCTCAAGACAATGAAAAGTGGGGAGAGAGTGGGAAGCCTGTGGTTTGCACTGACTTAGGTTCCTGGAGCCATGGTCCCCTGGCTTGCACATCTGAGTGTGACCTAGTAGGTAGGGATAATGGTTCTTAGGTCCAGCAGCCTCAGCCTATCTTCTACATACAATTCCAGCCATACAGCTGCTGTCAGGGTGTTATTCTGCGCACCTGCCCAACAATTCTACCACACCAAAGCCCTCCCCAGCCTGAGTTGTAATCAAACTTCAGCCTTCAGCACAGAGTACAACGGGAGTTTGGGTTGTAAGATACAAAAACCAACTTTGAATCATTGAAAGAATTGGGAAAGTTTATGGATATACAAGTCCAACTAGAATAGTTCAACAAAGACAGGAACAGGTGGCTCATGGATTTGGGAGTGGTTATTTCTGTTTTGTTTTGTTTTTTTGGGTCCGTTCGTGGTGCCTGACCTCTGGGCTTGGGCACTGTCCCTAGCACTCTACCACTTGAGCCACAATGCCACTTCGAGCTTTTTTCTTTTTTGCTTATGTGGTGCTGAGGAATCGAACCCAGGGCCTCACGCATGAAGGCAAGCGCTCTACCACTGAGCCACCTTCCCAGCCCTGGGAGTGGTTATTTCTAAAAAAGTAAAGTCCACAATTAGAGGTGACTTTTCTCTCAGGGACATTGACAAAGTCTGGGGACATTTTTCATTGCCATGCCTAGTGATGGGAGGCTACTGGTATCGACTTTAGATTGCTGCTAATCATTCTACAATGTGGAAGACCACTCTCTCCACTCCAGTAGAGAATGAACCACCCATATGTCATCAAGGCCAAAGCTATGAAATCTACCTCTAAGAGGGCTGCTGTCACTATGATTGGGTTCCAATGATACCCATTCCCTGTGACTCTCCATTCTAAGTTCAACATACTGCTAGAAAACTTTTTTTCTTTTTTTTTTTTTTTTGGGTCCAGTCGTGGGGCCTGAACTCTGGGCCTGGGCACTGTCCCTCAGCTCTTCAGCTCAAGGCTAGCGCTCCACCACTTGAGCCACAGCACCACTTCCTGCTTTTTTCTTTTTTTTTTTTTGCTTATGTGGTGCTGAGGAATCGAACCCAGGGCCTCAGGCATGCAAGGCAAGCGCTCTACCACTGAGCCACCTTCCCAGCCCTAGAAAACTTTTTTAAACCACATCTTGAGTACTTGTCAACTCCCGACTCTTCCAGCTATGGCCAGAAAAATAGTCACTTAATTTAGACTTGGCCACTGGGACCTCTTCTCTCATTATAGATGTATTCCCAGAAAAATAAAACAGACTCCCTGTGAGTCATTGGGTCCTGTGGGTCATACATCTCAAGAGCAACAGCGTTGGAAGCCAGAGAGACATCACTCTTTAGAAAGATTTCCTAACCATTTAGAATCCGGTTTCACCAAATTATAATTTGTTGATTTATGTGTCCCTCTCTCCCAAGACTTACCAGTCACTCAATGTCCCAGAGAGTCTGGTTATGTAATACAACAAATCAGTCCCAAACTTTGTCTTTTCTAATCCTAATGTTTTCACTCAATGATTTTGTGAATCAGAAATGTAGGCAGGGTTCAGCTTGGTGAGTCCTCTGTTCTACACAGCCTCAAAATGAATAACTCAATAATATTCAGCTAGCTACTGGGCGGAGCCTGGGAGTCCAAGATGGCTTCTCACATAGCTGGTTGCCTTGGTGAGAGAGAACTGGGCTTAGCCATACTCTTTCCACTTGACTATGGGGCTCTCCACATGGTCTTTCTAGAAGGGTGACTTCTTACATGGCAGATCAGGGCTCCAAATACAAATGTTTCAGGAAGGCCTGGACTGACCTTTATTCGGGCTGGGAAGGTGGCTCAGTGGTAGAGTGCTTACCTTGCAAGCATGAGGCCCTGGGTTCGATTCTTCAGCACCACATAAGCAAAAAGAAAAAAGCCAGAAGTGGCGCTGTGGCTCAAGTGGTAGAGCACTAGCCTTTTTTTTTTTTTTTTTTTTTGAGCACTAGCCTTGAGCTGAAGAGCTGAGGGGCAGCGCCCAGGCCCAGAGTTCAGGCCCCACAACTGGACCCCCCCCCCCCCCCCCAGAGAAAAGACCTTTATTCGACAACCCAGAACATCACTTCACCTGTGGGTAAGCAAGTCGCTGAAAATCACCCAGACAGAGGGGAAATAAATTATACCCCATCTCTTGATGCGAAAAGCAGCATGTACAGAAGGATGGAAAAAAAGAAACTGGTGGCAGTCACCAGCAGATATTGCTCAGTGAACATTTAACAGATAAATTAGTTAGTAGGAAGAGAGATTACCCTTAGTGAATTTATCCAGTTGACAGAAGAGTTAAAAGAAAAGAGAGCACATAAATTGTTTCTCCAACTATCAAATGTCATACCGTCTCTATTAGGAGAAAATGTACTCTATTACAGATGAATGTTTTCTGGGTTCTCTGGACCACTTACTCTCCCCACCCACATGGGGACATGACAGACATCACTAATCAATCACAACTCTTTCCCACTGATAGGCATCAATATACTTTTTAACAACACATTCCCATCATCCACTCCTAATTGATCAAAGTTGACAAGGGAGGGAGTATGTAGTTATTACTGTACTCGGTTCTTGCCTGAATTCCTTAATATAAGGAATAAGCCAACCTCACAAAGCCCAGGCTGTTCGTTTCTTTAAACATATACTCACAGGCCTTTTTCTTTTATTTTTTTTAAAGGAAAATATATAATTGAAGCCCTGAGGAAGATGAAATGACAAACACCATCCCCCTCCAAAATTGGATTTATAATGGAAACAGAAACCGATTATGGTGGTGAGCTCTGCCATTATGAATTATTTTAAAAGAAAATCACTGCATGCAAGAACATTCATGTGACGTGTTGTGAAGGAGAGAGAAAGAGAGTCTGTCTACCTTGATACAGTTTCCTCTGCGAAAATTCCAATTTCAAGGTGAGACAAGCCAGAACTTGTACATTGGGAGGCAGGAAAATCATACCAGCTGACCACCACCTGGCTCCAAACTCATCGCCACACACGGGTCTTCCCACCACCCACCATGCTGGCCATTAAGCTGATTAACAAAATGAAAAAATACAACTCCACTGTCCCACTAATGTCCTCAAGGAAGGACAGAGGAAAATGACATGTGACTGCTGAAGACATCAGGCCAGCAGTGACCTTTTAAAAGCCTTTTCAGCTGGGCACTGGTGGCTCACGCCTGTAATCCTAACTACTTAGGAGGCAGAGATCTGAGGGTCGAGGTTCAAAGTCAGCCCAGGCAGGAAAGTCCATGAGACTCTTATCTTCAATTAACCACCAGAAAAATGGGAGTGACACTGGTTCAAGTGGTAGAGTGCTCACGTTGAGCTGAAGAGCTCAGAGACAATGCCCAGGCCCAAGGTTCAAGCCCCACAACTGACCAAAACACACACACACACACACACACACACACACACACACACGCACACATACAAACTTTTCTGAGCCTCTGAGTCCTGCCCTTACCCTCAAGCAAGAAAATGGCAGGCTGTAGATGAAAGCAGAGGCTGGGGAGGTCAACTCTATGGTTCAGACCCTCAGAAATTCATACGCTTGAGTTTGTCTTGTGGATATTCACCTTGCATCTCTGAACATGTTTACTCATGTGTGTGGTGGAAGCAATAGCAAGGCTGGTGTTGAGGAAGCCAGGCAGGTCCAAGAGGGGAAACATGAGAAAATGGGAGCTCTGTCTTCCTAGCTGAGCCAGAAAGAATGAAGAATGGGGTACAAACAGAACAATAGCACGTCAGCTTTGCAGCATTGTCAGATGTGGAAAACCCGAGGCTGTATGGCTGTCCCCAGGGGATAGAACTAGGACCTAGGGGCTGGAGTTAGGCATCCAGAGCTGAACCCCGCACCATCTGCTTCACTAACCTGCCTAAGAGGGCACTAGGTACCAGCCACTTCACTCCCTGTTTCAATAATCCTCTGAGGATGGTGTGAGGTAGTGTCATTCTTATGTTACAGTCAAGGAAACTGAGGCAGTGACAGATTAATTGGCCCAACACTTCCCCGCTAGCCTGTATATTTATGTATGTTTGAAGAAACCGACAGTCTAGGTTTTTAGAGTACTGCTTGACAATGGGAATTTAGGGAAGGACTAGATAACAGTTTTGTCAACTCCTTTGTTAACGTTGGTCAAGAGGGTTCAAAGCCACCAATCTGGGTCCAGAGGTCTGACCACAAGGCTATACCACCTCTCCAGAAGATGAGGATGACTGAAGAGAAGTCAGGACCAACCTGTTCAGATGAAAGAGCTGCTATCCTTCTACTTCCAACACTATGAGGGGAGGGCTTTTCAGATTTAACACTGCAAGGAAATAAATGAACAGGGGCTACAGGTTAAAAGTACGGGCAAATCTCACACTTGCTATCAAGCATTGTGTTCAGTGAGAAATGCTAGAGAATAATCCACTAGGCTGCCATTTACATAACATTGTAAGACCTGCAAAAGATGATATTCACTAGATATGTGTACATAGATAGCAACAGCACTGGAACATTGCTGGCAGTGATGAACCATCCCCTGTGAGGTCCACCTTGGAGTGGGGAAAGGCCTTGCAAGTATTTCTGTAAATTTATAGGTCAGGTTGGATGGTAAGAGCATTAGCTATCCAATAAATCTCTCTGTATGATTTTCTGCGTGTCTGGAATACTTCCTAATTTAGAAAATGGTTTCCCCATGCTAACATCTCAATAATGGCACCTGTTCCTTAGTTTACCCAGTCCCCACTCCTTCAAGTCCATCATCAGGAAGCTTTGAGCACCTGAAAATAGTAAGAATCACCAAGGGCAGGAATATACCTAAGTGCTGAGCACTTGCCTAGCATATGTGAGGCCCTGGGTTCCATCCCCAGCACCACACACACAGAAAGACAATAGCAAAACCAGAGAGCAGCCCATGTTTGTTGTAAGTTCACTGTGTACTAGACATCATTAAAACTCTGCATACCCCAGCTCACTTATATCCATACTAACTATGTTAGGCAGGTACCATCATATCTCTACTTATAAATGACAGGACTCAGGCCACCGGAGAGGTGGTACTTTTCCATAGTCCTCAGATAATATGTACAACATCTGGAATCTGACTTCATGTCCACCTGACCCCAAAGCCTGAATGGAAACCAACTGAGAAGCAAGAAGGTGACATGGGCACTACCTCAATGGGCCTCCAGCCCACAAAGACACCCCAGTGTCCCCGCTGTCCAGCTACTGAGAAAGCTGCTGGCTGCTAGCAGGCACTGAATCCCTCTCAGAACCTGTCTTTGCCGAGAGAGAGACAACTCACCCACGAACAGCACCTCTGTCTCTGCCTAGAGCAGCTGCATCCCAAGGCTGTTGAGTGTTGATGTGGGTGACCAAAGCCCAGCCCTCACCTAACCCTAAGTACTGTCTCAGTTCCAGAGCTTCTGGAACTTTGCTGAACACACTACAGCTCAGCTGCTTCCTTCACCACTCCTGTATCTAATGTCCCTTCTGGTCACAAAGTGACCCAAGTACTCTGTTTAATAAGCTTCTGGAACACAAGTACTGGACTGTGAGGTAGTTCAATAGGGAAGAAAGGCTCTGGAATGATCTCATACTATACATAAAATGCCCTAAGAAACAATCAGGAGGATCTAAGGAGTTACAAGGGCTTCCGGGAGGAGGTAAGGATGAAGCTGAACCTTGCAACGTAGGACAAATCTTCAAAACGAAGTGCCCAGCGGAAGACTCTAGACATCAATGACCATGTCTGTGATTCCATTATTATGAAATGTCTAGAACAGGGAAACCTATAAAGACAGAAAGTACATGCCTATGTCTGGAAGTGAGGAGGTTGGGGAGTTAGGAGGTGAGGGCTAAAGGCTGCAGCATCTGTTTTTCAAGGGATGAGATGTTCTAATGTGGACTCTGGTAAAAGTTGAATTCATCTGTGAGTATACTAAAATCCATTGAACATTACATTTTAGATATATGTCACACACACACACACGCGCAATGACATTATATGTCTTCTACATTGTTCTCAACTCCTTGGTCTTATTCCCAAGCCCCTCCCAACCAGACCACCTTAGCAGTCAACCACACCAGTTCCCACCACAATGAAACTTCCATGAATCCTCTTTGCCTCTGAATTTGAAAGTGATGACATTTCACCTCTATGGTGCCCACTCACCACCTAAGTCACAGCTGGATGTGGGCAGGGATTTTTGTTTGGTGAATAACAGAAGTCATGTTGCCCCTCCCTCTAGGACTTCATCCACTGTCTGAGGCTTCACTAAATCACACTGACCCATAATCCAAGGTGAGCTAGGCCTCTGCCCACCTTGTCATTGTGTGTGAAATTGGCCAAAGTAATTGCTTAGATCATGCTCCAGCTTCAACTTACCTTACAGGGTACTGGAGGCAGATGGCGTGATGGCTCCTCCTTGTCATTTGTCGGGGAGGTGATAAGGACCTCCACCTATTGCTAACCAGGGGACAGAGTTGCTTCTCCTCTCTCAGAGTTCCACACATGAACCACTCGGCTATTTGAGGAACATGGACCTCATAGTCCAGTCTGGAGTCATCCAGGGTCCACCTGGATGGTGACCACCTCAGGTTTCACTAGGCAAGTGGTTGCCATGGCACCTGCTAGATGTGTACACCTTGTTGCTAAGGTTTAGCCTACCAGGAAAGAGTGCCCTGGTAGTTTGTGTAGGAGGAGGAGGGCTGGGGGAGACAAGGGATCATTTGCCCATGTGTGTGGGGAGGGCGGGGGGGTGGGGGATGGGAGAATGGGGTTGCAGGCTTGCAAAAGAAAGAGGAGAGGGGAAAGGGAAAGGAAGGGGAAAAGGTAAGGGAAAGGGAGAAAGAAGGAAGTACACGAGGTTAATCAGAAAACCTCAATACTTAGTCCTACTCCATTCCTCCATTCCCCCCTCCCAAACACCATGTGATCTCAGACAGGTCACCTGTGTGCAAAGGTAAGGGGGACAGGAGAAGAGAGCAGACAATGGGAGAGCAGTAAGGACAGACAAAACTGGGTAGAAAGCCCAGTTACCACCTCTACTAGCTTCACCAATGTAACTTCTCAGTTTCCTCATCTAGAACTGCACAGAGAAGCTGAAGTGCTAAGAGGAGAAAAAGGAGATTCCAACTCAAATTCCAACACCCAATGCCCTGAGTCCAGCCCAGAAGCTCACCCCATCTCCTTCTTCCCCCTGTAATGGCTGCTAACACTTAGTTTTTTTTTTAATTCAAGCTACACTTTCCCAGTGATTAATCTCATCATTTGCCAAGATTATCCTTCCCAATTTTGCCCATTTCAAAAGTAGTGAAGTCAGTTCTGCTTTCTAGCATTTTCTGTACTACTAGAGTTGAATCTTCCTCAAGGACATTAAATAAGGACATTAAGAAGGGCACTAAGGTAAGCCTGTGTTTGGAAGGTTGGTTCTTTTCTAATACTTGCTAGATCAGAATCTGAATACCTAGAGAAGGAATGTCTAGAGAAAGGAGCATGGGGTCAGAGAAACCCAACTGTTCATGTTAAAACATGTAGTCAGTGCACTTTGCTTCTGGTCAAGCTACCTCTCTGGTTCCAGTAGGAAGCCTGGTGCACAGAGGGCTGTCTGGAAAGAGGTTCGCTTATCAAGTACAGATCAGTACTGACATCCAGTGGTCACAGAGTTACCTGCCTGAGCTCCGCATCTCTCAGATGTCAGTGGGTATTCAGATAAAAGAGTAGAAGGGGGAGCTGGAGGTGTGGCCAAATGGAAGAGCACCTGCCAGCAAACTGAGGCCCTGAATTCAAACACTAGTACTGGCACACACACACAAATACACACACATACACATATTCACACATACTTATATCTCAAGTCAATTTTAAGAAGTAGAATGTAAATCCAAAGAAAAGGTGAGTTATTTATTTGTAGGGTAAAAGGAGCTATTGTTAATACTAGTTAGAATTGTAATTGAACAATCAGATCCCTCTCGGCCTTGTGTCCCAAGATATTGGCTCTCTTTTCTTGTTCTTGCCTTCTTCTTCCTCTTCCTCCTCCTCCTCTCTCCTCCTCCTCTTCCTCTTGAGGTAATCAGAAAACCTCCTCGTCTTCCTCCTCCTCTTCCTCCTCCTCCTCTCTTCTCTACTTCTTTCTTCTTCTGTGTATGTGTACACACAACTACTAGGGCTTTTCCATTTCCTTATTTTTTTCCCTATGTTTCCATTTGTCTTTGGTCTAGGAAGAGTAGTTGTACAAAATGACTATAAATGAAATTCTGGGATGTCAGAGATAGTGTGTGCACAGGAAATAAAATGTAGACAGATGGTGTTGGAGGCTCCCAGAGTGTTTTCTTGGCTCTTTCAACTTGTACCTTCAGAACTCACAAATTGTTGGAGTAGGATTTTATAGAGTGGTGTCCCTAGTGGAGCTTAATCAACAAATTAGGTATGGTTGCACACACTTGCAATCCCAGAACCTAGGAAACTAAGGTAGGAAGATCTTGAGTTCAAAGCCAGCCTTAACTATATAGCAAAACCCTAGTATTAAAAAAGGAGAAAGAGCTAGGCAGTGGTGGCTCACATCTGTAATCCTAGTTACTTGGAAGGCTGAATTAGGCAGAGAAGCCCAAGTCTTCATCTCTGTGGAGGGAAGGACATGTGGTATATGCTTGTGATCCCATTAGACTAGAGCTCAGGGACCTTCTGGGGCCAGAAGTAAGACCCTATCTCAAAAACAGTCAACAAAAACAAGGCTGGAGGCAAGGTTCAAGTGATAGCCCACATGCCTAGAAAATGTGAAACCTTGACTTCAAAACCTAACACTGGTGGCTCACACCTGCAATTTTAGCTACTCAGGAGATCTGAAGATCATTGTTTGAAGCCAGCCTGGGTTGGACAGTCTATGAGAATCATCTCCAATTAATGGCAAAAAAACAGAAGTGGAGCTGTGGCTCAAGTGGCTGTGTACTAACTAGCCTTGAGCAAAAAAACTCAGGGACAGCATCTATACCCTGAGTTAGGGCCCCAAAACTGGCACAAAAAAATTAAAAAGCCCCGGTACCATCAAAATATATTTTTCAAATCTCTCATGCCTCCTAAATGTATCAGAGGGCTTTGAAACCATAGGAATAATGCTTCCCCACCACACCCAGATCTCCATCTAAATTTGCCAAGAAAAAACTATGCTAGTTCATTTAAAAGTGTTCATTATGGGCAGTTTATTAAATTATAAGAAGGGTTGGATAAAGATAAAATATCTAGTCATATGGCAAACTCAGGCTCCGGGACCAGCCACTTATCCTTTCTCTCTTCCAGAATCCAATGAGAGTCCAGATAAAAGAGAACTAGAGGAAGACAAGAGCTACCAACGTTGTTGATTTTGAAGAACTGTGCCACTCGTAGACAGAGGAAAGCTGGTATCACAGCTTGCCACAGAACCATACCACTGCTACATGACTGCAAACCAGCAAGTGGTGCCCCACACCTGTACTCTCAAATTAGTAATCAATCCTGAGGCTTCTGCCAACACTGCCTTAGTAAAGCCCAAACCCTGAGGCTGCACTGGCCAACATACACAGTCTCTATGTCTCTCATACAGATACCTGCAGCAAGGTAGTCTGGGAAACATGCCCACTGACTAACTTCTGCAGTTTGAAAAGGGCACCTAGATAGGGTAAGGAATAGTAAGCAATGCTCACCGATACCTTGCTTTTCTTTTACTTAAGAGTTGTTTCTATTTTGATTTTTTTAACTGAAAAGGCAATACATACTTGCTAACAAGAACAATGTAAAATAAAGTAAAAAGACACATGTCTGCTGTTCAATCCCATTCTTCAAAGAAAATGACTGTTACCAAATAGGAGTGTCGCTTGTCCAGGAGTTCTGGGTATTATTCAGGCAGTAAGGACAGGGAGTATTCTACAAACTGCTGTCTAATACATTTGGTCTCTTAAATACATATCCTAGTCCTTGTTCCATGAGTTCCCTTTCTGTGTAACTCTGACCCACGTTTGAAAAAAGACCTTCCAGTGTCCTGTCAGAGAAACACACTGTCAATGAACAGTGAGGCTGTCTCTAATTATTATTCTCTCTATTCATAATGCAAAGGAACAGCTGTTTGGTTATTTGGAAAGGTCAGATCTCTGGAAGAAAGAAACATTGGCTAAATATTGAAGTATGTAGTCAGAAGAACTTGCTTAGATGGTTTTGTTTGCTGTTATTGCTTTTTGTGCCAGTACTGGGTCTTCAACTCAGGGTCTGGGTGCTGTTTTTTAGATCTTTAGAGTAAGCTCTTTAGAGCCATTTAGAAGGAATCATACTACTAATATGGAAAGCCTGATGTTTCTGGGGATCATTGTGTGAAACCCAAGAAGGGCAGATGAAGGGGTAACTTCCAGAACATCATTAGAGCCTGGATCAAGCATCATCTAAAGACAGAGTTTTCTCTGAACTTCTAAATTAGATAAGCTACTTTACTGCCTAAAGTTTCAGTTTAAGTGAGGAGTTTGTTGTCATGTGCATCATACTGAGGGTTGATGAATAGAACCTTTTTTGCATGTCATTCTCAGACTTTTCATGTAGCCTCTAAAAGCCACCTATATGTGGCCTCTGCCTCTGACTTCTGTCTCCAGTCTAGTTCCTGCTGGCTCTCGGTGAGAATGCTCAGAACACACATCCTAGAACCACCACCAAACTGGTAGACTGTGCTCTTGGAGATGTTGGGAAGATCAAATGGGAAGAGGAGCTACAGAGCCTCAATAGAGTGGCTTTACATAGCACACTAGGTAATGCTTGCTTTCCTCTGGACAGAGTCACTGGTAAAGGTTGAGAGTCCAGGCGAGCCCATCCAGGACTTGGAAGCAGGTGTTCCCCCTTCTCACTAGCTTTGGGACTTAGTCCCTACATCCTCTCCAAGCTCAGTTCTTTCAGAATCACATGATGTCATGCTTCCAGCACAATGATAAAGCTGCATTCCTCCCCATACCTAGAATTCTCATGCAAGCCAACTTTGAAGAAATCTTTTTCTAAAGATGTCAATAGCAGGAAACACCATGTGGAGCCACAAAATTGAAGCCTGACTGTCCAAAAAAAAAAAAGCTGGTACTAATTCAGCCTTGATCTGGAAGGTTCTCCAAATATTAACCATGGCAAAGGAATACCAAGGGAAAGAAGAAAATGGAAACTCACAGTGTGCACTTTTTGCTACGTGAGGTATACAATCTGTTCTTTTGCTAAAGTCCCAAACTGACTGGCTGATGTGTCTGGGGAGTTTTTTAGTCATTCACGTAGGTTATTCATTGGCTGTGGCCTGCCGTTAGCATGCTGGGTATATGACCTAATAAGATGGACTTACATGAATCGTGTGCCCTACATGTTATAGGACTAGCCCAGTTTCAATGCCCTGCCTTCCTCCCTTCTCAAGAATACACCTCACTGGCTTTGTGCCCCATTTTGTTTTCTTCATAAGGTTTCCCTGCATTCAGAGCTTTCACAGCCACTTATCTCTTGATTTGCCTGTGTGTTCTATTGTCTCCATCAGAACATAAGCTGCAAACTACTCTCATCTCTTTTGCTCCTTACAGGATCTGTAGCTCTTACAAGAACTGGTACCGAGAGGCCACTCCACCATATTTCTTGACTTGGAATTAAACCAAATTATTGAAGAGCTGTCAGACCATGTGGTCTGCTTTCATTTTATAACAGATAGTTACAACACTTTTTGGAACCTCGCACTCAGGTGAGTAGGTCTCCCAGGAGATCCATGAGGTAGGTATTAAGATTCTCCCCATTTTACTTCTGAGAAAACAAACCCTCATTAAGAGTGGTTTGCCTGACACAAGACTGGAAGGGAGATAATCAAACTTCCTAGTCCAGTATTCCTTCATCCCCACATAGGCATACCAAGGTCAGATGAAGGGCAGCAGAGCAGAAAAGCCAATGAGGAGGTTTTGAACAGAAGAGATTAGGAAAAGCCAAATGTTTCACTTGGTCTATTTGTTGAGTTGTGATAGCTCTTCCAGGAAGCTTCATACTATTTCGATACAGATACTTCAGAGTTGCTAAACTCCCTTGTGACCTCAGAAATAAAGGTCTTCTGGGGGCTGGGGAGGGGAAAGGTGAAGGACAGCCTCCCAGCTTGTCAAATGCTTCATGGGATTTTGTTTCTGTGAATCAGTATTTTATGATTCAGCTCTTATTTTTTAATTAACTTTTTAAAAAATTTAGTAGTTGTACAAAAGGATTTCAATTCAACATGTCAGTCTATGAGGACTGTGAATCTCAATCAATGTCACCAGATTTACGGTTCAGATCTTCACATACTCCAAAAATCCATCTGTTGAAGGGTTGGGCCCAACTGATGGCACTTTGGGAGGTGGTAGAGACTTTGAAATGTGAGGCCTAGCTGAACATAGTTGGACCATTGGGGACACACTCTTGAAGTGGTATTGGGACCCTGGCCCCTTCCCTGCCCTCTCTTTGCTTCCTGGCTGCCAGAGGTGAATAGCTTTGTTCCACCACATACTTCCCACTGTGATGTTCTACCTCACCACAGAACCAAAACAATGGCACCAAGTGACCATGAGTTGGAACTTCTGAAACCCTGAGCCAAGATAAACCCTTTCCTCCTGTAAGTTGTTTTTCTGATAGTGTCCCAGTGATAGAAAACTGATAATATGGCACATTTCAGTCACAAGTGACAAAACACAATTCAAATTCATTCAGACATAAAGGTATCTCACCTAAAATGGGAGAGCTGGAACTGTAGAACTGAGGCGAGAGACTCAAATACCTCTATGGACTTCACTCTCCATCAAAACAATTTTTTTCATATGACTAAGATCAAACCAACCCATAGCTCCTATCTCACTTCTAAATGGTTCCCATTTAACCTAAAAAGTTAACAGAAAAGCACTTGGCTGGCTCAGCTCTCATCAGCCGCTCACCAATGGACCAGTCAATTGCATGGTGGTGGGCTCACATAGCTGTAGATGTCTTTTTCTATCAAAGTCTGTTACATTCCTTTGTAAGACTACATTTTTACTTGCCCCATTCAGGGTTCTTTATCTAGACTCTTTTTCTAGATTCTTGCTTTGCTAAGCCCTCCTTCCTTTGTGAAATTTGCCATCTAAAATGTAAAGCCAATGAGATTTGCCCAGACTCTTCACACAAGACCCTTTGTTCATTCCCTGACCTTTTGGTTTCAGTGTTGGGTGTTAGCCAATCATAAGAGACTGTGAATCCTGAGCCTGACCAATCTAGGTAAGAGGGCAGAGCATCACAGTGGGGTGGGGGGTATGTATGGCTGTACCCCTTTATAACGTGGTGTAAACATTGCTTTGCTGAGTTCCTTTCAAGTTGGTGTCCTCATTCCTATATGACACCCTAATATCCTGAAATATCTCTAACAGCCTAGATAGACTTGGTCCTGTTCCTGCATAGTTGAACTTCCTTGGAGATGGACCAGTTATTAAGATCCAGGCATCTGTCCATCCAAATCACTGATCACTTTACTTGCCATGTTACCACTTCAGTTACCTTCCTAGCAATAAGAGTTTTTTCTCTTTGTATATTAAATCAAACAAACTCTTCAAAGCTCTTAGCATCATTGAATGGGAAGGCAGAAACAGGCTGACCAGACTCTTAAGTCCTTGCCAACTCCTCCCTTATATAGTTTCAAAACAATAGTTTCTTTATGGTCCCAGCTTCTTCATGAGAGCAGAACCCTCCTCTGCTCTCTCATCATCAAGCAGAAAAGTAGGAACTCAAGAGAACCAATGGACCTAGAGAATAAGCTTAATCAGAAAGGATACAGTTTGGTTGTATCATGTCCGGCCCAGTAGCAACTACAGGCCTAACAGGCACAGGCCTGAACAAAATCCAGATTTTCTCACTCACACAGATTACAACACCTCTAAGTCCAGAGCTCAGGCCTCACGACCGAGAAGGGGGTGTTTGGATGTGGAAGGCATACCTCTCCTGACAGAAATGTGAGTATCTTCTCTTCAGAGAAACCCAGGCGCTTCTTTCTTTTCCAAATAGGCGTATTTCCATCTAAATGGTTCCAGTGCTGCCTGTACTTCACTCCATGAAGGAAAATAAAGAAGCAACTGATGCTCCCTACCAATAGGGGGCAACACTCAGAGCAATTACTGTTGTGTCTTAAGGTTGAGCCATGAGTGAAACCAAATGTTCCTAATGATGACTATGAATAACTAGAAACACACCCCTTTGCTTCCAGGCTTCTATAGGTGAATAGTCTTGGTGAGTGCATATGCAACACGATTACAGAGACAAAAATGAAGTCAGTGCATGCCACTGCCACCTCTCCACTCCTCCCCCACAGCCTTGGCTGTTTTCCCAGGAAGGCAGAAAGCATCTCTATAAGCTTATTTGCCTTGGAATGTGGCACTGAGCTGGGTTTGAAAGCATGTAGTGGTAGGTGAGTAATATTTACCTGACACTTGTAGGACAGACCTGGAAGGAGTACATCAGGGAGGCCTCCCCAGAGCCAAGGGAGAGGCAAGGCTAGAGCTAGGGCTTGTGGGGGGTGAGCAGTAACTAGCTATCTAAAGGTAAAGGGCACAGAGGAAGAAGTCCTATTAGCCTAGAATATTCTGGAAAATGCTTAGCCAGATCAAAGGCCAACTCATGACCACTCTGGATATCACCTGAGGAGTTGATACTACACCCCAAAAATCAAGCAACCATAAATCCTTTTTTTCCAGGGAAGTCTGCTACCTGAAAGAGCAGGGTGCTTGTGAGCCACACAGGTGCTGGGACATAGCCAGGCCTGGACCTCTCCTGTTCCCTCCTCTTCCCTAGAAGCAGCCAGCTCCCCAGTGACCCTCAGCCTCTCAGTCCCAGTCTTCCTTGATGCCTAGCTGGAGGAGGTGAGAGACCAGAATCCCAGAAGGCCTTAGTGTAGGAGATCCACAGGACAGCAGGCCATCAGGAGATGGCAGAGAACAGACAGTAATCTAAAAGCTGGCCCTGTATATACAAAAAGCTGCTGATGGCAGGCCAGGATTCAAAAAGGGTACCTCTTTTGGCCCAAAAGACATGGTGCTTGCTCAAGATGGCAGGGGATGGCACTACAGGTTTGTCATACCTGCCCCCCTCCCTGGTATGGTAGTGGGACTGCTTGCCTCTAGAGGAAGGCAGACTGCTGTGGTTGGAGCTGCTAGCACTCAGCAGCCTTGGGAACCAGCTGTTCCTGGGAGCTGGGGACACCAAGAATTTAGGCACAGATTCAACAGGAGTTGGTCTCCTAATGGCTGTGCTCATATTTCCTTCCCACCCCCTCTCTTTAGTGGAAGGCAGCTTTTCTGATTAATTTCTGGCTGCCTGTCATTGTCTCGGACTTGCAATCAATCTCCAGGTGTGTCAGGATGCTTTCTATTCCCTTGAAATCACTTGCCTAGGCCTGCTGAGTTAGCAATCCTATTAGCAGGAATTTTTTTTCCATTGTGTTTGTGAAATAAAATAATAAAATACAAAAGCCCTGTCTCCAGAGTTATTCCTGACCCATGTCTTGGAACACCATCAAGCTCTAGGGGTGGGGGTGTTGCTTCTGCCCTTTTAGTGATGAGCAGGCCTGAGAAAAGGCATTGTTGGCCCCTGCAGCCAGGAACAAGCAGGTGAAAGTCCTTCCTACCTTTAGTGAAGACAGAACAATGCTGGTGGGGTAGAAAAAGAGATGGTGATGCTCCTGAAGATGAAACCAGGGCTGGAGGCTGGGGAGCAGGTCAGCAGAATTCAGGCAGGGAGATGAATTCAAGTCCTAGTTTGCCCCTGCTACCTGATCACCTTTAGAAATGATTCACACAAGTTATGAGTTTCACATTTTGTCTTGGCAAAGAGGAAAAAGTAGCTCTTGCCTCATAAGCACCTATTTGGGGGTTAGAGCCCCCAAGCCTCCCCCTGCTTGAGTCTCCACATACACACACATGCTTCATAAGGTCCTTCTTTCAATCACTGTTCTGGAAAAATCTCACCTTAAATTTTGTAACAGTTCATAGGCCCATCATATGGGAGCAGAGACACTCTTTCTTTCTGTCTGTCTTTCTTTTCTTTCTCTCTTTCTTTCTCTTTCTCTCTCTCTTTCTTTCCTTCTTTCTTTCTTTCTCTTTCTCTCTTTCTTTCTTTCTCTCTTTCTTTCTTTCTTTCTCTCTTTCTCTCTTTCTCTCTTTCTTTCTTTCTTCGATGGTTGTAGGTCCTGGATGCTGTCCCTCAGTTCTTTAGCTCAAGGTTAGCACTCTACCACTTGAACCACAGTGCTACTTCCAGCTTTTTCTGTTTATGTGGTGCTGAGGAATCGAACCCAGGGCCTCATGCATACAAGGCAAGAACTCTACCACTAAGCCATCTTCCCTGCCCCCAGAGACACTATTTCTAAGGAATTAGGATATAGACTTTGCTAAAAATTTCAACAGCTCCATCTAGCTCTAGGAACAAGCCAGGATGATGTTTTCACTAAACCAATTGATCCTCTGGGAAGGGTGAAAAATTTGATTTGTGAATACATTGAAGTCCTTGACTTACCTGGTTGATGGTCTCCTGGAAAATGAGATTGCTTCAGGTTTTGATATCCTTTTTGTACAAATGTGGGTTCATGTATTGTTAGAGCTCATTTGCAAATGTTTGAAATAAGAAAGGCATGTGTTGGTTCAGTGTTTTGATTATTTGAGTTGCCTCAGCACCTTTCTGAAGTCTAGATTGCTGAATGGAAAACTCCTGACAGCCTTCAAATGCATCTGTGGGTCTCCTCCTGCTTGGCAACTGGTGGCCTAATGCTGCCTTTCTCCTGTCTGTGGAGGGGTAGCCGGGCAGCAGGCAGCAGCTGTCACACTGTGAGGGAACAGTGGGGGGCACTTGAGGGGACCCAGCTAAGAGCAACCATATGAAGAGCCAGAAAGGGTAAGTCCAGATGTGGTCCTTCCTGTTTTCAGGAAGGACCTTGGACTGATGCAGAAAGTAGAGGCTCGGAAGAAAAACTGCCTCCATCTCCAGCCACTTCCTGAGTGATTGTGGGCAAGTAGTTCCAACATCTTGAATCTGTGTACTCATCTGTAAAATAAAAATAATCAAAGTAGCTTATTAGGAAGATACTCTACATAATCACAATGGTGTTATGATTCTATAAGAAAATTCCTGTAACTTTTAGAGAAGCAGATTATGTAGAGTTCAAAGAGTCTGAAATCTGGGGATTGCTTTAAAATAATTTGGCAGAAATCAAGTAGGTGATGATTCTGTTTATGGCAAGCTCAGGAACAGGCAAAACCAAACTACAGAGATAAAAATAAGATCACTGACTGCCTCTGGAAAAGGGTCCCAAGGAAGCTTCTGGAGTCTGGCAAATGTCCTATAATTCAACTGGATTTCAGTGAAGATGAAAAGAGCATCTCTCAAAACACACTGACCTGCAAATGGGTTCAAAACAGTAATAGCTCCGTACATCCAAAAGATATTAACAATACTCTGTATAAAGAATGATAAAAATCATAAACCAAATATGAGAAGGGTTTACATTTCAAGATTAACATTTAAAGGGGATATAGGAATTTTTTGTATTATTCCTCTACGTATGAAATTATTTCACAATGATGAAAGTTTCAAAAGTTATCCAACTGTCTATGTTTGCTATCAATTATATCAAATAAAAACTGAAGGAGGGATAAAAACACAACTGCAAAATCTTGACAAATGTTGAATCTGAATGATGGATGGGGTTCATTATACTATTCTTTCTACTTCTGTATACATTAATTTTTATTATGCAAAAGGGCCAATAGCGCCTCCCTGTACCTTCTATTTGGGACAATCAGGGATGACTCATACATCATGCTGCTGATGCTGGAATTACCTGTAATCATTCTTGACCAAAGATACACCTCAACTGTTTTTCCTGCCTTCAACGACTTCACTGAATCCTGGCTGTCACCATGACAAGGCCACCAGGAAGTTACAGAGAGTAAACACGGAGACTTTTAAATATTGTGGAAGCCAAGGAGGAGCCATTCAGGATCTAATTTCACTTATGCAAGGTAAACATTTGCCTTGGCTGAGACCAAGTTAAAAAATAGGGGCTCGCAATGACCTTTGAGACAAATGGGACACATTTCATAGTAAGGGCTGAATTTCAGGAATGGGTACCTGTGACTTTTCCCCACCTACTTCACCAATGATCTGTGTGACCTTGGCTGAATCATCTCTTTGCTGGGCTTCTTCCCTCCCCTGACAAATGAGGGCTTGGACCAAAGGAACCTTGAGTTCTTCTAGCTGTGGAGTTGTTTATGACCAACAGTGTGAGGTGGGAAAGGACTCCAGTGTAGAGTGAGCAGCAACTGTATCCCATGGAGTAACCCTGGAGCCCTAAGCCCAGGGGACTTCCAGAACCTAGGCAGCAGGTGAACAAGAATGGGGACAGACAAATAACTATGAGAAAGATATCTGGTATGGACAGATCTCCAAATCCTCAAGAAAAATTGAAAATCTAGCTCCTTACCTCCAACTTCTTCACTTTCAAATGAAAGTAACTCAAAGGTTAATAAAAATCTCTGTGAATGGGGCTGGGAAGGTGGCTCAGTGGTAAAGTGCTTGCCTTGCATGCATGAAGCTCTGGGTTCAATTCCTCAGCACCACATAAACAGAAAAAGCCAGAAGTGGCACTGTGGCTCAAGTGGTAGAGCACTAGCCTTGAGCTGAAGAATTGAGGGACAGGGCCCAGGCCCAGAGTTCAGGTCCCATGACCAAAACAAACAAACAAACAAAAACTCTTGGGCTGAGGAGGTGGCTCAGTGGTAGAGCGCTTGCCTTGCATGCCTGAGGCCATGGATTCGATTCCTCAGCACCACATAAGCAAAAAAAAAAAAAAAGCCGGAAGTGGCGCTGTGGCTCAAGTGGTAGAGCGCTAGCCTTGAGCTGAAGAGCTGAGGGACAGTGCCCAGGCCCAGAGTTCAGGATCCACGACTGGACTCCCCCCCAAAAAAACCCAAAAATCTCTGAACAATGGCTCAGGCCTGTAATCCTACCTACTCAGGAAGCTTGAGATCTGAGGATCAAAGCCAGTCCAGGCAGAAAAGTCTGTGAGACTCTTATCTCCATTAACCACCCCCCAAAAAGCAACCCAGGAAGTAGAGCTGTGGCTATGGTTGTAAAGCACTAGTCTTGAGCAAAAAAAGCTCAGGGACAGTGCATAGACCCTGAGTTTAAGCCCTAGGACTCACACACACACACACACACACACACACACACACACACACACACACACACACACACAAAGGCCTATGAACAGAATTAGGTACCCAGACTATCTTCAATCACACACACACACACACACACACACACACACACACACACACACACACACACACACACAGGCCTATGAACAGAATTAGATACCCAGACTATCTTCAATCACACACACACACACACACACACACACACACACACACACACACACACACAGGCCTATGAACAGAATTAGATACCCAGACTATCTTCAATCACACACATACACACACACACACACACACACACACACACACACACACACACACACACACACACACACACACGCCTATGAACAGAATTAGGTACCCAGACTATCTTCAATGTGATGTCACTAACCCCTCCATAGGCTCAGGTCTCTGATTTTTTTCAACACCAGGGTTAAATTTTAACCAAAAATAAATACCTTATCTATGTCATCTAAATAACTCATTTTTTTCAATAATTTTTATGTAAACAATCATAAAAGTGCATTGCCAGTGGTCTTTTATATACATAGGCATGCACATGTACATATGAAACCAAAAGAAGAGATTTATAAAACAAAACTTACTCTTACTACACATGGTGCACCCTAGTCTTTTCTGTTCTCTTTTATCCTTCATTTTATTGCTGGTGGTAAACCATTAAACTGATTTCATGGATCATGGTTAAAAACACTGCTTTAAAGTACCTATTTACTTAATTCCCATTTAATTCTTCCTCTTGCCTTCTGACTTACTGCCCATCAATCTCAAGCTTCTTTCTCCTACTCTTTTAATCCAGAAAAGAAAGAATGAGAAAAATTAAGAAATCTCTAAGGGTAGGTCAGAGAGGAAATTTCCCAGAGGTAAAGCCATCCAGGAGAACCATGGGGGTTGGCTGTAGTTCAGTAGGAGAGTACTTGCCTAGCATGTATGAGGTTCTTGGCACTGGAGATCTAAAAGAGAGCTAAAAGATTAAGGCTGTGCCCTATGAAACATGAAATGAAAAGACTACCTTTGTCTCTCCTTTGAAATCTATCATAAACATTTACATGGCTCCCATGGAGAAGGGAGTAGTTTCTCCAAGGAGAGGTTAAACTTTGGCATCCTCCTGGTCCACACAGACTCAGAAGGAGCAAACAGAGCCCACCAGGTAGCCAATGTCTAAATCACAGCCATGAATTTGATGCTTCAGCTTCCAGACTTCTCTTGGAGAAAAAAAAAGGAAAGGTTTTAGATTCAGATGTATATGAATGACAAGGCAGCAGGCCTGGGAAACCTCATCAGTGGACTCTACCACCTTCTAGTTCATTGTTGTTGAATCCACAAAAGTTCTGTGTCTTTTATATAAGCAAAGATTAGAGGGGGCAAGAAGAGACAGATCCAAGCCAGGGGACATCAGAATGGATATGGGGCAGATCTGGTTTCTTGAGACTAATGCATCACTCAGCCGAGTCTAATGGTAATATTTCTAAATGATTTTGCTGAGAGTCTATAAGCTGGGACAGAAAGCCCAGTCCAGTACAGCAGAGCCCAACCTAGCCCAGCATAATCTACCACGGCCTTCCTTTATAGTACACTTAGGCTGTATTCTAAAATGTTTGAGTCTATTTTTTCTCTTCCTCTCTCTGTCTCCCTCTCTGTCTGTCTCCCTCTCTGTCTCTGTCTGTCTCTGTCTCTGTCTCTGTCTCTCTCTCTCTCTCGTGTGTGTGTGTGTGTGTGTGTGTGTGTGTGTGTGTCCTCTACTTCTAGAGTCCGAGAAAAAATTTCAGGAGGTAGAATCACTTTGCAAAGCCCCTCGCTATGGTTTCAAGCACCTGCTTTGGTGGCTTTCTGCTTCCTCCAAAGTCACTTGTTCTAGTGAGGCACACAGTTGTTGAGCAATGTTGCGAGCTTGTGCATCATAGATTATCATCACAAAAGTCAATTAACAAGGCAATTTCTCCTCTTGATTTATATTTGTATATTATTAATGAACTAAAGGAGCTACTGTAGTAAATTACCCTAGGTAACTGGGGAGCAGAGTACAAACATGTTTTTTTTTTCCTTTAATGACTCCAAACATTCATCTCAAACAGAGAAAACTATACACAAACACAGAGAGGACTCCCTGTTCCTGCAGCCCAGCAAGCACATCAGAACAGCTCTGATACTGATGTCTGTTTATCAAAGTGCCCCAGGCCATCCTGGCTAGCTGCCACCCCCTCCCACCCTGGTGCAGTCATAACCCACAGCACTCATTGTGCTAGATGGAGATAGAGGAGTCTCAACTGCTTTGACTGAAGGACTTTCAGCCATTGCTTCCTGAAAACACACACACACACAGAAGAAGCAATGTCCCAACCTACAGGCAGGGACTCTACCCTACCGCAGGCATATCTTCCTTTAATGAAGGGGCATATATATCCACACATACAAAGAGGGTGGTAATTGGAAACTTTCTACCTCCCTAAAATAACTAGCTTGGGGGCGGCTTGATGCTACCTTTCAGTGCTGCTTTGTTCCAACATCAATGCTATTAAGATACTGAACTATATAGAAACTGCAGAGTATTAACACAGAGATGTGTATACCCACCCCTTCAATAAGTGACAATAGGTGCACCTATTATGCACAGGCAGCGTGAAGAATACTTTTCACAGAATGATGCTGAATGTGTGTCACTTTTAGGTAAACATCTCAAGATATCTAGAGACCGAAGTAGAGTATAAAGGCCTATGTATTTATTTCTTTGATAAAGATTTGTTGAATTCTTATCATGTAGATGGCAGGTGCTAAGCACAAAGCAGAAACTGAAAAGCACACTGTCCCTTGTGCAGCCCATTACTCTGTGGGGATGCAGGAAGGTAGGTGAAACATGATAGGCAGGCTTGTTTGTAATCCTCTCCAGCTCCGGGTTTCTGGGACACACAGGAAGGACTGATCAATGAGGAATGGGCAAGCAGGTAGCCTGGGAAAAAGTCAAGTGTTTCCTACTGTTGGCCTCCACTGTTCCCATGTTCATTTCTGTTCCAGAGGTGAGGGACTTCAAGGGGCTTTCTTAGAGGAGCGGTAGGCCTCAAGTAAGCAGGCTTCAGATGGACAGATGTCAAATCGCATCTAGGTGGGCAACTGCCTGCTTCCTTTTGTGATCGGGTAAGAGCATATGAAATAGTTCCTCTTTTCAAATTAATTTTCTCTCCGACAACACCTATTGCTTTCTGATTGTAAGCTTAGACCCTTTAGACAGAGAGCTTTCCTGTTTCATGGATGAAGCTGATACACAGAGAGCCCTGGGAACACTCCACATGGCCCAGGATTCCAGAAGGCTCTTCAAACCCTTGAGGGAGGATGGTGGCCAACCTCAAGCAGCCTTCTCTCCCTGCAGATGACAAAAAAGTAAAGCCTAACCACCCACTGTCCCACTCCCTCCAACCCCCACAATTCCAAGGGTCTGCAGGAGTATATTTTACATTTCCTGGCTTTCTGCCTAGACAGTATAATGAGTGTCTGCATGCATCGTTGCCTTGACTGGAACACCCCCACTCCCAACCTCCACCCTCTTAAACACCCACTCACCCTTCAGATCTCTGGGAAAGCTACTTTCCTTCTCTCCCCAATCATGGGACTGTAGTTTTCACTGTGCCAAGGTGCCTTGTCCACTGTGGCTGTTTATTACTTGCAATTATGTATTCATTTGTGTCTTTTCCTTTCATCTCTGCCTGCCCCTGCCAAGGCCACAAGCTCTAGATGGGAGTCACAATGTCTCCCTTATTGGCCTCTGTAATTCTCACTCCAGCCAACTGCATGTATTTGGTATACACATAATTCTTACTGGCTACTGAATAAACATCAAGGAATGGGATCCCTCTCTCCAACAAGAGCCCATGTCTCCTGCTGGGCCATACCCTATGGTTGTATTTGTGTTTGCTTTGAGGTTGTGCTTTACTGATCAAAAACATTATAGCCAAAGAGAAAGTCCTTCAATTTTCAGTATCTCAGATACCACTAGGCATCAAAGCGCCACACAAAGACAACATGAAAAAAATAAAGAATTGGAAATTTTATTAAGGTTGAAGTCCAAAACAAGGCAAACATTTCACCAATAACACCCATTTGTTGTTTCAAGGAGAAGCCTATTCTAGGTAAAAATCAATTGTGTTTTTGTTCCAGTAGATTAACTGCAGGTGTAGAACAGGAAAGGAATTGAAATGGATGGCTTTTCAGCTACTCTTTCACCCTGCATAATGTGATGTGAACCAGACAGAAGAGTTTGAGAACACAGAAGGTTAGAAGACCAAGGACATTATTTAACAGAGGAGAGAGGATTCAAGAAGGTTAAATTACCTCTGACCTATCAAGCTAGGGATAATGGAAGCTTAGTTATCTGGTTGACTGCCCTTACTATCTTTGGCATTTGAGTAGAAACCAAGCATATGTGCCAGGGGTCTCGTCCTAGGAATGACTGATTGTCTCTGAAATTTAGAGTCAGGCCTAGGTCTTGATCTTTGTCCTTTATGAGACTATCTGACCTTATCCCATGCTCTGATTCTATAATCTGTCCTCCCAGAAGCTCCTTTTCATAGCTTACTGTCAAAGTTGCTTTGAGTATGTTTTTATTCCTTGTATCTTGGTATCCTGTGACCTTCATAACAAACTGCCACAGACCAAATAGCTTAGAACAATAGAAACTTATCTCTGTTCTAGAGGCCAGAAGTCTGGAATCAAGGTTTGCTTCTTCCACCTGTAACATCCACCTGGTGGCTTAGCTTATGATCCACAGCTGGTTTCCTTAAGGCCTTTTTCTCTATCTTTACATGACCTTCTCCTCTCCTCTATCACCTCACCTCTTTTGTCTCTCCTAAGGATCCTTGTTCAATAGATTTAGGGATGATCTAGCTCCAGGATGATCTAGATCCTTAATTACATCTACAATGACTCTTTCTCCAAATGAAGTGGTATTTAGAAGGACCCAAAGTTAGTACTCAGTCATATCTTCTTGGGAACCACCATTCAATCCTCACTATACCTGGTGGGCCTAAGCCCTAAAATGAGTTCACCAAATGTTTGTGAATAATGTGGCAAAGCATGAGTGGCCAGCTAATACACATCCAACAATATAAAGTTTCTAAAGTGTAAAGATAGGGAAAAAGATGGATAAATGAATAAGGCAACGTGTGTTGAAATATTCTGTAGCATTTGGGTTTTGGGTTTTCTGGGATAGGGTCAAGCTTTGGCCCATCATATTGGTATCAGTATCTTCTCCTGTTTCTTGGATTTGTATTGATTATAATAATTGCAGGTAAATGGCTACTGTGGTATACTGCTAAGTCTCAGAAAAAGTGAAAATGTTGCCCATGCTGATAGCTCATGCCCTGTAATCCTAGCTACTGAGAAGGCTGAGAAATGAGAGTCAAGATTCAAAGCTAGCCCAGGCAGAAAAGTCTGAGAGACTTTATCTCCTATTAGCTAGCAAAACCCTAGACTAGAGGCTTGGATCAAATGGCAGAACACAAATCTCTGAGTGGAAAAGCTGATTGAGAGTGCAAGGCCCTAAGTTCAAGTCCCAGTACCAGCACACATACACACAAAAAAGTGATTCAGTCATTCAGAGGGACCAATGCCTTTCTCAAAGGGCTGAGTGAATTTTGCAGCACTGGATTAATTATGTAACAGTTGTTATAAATCGAGGCTGTGACACTTACTTTGTCTCTTCCGCCCATGTTTACTTGCTCTTCTGACTTTTATTATGTTCGTATCATGAGGCCCTCCCCAGAGGGAATGCCCCAGTCATGGACTTCCCCATCTCTTCCAATGAGTCAGAATAAACCTCTCTTCTTTATAAATTACCCAGTCTTGAGTGTTCTGTTAAAGCAATAGAAACCAGCCTATGACACATGAATGAGACAAGGAAGAGCAGGTTTAAATATGAGTGGAACTTATTATGTATGAATCATTGCATCTGGTGCTTCATGCCGGTCATCTCATTTGATCATTACAGCTCCTCCACAAGGGAGATGATACACAAATTAGTGGAAGGCTGATCACACACCACAAATGAGGCAGACAGGTTTGCCTTTGGCTTCAACTAAAACATAACATTTGTCCATTGCTCTTGGAAATATCTGCACTGCATCAACTCTTCTTTGTAGTTGTCATTAGTAGGATGTCACACCACTTAAGTGTTAACACTTCTCTAGTGTGTACATTGCCAATAATGCAATCTTTAGCTCTGATCACTGTTCTAATCCTGCATCTTAGATTTGAAACATATCAAATGTTCATATTATTGACTCTTGAAGTCTTCTGTATACTGTAATTTCCTTAATCTTTCTTTTGGGGGCAGGGGTCTGGTCGTGGGGCCTGAACTCTGGGCCTGGGTGCTGTCCCTCAGCTCTTCAGCTCAAGGCTAGCGCTCTACCACTTGAGCCACAGCACCACATAAGCAAAAAGAAAAAAGCCAGAACCCAGGGCCTCAGGCATGTAAGGCAAGCGCTCTACCACTGAGCCACCTTCCCAGCCCCAATTTCCTTAATCTTATCTGATATTAATTTTTCTGAGGATTTTTGATCACGGACACTCGGGGAAAGGCTGGAGTTACCTATGCTAGCAAAAAAGTTGACAACATCATAGTCAATCATAGGAGGCAAGGTCATCAACCACTCATGAAATCAACTCCTCCCATCCTGTCTCATCGCTGGATGACTGTAGTTTTGCTACAATGTGTTAATGCTTTGAAAACAAGTATGCTCCCAGCCTGCCTGTCACTGACTATCCTACTCACCACAATATGTTCAGACAGGCCGCAGACAGCTGACAAGAAGCATATGTGTCTGCCCCCTCGTGCGTTCCTGTACATGGGTTCTCTCTAATCCATAATGGATATTCTTTGCTTGTCCCTCAGATTTTATTATTACAAGACACTTAATGTAAGTTTATGTTTCTATGAAAACAAAAACACTCTGAGATTTATTGAATTTGAAGTTCAGCCAGCAGCTGTCTTGGCAGAGCCAGATCCGATGGTTTTGCAGGCCTTCTATGGCCCACAGGCTGGACATTCCACACCTTGTTTTAGAGGGAACTGCACTCCATCTACTCCTTTATCCTGGGGGCCCGAGTCTGCACCAAGAGAAGCAGATCATCCTGTTTATCACAAGTTAGCCCACTGGTTCTTCAGACTATCTGGCTAAAAATACCTTTGGGAGTGATGATTCTTTATGTTTCTATGTGAGAGAAAACCTATGACAGGAAGGCAGTAGAAGATCTAGGCCCTTCTTCCCACTTCTTCAGCTATGGTTTTCCTAAAAAGATAGTTTTTTTTCTCTTTAATTAAGCACTGAACTTACATCTAGTTTTTTTTTTTTTTTTTCTGTTTTGACCCTGTGTCTATCATGATGCCAAATGTACTATTAGGAATGTTTTAATTTTTTAAAATCATGATTAGAGGAAGGGAATTCTTGACTTCACACACTAAATCTAATCCATGCAAGTTTGTTTTTTGTTTTGTTTTGGTCAATCGTGGGGCTTGAACTCTGGGCCTGGGCTCTGTCCCTGAGCCATTCAGCTCAAGGCTAGCATTCTACCACTTGAGCCACAGCACCATTTCTGGTTTTCTGGTGGCTTATTGGAGATAACACATGGACTTTTCTGCCTGAGCTGGCTTTGAACCACAATCCTCAAGTCTCAGCCTCCTGAGTAGCTAGGATCACAGCGGTTGAGCCACTGGCTCCCAGTACCATGTAAGTTTTATGTAGGAACTCTGAACTCTGAAGCAAGGCTGTAGCTGTGGGTGGTGGGAGTATGCAAAAGCCATTTCTAGTAGCCTTGTAGTTAAAAGTAAGATGAAATCATCCAGAGGGGATCCTTTGCAAAGTGTAGACCTGTGGCATAGCTTCAAAACAGAAAATTCCTAACCTGGGCACAGATAGCTCTTACCTGTAAATCCTAGCTACTCAAGAGGCTGAGATCTGAGGATCAAAGTTAAAAGCTAGCCCAGGTAGAAAAGTCCATGTAATTTTTCTTTCCAATTAACCACCCAAAAGCTAAAAGTGGTGTTGTAGCATAAGTGGTAAAGCAGAAGCCTTGAGTAGAAAAAATCAGGAGCAGTGCCCTGAGTTCAAACTGGCAGAAAGAAATAAAGAAAAAGAAAGAAAGAACGAAAGAAAGACGGAAGGCAGGAAGGCAAGAAAGAAAGAAAGAAAGGAAGAAAGAAAGAAAGAAAAAAGAAAAAGAGAGAGGGAGGGAGGGAGAGAGGGAGAGACAGAGGAAGGAAGGAGGGAGAGAGAGTGGGAGGAAGGGAGGAAGAAAGGGAAAAAAGGAGAGAAAGAGATAAAGAGAAGGAGAAAGAGAAAGAGAGAAAGATTGATTTTTAACCATCTTATTAGATTGAAACGATGTGTCCATTTTGTTCAGTGGGTAAGCAACCTGTACTAAGTGTGGTAGTGGGATATTGCCCTTAGTCAAACAACAAACAACAAACAAAAACCAGGTTTGACTCCTTTCCTTAACAAAGGGACCTCCCCACTACCCTCTAGCCCAATTGCATGGACTTTGGGGAAGAAGAACAAATAAGCAAATCTGTGGAAAGGACCCCACAGCCATCAGTCAAGAATGCTCTTAATTACTCTCATGCTGATGGGAGTGGCTATAAAAAGGTCTAGGGTCTAAAATGGGCCAGAGATCAATGTTCTTGTATCATGGCTTGGTTTCCCTTCAGTCTGAAGATATTTTGGTCTGAGCCAGGAAGTGAGCCAGTAAGGGTAAAAAACATCAGAAACCCATGAACCTCTTCCATCTATTGATCCAAAGGTAGCTGAGGATATAAAGAGCTTGAATGTGGTTTGAAGAAAATGGCTTCTGCGCAAATGAAAACAGAACTTCCTGGGGACTGAATGAGAGTCTAGGTCAATTTCTATAGAGTTCCAGGAAAAGACTAGTTTCAATAGCATGGCTTATTTAATCAATGCAATCAAGCATTCGAGAAAATTCAAGTCTCCAGACGGATCCCTTTTAAATATAGCTCTATAAGCTTCTTCTGAGTAAATCAATACCTGTCAATCCAATAATAATCCATTCTTCCCTTTGGTTTGTAAAAGAAAAACTAGTCCTTTGATATGATTGCAGGATTAATGGTTAGAAAATCTGTGTTCTTCTCCCCATAGGAATTTGTACATACAAAATTTACCCAAATCATTCATTCAATATGCTTTTAAAAACAAATATTTTAAGTAGTTGCACAGAGGTTCCAATTCAAAATGTGATTTTATGAGTACAATGCATCCTGATCAATATCAGCCCCTTTCTCTCAACCCCACCCATCCTCTCAATTTTCCTAATTCTATTTTCACATATATTACATTGAATGCATTCATCCATCCTTCTCTTTGACCATAACCCCTCCCCTACTCCTTCCCACCACAGATTCAGTCTTCCTGGTATTCATTTTCAACACACTTTGAATTCCTGAGCCTGGAGCTATAAAGGCAGATTAAGATTGCAGTCCCTGCCCTCAAAGAGCACAGTCAAGTCGGGGTGACAAACATGAGAGATAATGAAAGGACCTTGAGATGTAACCCAGGCAAGGATGGAGTATGCATTGACAACAATAAGAAACAGAGGGAAGAACAGGGTGGGGGAGTCAATAGAACATCTTCCGTAATAGACTAAAGGTGTGGCTAAAGTGGTCATGTACAGTCCTCTACCACTTATTAAGTATGACAAATACAAAAACAGACAGGGAAGCCATGCAAGATAACATTTTAAAAACACAGAAAGAGGGCTAGGAACTGGTGGCTCATACTTGTAATCCTAGCTCCTTGGGAGGCTGAGCTTGGGAGGACGAAGTTCAAGGCCCTTCTTGGCAGAAAAGTTTATGAGACTTCTTCATAAACAATGGTTGTGTACCAGTGGACCATGTTTGTCATCCTAGTTACATGGAGACTGAGATCAGAAAGATCCCACTTCCAGGCCAACCTGGACAGAAAAGTCTATAAAACTCAATGTACTCATTACTTGACTTATGTAACTATAACCTCTCTGTACATCAACTTCACAATAAGTTTTTTAATAAATAAAACATAAATTTAAAAAATCTCAACAGAAAGTACTTATTAACAGCTGGCACAGAAACAGAAGAAGTGGTTATTCAAGGTGGGAAGCAAAAAATTGAAGGATCACAGTCCAGGTGTGTGCCCAGACAGGAAGTCAGACCTTATTTCATGAACAGCCAACACCAAAAGGGCTAGGAATGGCTCAGAAGTAGAGGCCTTGCATAACAAGCACTGGCTCTAAATTGAAGTCCCAGTACTGCCAAAAAATAAAGAATAAGAAGCCAGGTGCTTGTAATCCTAGCTACTCAGGAGGCTGAGATCTGAGGATTACAGTTCAGAAAAAGTCTGTGAAACTTTTATCTCCAATAAACTACTCAGAAAAAAGCTGGAAGTGGCACTATGGCTCAAGTGGTAGAATGCTAGCCTTGAGCAAAAGCAGCTCAGGGACAGTGCCCATGCTCTGAGTTCAAGCCCCAAGACCAGCAAAATAAAATAAAATACAAAGAGAGGCCAGATCAGATCTTCTATGTATTGATTCAGAGTGTTACTAGATCTAATAGGTACCAGGTATATACTACTTGACATAACTCTTAGGGAGTTTGCATGCTGTTGAGATGAGACCAATAATAAAGTAAATGAAAATACCTTCAGATGATGACAAGTTGAAGGAAGGAGCTAATCTGGGAGATAAAGCAATGTCATGGGGTGTGGGAAACAGTTTTGAAAGAGAAGGCTCTTCTGACATTACAACTTTTGAAGACCTACCGTGTAGAAAGAACAGAGATGAGGACTGAGGTCCAGAATTTGGACTCTTATTCACAGAACTGAGGGAAGAAGTAATAGCAGCAAGGAAACCAAGAATAAATAATCAGAGATCTAAGACTTATTTTCAAATAGGATAGAGTAATGGAACTCAAAAGAAAAGGAGAATAAAAGAAAAGACATCACCTACATTCACTCACCCTTTATTTGGTAGTTTTCCTAGGAATACATCAAATTCATGGTTATGGATAGCAGATTGTTCTCAGCAATCTAATTCTTCTACTAATGAATGCATAAATAAATTGTATAGTCATACAGTACAATATTATTTGGCCATAGAAAAAGAATCAAGTACTGATACATGTTACTGGATTTCTGGGTGGAGTCCTTAGTTCTTGTGGCTCTGCAAAAGAAGAATTGAGTCAAGATGCAAAACCTAGCAAAAGTAATAACTGTTTATTGAAAGAAGCAAGATTACAGAGATGTAGGAATAGGAACTCAAAAGAAAGAGATACAGGAGGCGTGTCATCTCAAAGAAAAGATTGGCCCTCTGGCCTCTGATATTCCTTCCATTTGTTGGGGGAAAAAAGCCAGGTGCTATTGGCTTATACCTGTCATCCTAGAGATCTAAGGATTATGGTTTGAAGCTAGCCTGGCAGGAAAGTCCATGAAAATCCAACTAATCACCAAAAGGCTGAAAGTGGAACTCAGAGACAGTAAGTTGAAAGTTTGAGCTCAGGCCTTGAGTTCAAACTCTAGGACTGGTGTGTGTGTGTACCCACGTGTGTGCATGTGCCCGTGAGCGTGCACGCACACACACATGTGTAAAGTAATAAACTATTTGAATCTCTTCCCCATTTTTCTCCTCTTTGGGTAGGTTCTTTCCTATGATTGACATCTTGTTTTATAGCGAAGACCATTCTGCACATGCAATACCCATCACAGCCCAAGGAAAAATCTACAGAGAGAAATGGGAAGAAAAATCTACAACCACACACAGATTACAATGGACATGTTAATAACTCCCAAGACAAGTCCTGCTTACTCCACTGGTTTGATGTGAAGCCTAAGCAGTAGGACTTAGCAGCCCTTACCTTCTTTTCTAGAACTTGACAAGATGATGTATATAATTTCTGTGTAGCAAATTGTTTTGGCCTTACAAAATAATGAGTTGCTTGGCATTATAAAACACGTCTCTGCAGTTCCTTGGCTTACTGCTTGTGACTACCTGCTATCCATTACATGTATAACTGGGTAAATCTTAACATCATTATGCTAAGTTCAAGAAGCCAATCTCAAAAGACAATAAATATGGTTCCTTTTACATGGAAGTAGCCAGATGGGAATAAAATATTCACAAGGACAGAAAGTGATTAAGGACTTGCTGGGGTGGAAGAAAATAGGGAATGACTATTGATGGGTATATGGGTTTGTTTTTAGGGTGCTGAAAATGTTCTAAACTTAGATTGTGGTGATACAACTCTGAATATATTAAAAGCTACTGAACTGTACACCTTAAATGGATGTGTTTCATGGTATGTGAACAATGTCTCAAGAAAGCTGTTTAGAAATCTCATTAATCATAAAGATATTGTAACACAAACACTATCAATACGTTTGCTATACTACATGTTTTCTCATCTTATGACTCAAGGACCGTGAGGCACTTTTTCAACTTGGAGTAACCTCACAAAGCATGTTGGTCTTCAAAAGATGGACCGAGTCAGCACTTGGTAATTAGAGGCAGTCCAAAGTTCAGCAGTCAGGTTTTCACCCAATCAAAAAAGTAGGTCAGCAAATACTGCTTTATGACATCTTGTAACCTAAACTTTTAACACATGCTTATTAACCGAGGTTAATAAGACTTACATGTCTTTGGGGATAAAGCTGAAGTATAAGCAGGAAAAAGATGGTTAGCCAGGGGGTTCCACTGTATTTTTCTCTGCTCATGTTAATCATCTGGTTCCTTTGGAAGTGGGATGGAAAAGAACAAAGCTGTGTCATGACAAGCTCAGTGTGTGCACACAGGCGAAGCTGGCTGGGAACACTGATCTGCCACCTAGTAGCCATGCAACCTTGTACAAGCCACAATAACCTCTCTGTGTCTCCATTCCTGTCTCTGTAAAATGAGAATTCCAGTTTTTATTTATGGGCTTAGTGTGTTGTAATAGGCCCATAAACAGTGCCTGTATCTTAAAAGGCTGTTAGTAGATATTTATGAGTAGTTTTCTTGTGGTAATTTTTCCCTGACTTAAAAAAAAGTGTTGGCACTTTAACCAGGCCTTTATCCCTCTTTCTCACTAATTCTGTTCCCTTTTGATGTGTTTATTGCTAAGTTACTCATCCAAGTACTTTCCTGAAACTCTGCTATCAGTCAGGAAATTAAAAACTGAAGCACTTCATTGCCAAGTTCGAATTTCTTATCAAATGCAGCTGTACTTCTCCTTGGCAAAAGCATATCAAGTGCAGAGTCAATCGGAGAGCTGCTGAACCCCATCCTTCCCATCTGTGGTGAACAGAGAGGATCAGAAGCAGGAGGCACCCTACATTTCCTGGCTCCACGTTGCATTCTATGGCCCCATTCAGCCCAGAGATTCTTTAGAGGATAAGCACAAGTGTTTGCTCACAATGCAAACACCTCAGGGAATTCCCTTCCTACTGCTTTCTCCTGAGAGAGAGGAGGACCCTACAATATCTCTCTGTCTCTGTCTCTAATACACAAACATACAGACACAGATGCAAATTTGACAACATGATGTACCTCTGTCAAATGGCATTGGATAACATCACTACCTTAATTCTACACATCCATTCTTGCTCAGGGCATACTTTCCCACTTTCTTGTCTTTTGTCCTTTGCCATCTCCAAATGCTATGAAGGCTTGTGGGTTGCTCTTACAAATCTCAGAGATAGACACTGCTTTAGGGCACCCACAGCTGAAGAGGTAAAAGGCATCAGCAAGAAAAAAAGGGTGAATTCACTAAGTTTTCAGTTCCATCCTCACAGAGAACAGAAGTGAGACAGACCTGTATATAACAAAAGTGTCATTCCCTCTAATGTTGAGCATCTTTTTAGGGTTTTACTTGTGATTTATTTGTGATTCCTAAAGTACAAGTTAACACAAAACAAATGCACCTGCGTAGCTGAGGACACAATAACATTAAAAAATAATTTCACTCAAGTATTTTTGTAAGTCTGGGTATGATACAAGAGAATTGCAATGCTGAGTAATTACACTAAGAGAATGAATTCTACAAATGTGAATAGGTTTTCGGAAAAAGTATTTAAGATTTATTCCAATGTAAAATTTTGAAATAAAAGCCACAGATTTAAATAATTCTATTTAAAATTTTTATTTTGCCTTTCTAATATTAGTAACTTTCATGTTTAGAAAATACATTTTCTTCAACTGCTTATTTTTTTTTATTTTTTACTTACTTCTTTTATGCTTTTACAGAAATAAACTCAAATTTGTCCTTTTTAAATATAATGACTTGTTATTTTTAATCCTTTATGCAATCATTCTCAACAGCATTTAAATTATTTATGTAATCTAATCATAATTACACCATTAGTAATTTTTCTATCACACAATGAAAGAAAAAATAATGTATGGAATGTATAATTTGTGAAATATGTTTTTATCATTTATCCAAATATTTCTGATCCATCGATATAACACAATCACAATAAAAATTAAAGTTAGCTTTGTTATCAAAGTTATATTTGAGATTTTCCAGACTTTCCATCATATAAATAGTATTGTTTTCCAATTTTTAAAAACTTTGCCATTATAAAGTTCTATTTATCAGTAGAGGGAGAGAAGGCAAGTAACAGTTCAATTTATCATTTTAAACATTTAGATCATTTGTTGGATCAGCCCAAATGTTTAAATCAGACAATCAGATTGTTCTTTTCCTAAAGTTTAGGAAATGAATTTATTGAGAAGACACGTGTGCCAGACCTGTGTACTTTCTACATGTTCTCTCATTAGTCCTCCCAAGAATCCTTTGTAGTGACCCACTTTACCGAGAAGAAACTGAGGCTCAGAGCATTGAGACAAATTACTCAAGGTCGCATAACCACTAGGTCTAGGAACTAGGATCTGGCACTAGGAGGCCCAAGTCACTTCAGGAAAGAGGACGTGGGGAGAGCGACCTTGATGGCATCTCCTTGGGGGAACAGCACACATGCTTGGTCAGGGTGTTGGAAGGGAGGGCTTCACTGAAAGGCTGGTACCCTACCCTCCTTTGACTCCACCTTGTGATTAGAGATCTGATGTCACCTCCTGGGCACATTGCCCAGGCACCAAAGGCTACCAAGGGCCTGAATGGGAGGAAGAGTGTTAGTTTCAGCAATTCTTCATGATTTCCTGATCTCAACAATAAGCAGAAGGTGAAAATATCCACTTATTATTGTGTTCTTGAATGCTCAGACATGCTCAGCATGTCTCCTCCCTCTTTATCTCTTTTCCATATATAGCAAGTATAAATCAAGCTACCACCGTGTAGTAAGCACTATCGTAGATGCTGAACAAAACATACAGGGGCTTAGTCCTATGGAACTAGTCTGTGGGAAGAGAGACTGCAACCAACAATACTGAAAATTGTAACCATGCTAAATACTATGAAGGAGAGGTAGAGAGTGTTTAGAATGAGTACAATAGAGGAAGCTGGCTGGCTCTCAGGTATCAGGAGATGTGACATAGAAGCAGTGACCTGGTCTGGAGAATATGTCAGGTAGAGGATATAGTGAAGGTGGGGAGCCCTCAGGTTGAAGCAGGAAGATTGTGAGAGGAGGCCATTGAGGTTGGATGTGTATATGGGGCAAAGTGCCTCTACCACCTTCCCACTGCAACATAGGCACACTGTCCATTTTTGTAAATAAAGTTTTATTGGAACAGCCACACATGTTTGTTTGCTATAGTACTGCCTATAGCAACAACAGAACTGAATATTTCTATTGTCAGTGGAGGTCAATCCTCCCAAGCTCCACCAAGGACTGTGACACCTTTGTCCTAGCCGCAGTGGGACTCTATCACAGTATTTTAAGAAGGATAAGGATAGAGAATAAGAGAGTCCAAGTGCATGAAAAATATTTGGGAGCCCAGTATATATTTACATTGGCAAAATATCCCAAGTCAGGCTTTCCAAATATCCCTGTAAGGAATTGTAGGCTCCAATGCTTTCTTGCCTATGGCAAGTGGCCCCCATCAATTTCATTCTACATGCATTCTTATATTAGATCCTTTGTGAACAAGTGACAGAAGCATAGTATAAAAAAGCTATAGTATAAGAAAGGAATGTATTGGTTTATATAGTTGGGGAAAGACAGTAATGTGTTTTCAGAACCCCCCCCCAATAAAAGCAACAGAAAACAGAGCCTGCAGTACTTGACCCACATATTAGTAAGCCTGTCTCCATTTCCTCTCATTTTTACATGACCCTGCTTAGTTAACTGTGCAGGCTCCCATTGGATGACTTCAGATTCATATTCTCCCAGTTTAGACATCCAATAGAGAATTTGCTTCCTAAAGCCTGTGCATTCCTTTTGGGCTAGAATCTAATTGGCTTGAATCACACGCTCAATCTCACTAGAATAACTGATGTCAAACGAAATCCCTACTATAGACAAGCCTGCAGCATGGGTCTATGCATAAATCCAGGAAATGGGCCAGGAGTTGACAACTACAAAGGAACAATATAGAAGAGAAAAATGGAGTTACCAAAAGAAAGCAATGCTAATTTTTAAAAATTTGCTTCATTTGGACTCTCCTGGTGATTGATGACTGCTCTGAGATCAGTTGAGAGCAGTATATAACTATGTGACATATATCTGTTGGACACAACAGAGGCACGTCAGTTTTGAAGTTACTCAGATAAAGGTCAGTGGGGTACCACGATGAGTAGCAGTAAGCTGACCAATCAAATCTTCTCATTCTGAAATGTTAGGGGCTGGGCCAGCAACACAGGAAACGCACTTACACTCAGATTGATATTGTCCATGATACTTTGGAACATAGCTGGGTTTCTGCATGGCTCACTCCACATGCCAGAGTCCTCATGGCTTAAGAAAAGCCAGGCCCGGCATTTCCTAAGGAATATGCCTGTCTTCATTAGTTTAATCTGATGCCCTGGAAATTTCTTCATCTGACTTTTCAAGGGAAAATGTTTGGGTGGCTGGATTTCACAAATCAACAAAACAGCCACTCTTAACGTAGTGAATAAAACAGTTACCATAAGGATTTCCTTATCTGGAGAGATTGAAACTTCAGTGGATGGTCTGGGGACGTATAACCACAGGCTTTCTAGGAGAAGAGGATTAAGTGAAATCTAAGCACATAAAAATAGTAACCTATTAGGGGCTGGGAAGGTGGCTCAGTGGTAGAGCACTTGCCTTGCATGCATGAGGCCCTGGGTTCGATTCCTCAGCACCACATAAGAAAAAAAAAAAGCCGGAAGTGACGCTGTGGCTCAAGTGGTAGAGCGCTAGCCTTGAGCTGAAGAGCTGAGGAACAGCACCCAGGCCCAGAGTTCAGGCCCCACGACCGGACCCCCCCCCCCCCCCAAAAAAAAGTAACCTACTAGTAGTTGGGCAGATTGCTGGGTTCAAGTCTTGGCTGGGGGCCATAGGCAAATAAGTTCTTTTTCATTTGGAAAATTAATTTTCAAAATTATTCCTTTATCCTACAAAAAAGGAGTTGAAGCCAGATAGCAATATGGCTGAAGAGTGAGTGAGGTAGAGCATAGGAAATGAAGTTGACAGGTAACAAGCTTAATTTGACTTGGCAGCAGAAACAGGAAGGGAGTAAGGAAGGGAAGTTGGAGACAACTAGACCAACTACAATATACTAGTAGAAATTTAGGCACAAAAACGATTATGGCCCAAACTGGAGTAGTTTCAGGGAACAACAGAAGTAGAATGACTTGGAGAACAATTTAGGAGGAATATAAAAGCTAGTTAAGGCCACATCTATTTAAATGGGATCTGGGAACATGGCTCAAGTGGCAGAAAAGCTACCTAGCAAGCATGAGGCCCTGAGTTCAAACCCAAGTATTGCCAAAATAAACAAACAGATCACAGAATAGAATAGAATAGAATAGAATAGAATCTGGACACAGGCTAGTAATGCCAGCACTAGAAAAGTAGAGACAAGAGTATTGTGAATTTGAGGTCCGCCGGGGCTATATGCAGACCCTGTTTCAACAAGCTCTATTGGGAATGAGGTACTAGCCAAAGGGATTTGGCTAACAATGGTGAAAGAAGATGAATACGGTCGAAATAGATTGTTAACACGTACAAAAGTAGAATAATTTATATCCGTTGAAATTGCATTGGAAGGGGAAACGTGGGGACGATTGGTTGGAAGATACGATATACGTGCATGTAAACTAATGTATGCTAATAAAATAAGGGAAAAATGGGAACCTGTTTCAAAAAAAAAAGAAAGCAAAACAAAAAGAATCTGGCAGAACTGGCTATAGTTGTCCCAGGAAGGGAATGGATCAGAATTACTTTCTAAGAAGTCTTAAGCTTGAGGATTAACTCAGTTTGTGAAGGAGATTAAGCTTAGTTGAAATTGGTAGCCTCAAATGGAAGGACAGCTTTGAATTTGGCTGGTAGAATAAAGTATAAAGAAAGTAGAATGAGAAGTATCATTAGACTATCCTGAGAAAACTACTGATACTATTCCTCCACTTCTAATGGCACTGTAAGACTCCTCAGAAAGTTGGGAAGTCAGGTTTTATCTCCATTCCTAAAAGTACCACTCAAGGACAGGGACCAACCTATCCTAATTTGCCCAAGATTTTTCAAGTTTTCACATCAAAGGTCATCCTACACCCACAGGTTTCTTCAGGGAAGATTTTTTTTTTCTGTTACCACCTCAAGACACACAAGTATCTAGCAACTTTAAAGGGAAGTTTCTTTTGCTCTGAACCCAAACAGGGAAGTATATATAAAAGTTTACATTTACTTGATGTTCTTTATGGTGTTGTCAAGGAAAGGAAGGGTTTCAAGAAAGAAAGAATGATCCCTTTTTGTCAGAATTCTGATGAAAGACAGAGCCACAGGAAGTAACTGGGCCTCAGAAGAACCGGTTTCTTGGGGGTGAAGGGAAGCTGTTCAGGCAGAAGTAGTAGTATAACCAGTGGAGTGAATGGAAGGCAAAGAGGCTACCAGACAACTGGCTAGTCCTTTTAAAAGGCTGGATTCTGTTGAAAAAGAGTAGAAGCTGAAGGGTTTAATGTTGGATATTCCTTAAATTTTTGTCTTCACTTTTTAAAATAGAATGAAAGGAGAGTGGATAGATCCTGGAAGGCAGTAGATCTATAGTACCTGCTGGCTTGGGATATTCTTTTTCTTTCTCTCTCTCTCTCTTCTTTTGTTTCTGTTGTTATTTTTGTTGCCACTAAAGAAGCATAAAAAGATAGGACTGTTATGATTGTGAGCTTGAACATGCAGAGGAAGAAGTGGGCAAGGGTGAGAGACCTGAAACTGGTCAATATCTAAGGACATTTTTCTTGGAAATGGAAGCAGATGCTGGCTAGAATAACAGATAAAAGTATAGGGTTGGTTTGGTGCTCCAAGGGCCCTAATAAGAATGAAGACAACTGGCTTCCAGATGTAGAAGGAGTAGTCGAGTTGACAGTTGGATTATTCCAGCGTTGAGATTTTGCAGGTGGTAGAGATGATGGAAAGAAAACTAGTAATGTCACACTCTTGCTTTAATCTTTACAGACTTTAAGAAGAATAAAAGAATCTAGCCTCTCCCTGGAAATAAGCTCCATTGTAATTCAGTTGGCTTTACTTTGCTATCCTACCCCCATCTTTTTTCTCTTCTATTCATAAATATCAATTCTATTGACACTACCATCCAATCATCCTGCCTCAGTTTCCCTAAATTCTGCAGGACTTTCAACTTCTAAGCGTTTGCCTCCATCTGGCTAGAATACTTGTCTAATCGTCAAAGCAAAATTTCATCTGCCCCAGGAAGCCTCCCATCTTGCCCCCATCAAGTTAGAATCGCCAGTCATGCTTTCTCAACACCCTTCCTCAGAGAAACTGCCTCACCCAAGAGCTATGAGCCAATGGCCTCAATAATTGGATTACGGTGGCCAATTGGGGATTTTTTTTTTTCCAGAATTTGAGATTGAGCTAGCAGGCCACAGTGGGCAACAGAGACATGGGACTCTCTAGGTTCAGGTGCAGAACTAGTGCCTTCAGAGAATTCAAGCCTTAGTACCAGCATAAAACAACATAAAAAACAACAGGGAGGGAAAAAAAACACCTTCCTTCAAACACCTACTCAGAATCATGTTTTCAAAGTCAAAGCCAGTGGTTCTCAGACTTCTAAGTTCCTATGAACCAGCATTAATATTGCTAAATTTATATTCTCCCAAGAACTATTAAGGAAACAAAACTTCTATGAACACAGCCTTATTTCCTGACACCAAAATTATTGGATTACCACCTAAATACAAAATGCATTTGATTTCATAGTCATGATATTTTGATTTTCAAATATCAAAAAACACATTCCAGTATGTTAAATGATATTTAGCTCCATGCCTGGCATATGATAATCTTCTGTTTTATTATTGGTGTTTAATAAATGTGAATCATCTTTAACACCTTTATCTTTCCAAGGGGATTCCTGAGTTCCTTTGTGACTCTGGACTGTGATCCTGAAGATCAAGATTTCCTGAAGAACAGAATACGTAAATAAAAGACTAAGGAAATCTAGCATCCCCAGAGGTATTCTGAGGAGTAAGAAAGCAATGGGAGATGGGGCATAAGACTAAGTACTTATTACCACGAAGACTACCAACTTGCCTGTGGGAAGGAAAGTGGGTGGAGGATATTTTAGGATACACTCACATTTTAGGAGTCCACTCACATTTTTTTTCTTGAAGTACTGGAGTTAGAATCCAGACCTGGGGTTCACTTGGCTCACTGTTTGGTTGGTGCTCTGCCAGTTGAGCCACAGTTCCGATGTACAATTTGAGGTCTTCATATCTCATTAATATGAAGAGCTCCTCTACCAATTTGAAGAAAGTGTGTACAGTTCCCACTTGATACGTAACGCTGTGGAATCGAGAGAAAAACTTAAAAACAGAGAGTGACTATGAGAACAGAAGGTGCCAGCAGCTTACTGAAATCTCAGCCAGGTTTTGAATCTAGCAGCTCAGCAGACACCAGTATTATGTCTTCCTAGTAATAGAGCCATTCTGGTCTCAGACTTGGGAAGCCAATGGGTAAGGTGAGATCAGACTGGTTCCAAAGTTCTGAATCCACCCCAGCTGGATCAGAACTTTTGATTTTTGTTCTAGAATCACCCAGAATCAAGAGAATCCCTGGCTTGAAGATCTTTAAGGGTGAGACAAGAGGCATACCCTGATACGTCAGGATCACCTAGAAACGGCCTGAGGTTTAAGGCAGGACCTCTGTAAAACTAGTTCTGTAATGTCAGTATGGTCAGAGGGACAAAAGCATCTATGCAAAGTACCGAGGTCTCAGGAAAAATGCTAGGCAACCTGGATTCATTAACTTTATGACTGGGGTCAAAGGTGCAAAAGCCTCTTTCCCTGAACCCCTCTCTCAGCTCGGGAGCGCGGGGGGTGCAGATCAGCCTCCTTTAGCGATCTTGGTGTGAGGGTTGGGGTCGTGCCCACGAGCTGAGGGGTTCGGGGTTCGTGTCAGACAGACCAGGCTGCGCTGCGTGCCCAGGAGGGAGCAGGGGGTAAGAGGAGCTTGGTGTGAAGTCACTAATGCAACCTCCCGACAAATTCCTCCACTCAGCATGCTCCTTCCTCCCAGTTCTCAAGGAAACTTCTAGCTCCTTTCATAGTTAGCGGAAAGGTAGTCCCATCTTACGGCCTTTCCCTCCGTCCCTCCGTCCCCAGTGCTGGTCGGGAGGAGGGTGAGCCGTGGCGGTCTCTGGTCGGCTGGGGGCAGGCTCAGGTCCTGGGCGGCGCGGCCGGGCACAGGCAGCCGCCACCGCCGGCCGGGCTCCGGAGAAGGCGGGGGGACAGTGCGGTGGAAGGAACGCCACTGCAGGGAGAACAACGCTGCGCTGCGGAGGTAACGGGCTGGGACGCCGGCCAGCGGCGGGGGATGGGCGGCGTAGCGATAACGGGACGAGAGCGCCCGGACGTCCCAGTCAGAACTCCGAGCCTCCAACCAGTGCCCTCACGTAGCCTTCCAGCTGCCGGCCTCGCCTCCAGAAGTGACAGCCACGTGGGCCGCGACGCGCGCGGCCGCGAATGGAATGTGGGCGTGGGGTGGGGGGCGGGGCGGGCAGGGCGCCAGAGTGCCGAGGAGGGACCCGCGCGCCGCGCGCCCGGACGCCGGCTGCCTGGCGACGCTGCCGGGAGCGAGCACGTCCTTACGTCACGCGCCGCTCGTCCAATCGTCGGGGGCCAAGGGGAGGCGCTGTGCCCGCCTCCTCCCGCCCCCGCCGCCGCCACTAGCCGCCCCCGGGAGCGTCTGAAGAGGCGCGGGCCGCCGCACCGGCCGGAGTCCCCCGAACAGGCCGCGGGTCCCGACTCCGACGCCTGATGTCCTCAAGATGGAGGCCACGGGGGCGGTGGCGTGAAGAGAGCGGGGCTGCGGAAGAGGGGGCCCGGGTGGCGGCGGCGGCGGCGGCGGCGGCGGCGGCGGGATGGGGCTGCTGCTCATGATCCTGGCGTCGGCCGTGCTGGGCTCCTTCCTCACGCTGCTCGCCCAGTTTCTGCTGCTGTACCGCAGGCAGCCGGAGCCGCCGGCGGACGAGGCGGCCCGTGCGGGCGACGGCTTCCGCTACATCAAGCCGGTGCCGGGCCTGTCCCTGAGGGAGTACCTCTATGGCGGCGGCGGCGGCGGGGGCACCGAGGAGCCCGCCGGGGGCTCCCCCGAGGGCGGCGCGACCCCGGCCCCGGCCGCCGACCCCCCCTCCCCACCGACGCGGGAGACCTGCTACTTCCTCAACGCCACCATCCTGTTCCTGTTCCGGGAGCTGCGGGACACGGCGCTGGCCCGCCGCTGGGTCACCAAGAAGATCAAGGTGGAGTTCGAGGAGCTGCTGCAGACCAAGACGGCGGGGCGCCTGCTGGAGGGGCTGAGCCTGCGGGACGTGTTCCTGGGCGAGGCGGTGCCCTTCATCAAGACCATCCGGCTGGTGCGGCCCGTCGCGGCCTCGGCCGCCGGAGACCCCGACGGCCCCGAGGGGGAGGCGCTGCCCGCCACCTGCCCGGAGGAGCTGGCCTTCGAGGCGGAGGTGGAGTACAACGGGGGCTTCCACTTGGCCATCGACGTGGACCTGGTCTTCGGAAAGTCGGCTTACCTGTTCGTCAAGCTGTCCCGAGTGGTGGGGCGGCTGCGCTTCGTCTTCACCCGCGTGCCCTTCACCCACTGGTTCTTCTCCTTCGTCGAGGACCCGCTGATCGACTTCGAGGTGCGCTCGCAGTTCGAAGGGCGCCCCATGCCCCAGCTCACCTCCATCATTGTCAACCAGCTCAAGAAGATCATCAAGCGCAAGCACACCTTGCCCAGCTACAAGATCCGGTGCGGGGATGGCGCGGGGGAGCCGGGCAGAGATGGGGGGTGGACTCCGGGGTGCGGCGGGGTGTGGTGGAAAGGGAAGCCGGGCCTCCGGGGAGAGGGAAGGGCGAAGGACCCCTTGTGTGTCCGGCTCCTGCTTTCTGCAGGGCGCTCCCGGGTGCACAGGTAAGGTCCATAGCGCATGCTTTTTTCTCCTTCCCCCGCCGCAGTATAGTTTTCTGGCGCTGGAGGTCTCTCCGTGTGATCGGGGCTCTGGGGCACTCGGTGCTGCTACCTAGGCAGCTCCATCTCCCGGGGGTGATGAAAAGGAGCCCCGCCAGCCCGGGAGTCATCCCTGGGACTGTTGAGAAACTTCCCGTGAGCAGCGGCCTTGCAACAGCAGCGTGGGACCCCCGTTGAGAAATCGTTCATGAGCAGCGGACTGGCGTGAAGGGCGTGTATTTAGCGCTGCCACTGCGGCGGGGTTGGCTGCTGCTCTGGCAACTTTGAGGGCACAGGCAGCCGCACTGCAAAGGACTGCTGTCCGCAGGCGAAGTGCGGGGTGGGGGCCGCGCGATCTCAGTTCTGTCACTGCCCCGTGGGGCTAGGGTTTGTAGCAGATCTAGACTCTGCCCCTCAAGTGTCTTATTGGTGGTGTAAGGTCCTGGGCCTAGTGCTTGAAGCCACCGTGCCAGATTCCTGTGATAACCATAGGTAGTGGTCTTAAGTTCTACAGAGCCTTCCTACACCCGATGGCTTAATTTTATGTAACAAGCTGTTGTGATTTGTAGCTGGATTTTCCTTTACTATGGTAGAAATGGACTGGGAAAAGGGAGTTTTATAGGGTTAAAGCCTTCATCCACTTTGGTCTGGGAAGGCTTGTTGTAGGGATGTTAAAGTTCAAAGTTTAACATCTCTTTTAAACCAGCAGATTTTTTTCAGTTCTTCCTGACTTCCATCAATTTTGTGTTCATGAAAATGTTTGAACCTTTCGGATTTTGCCCATCATCATAGCAATCATGTATTAACCTACCTTAATGTCCTTTAGTAGAAGTTGAAGAGCCCTGTTTGTTAGCCCTGTTTTTCTACCACAGGTTCAAGCCACATCTTCCAGAAATGCTGTGGATTTAGAATGTATTTCTGCGTGGAGAGTGGGGCCTATGTACCCTACTAATTGTGCTTTGTTTAGATTATTAGCACACAGTGACAGTTTTAAGACTTGTCAGGAAAATTTAATTTGTAATGGAAATACTCCTACAGAGTTGCAAAAGAATAGTGAACTACTTGTTCACTATGTTTGGTTTCTACTTCTGTGAAATAGAACATACTTTGAAACCTACTTTTTTGCTCTGGAATATAAATAACTAAATTATAAATGAGTTCTACTGTTTAAGCTGCAAAATGCTTACTTATAGCAATGAAGCTAAGTCACTAGAAAAGTTGTGACATTGTGATAATCTATCACAGTGTCAATTCTGATGTTTTCTAGGTATCTTTTCAATTAATAACTTGAACTAAGTTATTTAGAGGGCAGTATCTGGGGTTTAAATTCAAGAGCTCCTATGTTTGTACTCTACCCCTTAAGCCACATCTCAGCCTTTTTTGCTTTAGTTGCTTTTTGGATAGGATCTTACATTTTGCCTAGATGGTTCTTGGACTGCTATCCTACAATATAGGCTTTTGCTGTAGTTGGGACTATAATTACATGATACCATATCCAGTTTGTTTGTTGAGCCTGAGGTCTTCCTGATGTGTGTGTGTATGTGTATGTGTGTACATTTGTGCATATGTGTATACCAGGGCTTGAAACACAGGGCTCACTCTCTAGCTTATCTTTTTTGCTCAAGCTGGTACTCTACCACTTGCACCACACTTCTACCTCCAAAGAAGTCTCTTACTTTATGATCTGTATCCTTGAACACAATAAGTATGGTAAAGCACAACATGACTTTCATTATGCTATTTTAGCTTCTAAATCTTTAGCACTAAATGATCATCTCCAAAAATGTATTAATTTGTGCTATTTATATTAGAGGGTATTTTCACCCATCAGTAGATGCTAGTTGGCAGATTTGGGGCGCTTTGTTCTGTGCTTGTTCATTTTCCGGGTTCTGAGACTTGAGAGCTGATAAAGAATAGACAGCTGCTTTCCACATAGAGTTTAGAATCTAGTAGATTCTAGAGTGGGAATAATGGGTTGAATTAACTAGGAAGCTGATTTTAGCTTAGTAAAGGAAAAACAGAAGTGTGAGGATGAAGACTGCCTTAGGAAGTGTCTGCTTGTTTGTATAGCCACTCTTTTAAATGGTTGGTAATGTTGAGCAGATCCAAGTTGCAGATGAGGGAATGAATTACAATACATCTAAGATGTGTCATCGGTCTCATAATGAGAATTAAAGTCACTGGTGTTGATGTAGATAAAGGAATGGAGCTCAGTACAAAATTTGCTTATAGTCACACAACTGTCAGTCAGGTGGTGAAACCTGGCTCTAATAAAATCAGGCTGCCTTTTAAAAAACTATTCTGTGTCATGTTAAGGATCCTTTGTTTTGAAGTATGCCATCAATGTAGTATATGTTGAATATCTTTCCAGTGTGACTTACTATTTATTACTATTATTTATTTATTTGCTGGTTCTGGGGCTTGAACTCAGGGCCTGAGCACTGTTTCTAAGCCTTTCTGAGCGCAAGGCTAGCACTCTACCATCTGAGCCACAGCGCCACTTCCACCTTTTTCTGTATATATGGTACTGAAGAATCCAACCCAGGGCTTCATGCATGCTAAGCAAGCACTCTACCACTAAGCCACATTCCCAGTCCCTAAAGCTTTTATTTCTTAAATTGTAAACTTTGAGAGGATCTTTTAAAAATTCAAATTATAAGATTAAGTCTTTGGGTCCTGTTCTAAATAGCACTTCTTTTTTAATCTAGCAGATTGTGTTTCCAAATAGAAGGTCTTGCAAGTTTATCCACTTTATCCATCTAATCTTCTTAGTAGAGCCAAGGTAGTAAAGAAAATTGTTTTGAATCTTAGGGCTTTTAGGGACTTTTAATTATTTTGTACAGAAATATCTCACCACTTAACATTGTTGTCACTTCTTCCCCCTTTGTTTTCCCTTTTCCATTTTATTAAAGTGAAGTGGCCTGACAGGAGTGCCCAGTCTCAGTGTTTCATCTAGAGATGCCCAAAGATACCTTTGGAAGGACCTACCTGATTGACACTTACATAACTAACACATTTTCTTTAGAAAAGATGGACTTTTACAAACTGAATTATAATATGCAGAAAATGTGTTTCTGATTTCTTAAAATCAGTTTTGAGTTTGATTTCTTAAAATTTTAAGTTTTTATTTTTTCTAAAAAAAATGTATTTAGTGTGTTAAAGTAGTAATATTTTTTTAAAATATTAACTCAAATTCACCGTCAAGAAAGATTACTGTTCACGTTCTTTAAAGTACATGGAGACTCTGATGTTAAGACTTGAGTAATAGTCCTTGGTCTCTTTTTTTCTTTCTTGTTTACAAATTATTTTTTTCAGTTCTGGATTGGACCCAGGGCTTTGTGTAGGCTAAGCAAACATTATTACCAGTGAGCTACATCTCTAGCTTCAAATGGTTTTGAATAGTGTTACATCCTCTCAAAAACTTTCAGAGTAAATTCACTGAAACCTGATAAAAATCATACAACCTGAAGTTTTAGTGTCATTTATTTATTCATTGACTCTTTCATTCTTTTCTTTAAAAATGTAACTAAGCAATTTTTTGAAGGGATTTTTCATTAGGTTAGAAAATACTTAATAGAGTTACTAATGCTGGGCACTGGTGGCTTATGCCTGTAACCCTAACTACTGAGGAGGCTGAGATCTGAGAATCACTGTTTGAAGCCAGCCCAGGCAGGAAAGTTTGTGACTCTTATCTCTAATTAACCACAAAAAGCTGGTGATGGAGATGTGGCTCAAGTGGTAAAGTGCTAGTCTTGAGGGTGGAGAAAAAAAAAACCACCTAAATTCCCTTAGTGATTATGGCACCCATAGTTATACTTAGATTTGTAGAGAATGTGACTAACATTGAAACTTCGAAATAGTAGAGACAATGACATTAGTCTTCTACTGGAATAATGATGTAATATAGTAGCTAATTCTTCAGTCTCTTGTGCTTTTTCTTGTACTGTTTATATCTCTTTGTAAATGGAATTACAAGATAATTTTTATAGAGAGGAATTATAAAGTCATAACAAATAGTTCTTTATTTTCAGTTAAGTGGTCACTGCAGACTACTGTACTAAGTGTTGTTAGTATTTTATGGGTGAGAGAAATGATTAGATGGTAGTTCATGCACTAACACTGGTTTATTTTTTAGGATAAACACATAATAAAAGCCATTATAATGGCATTGGATATATTTAAGACCTTCAGTTTGTGAGAAATAGGAAGAGGAAAAAATCAGTATCTCTGCTAAGACAATTAACTGATTACTTTGTTGTTACATATAGTATATATAGTAGAAGCATGTGTATGCAGGGCTCAGTACTTTCTGTAGAGTTTGACATCCACTGAGGTCTTGAGGTGAATCCACTGTAGATGACAGAGGACTGCTGTATAATATATTGTGACCTTAGAGCTTCCTTAGTACATATGAGTTTGGCATTAATTTTACTTCTTTGTTGTTGGATTTCCTGAAGCAGCTATGAATTACTGTGATTTAGATTTAGATGGAAAATAATTCATTGATAAATCTACTGTAAAAATGTGATTTATTCAGAGAGGAGAAGAGTAATTATGAGCACACTAAGGTCTAATCGGTTATGTATAAGTTAATTGACTGTCCCAGAAAGCTATAGGTTGTTCTTGCAAATAGCCCAAAACAGATCATTACAAAGTAGATTGAACTGGAAGAACATGTCTGATCAAACATTTCACACTGAAGTACAGGTCCATCTAACAGTCCATCTCCTTTCCTCTCAATTCATTCAAGCATTTTGTTATTCTTAAACCCCAAGCATGCTTTCAACAATGGGTCTGCCTTTCCTGTTCACTTCTCTGAAGTTTTGTTGTTGTTTTCTTTTCCCCACCAAAGGTTCACTGTACATCAACATTTCTGGATCCTTTTAATGCCACCGTTCAACATCTTACATTATTAAAATCTTGAAATTTTTTCCATTCAAATTTAGTGAAGTATATGAATATGTAGCTGATGTCTTTGTGCAGAAATTGCCCATATATTACATGCATAGTGATGAGTTTTAACAAAATTCAAGCATGTAAGTGAAATGATGTGATTTTGAACTTAGTCTCTAAAGAACACCTGTAATTTTGGATTTCTTAAAAGAATGTGTGGAATATATTTTAACTTTTTTTTTTTCAGTACTGAAGACTGAATCAAGGATCTTACCTACTTCTTGGAGCCCTTGAGCCATGCCCCAAACTCTTTAGTTTGCATTTTTGTTTCTGAAATAGGATCTCATCAACTTTGGGCTGTTCTCAAACTTTGTTCTTCCTACCTTCACCTCTCAAGTAACTGGGATTATAGATGTGCATTGCCCAGCAGTTTGTTTGCTTGTTTCAGTCCATGTCATTAAACATATTATAAGTAACACAGTATTATTGTAAAATCATTACTGAGGAATGAATGCCTCCTCTTTACCGAGTGCATGAACAACACACTCACATTCTATGCTGTTAATTGAAATTTCTAGCAGTTCACATGCTGATTTGTTTTGTCTTTTAACTTTTTAAAAAATATTTTTATTAAGTAGTTGTACAAAGAGTTTCATTTCCAGAAGTCAGGTAATGACTACAATGCATCTTGGTCAATATCACCCCTTCCATCATTCTTCCCCATCTTTTCCCATCTTATCCCTACCCTTGTTATATAGTTCAATTTTTACATAGTGTACATTGAATATAATGACTATATTTGCACAGCCTTTTTCCTTCCATTCAGGTACCCCCCATTTGTCTCCTGTCAGAATGTGTTTCAGCTTCTTGGTATTCATTTTGTTAAATTGTTCATTAGTTGTTCAAAGGAGTTACTCTGTTGAGCTCATCCCCTAAGTTTACTGTCCTTTAGTCAATTTGTGTGTATATGCATATAATGTTATATCTGTTATCACATGTTTATATTTTAAAACTAACTTGTACACATAAAAGAAAGCATGCCATTTATCTCTGACTTAGCATAATTTTTTCTAGGTCCATCGTTTCCCTGCAAATGACATAATTGTTCTTTCTAGTAGATGAGTAAAATTCCATATGAGTATATGTCCCACATTTTCTTGATCCACTCATCTTTTGTAGGGAATTTGGGCTGTTTCCCTATCTTGGCTTTTGTAAATAGTGCAGCAGTGATCAAGGATGGTCAAGTGTCTTTACTGTGTTGATTTGTTATATTCTGGGCAACATCTGCCCAAGAATGTTATTCCTGGATCACAGAGTAGTTCTGTGTTTTGTTTTGTTGAGGAATTCCTAAACTGCCTTCCAGAGTGCTTATACTAGTTAACATTCCCACCAATGGTGGGAATAAGGTTCCTTTTTCCTCACATCCCCACCAGCGTTCATCATCATTCATATTCTTGATGATAGCCAATTTTTACTGGGGAGAGTTGCAATCTCAATGTAGTTTTGATTTGTGTTTCCTTTATGGCCAGGGTTGTTGAGCATTTCCTGATGTATTTATTGGTCATTCTTGCTGCTGCTTCTGAGAAGTTTCTATTCAGTTCCTTTACCTACTTATTAATTGACTTATTGATTTTGGGGAGGGGGTTAGTTTCTTGAGCCCCTTGTGTATTCTGGATATTAGGCCCTTGTGGGATATAAAGCTGGTGAAGATCTCTCGTTCTGTACCTTTTCAGCTTAGTAACTATCTCAGGCAGAAACTTTTTAGATTGACGAAATTCCTACTGATTCTTTCCCAACTGTTATATTAGAATGTAATGATACTCCTTCTTATAGTAGTTTCAGCATTTCAGGCCTGACATTGAAGTCTTTGATCCATTCTGAGTTGATATTAGTGCAGAGTGACAAATAGGGGTCCAGTTACATCTGGCTGTCCAGTTTTCCCAACACCATTTGTTGAATAGGCTGTCTTTTCTCTAAGATATATGTCTGGCTTCTTTATCAAATACCAGATGGCTATAAGTATATCAGTTTGTTTCTGGATCTTCCAGTCTATTCTATTAGTTTTCAGACATGTTCTTGTGCCAGTTCTAAGCTGTTTATGTTTCTGTTTTAATTTCAGTGTCAAAGTCTGTATTGTCACCATATTACAACTGCTCCATAATTTGTACACATGAACAAAAAGCCAAATGGCTTTCTGAGATTCTAGGAACCTTGATTGTAAACATTTCCTATTTTTGTTGTTGTTGCTTATCCAGGCTTGAACTCAGGGCCTAGGCTAGTGCTCTACCACTGGCTTCTTAGTGGTTAATTGATGATAAGAGACCCACAGATTTTCCTGCCTAAGATGACTTCAAATCTTGATCCTCAGATCTCAGTCTCCTGAGTTGCTAGGATTACAGATATGAGCCACCAGAGCCCTGAAATATTTTCTATTCTTAAATGTTAATACCTGTAAGCCATAGATTATACTTTCTCTGGACTGATTGATGAAGGATAACAAAACTTGCTTTCATTAGCCTAGTGCATAATTTCCAGTTTGTGAAATCATCAGAATGCTTTAGAAAACATTTCTTATATTCTCTAATCGGCACTCATGTACTATAGGAAGAATACAACTAATGATATGGAAAGTAGGGTGCTAAAATATCTGGATTCTGATTTGTCTAACTAATGAAACAGCTAGAAAACTTTTACTCATTGTAATTTTTGTTGCTGTGCACTTAAAAATACTGTGATTAGTAAGAATAAACTAATTCTAGTTTTCTGTATTTATATTTATTTTTATTTACTTGGATCATTTGTAAGTTATGTACCTTAAATAGGTATTTGTGACCTGAATATATTTAGGACCAACTCTATATTCTACCTGTACAACCTATAGCTATGTGAGTACTATATTTTGATGTACAAGCGTACATAGTAGTATTGAGGAGATAATTTCTACTTAATAGCTGGACTATATATGTATGAGTATGTATTAGTACTACTAGAAATTGAGGATCTATATTTTGAAATTAACTTTTCTCCTTAGACAGTGGTTTCATTAAGACATCAGTATCCACTAAATAGTAAAGTTAGCGTTTGTGTCTTATGCTGTCCTTTTCACACAGTAGTTTTTCATACCAACTGGATTGCATGATTGATGATTGTTGTTGCTGGCCATACAGTCTTGCTACCCTGGACATTTGGTCACTCTAGTAAATAATTCAAAGCTTTTTAGTTCTTTGCAACTTGCTATGGCAGAAGTAAGCCATTTTAATATAGCTAATTTCATTTTATAATTATATAACAACGATATTTTGTTCTCGTCATTATTAAATGCAATGTTATTGTCTGTAAAATTTAGAACAGGTAATATTTTTCCATATATGGGTAGAATATTAGTTCTCCGTGTTCAACTCTTTGGATTTTAATCTGGAACAGAATGGCAAAATTGACACGGGAGCCATTAAAATGTTTATAATAAAACAAGGGTTTATAAGTGCTAGTGTGGTGTATAGTATGTCAGAATTTAGGTATTTTGAGACCAGTAAGATATTAAGAGAAAGTTTTAATTTGTAATAAACTCCCATATTATAAAATTATTCTAAATTACAGAATATATTTAGTAAATTACATAAAATTACTCAATACATTACTTCAAATATCTGAGTAAATTACTCAAAAATCATTGAACTTTTTAGTATTACAAAGTTAGGATTTGTTCAAGCCCCACGACCGACAAAAAAAAAAGTTAGGATGTGGACTCAAATTCTGAGAAGACTGTCAGCGAATAGAATTTAGTGAATCAGATTGTATGATAATAATTGTTGGAGCTCAGGAAATACTGTGTTCTTCATGTTTCTCCTGAAAGTAATTCAGCCTCTTCCCCTGAAGCCACTGTAGTTAGAAGGTTTCTGTTCTATTTCTTTAATTACTATTTGTTTATTTAGTATTTCTTGAGCAAATCGTGCAACTATTTTTTAGATAGATTAAAATAATTGTTTTTAAAGTTCTTAGACGAATTATAGAAATATAAGGTACAATATTTAAAACTCACTTCCCTATAATTTCTGCAGGTTGAATTTTTTCCTAGCAGGTCTAATATAGATTGCTCTCAGATATGCAGATACAAATTATCTTAAAAATGTTTTCATTTAGTAAGTTTCAACTTCAGTGAGATAATTATACAGTGAGTTATAAATATGTAGGTAACATTAAAGTTTTTTCTATTTCATAAGATGTTTTGCATTCACTTGGGTAGAGAAATGTTAGGAAAAAAACAACAGTTATAACCTTAAAATATTCATTTCCTTCATTATTTTTTTCCTTATTCCAAATCCTGACTTCATGTCTGAAATTAACCTTCCTCCCCCATTTACTTCTCTCCTTTCTTTGCCCTTTCTTTTTTCCCTTTTTTCTTTTCTTCCTTCCCTCTTCCTCTTCTTTTCCCCTCCTCCTTTCTTTCCTTCTCCCTTTTCTCTGTTGATTTCTTTAGAATCAATAAGTCATTCTAGTCCTTCAGTCAAGATAAACTTTAAATCTGTTAGAAATAATGGGCTTAAAGTATTAGATTGCAACTTATAATTTATAAAGAATTGCTATGATTAAGAATTATTCCAACTTTAACTCATTGGTTTTTGAAGTGTAGTTAAGGCATTCCTTTGAGTCACCTAGACTTTTACCTGGATTCTTTCCAGTCAAAACAATTCTCATAACAATACAAAAATGCATCATTATCATTCTCTTCAGAGTTTTCTAGAGTGGAGTTTTAGTCAAAGTAAAAGTGATAAAATCGTGACCCTGACAGCTAAGGAGATGTAAGCTTTTATATATCCTTATGTTGATAAATTGTATAATTTTAATTTCTCATAGGAAATATTAGTAGATGTAATCTATATAATCAACAGCTCTTTGGGGTTCTCAATAATTTAAGTATATAGGAATTCTAAGAACCACATGTTTGAGAACTAGTCTAACCTAGTTTGTTTTCATTATATATAACAGAAATACCTCAATTGTCTTGTTTTCTCAGTCAATTTTGGCAAACATTAGCTATAGACATTACTTTTTGTTGCTGTCTAGTATTGCTCATTGATCTTAGTGTTGTAAGGCGCTGAGGGTTTAGTGGACCTCTGCAGTTTTGCCTGTGCAGTTTACTGTGTAATCGCAAGCAAGACACTTGAACTTCCCCATGCTAAGTTTCCTCCTGTGGAAAATAAGCCTTATGATGCTGTGCATTGTTATGTATCATAGAGGATGTATACACGAGTATCATGTAAATTATAGAAGTGTTGGGAATAGATAAATTGGAAATTTCTTATATTCTCTTGATTCAAAGATACAGGTGTTGGTGGAGGCTAGTATAGTAGAATAGGACTTGAGATTTGCCCATTTTAGCTTTGTGAAAGCTGAGAATAGGCTATGGTAAGGGTTGCTCACTTTTTGTATTGTGGTAAACATAAAAGCATATGATATTGTCAGACATGTCAGAGAATTACTTTGGTTCCCTTGGCAACACATCTCATCATCTCATTTGATACCTTATCTTTCTGGTACATTGAGTATCAGTTAACATTGATTTACCTCTGAGTCTCCAGCTATTTGAGTTCTCTTATGTGGGATGAAGCCTGTATTACCACTTATGTTCAATGCATATATAAAGCCACTTAAGAACACTGTGAAGTGTTTTAGCTCTTGGTGGGACTTTTTGTTTGTTTTGTGATGCTGAGGATGGAACTCAAAGTCATTGCATAATGTTAGACAAATACTCTTACTACTGAGTTATATTCCCTGTACCAGATCTTTATTATTCTTACGCAAAATTAGAAGGTTAGAAATAAGTACTATTAAGGTAACTGTAACCCCTCTGTACAGTATTTTTACAATAAAAACATATTTAAAAAAATAAGTACTATTAAGGAAGTGAATGAGTAAGCTGGAGGGGAGTTGTTTATAACAGTAATAGATAATAGATAATAGATAAAACTAGGAAGCACAGTATTATTACTTTGTTCTCTTGCTTTGCAAGTTGGTACCATCACAAAGGACACACTTGGGATTTTTGTTTTGTTTTGTTTTGTTCTTAAAGCTGTTATAGTGACTGAAATCATGGCCCTGTTAATCTAAAGTCTGAGGAAGACAGAGCCGTGACTTGAGACTTGTCAATGTGAATGCTTCATCCTATCTATAGTCATTCTTTGTGGAGGGAACAAGTCTGCATTTTGACATGTCTATAGGAGGCCAACCTCCTGTAGGAAATAGTTCTAGAGCACCTCACTGTGCTGAATGCTTTGTGAGAAATTTCTCATGTACGTTATAGCAACTGTACAAGGTAGGGGCTATTGCTATATTGTAGTTTTACAGATAAAGAAAATGGCTTTCTCTCAAAGCCAAAAATAACTTATCTAAGTTCTCAAACCTAGTATTAGAGCTTAAATTCAAGACCAAGTAAGCCCTAGTACTTTAAACTGACTTACCAGAAAAAAGCAGAAAGGAAAGGTAGAAATCTTACAAAGTCCAAGAAAAAATATCAGAGGGAGACACAGATTAGGGGTAACACAGATCAGTGCCTTGTGCATCCTGGAAACATGGTTCGTGTTAATAGAGAGCCTGCCTAGTAAGTATGAGGCTTGATTTTAAACCTAGGCGTTGCCACTGCATGGGGGTGGGGCAGAGAAGCGGAATTAAGCAGAGAGGGGGTTAATGGCCAGCAATTCTACAGTCTATGATGGGGTGGGAGGCAGGGAGAGAAGGGAAAACCAAAGAGAAACAGAAGTAACTAAATGATTTCAGTTTCTGCTTTGGCCATATTATCTATATGTGTGTGTATGTTCATGTGTACTATCTTTTTAATCCTTGTAGTACCATAATAGTGGTATTTCATTTAAATATGAATAAGCACAAGTTCCAAAAGGTTAGATGGATTACATAATTTGAAAAAGTAGATCTGTGAGGAAACTCATGCTTTTATGTCCACTATACAGTTTTAAGAAGCAAAAGACTTTTTTTATTTGAACTTTTTATTATGAAAATTTTCAAATGTAGTTCAGAGGCCCAAAGAATAGTAACATAAACCTTTATGTACCTGTCATCTAACATTTTACTACTTTATTTACTTTTATTAGGAAAAAGTTTTAAGTCTCTATGAGACCTGTAAGTCAAAAAAATAATGTTGTATTTTGAAATACTTTTAAGCCTATAATCCTAGCTACTCAGGAGGCTGAGATCTGAGGATCATGGTACAAAGCTAGTCCAGGCAGGAAAGTCCAAGAGACTCTTATCTCCAATTAACCACCAGAAAACTGGAAGTGGTACTGTGGCTCAAGTGGTAGAGCGCTAACCTTGAGCTGAAGAGCTTAGGGACAGCACCCAGGCCCAGAGTTCAAGACCCATGACTAACCAAAAAAAGAAAAAACAAAAAACTTATTAAAATAATTTTATTTTTATTTATTTATTTTTGTTGGTTGTGGGGCCTGAACTCTGGGCCTGGGCCCTGTCCCTCTGCTCTTCAGTTCAAGGCTAATGCTCTACCACTTAAGCCACAGCGCCATTTCCGGCTTTTTCTGCTTATGTAGTACTGAGGAAGTGAACCCAGGATCTCATACATGTGAGGCAAGCAGTCTACCAGTGAGCTACCTTCCAGCCCCTAAAATATTTTTAAAGGTTTAAAGATCTTTGAATCAGAGGGAAAGAAAATGCTCTATAAAGTCTCAAATGACAATGACACAAAATTGTTATATAGATATTATAGTAATCTCTACCCCCTGTGAAAACTATTTGGTTATTTCTAATTTTCATCTTTCCCTTTTGTTTCTGCTTGACTCATTCATTCTTCATTAGGCAGAATATGAGAATATGGTGCTGTGTTCATTCTTTACTGAGCCCAAAAAAAGATTGTAGTATCTCACTTTGATAAGTCTTTTCATTCTCAAGAAATCTTTGTTGGAGGGCTGACATCTGAAAATTGTTCCAAGTTTAGCCTTAGACATAGGGAGAAGAGATGAAAATACATTGCTGAGTAGAAAAAAAATCACAAAAGAGTAGAATCAGGACTTCGTGGGCTATCTTTAGGAATTTAGTGAGGAAGCCAATTTGATAAACAAAAGGAGAGAAGAAAGAGCAGGCCTTGGGTGCTGTAACATCCTAGGAGCTCCTCTAGGTGCTGTACACTTATACATGCCAAACCTTTGTACTAGTTATTAAAAACTAGAAAAGGTTGAGCTCTTGTGGCTCACACTTGTAATCATTGCTATTCAGGAGGCTCAGATCTTAGAATCATGGTTCAAAGTCAGCCTGAGCAGGAAAATTCATGAGACTATTTCCAATAAGCTACCAAAAGCCAGAAGTGAAGCTATGGCTTAAAGTAGTAGACTAGGCCAGGTGCCAGTGGCTCACAGCTGTAATCTTAGCTACTCAGGAGGCTAAGATCTGAGGATCACAGTTCAAAGCCAGCCCGGGCAGGAAAATCTGTGAGGCTCTTATTTCCATTCCACCAGAAAACTGGAAGTGGTGCTGCGACTCAAGTGGTAGAGCATTAGCCTTGAGCTGAAGAGCTCAGGGACAGAGCCCAGGCCCAGAGTACAAGCCCCACTACTGACAAAAAAAAAAAAAAAAAAAGTAGACCACTAACCTTGAATAAAAGAAGTTCAGGGACAGGACCCAGGCCTTGAGTTAAAGCCCCAGGACTGGCACAAAGAAGAGACTTTGGTTTCCAAAAACTTTTTAAGGAAACACATTATCAAATATAGTTTTCTAAGTATGATGAATTCAACTTTTTAAGTAATTTTAAGTCCAGTGAAAATGTGTAACTACAAAGTGAAATCAAATGTCTAAGAGACCACTCATGTACATTACTCGTAACAGTCAAGATAGGCTCATCAATAGAAGAATAAGAGAAGGAAAATGTGGCACAAGTACAAATGAATGCTACTATTCAGTCTTAAAAGATGGAAGTCCTGTCTTTTAGGATAAAATTATTACCTTAAATGAAATAAGCCAGGTGTATAGTAAGAGAATAGCACCTTATTGAACTTAACATATGTGGAATCCGAAGTTGAAGTCATGCAAGTAAAGAGGAGAATGGGTGTTACCAGGGATTGTGATGGCTAGGGAGATACTGGTCAAAGGATACAAAATTTCAGTAGGACTATGGGGATGGCTCAAGTGGGAGAATGCTTGCCTAGCAAGTGAAGGCCCTGAATTCAAATCCCAGTATTGCAAACAAAATTTCAGTTAAGGATAGATTCAAGAAGTCTATTTTACAACATGGTAACTGTGTTCTTGACAATGATTGTACACTTTTTTTTTTTTTTTTTTTTGTCTGTCGTGGGGCTTGAACTCTGGGTTTGGGCACTGTCCCTGCACTCTTCAGCTCAAGGCAAGTGCTCTACCACTTGAGCCACAGCACCACTTCTGGTTTTCTGGTGGTTAATTGGAGATGAGTTTCACAGACTTTCCTGTCTGGGCTGGCTTTGAACCACGATCCTCAGATCTCAGCTTCCTGAGTAGCTAAGATTACAGGCGTGAGCCACCGGTGCCTGGTTAATGATTGTACTCTTGAACATAAATTGTATGTGTTCATACTGCAAAAAGTATAAAATATGTGAAATGAGGTATGTGTTAATGAATTCAGCCATTGTATAAAGCCTGTTGCATACATTAAATATATGCGATATTTTTGGTTAATTAAAAAAAGGCAAAAAGGAAGAATACTCTCACATTCATGTCAGAAGCATTTAATGAGTTGTTACAGATCAAACTCAGAACAATCCCTGGAACATAAATGCCAGGTGTTACTGTAGACATGCAGAGGGTCAGGGTTGGCCACAGAGATAATATGACTGCTAATGATATAACTTCACTTTTCACAGTCTGTGTTTCTCTGTAGAAAATAAAAGGATTGACCTAGATCATGTCTTTAAGATTTAGGAGATACTCATCTCTTTTATTCATTGATATACTTCATTTTTCTTAAATAGAGCCCAAGTGTTTTAAATATGCTATGGGGTGTGTGTGTGTGTGTGTGTGTGTGTGTGTGTGTGTGTGTGTGTGTGTGTGTGTGTGTGTGTGTGTGTGTGTGTGTGTGTGTGTGTGTGTGTGTGTGTGTGTGTGTGTGTGTGTGTGTGTGTGTGTGTGTGTGTGTGTGTGTTTACACAGGTGTGGAAGACAGAGCATGTCATGTGTATGTGTTCCTATATAAATGTGGGATAGATTTTTAGGGAGTGTTGACAGTACCTTAAAAGAGATACCGAAACTTTTAAGAATTCTTTTTGTGCTTAGCAAATAACATCTGTGTTACCTTGCAGGTTAGAAGGTGCTGGTTATGCATTTGTCTTACTTCATTAGTAACAAAACGAATTTTGAACTAGAAATTGAAGTAGAGGGAGACAAAAAGAATTTGAAGTCATATGATTTGTAAAGTGATACTATATATTTGTATTATTCTGTTTAATGTTTTTCATAATACCTTTCTTGACAAATCCTCATCTGATCCCCTGCTGAATAGATTTATTCTCCATTGAATAGGCTAATCCTTTTTTTTTTCTTACTAGCTCTTATTGCAGCATTTTTCTTATATTCTGCTGGAAACCGTCACATTTAATGCAGATATAGAAGCCTGACCAAACTCAAGAAGATCTGAACTTCAGCATTTTTTCTTTGTCTTTTTAATAATGTTTTTATTGAGATTAAGTGATTACATAAATTTCACAGTATTGTGGGATAGTGATAGTTAAAGTCACAAACACATTTTAACCTTCACAAGGCAGATTGTTATCATAGTCTAGAAAGTTTATGAATTCTATAAGCTTTGAAAATACAACTATTTCTTCCAAATCAGGTGATTACATACATTTCTTTCCTTTTGCTTAGTGTAAGCTGTTCCCTCTTTCCCTCTCATTCCCTCCCTCTCACAGCATATTTTTTATATTGGGTTTTCAATAACCTTTTTTTCTAAAGATCCCAGCGTTTACAAACAGTTTTACTTCTGCCATGTGATGTAGATGTCACCAGCTGGCATTCAGGGTGTTTTATAGAACAATATTGAAAGGACATCTGAGCAAAAACATATTTTAGATGTTACAAAAGATTTTCTCAGATTCATATATGAAAAGAGGGTTTGGCTTCTGGAGATGTAAAACAATCACTATCCTCCCTGCTCTGTCTAAAACTACTGCCCTGACCTTTAAGATCATGGAGGGTTTTTTTTTTTTCCTGTTTTGAACTGTCAAATCATACTGTGCATACTTAATTATTTCTTTATTTTGCCTGTCTACTTTGAACTAATCTCAACAATATGAGATTAGTTCATGTGGTTGGAAATAGGTATAATTCATTCGCGTTTACTGTGAGAATGTGCCTTAGGCTCACCATTCTTCTAATGATGGGCAGTGGGGTAGCAACATTCTTACACGTGTATCTTTTGAGGGGCATGAACTCTGGGCTTGGGCTCTGTCCCTGCACTCTTCAGCTCAAGGTGAGTGCTCTACCGCTTGAGCCACAGCACCACTTCTGGTTTTCTAGTGGTTTCTAGTGGTTTATTGGACTTTCCTGCCCAGGCTGGCTTTGAACCGTGATCCTCAGATCTCAGACTCCTGAGTAGCTAGTATTACAGGCGTGAGCCACCAGTACCTGGCCTCCCCAACATTTTATATCATCTGTTTTTGTTTTAGCTATTGCACATAATTTTCTTGATCAGTTGTGGTGTTTGAACTCAGGGCTGGCCTGGGCACTATCCCTGAGCTCTTTTTGCTCAAAGGCTAGAGCTCTACCATTCTGAGCCACCACATCACTTTCTGTTTTCTGGTGGTTAATTGGGAGATAAGAGTTTCTCACAGGCTTTCCTGCTTGGCCTGGCTCTGAACTGCCTCTTGAGTAGCTAGGAATACAGGCATGAGCTACCAGCATCCAGCTATTACACATTATTTAAAGGTCAAGTTGCACAGAAGATTTATAATAAAACTTGTCAGTTACCTCTATACCATCTACTTTCCTGTCATCAATCACACTCTAAGCAACTGTTTCTAATTATTTTTCTAACAACTATTAAGAGGCATTGGTTATGAGGACAAATTCTGAAGCTCAATTCCTTAGATTCCTGGCTCTACCACTTACTAGCCGTGTATCCTTGAATGAGTTATCCTTCTGTTTCCTCATCTATACTATACTCTCTGTTATACAGCTATACTCAGGGCCTCTCCCCTATGAATCACCGGCCCTATTTTGTTATTTTTCAGATAGAGCCTTGAGTTTTTGTCAGGTTCATTTCCTTCATTCTTGTTTTAAGCTCTCCTTTTGTGGGCATATGTTTTCTTGTTCTGTGTTCTCCCTGGACCTATTCCATATCTGTGTGATAGAAGAAAATGATTTGCAACCCTTTCCTTATCACACTATTGTGAGAACCAAGCACATTAATGTATGCAGAACCACAAGTTTCCTTGTCAGGTACCTTTACTCTAGATTTAGAAGCAGAAAATGGGTTTAAAAAATTCAACCTCAGCCAGGTACAGGGGATTCTCACCTGTAATCTTAGCTACTCAGGAGACTGAGATCTGAAGACTGTGGTTCAAAGCCAACACAGATAGCAAAGACCTTAAGACTCTTTATCTCCAATAAACTACTTTAAAAAGCTAGAAGAGGAGCTGTGGTTCAGGTGGTAGAGTGCTGACCTTGAGCAAAAGCAGCTCAAGTACAGAGCTCAGAGCCTGCGTTCAAGTCCCAGAGCTAGCAAAAGAAAAAAAAAAAATCAACTTCGTGGGCTATAGACCAAACTCGAGTTACACTGAGTTCTGTTACTGATTCAGTTGTCTCCTTTTATTTTCTGCAGATTCGTGTGTTTGAAGCCTTAAATCATCTGTGGCTGTATTTGAGATAGGCTTTTTTTGTTCATTTGTTTCCCTCTAAGTGTGTGATTGAAATGATAGCCTGGCAAGCTCAAGCCTCTGAGTTTAAGCTGCACTGTACACGTGTACACATACACACACACACACACACACACACACACACACACACACACACACACATACATACACGTGCGCATACTTTAGGACCTTGTCTCAAAAATCCAAAGGAGACACACACACACACACACACACACACACACACACACACACACGCACACACAGAGAGCATACTTTAGGACCTTGTCTCAAAAATCCCAAGGATACACACACACAAGCATACTTTAGGACCTTGTCTCAAAAATCCAAAGGACACACACACACACACACACACACACAGAGGCATACTTTAGGACCTTGTCTCCAAAATCTAAAGGTTGGGATTGCAGCTTGCCTACCATAATTATGCCCTGGCTTCAATCCCCTAGCACAGTAAAAAAATAAAAAAGAATAGGCCTTGGCAGTTGCCTAAATGGTGTTCTACCACATGGGCTATGCTTCTAGAATGTCTTTTTGCTGGTCATTTTTGAAGATGGAGTCTCACAGACTTTTCTAACAAGGCTGGCTTTGAATTACAGTCCTCTAGATCTCAGCCTCTTAAGTAGCTAGAATTGTAGGAGTGAAATCCTGGCATCCTGTTGATATTTTTAAAATTTTAGAGCAATAAAAAATTAATTTATTGTTGTTATTCTGATGGTACTGGGCTTTGAACTCATAACCTTGTGCTTACTAGACAAACACTCTACCACTTGTAGCCACATCTTTAGCCCTTTTTTGCTTTAGTTATTTTCCATGTCAGATCTTGTGTGCTTTTTGCTTAGGCTGGCCTTGGTCTGTAATTCTCCTACCTATACCTCTCAGGTAGCTTGGTAATTATAGGTATACTTCACCACCTCTAGCCTAGAGTGACAGATTTTTGTATGTTCCTCAGGAGTGGTAAGGCTTGTGTGTTAAAAACACTCATCTGTGATATAAATTCATATTGTAAATTTCCTGTGTTTTCTCCCTGTCTGAAACAAATGATTACTAATTAGTGTAGTAGTAGAGAAACTAAGGGGCTTTCTGCATTCTTCATTCAAAAAAGGACAAAGCACCAACCATCTGTGCACCTATTTGTTTCCTTCAGAAGTGTTTTCCTTTAATCCAGTTTACTCAAAAACCATAAAACAGCATTCCCTCTATCAATATCTTTCAGATATTTCTGAGAATATCGTATTTCCTACTTAGTGTTAGATTTTTATAAATCAGCTCCATATATACTCAAGTCCTTAAGTGGCAAAGCACTCTATCCAGGTATGTGAGAGGTATAGAGAATTGTGAAGCTAGGTCATATTGCAGCTTTCAAGACCTGAATGACTATAAGATAAAGCGGAGCGCACGCACGCACGCATGCATGCACACATACATACATATATCTACAGATTTTACACAGTAGCAGAACATACATACTAATTTTTCTACTTGTGTTTTTAGTGCCAGTAGTGAGGCTTGAACTCAGGCTCCTTGCTCTCTCCCTTGGCTCTTTCCACTCACAGCAGGCACTTTACTACTTGAGTCAACAGTTCTACTTCCAGCTTTTTGCTCGTGAACTGGAGATAAGTCTCTCAGATTTGCCTGCATTGGCTGGCTTCAAACCACAATCCTCAGATCTCACCCTCTTTTGGGTAGCTAGGATTAATATATGTGTGTATGTGTGCATGGGAGTTGATCAGGCTTTAAAGAGTAAAGAAAACTTCCAGTACCAAAAGCCTGAAGGGAAGATTATATAGTGAGAGTTACCTCCAGTGACTACCACTTGAGCTACAGTCTTTTTTTGCCATTAATTTTTCAGAAAGTATCTCCCTCTATTTTACTTATTTTCTGGAGGTACTGTGGTTATGAATTCATAGCCTCACATTCACTATGCTCTACTACTTGGCTACTATTCCCAGTCCCTTTCTGCAATGGTTATTTTTCAAGATAGGTTCTCATTTTATTCCTAGGCTGTGGTTTTCCTGTTTGTACTTTGCTTTGTCACTGGGATGTCAGGCACACACCCCTCTGCCCTAACAATTGTGTAACAGATTAACATTACCACACTCAGTCATTGGTTGAGATAGAGTCTCAAACTTTTATAGCCTGGCTGGTCTTAAACTGTGATGTCCCCCGATCTCTGCCTTGAGAGGCAGGATTATAGGCTTCAGCCCTGAACCTGGCTTTAGCTTGTTTTTGATATAATGTCACACTATTTTTTTTTGCCTTGAAACACATTCCTCTTACCTTTCCCTTCTTCATGGCTGAGATGACAGGTGTACTCCACCAAGCCCCCCCCCCCCTTTTTTTGTCGGTAGTGGAGCCTGGGCTTGGGCACTGTCCCTCAGCTCTTCAGCTCAATGCTAGTGCTCTACTACCTGAGCCATAGCGCCACTTCTGACTTTTTCTGCTTATGTGGTGCTGAGAAATTGAACCCAGGGCCTCATGCATGCAAGGCAAGCACTCTACCACTGAGCCACCTTCCCAGCCCCAGCCAAGCCCTTCTTGTTACACTTAATATTTTCTCCTGGTTTGGCTTCAAACTGCAATCTTCCTATCTAGGATTATAGGCGTGAGCCACTATGGCTGGCTGAAAAAAAATTTTTTTTAAATCAGGAGGCTATATGATTTGAAAGGTTAATTATAATATACATTGAATGTGAAACCAATAACTTCATATGGGGTGTGGGTGGGTGTCTTGCCATGTTGTCAGGCTAGTGTGCTAATCAAGTATAGCTGAGTATGTGTTTTGTTTTTGTTTTTGTTTTGTTTTGGTCATCAGTGGAAAGCCATGAGAACGTTTTATGCAGGCAGATGTCAAGTTTAGTACCCATGTGTAGGGTGAAGTGAAAACTAAACCTAAAGCCCAGTTTGCTTTTGCTTTAGTGGAGGAGTATGAGTTGTGTTTAAAATTAAGGTTACTTTAAAGCCTCCAATTTATAATTCAACACAAGTGTGTCTATAAAAACAAGAGTAATTGCTGGGCAATGGTGGCTCAAGCCAGCCCAGCAGGAAAGTCCATGAGTGAGACACTTATCTCCAGTAAACTACTCAGAAAAAGCTGGAAATGGCATTGTGGCTCAAGTGGTAAAGCACTAGCCTTGAGCACAGAGAGGCTCAGGACAGAGCCCAGGCCCTGAGTTTAAGCCCCAGGACCCACAAAAAACACAAAACAAAAAAATCAAGAGTAATAATAATGAACACATAACTGACTCAAGTATTTCATAGACAGAAGATGTTTTATAACTTGGGCCTTGATGGAGTTAGACTAGCTTGAATTCTGGTTTGGCCACTTTTCAAAGATTAGTAGTGTCTTAACCTTTCTAAGGTTCATATGGAGAGGGGTACTAGCAATATCACCTGCTCTGCAGTGTGAACATTAAGATAAAGTATGTGTCTTTGTTTCTGCTGTTTTTAATGTACTAAGTGATTTGTTTCTTTTGTATGTTCTTCCCCCATAATATAACCTGTTTTTACTGTATTTGATTCTGGTGTCCTGCATCTTGTATATACATTTTTCTAATTTGGGGAGGGAAAGGGAAATAACCAAATGTTGAAACAAGGATACAGGTTGACCCATTGTAACGATGAGATGTACAAAACACTATATTGAAAATGAACTTTACAACTGGAGGGAGGGAGGAGTTGGGGAGGTGGAGAAGGAAGGAATGGTAGGGGAAAAACAAAAGTGGGGGTAGCAATGCTCGACAGGTAACGTACTCATTACCTTACTCATGTATCTGTATAGTATCTTTACAATAAAAAATATATATTAAAAAAAAGATAAAGCACATGAAGCCATTAACCACTGCATGGCAAATAAATGTCCCCTGAATACCTTTGTTGTTCTTGACCACTACTGCTATTATTATTATCATTATGTAGTAATCGTTATTATTTTGTTTCTGTGGAACAATACGGCTGAATTTTTACCTTAAACTATAGAAACATTCTTCCCTTTTAGCATCCAAACCTCAGGGCCTACTGGCTGCCTTTAGATTATCCACTTCTTGTTTTGAATGGCCTGCCTTGTCAGTGGGGATATGCAACAAAACCCAGATTCCTGGGTGCTTCAGAGAGGTGCCATTTACTGCCAGTTATGAGAAAGAGTGGTAGGCTTTGCTTTTGTAGATGCTTTTTTTTTTTTAAATACAAATATATTCAGATATTTAGACTTCTTTTTGCTTTTTATTAGGTTTAAGCCGTTTTTTCCATACCAAACCTTGCAAGGATTTGAAGAAGATGAAGAGCATATCCATATACAACAATGGGCACTTACAGAAGGCCGTCTTAAAGTTACATTGTTAGAATGTAGCAGGTATGTTCTTTCTTTTGTTACTACACCAAGGGAAAAAAAGCACAATGGAAATATATTCAAAATATACTTGTGTTTATACTCTTTACTGTTTATTTGTGATATATTCTTAAGATGTAAATGTCATAAAAGTCCTTTCCAGCTTACAAAAATATAAACCATATTTTATAAAGTACTATACTGAGGGGCATTATGCAATCACTTTTGATTGCTTTCGATGCATAATTACTCTGTTGGCATATTTTAACTTATTTTGCCAATTGGAGATCTGTTCATAGTATGATAATTTTGAGAATTATGATAATTAGTAATGCCCACGAAAGTAGCAAAAACCAGACTTTCAACCCTGTACGTTGGAAATCATCTTGCCTAACCTCATTATTTTACCTCCAGAGTCCAAGGTATGTTCATTTCTTTCCTGAATTACTTACTACATTCTCTTTCTCACTTTTTTCTCTTAACATGTAGATATAACAGCCAGAATGACCTTTAAAATGCAAATCTAATTGCCACTCTCCTACTTAAAATTCTTAATAGTTTCCCCATCCCTCCCCCCCTTTCCTCTCACATCTGAGGAATTTATTGTATACAGCTCTCTTCCAGGGCCTGGCAGCTCACCTTCAGAGGGGGAGAGGGGCTCCATATAAGTAATCTCAGCAACAAGACCTCACAAAGCAGCACTCTACTAACAGTTACTATATAGTTTGGAGATAGGGCTACTCCATAAATGTATGAACAGGTGAAATCCTTTTATGAACAAACATCCATTGAAGAGAAAGATGACAACTCTTAATTCAGTCTTATACACAGCACTCTACAGTGATTGACAGAGTGGGCAGAGGTCAACATCCTTACTTGTCAGAGATCTGGATGGATGATGAGTGGGCCCATATGTTTGTCCACAAATAATGGGTACTCGGATACTGCCTATTTACAAGACCAACTACAAAGTGGGCAGTGTGTGTGTGTTTGTGTGTTCTGGAATTAGGAGGGGTGGTCTTTACATCATATTCTATGGTTGGTGGGCTCAGAGAGGGGTTATTTTGTGGAGATGATGACAGCCATCAAAAGGCTATAGAGATGGAGCACCTGGGCAAAGATGAGGATCAGGATCATGCTCACAAACAAAAGGCTGCTGGGCAATGCCTCACTAGCATCCCCTTCATGATCAGCTCTAGCTCATAACGGACATGGTAGGGTGCCATTGCCACTCTTGACTTTGTCATAGAAACTAGCCAGGGTACTGAAAATCGTGGTGCACAAGGTACTCATGATGTTGAAAAATGAATGAAGCATACTATTCTTACCTCAGACATGTCTGCAAGAACGTTGGAACAGAGATGGCAGACAGATGGGCACAGAAATGGGTGGCAGTCAAGGTCAAAGCACCTCCCCATTACTCTAAAGATGGGATCTAAATTCTCCTCTCCACCTACCAATGTCTGCTCCAACTTTTTTTCTCACTACTATTTGCCTATCCCCTTCATATGTAAGAAGGCTATCTAGGCTTTCTTAAGGGAAGGAAATGACAAAACTTCCTCTAAAATGGCCAGGTAGTAAAGGTTTTGGGCTTTGTAATGCACATGGTGTCTGCTGTACACCCCATCTCTGCTGTGTAGTGTAAAAGCAGTCTTAGACAACATGTAAATGAGTGGGCACTGCTGAGTGTTAGTAGCACTTTCAGGGAGCTTCACTGTGTTATGAAATGATCATTTGATTATCTTTCAACTATATAGAAATGTAAAAAACACTGGTAGTTGGCAAGGTGTACAAAGCAGGTATGGACTGGATTTGGACCACAGGTTGTAGTTCCTGGTTCCCTGCTTTGATATTTTGAAAATACCAAGCTCCTTATGTTGACTGCTATTTTCCTGATATATTCTCTGTTCCTTGAAACCAACCTTCCGTGGTAGAGCTCAAAAGCTATCTCCTTAATGTCTATGGATCACTCAAGTAAAAGTATGTTGTTCTTAGGCCACATTTGAGTACCTTTTTAAATCCTGAAGTGACTCAGATTATGCACCATCATGTTATAAAGTCTTATTGACAAGAAATTCTTTTATTGAAACAAAGATGAAATTGACATAGGCAAGGCTCAATGAAAAGCACCTGGCCTGGCAAGCAGGAGGCTCTTGGGTCAAACCCCACCCTGTACTGCTTCCCTGCAAAAAAAAAAAAGTCTAAAATGTGCTATATATCTTATAAAAGAAACCAAAGTATACTATAAAAAATTATTTTATAGTGTATTATAAAATTGACATAACAGTACTATTTCACATATTCAGAGAAAAGATAACTTCTTTTGCCTCAATGTTGCTGGTGGAGTTAAGAGTTGTTACCTTTATAGCCATTAAACCACTAACTCCTGTTGCCTTGGAGAAACTGAAGTCAGACATTATTTATGTCATATTTAATTGAGATCAGCGATATAAAGAAAAACATTAGGAATTATAATGTAACCTGCTTTATTTTAATAAGGAACATGGTATACTTAATCTTGAAAATATGTTAGAGCTGGGCGCTGGTGGTTCACGCCTGTAATCCTAGCTACTCAGGAGGCTGAGATCTGAGGATCGCGGTTCAAAGCCAGCCCGGGCAGGAAAGACCATGAGACTTTTATTTCTAATAAACTACGCAAAAAACTGAAAGTGGCACTGTAGCTCAAGTGGTAGAGCTAGTCTTGAGCTGAAGAGCTGAGGGACAGCGCCCAAGCCCTACAACTGACCAAAAAAAAAAAAAAAAGAAGAAAATGATATATTAGAAACTGGTAAAAATCTTCTGAGTTTATTTGGACAGGGGTCAAAGTAACAGCTAGATTTTTTTTTTTTTTTTTTGTCGGTCATGACCTGAACTCTGGGCCTGGGTGCTGTCCCTTGGCTCTTCAGCTCAATGCTAGTACTCTACCACTTTTGAGCCACAATGCCACTTCTGATTTTTCTGCTTATGTGGTGCTGAGGAATCGAACCCAGGGCCTCATGCATGCGAGGCAAGCACTCTACCTCTGAGCCACATTCTCAGCCCAAACAGCCAGATTTTTACTACAAATATTTTTACATTGTTTTGATTTTTATGACAATGTCACCTAGTCAAAAAACAAGTACAAGTTAATTTTAGAAAGAACACTGGAGTTGAAGGGGACAGCACAGAAAATAGTCTCTTTCATTCAGTCTTCTTATATTAGTTCTGTAAGCTTGGAATAGATAACTTATACTTTTTATCTAGGTCATGGCTTAATCTAGGGAACAAGTATGCTATCTGAAGAACTTTTTAGATACTATCTTTATAAATCCTAATGTATAAAATTCTGTGTTGTGCAGTGTTACTGTTTACATTCTTTAAAGATTATTTAAAAAGTGTTACTGAAGAGAATTAAGTTGCTATTCTCAACTCTCCTAGCTTTTTAAAATGTTGCTATTGAAGCTTGAACCTTGTTTTTAATATTCTTACTAAAACCTATCACATTCCTTAGTATAATTTTTTTTTTTTTGGTTGGTCATGGGGCTAGACCTCTGGGCCTGGGTGCTGTCCCTTGACTCTTTAGCTCAAGGCAAGTGCTCTGCCACTTGAGCCACAGCACCACTTCTGGTTTTCTGGTGGTTTATTATAGATGAGTCTCATGGACTTTTCTGCCCAGGCTGGCTTTGAACCTTGATCCTCAGATCTCAGCCTCCTGAGTAGCTAGGATTACAGGCATGAGCCACTAGCACCTGGCCTTAAAAATTTATTTTCCTTAGTATAAAAAATAAGAGCTGGCTCTTTAGGTAGATTCTAAATTTGGAAGATTCAAACTAAAGAGGAGATTCTACGAAGCATTCAGTTATTGTTTCAAATATAAATTCATCTTTTTTTGTGAAAATACCATACAGAGGGGTTACAATTACATGAGCAAGGTAATGAGTACATTTCTTATCAAGCATTGTTCTTTTATGGCTTATTGTCAATTCTGATGCAGTCAGTGACCCTAGGGAAGAGGGAAGAACAAATAGTAGGGTCTTTCTTTTTAGAGAAAGGACAAAAAATTGCTTACAAGTTCAAAATTTGGACATAAAAGTCTTAATATCTCTTGAAACTTTTTCTTGAAATAACTACTTAGCAATATGAAAAAACTTGACAAATAGAATGGCCAAAAACATTAAAACAATATAAGCTAATAAAAATTTAATGTTTCTAAATGCTGTGATAGGTTGAAGTTGTCTGGGTTTGTAGAATAAATGCTTATTAACATTTCTCTTGCTTGAACAAAATTTACTTAAATATCTTCACATTGTTAAATATCATGTGGATCAGTTACTGTTGCAGTTTTAGTTTACTATGTTTATAAATGCTTATTTCTTAAGCTTTTGAAAACTTGAATCAAATAAAGAACATAACTAGTATTTTTTCCCTCCAAAAGCAAGAGTAAAATATCATAAATATTATTCATAGTCAACTATAGTTCTTTGTGAGGACTGTTTTTTAATTATTAAGCCATTCATTTTGAAATAATGAAATGTTTCTTTGTAAGAATCTTTTAAATGCTTTTAAGCTGCTTTCAGTCATAAAAAAAAAGTATGTGTGAAGATTTTTATTGAACTTACCTGTTATAAAATTCTGAGAGTCAGTTTTACCAATGAGGAAATAAATTAGGAGCCATGATAAAATGCATTTTGAAATTATTAGAATAGACAACTAAAAAGTTTGTGTTTTAGAAGGCAGCATAAGGTGGGAATAATACAGGCATAGAAAGCATGGTGTTTACACCCTATCCTTGTGCCCATACTGTTGTGGCACAAGGCAAGTTCTACATATCTGTATCATGGTCAGGGGTGACATAAAAATAAACAGTAAAATAGAACACCACCCTACAGCTGCTGAAAAAATACAGGTTTTAGAATATGTGACTGAAGAAATGACCTTAATTAGTATCTCCTTCTACCTAAATAACATACTACTTTGGAATATGGAACCCTCACACAGCAAAACTATATAGCCTCTGCCTTCTTTCACTAGCCCTAATTTCTTCTTTCTAAAAGACACTAGTAACTAAACTACAGCCTTCCATTATAGCCCAAAGCAGTTAGCATTCAATGATTCTGCATCAACATAATCATTATATACAGTATTTATCCAAAACTGTGTTCTTCTTGGAATACTGGTTGTAAGAATTTGAACTTTACTAATTCAAAAGAATTTCATGTCTAATTACCTGAAGTATAATTTTGAATTTCCCAAGCAAAACATGGAAGTTGGAAGGCAAGTTTTTTTTTTTAATTGGTTCTAACCCTTCACTTTCATTGATTAGTTTTTACAAAGCAGTTATTCTATATGATTGCATAGTTTCTTGAGTTGACTGAAAGCTCTTTATTAACCACAGATATACTCAATTGCTATATTTGTAGTACTGCTGCTAAGAGGCTATATTATACAAGTCCTAGGCCTTGAACTCAGGGACAGGGACAGGCCTTTTGCATAGCTCTACTTCTAGCTTTTTTTAGTGATTAATTAGAGATAAGAGTCTCACCGACTTTCCTACTCAGGCTGGCTTCGAACCTTGATCCTCAGATTTCAGTCTCCTAAATAAGCCACCAGCCCTTGGCTACAATCATTCTTAAGATTTTGTTTTATTATTTTGTAATTTCTCATTTGCAGTTCATCTTCTATCGTAAAGGACTTGAGGTATTTGGCAAAGAAAACATACCTATTTGTAGTTAAATAGGAGGTAATTTACATTAAAAAAAAACTGCATAGAAGAGATTAATTTTCTTCCAACCATGGCAGCAAAAGAAACTTAGATTACTTAGTTCCCATTATCGTTTTTTTCAGAAAATTATTTTTATTTTAAAATTAACTTGTTTTGATTGACAAATTGTGTTTATCTTGTATAATGTGTTTTAAAGTATGTATATATTTTGATTTGGCTAAATTAAACTATTTAGCACATAGAATACCTCACACACTTTTTGATAACTGAGTTCTTTTTTTTTTTTTTTGGTCGGTCGTGGGGCTTGAACTCTGGGCCTGAGCACTGTCCCTCAGCTCAAGGCAAGCACTCTACCACTTGAGCTACAGTGCCACTTCTGGTTTTCTGAGTGTTTATTGGAGATAAGAGTTTCATGGACTTTCCTGCCTGGGTTGGCTTTGAACCTTGATCCTCAGATCTCAGCCTCCTGAGTAGCTAGGATTACAGGCATGAGCCACCAGCGCCTGGCTTAACTGAGTTCTTAAAGAAAAAAAAATTCTGGCTCTAGAATCTAAGAAGGATTTCTTAGGTAATCTTTTATAAGCCCTTGAATGTTCTAATGAATACTTGGGAAGCTGATTTTGTCAACTAGTTACACTTTTAAATCCAGTTGAAATTATTATTAGTGAAAGGTATGTGTGTAAAGTTTTGCTGTGTGTGAAACTCTAAAGCATTGTAATTACGTTGGTCTTACTTTAGGTAGAAGATACTAAGTATGGTCATTTCTTCACTTAAACTGTCCTAAAGTGTGTATATTCTCAGCAGCTTCCAGTGTGTGGTGTGATTGTTATTTTAATGGTTCCAAAATACTCACTTAAACTTTTTTATGTTAAATAATAAAAACAGAAAAACACAGTGTTGGCATTCTGTGTTTTCAAGAATCCTTCTTTGTCTCCATTTATCTATTATCATTGTGGACACATGGGTTCCAGTTTTTCTCAATGGTTATAGTATTTTACTGTCCTTATTTTAGTGTCTAAATATCCTCCAATTTGGCCAGTCAGAGTCTAGCTTTCAAACTGGCTTCTGTGTTTTTATGACATAATCTCATCTTTTGTGTGTTAATTCATTGAGAATTTTATTACTTTCCTGCTATAGCAGACAGTTACATGTTTATATTATCTCTGCATTCCTACTAAAATCAGCTATTTTTGTTTTTTTGCAGTCCTGATTCATTTTAGTAGAGAGTAGTGTTAGAAACCAAGATCTGAGCATTCAGGAAATGCATGTATGTATATGTGTATGTACATACATATAATTAACACACATAATTTAGGAATCATGAGATCACTCCTGCCACTCCTCCTGGTTTCCTTCTGTGTTTTTGGTCCTTGCCCTATTTAGTATTTCATGGCTCCCAAAGATTAGCACTTGTATCTATTTACGTAATCCTAGGCTACACTTAAATCATTTAAAACTTGATTTTTTCATACACATACAAAAAATTGCTTCATACAAATACTACAAGGAGTTCAGGATTCGTTTGCAATTTTTATGACTACCCAAAATTGATAGCAATTTAGTATGTTCATAAATTTCACTCCACTGCCTTTGTACTCCATCTCTTGTTATAGCCCTTAAAGCTTCAAGTTTCTGCTGTCAAAACTGCACCCACATTTCCCTGCAGACTTAACCCTAAGCTAGGCTTAGGTTGGATGTTGTCCTTACATGAGAAAACCACAAGCTAGCAATGTGTACCTTCCAGATGCAATTTTTATTCTGTGAGAGTTTGATTGACTATATTACTGCTGTTATATGAGGTATTAGCCACTTTTGTTTTAGATAGTGTTTTGCTTTTGTTTTCCTGTTGATTTTTATGCTGTTGTGGGAGGCTTGGGGAAGACAAACTGGACTTCGAACCCTGACATCCTTGTAGAAGAAGAAATAGTTTCACCTGATTATTACAGGCAGAAAGAAGTTCCCAATTATGGGCTGGGAAAGTGGCTCAGTGGTAGAGCGCTTGCCTTGCATCCATGAGGCCCTGGGTTCGATTCCTCAGCACCACATAAGCAAAAAGGAAAAAAAAAGCCGAAAGTGGCGCTGTGGCTCAAGTGGTAGAGCGCTAGCCTTGAGCTGAAGAGCTGAAGGACAGCACCCAGGCCCAGAGTTCAAGCCGCACGACCGGACCCAAAAAAAAAAAAAAAGAAGTTCCCAATTATGTGATTAAATGTTTCTTTTTCCTTTTTTTAAAAATTTTTCTTTTTTAAGAACAGTTTCACGATTGTAGTTCATGCTACATTAAACTCACTGTAATCTCAGGCTAGCCTCAAATTCCAGATCTTTCTGCCTCAGCCTCCTAAGTGTTGGAATTATAGGGGTATACCACCATCCTGGGCGAAATTATTTTTAAATGATAGTACTTTGTCCAGTTTCACATACTAAGTGAAACTGTCCCAAGATGTAAGTTTGATAGAAGGGAGAAATAAAAATCCTTTAGACAGCACTGTGTCATATTTTGTGAGATACGTAGTTCTTCATGGAAGACAGTTTATAAAAGTTTGAAATTCATTTACTGGAGGAGTTGACTTAGATGTTATATTCACAAAATATTTCTAGTCTGCATTTGTTTGTGAATGCCTTAAGACTTGGATAGGACAAATAATGCTTCATATGCTGTAAATGTTTTATGTTAAGAATAATAATGAGGGGGGACCAAGATGGCAATGGGGCAATAGGGAAACGTCACAGCTCCCCCAACCAAAAAGAAAGTTCTAGTTTCAACGCTTAATCTCCCCAAGAGATCAACAACAACAAAAGGACGACCACCCAGAGAAAAACAGGAGGCGGAAAAAAAAAAGAAAAAGAAGAATTTCAGAACAGAGAAGCGCGAAGACCCCTCCCTCAACCTTTACTGGCCACACGGCAGTGCGCCAAGCCACAGCCAGCCTGGCCCAGCGGGGGCTGCTGGAGTCCCAGAGACATAGGGGGCTATCTGCAGATCACCCACGCAGAAACCGCCTGAGGTACCGGTGTCCGCTGATCGCTACAAACAGAGAAACCTCCAAGCCAGGAGCTTGCACAAAGATCCCACCCCCCACCCCTCACTCTCCATCCAAGCCGAAAGGCTCCACCCCACCAAAGCCACTCGGCACCTTGGCAGGAACCCCAGAGCTACACTGGAGGCCCACAGAACACCAGAGCAGAAGACCTGTAAGGAACTGGTGCTGATCCAGAGAGCGCAAACAGACAAATCCCAGTGCTCAGAACCTGCACAGAGGCCCCCTCCCCCACCCCTCGGCCGGAGGCCCCGAGGCCCATCCCTTTGCAGACCGGAACAGCATCAACCAAGGCAGAAACACGCAGAGCCACCACCGCCCAGCCCAGCCCCCAACCACCTCAACTGAACTCTGATTGTAATGACAACCAATGATCTACATCACACAGACACAACTAGCTCCAGGGTGAGTACCCCGCAGGGGACAATGTATCCCTCAAGGGAGACCAGAGCTGGTGGGAATCCCCAGACCTTGACCCAGACTGCCTACCCCAACACCTGGACCACAGAACCCACTAAAACTGGGAACTGTTTGAGAACTCCACCAGCCCGTGGAGCACACTCAGCTGGCCAGGCTAGAGCAAGAGCCCCCCTGGAAGAGAGCTTTAATGCACAAGTCAGGAACAGTGCCCCTGGGTCAAGACACCCAACAGTGGAAGAAATTTGAACTGTGTACTCCAGGCTGCGTAACCTAGGGGGATACACAGCAGCACAGGTCTGACCTGCGTGCCCCAGGCTGGGGGCTGGGACCAGGCCTGGGATCTGGTGCCTGAGCAACACAACCAACTCCTCCCAACTGAAGTCAGAAGCTGAGCATATGCCTCAGCAGAAGGGAGAAAAACGGAACTGCACCCTTCTAAGCAATGCCTGGGTAATGGAAGAGATCAAAGAACAACTCAATGATAATGAAAACACATCACAAAGAAACTTGTGGAACACAGCAAAAGCAGTCCTGAGGGGCAAATTTATTGCCCTCAGTGCCCACATCAAGAAAATAGAGACAGACCAAGTAAATAATCTCATGTTGCAATTAAAACAGCTAGAAAAACATGAGAAAATGGAACCTAAAGTTACTAGAAGGAGACAGATAACCAAACTAAGAGCGGAGATTAATGAAATAGAGAATCGGAGAATCATAGCCAAAATTAACCAATTGGCGAGATTAATTTAAAAAAGAAGAGAGGAAACCCATATTAACAGGATTAGGGATGCCACGGGAAAAATCACAACACGTACCCAAGATATCCAAACAATTTTAATGGACTTTCAAAAGTTATACTCTCTAAAGTAAGAAAATCTGGCAGAAATGGATGCATTTTTAGAGAAATACAAGTTGCCCAAACTGAGCAAAGAAGAAGTAAATCAATTAAATAAGCCAATATCCTACAACGAGATACAGGAAGCAATCAGAAGTCTTCTAACAAAGATAAGCCCAGGACCAGATGGATTCACAACAGACTTCTATAAGAGCTTTAAAGAAGAACTAATACCCATACTCCTCAAGCTCTTCAGAGAAACAGAGAAAGAGGGAGCTAACCCAAACTCATTCTACAATGCCAATATCACACTCATCCCCAAACCAGGCAAAGACCCAACCAAAAAAGAATTACAGGCCAATTTCCTTGATGAACACAGATGCAAAGATCCTTAACAAAATTCTAGCTAACAGAATCCAGAAACACATTAAAAAAAATCATACACTACGACTAGGTAGGCTTCATCCCAGAGATGCAGGGATGGTTTAACATACCTAAGTCAATAAATGTAATCCAACACATCAACAGAGCCAAGGTCAAGAATCACATGATTATCTCCACAGATGCAGAAAAGGCCTTTGATAAAATTTAACATTCATTCATGCTAAAAGCTCTGGAGAAAATAGGAATAGAAGGAACATTTCTTAAAACAATAAAAGCCATTTATGACAGACCAGTAGCCAATATTATACTTAATGAGGAAAAGCTACAACCAGTTCTCCTAAAATCAGGAACAAGTTAAGGATGCCCACTGTCTCCACTCCTTTTCAGTATAGTCCTGGAACCCTTAGCCAGGGCAATAAAGCAAGAAAAAGACATTAAAGGGATTGCATAGGGAAAGAAGAATTTAAACTATCCCTTTTTGCAGATGACATGATACTATACATGATCCCAAAAACTCCATCCCCAAACTCTTAGAAATCATAAATCACTTCGGCAAACTAGCAGGATACAAAATCAACCCACAAAAATCAGTCACCTTCCTGTACACTGACAATGTACAAGCAGAGAGGGAAATAAAGGAAGCAACCCCATTCACAATAACCTCCCCCAAAATAAAACATTTAGGAATTAACCAAAGATGTAAAAGAACTAATGAAAACTATAAAAAAATTAAAGAAATTACAGAAGACACTGGGAAATAGAAAGACCTACCATGCTCTTGGATAGGCAGACCAAGTACAGTGAAAATAGCAATACTGCCAAAATTAATATACAAATATGCAATTCCTATTAAAATCCCAATGACATACATCTCTGAAATACAGAAAACAGTCCAAAAATTCATATGGAACAACAAAAGACCTAGAATAGCTAAAACAATTCTAGGGAATAAAGACAACATGGGAGTGATATCCATACCGAACTTCAAACTCTACTATATAGCCATAATAAAAACAGCATGGTACTGGCACAAAAACAGACCCAAAGACCAATGGAATAGAATAGAAGATCCAGAAATAAATCCATATGCCTACAGTCAGCTGATATTTGACAACTATCACAGGAAGGAACTTCCTGAACAGTCTCAGGGTCACAATAAATTGGAGAGAGACTCGACAAATGGGACTACCTTAAAATAAAAAGCTTCTGCACAGCTAAAGCTATTGCAACCAAGCTAGAAAGACAACCAACTAATTGGGAAAAAAAAAATATTTACCAGCAATATATCAGACAAGGGGTTAATATCCAGTATATACAGGGAACTCAAGAAATTAATCCCTCCCAAACCTAACAAACCAATTATTAAATGGGCAAGAGAACTAAAGAGAGACTTCTCAGAGGAAGAGATAAAAATGGCAAAGAAACACATGAGGAAATGTTCACCATCCCTGGTTGTGAAGGTAATGCAAATAAAGACAACCCTGAGATACCACCTTACCCCAGTCAGAATGGCCCACATCCTCACATCAGCCAACGACAAATGCCGGAGGGGATGTGGAGAAAGAGGAAGCCTATTACACTGATGGTGGGAATGTACACTTATACAACCACTTTGGAAAGCAGTCTGGAGGGTCTTCAGGAAGCTAAATATTGACCTCCCTTATGACCCAGTCATACCACTTCTAGGCATCTATCCTCAACAACAGGAACCAGTTTACGAGGACACATGCACCTCCATGTTTATTGCAGCACTGTTCACAATAGCCAGGATATGGAAACAACCCAGATGTCCCACCACAGATGAATGATCCAAAAATTGTGGTATCTATACACAATGGAATATTATGCAGCCATTAGAAATGACAAAATAATGGCATTTTCAGGGAAATGGATGGAGCTAGAAGAAATCATGTTGAGCAAGGTAAGCCAAGAGCAAAGAGACATGGTACACGGTCTCCCTGATAAGTGGATGTTAAATCCAAAATGTTAGGTGATACGACAAAATTAACAGGACTTAAGAAACAAAGGACTTCCACTCATCTGGTCGAATCACTACTAAATAACCCCATGCTGCTGATCACATGTATGGTATATATATATGTACACCGGAGGGGAACCAGGAAGATGATACGGAACTAGAGGGAATCAGGGAAAAACATATAACAGCGGGACCCATCAGCTGCACTGGACATTGACCAAAATGAGCTAAGCAACTTAATGGCAGTGATGGGAGGGAACAAGTGGGAAAGAGGGAACAGCTGATGGTATGCAAAACATAAGAAATGTACATACCACCCAATGTGGAAGAAATAACTATCGCAAAGCTCTTAGAACTCATAAATGTTATAGACGGTGATAGACAATTCGCTCCAGGAAAAGTTAGAATGTGTTTGTGACTTCAACTGAACATCACTATCCCACAATACTGTGAAATTTGGGAAATTATGTAACCACTTAATCACAATAAAAAATTTGAAAATAGAATAATATTAGAAACTGGGTGCTGGTGGCTCACACCTGTAATCCTAGCAACTCAGAAGGCTAAGATCTGAGGATCACAGTTAAAAGCAACCCAGGCAGGAAAGTCCATGAGACTCTTATCTCCAGTTAACCACCAGAAAATGGGAAGTGATGCTGTGGCTCAATTTGGTAGAGTACTAGCATTGAGCTCTTTTGGTCAAGCCCAGCAAATATTTCTGATATTTTAATGATTTTTTTCTTAGGAATCATTTGACTTAAATTATCCTGGGGGTGGAGGGTGGCAGGTGTACTGAAGTTTGAACTATGCAGGTGTTCTGCACTGAGCCATGCCTCCAATCCTTTTTTTTTGCACTGGTTTTTAGATAGGATTTTACTTCCTGATAAGCATGCATTTGGATTGTGATCTGCCTACTTTATGCTTCTTGTTGTAGCTGATGACAGGTCCCACCGCATACCTACCTATTCTTTGAGAAAGGGGTCTTACAAATATGCCTGAGCTAACCTCCAAATCCTGACCCTGCTGACTAACCTCCCCTGAGGCTGAGATTGCAGGTGGGAACTACTAGCCCCTGTCTTTTTCTTTTATAGAGTCTGTTATCAAATGACTATATCAGGTAAAAATCATTTTTACATTTTATTGAAATATACAATCTTGTCATAATACTTGTTTATAATAATAGGAAGTCAAGAATTTGTTATTTACTTTTCATTGTTTAGTTGAAGAGTTTATTCTTTCTGGGGAAAGAATAAAATATCCAAATGCATGGTTAGCATTCCATCCTCTGGATTGTCTTTTTATTGACATGATGGTGCCCTTTGGAGAACAAAAACAAATTAAATATTACTATTTATTAACATATGATATGTTCATGGTGGTTATGCATTTTGTGTCAAGCCAAATAAACCATTGCCTAGTCCTAGGTCAGAAAGTGTGTGTGTGTGTGTGTGTGTGTGTGTGTGTGTGTGTGTGTGTGTGTGTGTGTGTGTGTGTGTGTGTGTGTGTGTGTGTGTGTGTGTGTGTGTGTGTGTGTGTGTGTGTGTGTGTGTGTGTGTGTGTGTGTGTGTGTTCCTGAGCCTTGGATTGTGGCCTTATGCTTGCTTGGTTGACATTCTGCCACTTGAGCCACATCCCCAGCCCTACTTTTGCTCTGGCTGACCTCTACACATGATCCTTCAGCTCCCAGCCCCATGTACAGCTAGGATTACAAATGTAGCCATGGGCACCTAGCCAAAATTATTTTTACTGTGCTTTTTTTTAAAGGGTTTTATAGTTTTAATGCTTACATTTTGGTCTACAGTCATGTTTAGTTTTTGTTATGCTCTGTATTCCTATTTTAAGATGCACTTTTTAAAATACTATGAAAAATATGGAATAACTTATGGTTTCAAGGAGAATTCTACTTTCTCATTTCTGCCTCCTGAGTATTTAGTGAGGAGTTTGAGGCTGGTGTACTGCCTTGCTGTATGTAAAGGCACTGAGGTAGTTTATTTGTTGAACAGATGGTGGCAGCAGAGCTTTAGTGAATACAAATTCTAATTCTAAACTTCATATGGTAAAATTATGAATCTTCTTAATTTGTCTTCTTTTGGGTAATATGGCGATTAAACTACTTTAAGATTTCTTTTAAGATTTTTAAGAAGTGTTGAAATTTAGGGATTTTTTTTTCTGTTAATGTGTTCAGGCTTCTGTTTCTAAGTCCAGTTAGTGAGATAGGGACATGATTTTCTTGAAATTGTCATACTTAGGACCTGATTTTCTCAAGTTCCTCTAATGTATTTTTATCAGTTTTGTTCCATTTTCTCTTACCCATCATCCTTCTGTAGAGATAAATTAGTGGAGTAAAAGTCAAAATGTAGATTAATGCTAACTCATGCTTATTCCGGAAACAAGTGGGCAGATACAGTCTGCCCACTTGTGCATAGATAGTATATAAATGGGAAAAGCCTTGCTTTTCTTCAGTAATAAGAACTTTTATATTATCTTAAAATTGGACCTCACATGTCCTTTTAAACCTGAAATATAATAACACAATTAGGTAATACCATTATTCAGTTGTTTTCAAGATAATAATGGAAATAATGAACATTTTTGAGAACTTACTGTTTGCTAGCTCATATACTGCCTTGTGTATATTGCCTTCTTTTGGTCTCAAAATATTTCTCAAGTAAGTACTGTTTTGCCCCAATTTTCTAGAATGGGAAATGGGTTTAGAAAACTTAAGTAAAGTGCTTAGGATTACATTAGGGAATGGTATGTGTGTATATGTGTGTGTGTTTTCATTCATAAGCATTTGTACTTCCCTATGTTTAATTTTTACAGGTAGCATCCTATATATAGCACTCAGAAACTTATTTCTTTTAAATTTACAGCCTGTTTTGCAAATCTTAGATCTTGCTTACTACATAGAAAAATTTGACCAATTTCTTTAGTCATGAATAGATAACATCCCACTATTTAAATTAATATTCTTATTTGTTTGACTTTACTGAAAAGTAGAATACCACCTAATCACATGTAATTTTAAGTTTTGCTTCACTTTTCCACTAGAGGGTGTAGCAAGTGTATGATTTAATTTTTTCAATTTCTAAAACTGTGGTAGTAATAGAATACTATAGTCTTACTATAATGATGAAGAAAATTTTTTCTTTGTAGAATTGGCGTAATAGTCTTCTTCGGTTTTTGTATTGCAGGTTACTCATTTTTGGATCCTATGACAGAGAAGCAAATGTTCATTGCACACTTGAGCTAAGCAGTGGTGTTTGGGAAGAAAAGCAAAGGAGTTCTATTAAGACGGTATTTGCATAGTTTTACATTTATTTGTATAAACTTTTTACTCTACAAGCATGTTTTTATAAATATTTCTATATTCCTAGTTATTGTTGACCCTAAGCAATTATAAATAATTATGTCTTGTTAGCAGTACATCAGTAATATAATAAATCACATGAAGCTAGTTAATATTCAGACTGCATAAGAAACAATGTATGACCAGTTTTCCTTTTAGAGTTTTAAAATTTGATTTAGATAAGGGATTAGAAGGAAATAATTTTACTAAACACCTTACAAGGCATGTGAATTCATAGCATTCATTCAAAATACATTTTCATTGATTCAAAATTCAGCAGTATGTTTTGAGTACTTATTGCTAAGCACTCTTCCTTTAGCTGAGTTAACTGAGACAAGAAGAGACTATTGCTGTGGTACTGACGGGTTGCGAGGTGGCATAGGGAAGAAAACAGAGGGAAATGAATTACACTTTATATGATAAAATGAATAAACAAAAAAAAAAAGTGAGTATTATTTCCCAGGGATAGACAAAAAAAAAAGTGAGTATTATTTCCCAGGGATAGACAAATATTACCAAGAAAGCAGGGTTATGACAAAGGAGTTAGAAGTTAAGACAAATGATGCTTTTTAGATTTGGGAAAATGGGGGAGCTCCTCTACAGAGATGGCACTGGTTCAGGCTTGCCAAAATAACAGGACAAGCTAGGTGCCAGTGGCTCACGTCTATAACCTAGCTATTCAGGAGGCTGAGATCTGAGGATCGCGGTTCAAAGCCAGCCCAGGCAGGAAAGACCATGAGACTCTTATCTCCAGTAAACCACTCAGAAAACCAGAAGTGGTGCTGTGGCTCCAGTGATAGAGCACTTGCCTTAAGCTGAAGAGCTGACAAAAATAAAGTTGAGAGAAAGAAAGAAGAAAAGGAAGAAAGAAAGAAAGGAAGGAAGGAAGGAGCAAACAAACAAACAAGACACCCAATGAAATTTGAATTTCAGGAAAACAATAACTGCTTAGTATATATATGTCTCAGAATTTCAGGGTAACAGTCAAAATGCTGCTAAGTCTTTAATGAGAAATTATGGAGTATTTTTGTGAGTGGTCCTTTGACTTTTGAATTGTTTCTAATTTCTTGATATTATAATGAGCATCTGTACTTAAAAATTGGGTGGCATAAAATTCTCTTTAGAAATTGAACTATTTTGATCATAATGAAGTCGGAAGAAATAAAATTAAACTCACAAGGGAATATGGGCTCACTCACAGGGTTTAGAGTTCTCTCTCACAAGTAGAGTGCTGGTAAATATTTTGAATATGGTAGTGACATGGTCAAAATAGAAGTATAAGCTAGATGCTGATGGCTCATGCCTGTAATCCTAGCTACTCAGGAGACTGAGCTCTGAGGATTGCAAGTCAAAGCCAGCCTGTCAGAACTGTCTCCAAGACTGTTTATCCCCAATGGACCACCAAAAAGCTATAAGTGTAAACCTGTGCCTTCAGTGGTAGAGTGCTAGCCTTGAGTGAAATAGCTAAGGGACAGTGCCCAGGCCCTGAGTTCAAGCTCCAGTGCTCACATCTTTCCCCCAAATACACAGAAGTATAAGGAAGATTTCCTTAAGCAATTTGAAGCAGTTCCTCAGAGGAATAAAACATCAGTTTGAATGTAAGTACTATAACTACATAAAAAAGCATTGTTTTGTCTGGGTAAATTTTTAACTTAAATTTGAATTGGTCATAACTTGCCATTGCTGTTGGCATTTTCAACCTCCCTTATTTTATTGCAAAGATCTCATGAGATTAGACAGCTTTAATACCTTACAGCAAAGGTTAGTAAGATTTTAATCTTGAGTCATTAGCTTAGATCTTAGCATATGTCACAGGTAGTTTTCAAGAATGAGTTCAAGATTACTAATTACATATGGTGTTGAAAATGTCAACTGTGAGTTGTTACCGACATTATACTGCAAATATCTGAATTTAATAACCCTAGGGAAGAGAATTACTGTGTGTTTTGGGGGTTTTTTGGGTCCGGTCATGGGGCCTGAACTCTAGGTCTGGGCACTGTCCCTCAGCTCTTCAGCTCAAGGCTAGCGCTCTACCACTTGAGCCACAGCGCCACTTCCGGCTTTTTTTTTTTTTTTTTTTTTTTTTTTTTTGCTTATATAGTGCTGAGGAATTGAACCCAGGGCCTCAGGCATGCAAGGCAAGCACTCTACCACTGAGCCACCTTCCCAGCCCAATTACTGTGTTTTTTAAGGCAATATAAAACATCAGGGAATAGGACTTGATACTTTGGGATACATTGCAAATTTGAGTTGAAAAATAGTGCCTTGTTAAAAAAACAAGTGAAAACCTTTGAATTTAGAAGCTGCCTTTGTGATAGACCTTCTTTACATTAAATGTTTTTTGTTTTTTTTTGTCGGTCGTGGGGCTTGAACTCTGGGCCTGGGCGCTGTCCCTCAGCTCTTCAGCTCAAGGCGAGCGCTCTACCACTTGAGCTACAGCGCCACTTCCGGTTTTCTGGTGGTTTATTGGAGATAGGAGTCTCACGGTCTCTCCTGCCCGGGCTGGCTTTGAACCGCGATCCTCAGATCTCAGCCTCCTGAGTAGCTAGGATTACAGGCTTGAGCCACCAGAGCCCGGCTACATTAAATGTTTTTAAATGGTGACATTTGTTCAGCGAATTAGTCACTAATTGTACTGTATGTGAAAAAAGAAAAAAAACTTAATTTCTTCCATAGTCTATGCTCCTTTTTAAAGCATTCCATTGCTGCAATTAAAGAGCCTAGTTTCCTTCTCCATCATTCTTAGCATCAAGTTTTGTTCTGATGATTGCGTGATGTCTAATGCACCTCTGAGTATCCATCTTTCAAGAAAAAGGATAAGATATAAGGGCAGTCTAAAGGCATATGTCAGCCAGGTTTTAATCTTACATGCTTTTCTGGAAGTTCCTCCCAGGAATTTCCACCTAACATCTCACTGGCCAGATCTGGGTCATACAACAGAATGAAATATAAAAAGACATTTTTTTTCTAAAAGTAGAAAGCAAGAGAGAAGAATGGAGTTGAGAATGGCTTTAAGTGGCCAGGCTACAAGGAAACAATTAAAGTCTATTTTTCATGGCTTTTTATTTTCAAGGAAATTTTGCCATAATTGGAATATAAGGATTAAACAAAAAAGTGTCATATGTTTCCCCCCATCCCAAAAGTTTAAATTTCATGCTTACCTGTCTTGTTCACTCAGTTAGGGCTCTCCCATTTGACCCATGCCTCCAGCCTGACTCTTTGCTCGTTATTTGTGGAGATAGGTTATTTTGAAGTCTCACAGACTTCATTTCCCAGACTGATTTTAAACTGCCATCCTCCAGATCTCATCCTCATGAGTAGCTATGATTACAGGCATGAACCACCAGCACCCAGTAAAAAAATAATTTACCACATAGCCTACATAATGCCTATTTTAAAAATACCTAAAAATGCAAGAAAAGTTTGGAGAAAACGCATATATTCATGTCAGTGCCCCACTTAACTTATTTGTAAAATAGGATGAATTAGGTACTTGTTCATTCTTTAACAATAAATAAGGAATGATTCATCAGAATTCCAAAAAATATAATAGGTATAAATAAGGGAGACAGTAGGCTTTAACAACAACAAAAACAATAGAGGACAATTTTGCAAGAGATGATTTAGCTAATGCTAAAAACGCTTACTGCACGAAAAAAAGAATTCCATTTGTGATTTAAGTCCCCTGCAGTATTCAGTTTTAGTGGTGACAGTTTACTGCATTTTCACTAAGCAATATATTTAAGGAGTTTTCACATTTTGTAAGTTTCAGGCCAAAATATTTTGTTAATAAGCTATTATGAAACAACTATGTATCCATATAAGTGGTAGTGCTGATAAGTTAATATGACATATTAACACATAGTAACCCTTCCTCCTTATCTGAGATTTCCCTTTCTAAAATTTTCAGTTACTCATAGTCATCAAGAATGGTTAGTAAATTATGATGACATGTTTTGAGAGAAGGAGGGCAGGGCAGAGACCATATTCACCTAATTTTTATTATAGCTTATCATTCTACTAATATTTTATTTGTTAATATTCATATTTTATTGTTCCTAAGTGATAAATTAATTGTTATCACTGATAGGTATGTGTGGGAAAAATATAATGCTATAAATCTGTGGTTGGGTCCCTTATGTAGTTACAGGCATTAACTGGAGATCATGGACTATATCCTCTGCAGAAAAGAAGAAATTACTTAAGTTGTTATTGTGTGTAAAGCAGACAGATTACAAAATGTCACATTAGCACACATTCTTTCAAAGAGGACCATCCCAAATCTTGACCTTTCCTGCTCCAAGTTTTCCTCACCATCAATTACAACTGGCTTTAGGCATCCAGACTAAAATAGGTTGGTTATTAGTGCATTAATGCATCATTTTCTTTCCCTCCCTCTGTTACTGTTTTTGAATATTCTGTCTGTGCCTGTCTTCTACCATTTATCCACCAAGGCACCTGATTTTTCAAACTGATTTTTCTAATCTTTGTCTGTCTTAGAATGTTTGATGCCATTTGGGAAGAAGAGAAGGCATGAAGAAAATGGGGTATGGAACTTGTGAATCTGGGGGTTGTGTGGTAGAGGAAAAGGTTTGGGGGCCAGTGTAACAAACATGTAGATGTTCTTTTGGTCTGAACAGTAAAGGGGTATAAGGAGTTTTGATTTTAAAAAAAAAACAACCAAAAACCCACAACCACTTATGTGGTTTCTTTTTGTAGTGCTGGCAATCAAACCTCGGGCCCTATGCATACTGAACATGCACTCTGCAACTGAGCCCCCTATGCATACTGAACATGCACTCTGCAACTGAGCTCATCTCTAACCCTGCTGATACTGACCATATTCCGTTTCCTTCTAGCTATCACACTCTTCATTCAGATAGCAAATACCATTTGTAAAGACCAAGATGCTTTCTGCAGTTAGAGATAGAAGGTTAAAATCCAAACAAGGCACAGAGCCCAAAGTTCAAAGCTTCTTAGCAAACTTCAAAAAAAAAATGCAAACAACATACAAAAATGCAAAAAACATAAATAAAGATGTCACTCTCAAACAGTAAACATTAATGTTAATTTCGTCCTATTTTGAAATGGAGAAGAAATTGCAGAGGAAGCTTCTGAGTCTCTTCTATAGAGTATATGGGTGAAACAGAGATAGTAGAATGGTTATCTGCTCAGTATAAAGCAAAGAAAGAACTACCTCATGTCTTATGTAGCCCAATGTGCAGGTACCAGAGATAGCTCTGGTTATGGACTATTACCTCTAATTAACCAACAAAAAGCTGGAGGTCAGGAGGTGTGCCTTATGTGGCCAACTTTGAGCCAAAAAGCCAAGCAAGAGTGAAAGGCCCTGAGTTCAAGCCCCCGTACTGACACACAAGAGGAAGGGAAGAAAAGGGGGAAGGGAGTTACTTTGGAATTGACATAGGGAAAGATTTAAAATTACAGGGAGATTTGATTTGAATGTAGAAACCTTTCACCAAGCTTCCAGTTTCTTGATGCTCCAGCTCTTGACCTTTACTAATACCATCCCCTACCCACTCCTTGTCATTCCAGTCCAGGTTGGTAGTATCTTCTTACTCTTGCTAAAATGTCTTTTCCTCCCTGTCTGCTATTCCATACTTCATTCTTCTGTCACCAATATACATTTCCATTTAAAAATCTTGTGTGTCCAAAAACTCAATTGTTTTCCCTTTCCTGATCAGTGACTATAACATCAGTCCTTATTTCCTCTGGGAAACTTGTTCTTAAGTAGTACAAATATCCCTAGTAAATACTTGTTACAATGGTATTTTCATGGTAATTTGATCAAAGTTATCTCCAACAATATCTTCCATTTTAGCAGGTACTATACTTGTCTTTGCTCTGCATATTCAATAAATGTTTCTAGGAAGACAGCCTATCAAGACTCTTTCAGACCTTCAGAGTTTTGTATGACTTAGTATACTTTTGTCTCCTCCCTGCCTTTAAGGCTCTGTCTAACCCATTTTAACCAAATAAAAATCTTAGGGTAAAGATATCCACCAAAGGAGATTCGCTGCTTAATATTACCTTTGCAAAAAACCTGGAAGGCTTTGTTTTTATTTTTTGATGGTTCTGGGATTTGAACTTCAGGCATCTCAATTACTTAGCTTTTTTGATCAATTGGCACACTACCACTTGAGCCATACTTCTACCCTGGATTTTTGCTTATTAGTTGGAGATAAAAGTTCACAGACTTTTGTGTTCAAGCTGCCATCCTCAGAATCTTAGCTTCTGAGTAGCCAGAATTACGGTTTTGAGCTGCTGACACCTGTCAAAAACATGTTTTAAAGTGAGAATCTTGGTTTATATATCTAATACTACTAATGGTATAAGTATTTCTGGATTATTAAAAGTATCAAAAGAACTTCTTAAGTATGTATGTTATTTAGTGTAGACTAAATAAAATGAATTGGTGCAATCTAAAATTATACTGGCTTTACTTCTCTTTTAGTTTTGGAGAATTTTTAAAGTCTTGCTGAGTACAACAATGTCCATATCTGCCCACATAGTGTTTATTGTTCACAAAAAGAATTTAAAAGACCTCCCTAAAGAACTCTGATTTCAAGTAAGAACATCTGAGATGGACAAACTTATAAATAAATAAAGGCTGGATACCTCAGAGTTGGCATTTGTGTGTGCTTACTTAAGGCCAGATGCCTTTCAGGTAACATTTTGGTGTGCCTATTTAGCCATTTGCCATTTACAGTTTTAATCTTACCAAAAGGAAGAGAAAGATTTAAGCAAATAAAGCTTTTTTGAAAATGTCAGTTTTTATGAAAACTCTGGTTTAGTTCAATTTGATAGTGTTTGTGAATACAGTAGGGACTCAGTGAAATTTTAACCATGTATAATGTTTTATAATTTGGCTTAGATAGACTAAATGCCTTTGAGCTTTAATAGTAAATCCTAGGCAACTTCCACTCTTAAAATTCATCTTAGTTAAAAACGGGATATTGATTTTCTTTCTGTCACAGCATTTCTTACTTTCAGGATGATTACAAAATCCGTGAAAAGAGTAGGAGCTTAATGTTAAAATACAGAGGCATAAACTCTCCAAATCAAATCAGTAAAAGGCAGTTTAGGTAGAGAAACTAAATATGAAGGATGTCATTTTATGACCCTTCATTTCAAGGGACCATGAGCTTACTGTGTACATCAAATATTGGTATTAACATAGGGATACAGTAGTATGAGCATATTGAGTACCCAGTGAGTTGCCCAAGTTGGTTTTTAACTTGTGTAGAATGAGAGCCTCTTTTGCTTCTTCCTTCTATCTCCTCAAAACTCCAGTTTTTCTGGCTTCTGCTCTCCAAAATGACTCCTTTCCTAGAAGTATCCAAAGCCACAATGATTCTATTCCATTCCCTTGACAAGGGAAATTGCCATTCACCTCTACTAAAGCTCTTTCTCTCGCCAAATCATCTTTGACTTAACCCACTGATCAGTAAACATCACTGACTACCAACTATGCCACAGGTATTGTAAAGAAGAATTAGATGGGTTTAAGGACTTTCACTAAAGTCATGTTGTCAACCTGTAGTCTAGTTAAGACTCACATCCAGCTTCAAGTCACCTAAAGAAGTATTCTGATGAGATCAACGATCATTTTAAAAGCCTCCATGGCTATATTGTCTTGGGGAGTCACTTCTGTCGCCTAGTATTTGAAGCACTCTGTAACATAGTCCAAGATTTTATTCGTGTTCTAGCTTAAAAGTTCTTTTTTAGCTTTCAAGCAGGGAAAGGGAAGAACAGCAATAGCAGTACTTAATTCGCATTCTCATTAAATTAGTCTTTTTATTTTTTCCATAAAGTATTGTCCATTTTTGCACACAAATATTAAATGTGAGTAGAGTTTATACTGGGTTTGGGGAACAGACATGTTTCCCATATGTAAATTATTTCTCACCATTGGATTGGAGTAGACAGATAGTTGGTTGGATATCAAAGTTGTTTATACATAAATATGTTCTGTACTAGAGAGATAAGAATGTCTTATTAATTGATATAAATAAGACCACTTCTAGGTAATGCATTAAACTTCTTTAAGGGTTATCCAGTGATTATTGGCTTGTGTACAGATGGCTTGTTTTCTGAATGGATGATGTGTGAGTTAGCATTCATAAATTGATTACCAGTAAGAATGTTGTTAGTACACTGAAGTAAAAAAAAAATTAAGCATCAGGAGGAAAGAAAGCCTCCTTAAGCAGATCTTTCCCATTTTTGGTAAAATTGGATTTGCTCTCCAGCACTGCCAAAATATTTTTTTTTTGATTGTTGGTTCTTACCACTATATTGTTAAGCTACATTGAATTTTACCACTATATTGTGAAACTATATCATGTTTTTCTTAACCTATTTGAAAAAACAAGTTGTAAAATACAGCATAAAGCCCAAATAAAGTGTTAAACTTCAAAGTGCAACAAAAGGTGAAATAACAACACTGAAAATACAAAACCAAGAACAATAGATTAAACAAACTCCATTCCTGCCTTTTGGTAGTCATTATAACTTTCAAACTTGAGGAAATATGTATATTTTAAGAAATGGGCTATTTCTATAAGAAAAACTTTTTTAAGGAAATTAGTGTGGGCTATTTTTCCCCATTCAAAACAACTGAAGAAGACTGCAAAAGTAAACCATAGATAGAACTAAGTTTTCATAGAACTTTATAAACATATACTCATCACATACAGAATATACATGTATATTCTTCAAAGAACAAAACCAGGTCATTTGTTTTATATCTTGCCTTCTTCATTAGTTAACACTATCCTGAGGACATGCTTCTGTGTCCATGTATATACATACTCATCCCTTTTATGTCTGAGTGATATTGCATACCTTCATTTACTTAACTACTCACTTACTTTGATAGTCATTTAGAGTTTTTTTCTATTTTTGATGGTTTAATGAAATCTGTAATTAATGTGCATATACACATACATATTTGTCCCTTAAATCATGATTTGGCACACCTTCTCCATAAATACTTCAGGCACAACTACTTGATTCTGCTGTTTAATTTCTAATGCTGCTGTGGACAATACGTTGACAAATGCGCATGCTTACTTTCTAATAAAAATCAACCCATTGGTTATAACTTGCTGATTTAAATAGTTCCTTTATGGAAGTGGCGCTGTGGCTCAAGCGGTGGAGCGCTTGCCTTGAGCTGAGGAGTGCAGGGATAGTGCCCAAGCCTAGAGTTCAAGCCCCATGACCGCCAAAAAAAAAAAAAAAGTTCCTTTATATGCAAAAATAACAGGCTAATAATGATACTTTCAAACTTCATTCCCAGTAGGATGAGATAATATTATGCCAGGGTTAATTGTTAATTTTCTAACTTGATCATTATAATATGATTATGTAAGAGAATAGTTTTGTCAGGAAATACTCCAATATTTGGACAAAAGGAGCATACAAAATATTTTTCAAATGATTCAGGGGAAATATGACAGAGAAAACTAATGTAAAATGTTTGTCAGAAAATAAGGATTAAGAGATAAAGTGGAAATCTTTGTTAAGTTTTTGCAACTTTCTATTAGCTTAAAATTATTTCAAGATAAAAAAGTTGTTTATCTTAGCAGACATTAGTTGTACAAGGGGGTAGAGAACGCATTGTGACACGTCCTTCCATACTCAGATCAGAGCCAGCCCAGGCAGGAAGTTCTGTCAGACTCCTATCTCCAACAAACCACCAGAAAACCAGGAGTAGAACCGTGGCTCAAATTACTAGAACACCAGCCTTGAGCAAAAGAGCTCAGTGATGGTGCCAAAACCCTGAGTTCAAGCTCCACAACTGACATACACAAACAAACAAACAAATACTTTAAAAAAATTAATGCTATCTTTGGTTGGTGCCTGTGGCTCACACCTGTAATGCTAGCTAATCAAGAGACTTAAGATCTGTGGATTTGGTAGGAAAACACCCAGAAAAGTCCTTGAGACTCTTATTTCCAATTAACTACCAAAAAAGCTGGAAGTAGAGCTGTGGCTCAAGTGGGAAAGTGCTAGTCTTGAACAAAAAAGCTCAGGGACAACATCCAGGCTCTGAGTTCAAGCCCCTAAAAGTCTTCTGCTTCCTGAGTAAGGTATGAATCACCCTGCAGAAGTGGAGTAATACTATGTAAAGGTAAAGGCTCCTTGGTGATTCAGAATAAAGCTTATTTCTGTTTGACAAAGGAATAAAAAAGAGCAAGAGTGTGCCACTTACTTCTTCCATAACCTCAACCTTTGCTTGCTTTTCTTGGCTTTTTGTTTCAACAAATTTAAATTTGTTTCAACTCAAAACAATAGAGACTTCAATCAGATCTAAAAAGGAAAAATAAAGAAACCTGAGTTTTTTTTGTAAGGCAATCATTGAAATGTTAATTAGATTCCTATCAGCCTTTTGAACTTCCTCAAAGGATCATTGTTAATTCCTTAGATCTCTATATTAGTTGTACTTGTGTAATGGAGTTTACTTTTTCAGTGTATTTCTAGATCTTGTCTCTTTGTGACCAAAGAATGAAGTCCCAATTTATCAGTTGCTTTAAAGACTTGTTATCCGATGGCCGAGCTAATATTTTTTTTTGCGGGGAGTGGTGGGCAGTGCTGGTGTTTAAACTCTGGACCTTGAACTTCTTAGGCAGGCATTCTACCACTGAATCTCACTTCTAGCCTTTTTTGGGGGGAAGGGGGGTTGTTTTGCTTTGGAGGGTTTTTTTGTTTGTTTGTTTGACCCTACTTGTTTTTTGAGATAGGATTTTACTTCCAGTCCCAGGATTTCTCTTGAAGTACAGTCCTTCAGGTTGTCTCATGAACTTTTCTGCCCAGGCCAGCCTTGAACTATGATCCTACACTGATCTCAGCCTCCCAAGTAACTAGAATTGCAAGCATGAGCTACTGGTACCTGGTTGCCAAGCTGGTATTCTGTTTTGAGGAGCCTTCCTTCGATTTTTACCCAGAAGTCTTAAGGGAAAATTATGCAAGTGTCTATATTATGCTAGACATCTGTGCCCAGTTTCATTTGATTGTGACAAAAACTGTGTGGTAAATAGGGTTAACTTCTTTGCTGTGGTGGTTTTGATATGGCTTCAATATGTCTCCAAAGATTGTTATGTTGTAAACTTGGGTCTCCATTTTGGCAATGTGGAGATGATGAACTTTTAAGACATGGGTCCTAGTGAGGAGTCCTTAGGTCATAGAGCTGCCTTCAGAAGGCATTGGGGTAACTCCCAAGTGACTCTGTAATTTGCAAGTGGGGGAGCCCAGCCCCTGAATCATACTCTGGCTTCCTGTTTGGCTATGTGATCTTTATCCTACACATGTTCCCACTATAAGGAATATCTACTCTGGGGTCCTTACCAGAGGCTGATGCCAGTGCCCAGATGCTTTAAACCTCCCAACTGAACTCATTAAACCTCTCTTAAGGGAGGGGACAGTTCTGAGGTTTGAACTCAAGGTTTCTTTCCCTCCCTCCCCCCCTCTCTCTTTCTCTCTGTCTCTCTGTCTCTCTGTCTCTCTCTCTCGTCAGTTGTGAGGCTTGAACTCTGGGCCTGGGCACTGTCCCTGAGCTCTTCAGCTCAAGGCTAGTGCTCTACCACTTGAGCCACAGTTCTTCTTCCGGTTTTCTGGTGGTTAATTGGAAATGAGAGTCTCATGGACTTCCCTGCCCGGGCTGGCTTTGAATCAAGATTCTCAATCTCAGCCTTCTGAGTAGCTAGAATTACAGGTGTGAACACCAGCTCCCAGCTCTTATTTCTTATTAGTTAGCAGACCATTTCCCCTTACTTAGCTTGCAAGTTTAAGAACTGTTGTAGTTTATACCTTTATGAATTAAACTTTAATGAAAGGTCTTTGAGAAGTCCTATGGAAGTTGTTAGAAGTGTTTTTTTTGTTTGGGAGTTTTTTTGTTTTGTTTTGTTTTTTGCCAGTTCTGGGCTTGAACTCAGCTTGGGCACTGTCCCTGAGCTTCTTTTGTTCAAGGCTAGTGGTAGAGACACTTGAGCCACAGTGCCACTTCTGGCTTTCTCTGTTTATGTAGTACTGAGGAATCGAACCCAGGGCTTCATGAATGCTAGGCAAGCACTCTACCACTAAGCCACAATCCCAGCCGTTAGAAGTTTTTTATGCCGAGAAATAAAAGCAAGATAGCTGTCCTGTATTTTAGAGTTGTTCTTTCTTATAGCTGATTCTCTACCACTTGAACCATGACTTTAGTACAATTGTACTTTTTATGAAAAAGATGGTGTAATCACATGTGTATTTATATGAACCTTCATAGCTGCTAAGAGAGTTCCAAAGAAGGCATCTAATAGATAATCTTTATTCTGTAAGAATGATAGAACTGATGGAAGATGATCAAGAACCATGTGCCTTGGAAGCAAAGTATAGATTGTAAGCAGTTGAGGGTCCGGTGAAATATTTTAGCTTGGAAATATTTTAGTTTGCATCTTTTTTTTTCCTTTTCTGGAAATGAACCCAGGATGTTGTACTTGCTATGCAAGTACTTTGCCACTGAGCTACATACCAGCCCTAGCTTGTACCTTTGATGATGGTAAAACAGCCAGTGCTTAGACATAGATTGATAACAGGATGATCATTCAGAGACTCCTTATTTCATTTCTCTATGGTTTTTTTTTTCCATTCTTGAACCTACAAGGTTTTTTTTTTAAACATCTTGGAATTATGGTTTATAGAAATAACATTGTAAACAGAAATTGAGTAAGACCTAACAATTCTCATTAAGCTAGATGTTTCTTGTATTACCTTATGCCTAGTGTGTTTGGAAGGAAAGAGAATAAAGATGAATAAGAACATACGCTTTTTCTTGTGACTCATTTAACCTAATATAGATTGAGTTAGGGAGCACATCTCTAAAGGATAGGGATAATAAACTAGGTAATCTAGCCTACATCTTCAACAACCTTATTGCTTCCCATTGAGAAGTCATAGACATAAGAAAAATATTGAAGACATGGTATTTTATTTTAATCAGTGTTTTGAATGAGAACAAATAGTATATTTTTTAATTGACAGATGATGTTAATCTGGGGATCTATATTACTGATAAATTGGGTGATAGGTAACATTTATTTGAAAAACAATGATCTGAGTCCATTTGAACAGGGTACCATATTAATTGCTAATTCTAGAAAATGTAAACAAACTCTTTTCCTTTACTTCCCTCCAAACAAGAAAGTTAAATAATACAGTAACCCTTTCAAATCTTCAGAGAACTAGTTCCTCCCCGACTCAGCCAGCAGATGCTTAAGTTCCTTAATATAAAATGGCATAATATTTACACATAACCTATGCATATCTCCTGTGTGCTTTAAATGATCTCTAAATTGCTTAGAATAATAGTAAATGCAATATAATTTTCATACTGTGTTGTTTAAAATATAATGACAAGGAGAAGTTCATACATGTTTGACACAGATATATTTTTGGAACATTTTTTATATATTACTGGTTGAATATGTAGATTCAGAAAGACCAGTTATATACCATTCAAAGTGGTTTCTAGCTGGGCGCCAGTGGCTTACACCTGTAATCCTAGCTACTCAGGAGGCTGAGATCTGAGGATTATGGTTCAGAGCCAGCCTAGGCAGAAAGTCCATGAGACGCTTATCTCTAAATACCAAAAAAACAGAAATGGAGCTATAGGTCAAGCTATAGAGTGCTAGCCTTGAGCAAAAAGAACTCAGGGACAGTACCCAGGCCCTGAGTTGAAGCCCCAGGGCTAGCATTAAGCAAACAAAAAAAAGTGGTTTCCAAAGCACATCTAATGATGTAAGTTATTTTTATTGTATTTGAAGAAAGCAAGATACAGATTTATATTCAACATATATGATTATATTCACAATGTCAGCTTTGAGACAACTCAATTTTATTTTATATATATGAGAAAACAGAAAATATTACAGTTTTAAAGCATGTTTGCAAGTGGTTTTCTTTTCATTTTGCCTGTTTATTTCCAAATTTTCTACAGAGAGCATGGATCTTTAATAAGTCACATTGAAGACTTTCACTTTTTGATGGCTTACCTGTAGCCTAAGAGTTTATCAGTTTATATTGTTGCAGTGATTTCATCTTTTGTCTGTAACTATAGTCATCACATTGTACAAAAGTCACCGTCAGCTGTGGTGTTCTCAGTGTGTACTGTTACCTCACTCCACTGCTACAAATTCATTGGATCTGTTTTTATGTTTTTTTACCCTTTATCAAAGGTTGAATTGATAAAAGGGAATTTACAAAGTGTTGGACTTACACTTCGTCTTGTTCAGTCAACTGATGGGTATGGTGGACATGTCATAATTGAAACTGTGGCCCCAAACTCACCTGCTGCAATTGCAGATCTTCAGCGTGGAGATCGACTCATTGCCATTGGAGGTAATTATGCCAATATGTGCTATACTTTACATATATAGAGAAACTAAATGTAGAATTTGTCATCTCTTCCTGCTTCCTTATTTCTATACCATGTTACTTTTTGTTGCTGTTACTTTTATAAGGAAAGAAAGCAATAAGCGTAGTGTGGTGCCTTAAACCTATAATCTTAGCTAGGAGGCAGGGATTGAAGTTTGAGGCCAGACTAGGAAAAAAGGTTTCAAGACTCCATCTCAACCAATTGCTGTGCTGAGTGAATTGGATCTGTCATCCCCAGAGACATAGGGAAGTACAAGTAACAGGATTGCATTTCAGGCTGGCCTGGGCATAAGACGACTCCCTCCTCTGAAAAAAAAAAAAAAAACAATAGAAAATAGGGCTTGAGTAGGTAAAGCACAAGCCTAGCAAGCATGAGGCCCGGAGTTCAAGCTCCAGTATACAAAACAAAATAAAAAATACTAAACTAAGCAAAAATCTGAAGAAAATTTAAAATGTTCAAATTTGTCACTTTAGTTTTGTTATACTATAAATACTTTCAGGCCACTGTGTAATTTTCCTTCCCATCCCACCTTCTCTATATTTTTGTTGACTGTGAAAGTCGACCATCACCCTTCTGTACCACAACCTCTATCACCACTCTGAGCCTAAAATCAGCAGTATTAACACTTGTACCCACATTGGTTCAGACAAGAGAGGCGGGTTATTTGCTTGAATTTGTATGCCTAAGCAGTAGGGCTGAACTATGCACAGCTGTGAGAGCAGTGCACAGCTTGAAGTACCTACCCACCCATTGTAGTAGGCTAGTCTAGAGATGTCATCAACACGTGATTAGTCACAGCTGACCTTTTAAAGGCACTGTGATGTGTTCCTCCACAGCTCAGACAATAAATAAGGTAGAGCAGTTCCCAAATCAGAGAGCATTATCAATGGTAACATGTCACTGAAACTTGTCTTTGACTCAAATCCATTGTAACAATAAAATAGTAAAGAATGATTTAGTTATACACTTACAGCTCAACTAAGATAGTATTTTCACATAGACATCCCTCTGATCATGGCACAAAACAGGGCTTCTGTCACTTTCATGTATATTCCAGTTACCCAGCCTTGGTATTCAAAAGGGTGTTCCAGTTCAGAAGGCCTGGGGTTGGACCCGAGATTGTGCATCTATAACAAGCGCCCACAGGATGCTGGTACTGCTGGTCCCTAGACATTAGGAAAGGCATGGACTAGATCTCATCCATTACGTAGATTCCCCCCTCAACATCCCCTCAGCTGAAACTGCAATTCAGATTTTCAGTTTTTATATTCACAAATGCCCTGTTTGGGTTTTACCTATATGAGATTTTTAATGTCCCTTTTAGGATTTTGTTTTCATTTACTTAGTAGTAAATGTCTGCTCACATCTCATATTTGGTTAAAATATTTTTAACATTTGCTAAAATTATTGAGATATGAGACAGGTATAATACACATTCATTTTTAAAGTTAGTCTATTTCTTTTAATACATCATAAACTACCTAAGGTCAACAGATATTTCTCAAAAAATAAAGCTGTAGATAATTGCTTCGTTTATTTATTTTAAAAATATTTAGCAACAAAATTGGTAACAGTTGAAATAAGTAAATTTTTATTGCAGTAACTTAGGTTTTTCCTTTTAAATCCTTCATCAGGGGTGAAAATTACATCAACACTGCAAGTGTTGAAGCTTATCAAGCAGGCTGGTGACCGAGTCCTGGTATACTATGAAAGGCCTGTTGGTCAGAGTCATCAAAGCGCAATGCTGCAGGAGAATTTTGGCCATTTGGAAGAAAGCTATTTGCCAGGCGCATGCCAACCAGGCTATGAGGAGGAAGCTGCCGGGTTGGCAGTTGATGCTGAAAACAGAGACTTGGATTCTGAATTTGAAGACTTGGCCAGTGATGTTCGAGTACAAAATGAATTCAAGGATGAGGCACAGTCTTTAAGTCACAGTCCCAAACGTATTCCCACAACACTTTCTGTTAAACCACTTGGCGCTATATCACCAGTTTTAAACCGTAAATTAGTTGCAGGAAGTCATCCACCGCCACCAAAACTTCCATCCAAAGAAGGAAGTAAACCATCAGCCCTAAAACCTTCTGAGGTAACAGACTCAGCACAAGTGTCAAAACCCACCCAAGGACCTACTTTCAAACCTCCTGTGCCACCACGACCACAACTGAAAGTTCCTTTGCCTTCTGCAGACACCCCCACTCAGGCAGATCCGGATGTTGTTGAAAAGCCAGAAAAGGTGCTGCCACCTCCCCCTGCAGATAAATCTGCTGAAAAGCAAGCAAAGAGCATGGATCATGTAGAAGATGCACCTCCGTCTAAGCCATTTTCAGCCAAGCAAGAAGTGACAAAAGACTTCACTTCAGAAAGTTCCTGCCCTACTAAAGACAGTTCAGATGACCGCCAGACTTGGGAGTCATCAGAAATTCTCTATCGTAACAAGGTAGGAAAATGGACAAGAAGCAGAGCATCCTGTTTGTTTGACATAGATGCCTGCCACAGATACCTAAACATCGCATTGTGGTGCCGGGATCCTTTCAAGTTGGGGGGTCTCATCTGTTTGGGCCACATTAGTTTAAAACTTGAAGAGGTAGCTTTGGGGTGCCTAGCTACATCAAACATGGAGTACCTTTCAAAATTCAGGCTGGAAGCCCCTGCACCCAAGGCCATGGTCACAAGAACTGCTCTCCGTAATCTGAGTATGCAGAAGGGCTTCAATGATAAATTCTGCTTTGGTGACATTACTGTTCACTTCAAATATTTGAAGGAAGGAGAACCAGACCACCATGTAGTTACTAATGTAGAGAAAGAGAAAGAATTTCACGTGGTCGAAGAAGCTTCTGCCCTGCCTAAAGAGGAACACTTAGTTGGACAAACAGGCTCACCAGAAAATAAACATAGTTTCCAGGATACTCAGTTCCAAAACCCAACCTGGTGTGATTACTGTAAGAAAAAAGTTTGGACAAAAGCTGCTTCCCAATGTATGTTCTGTGCTTACGTTTGTCATAAAAAATGTCAAGAGAAGTGTCTAGCTGAGACTCCTCTGTGTGGAGCAACCGAGAGGAGAATGGACCGGGCCCTGAAAAACCTTAGACTGGAAGGACAGGAACCCCTCCTGGGCCTGCCTCCCCGTGCTGAAACCGAACCTAACAAGTCAGTCAATAAAACAACAGGTTTGACCAGGCACATTATCAATACTAGCTCTCGTTTGCTAAATTTGCGGCAAGTCTCTAAAACGCGCCTTGCAGAACCAGGAACTGATCTTGTAGATCCTTCACCAAAACATACACCCAACACATCAGACAACGAAGGCAGTGACACAGAAGTCTGTGGTCCCAACAGCCCTTCCAAACGGGGAAACAGTGCAGGAATAAAGTTAGTGCGAAAGGAAGGTGGGCTGGATGACAGTGTTTTCATTGCAGTTAAAGAAATTGGCCGTGATCTGTACAGAGGCTTGCCCACAGAGGAGAGGATCCAGAAGCTAGAGTTCATGTTGGATAAGCTGCAGAATGAAATTGATCAGGAGTTGGAACACAATAATTCCCTCGTTAGAGAAGAAAAAGAGACAAGTGATACCAGGAAAAAATCACTTCTTTCTGCTGCTTTGGTTAAATCAGGTGAAAGACTACAAGCTCTAACACTTCTAATGATTCACTACAGAGCAGGCATTGAAGATATTGAAACCTTAGAAAGTCTGTCATTAGACCAACACTCAAAAAAAATAAGCAAGTACACAGATGAAACAGAAGAAGATCTTGATAGTGAAATAAGCCAACTGATGGACTCTCAGCCATTCAGCAACATCTCCGATGACTTATTTGGCCCATCCGAGTCTGTGTAACAGATGGACTGTTTAAACTTTCATATGGTTGGGGACAAGGTACATCTATAGTACCACGAATGCAACCATGTTTCGATCTTCTCACAGTGCTCTGGCTTGCTTTCTCAGTTATTTGTTCCAGTAAGGACAAGGGTGTAAAAAGTTGTTTTCCAGCACAAATGTGACCAGCTCACCAAATTGTTTTGGGTTACATTTATAGCTATGCTTTTTTGGGTTTATACTGGGAATTGGTTTTTACTAATTTATTTTTAACTTTTTCTAATTATGTAATTATGTAAGTTTAATTCATGTTTATATATGTGTGATATCTCACTGTTATTTTCCTTCTTAGTTTCTGAATTCGTGTTAAATAGATTTTGTCCAACTTCTTGAAATCCTTTGATTTGCATCACGGTTATATAACAACAAATTTGCTGCATGCCCAAATTGACAACGGCAATCACTGAGGGAACAGGTTTTAATCTTCATTTTTTGTTAGAAAGTTTGTCAGCTCCACTTGCTTGAGATTTTTGTTGTTTTGGGCTTGGGGGTAACTTTGTTTTGTTTTGCCAAATGTAACACAAAAGCAGATGCTGCAGCTTTATTAATATGTTATGCTGATTTAGTAAAAAAAAAAAAACAACTTTTTTTTTTACATATTGCTTGCTTTCTGTGCTGTGGAAGTTTTTTCTAAAGCTTTTGTGCAGGTGAAGTATAGTAAAAGTAAAATGGTACAATGAAGAGCAAGATGTAATAGGGGATAAATATAATAGAGAGTTGGTGAGGAATTCTGTAAACGCTTCCTGAAAAACAGTAAGAGTAGGATTTTGAAATGCTTTCAGTGTATCAGTGCTTTCCCAAGCATTTAGGCTGATTTTTCATCTTCAGGTTTCCCGTAGGAAATAAAGCGTGTACAAGGATTTTTAAAATCTCAGAAGACTATTCTTAAAATGACTGTGTTGATAACTGGGTTTATTCTTTTCTAATTTTCATGTAGGAATATGAAGCAAAGGAGAAGAATCAAGCAAAACCTATTTATTGCTTTATCTGGTGTCTTAACAGGCTTTAAGGGAATGATGATCATTCTGAATACTTTGGTAATTCAGACTGTCTTAATTATTTATAAAAAGGAAACTAAAATAGTGTATATGGGAATTGATTTCTGAAAATAAAGTCTGCTCTCACACTGGGTCTATCTTATGGGTCCCAGTAATACACAACTGAGGGAAGATGTGAGCACTTGACCTCTCTTGGTATTCCTTAAAAGTCTGAGCCTGTTATATACCTATAAAATAGATAAGTATGTCATGTTTTTTTCCCTTTTGCTGATAACTGCTAAGATAAATTATACATAAACCAACATGAATTTTAAAGTAGGTGGAATAGCTCTTATGGTGGGCAGGAAAATGCATAGTGTAATAGCAAGGCTGTCCAGGCTTATACAGAGTGTAGTTCAAGCTCTTCCAATAATGAGCTGTGCAACTATAGGCAAGTCTCAGGAGGGCTTGGTGTGGCTGTTTCCCCATCTCTGAAGAGAGAAGAATCATACTTAAATACTCTGAACTACCTCACAGGATTGTTGTGAGGAAAAAACATAACTGCAAAAGCACTTAGCAAGCTACACAAATCAAAGCCATCATTTCTATGAGAAAAACATTTTTGAGGGTAGAAAAGTTTATTCCATTTTTAAACTCTATAGCCAACTTTCATTCCTATTATTTTACTAAGGGAAATCTTAGGGCACTCAATATCTTTCTTAGGTTTATAACGATAGTATATTGATGTAAGCTCTTTTTCACTGTTTATTTAAGCATGTTTGCCTTCTAAAAGAACACCCTCCTCATAGAAGACTTTCAACACCAAACTCACCAAAAACTAAAATGTATGCCCCCATAGCACATGCTTGAAATGATCTGCCCAACATATAACCGTGTTTCATCTTGTAAAAAGATAAGTTGGAAGATGAGTGTTGGTAAGTTGCTGGTGTTTACGGATTAAACCACAGATGTCTGAGTGATACCTAAGCATGCTTCTGAAACTGATGTGTTTGAAAGAGCTATAGAAATAATGCAGAACTTTGGTTTCCTAAGAATCTATTAATGTTTTAAAGTATTTAACTCTGCAGAAACACTGTTACGGGAAGCTCAGTAATGCTGCTAATGACATTTGTAAAATATACTGTTAGTGTAGTACGATATTTTTCTACCTTCTGGGAGGACAGTAGCAGGCATCACAGTTGTACTTTAGTGCAAGAGGGAACACTCAAAATAGCCTAGAGTATAGTAAGATATAAAGCTTCATGCTAAAAAGTTGTATTATATTACATTACTGATGTAATCTTGCTGCCATGCTATGTTATCAATAGCTTAAAATAATAATAAAGACTACCACAGGAAACAAGAATATCTTCATTTGATGACCTCTAAAAAACAAGGTGATTGCTGCATCTCTATAATAACCTTGCCTGGTATAATTTGGCCATGCAGCCAAGAGAACAGTCAACTTTTGCTAAACAAAATTGCAAAAGCAGTAAAGTTTAGTTGTTAACTTATTAGCTTATGAAATATATAGATTTGCTTCTGCTGTATAGTAATATACTATACATAAGACCCTGTTTCAAAAACAATCTATTTAAAATGTATTTTCTTCATTAGTATTTAGATGAATGGGTTTGACAGAAATGAGCACTAAGCATTACTTTACAGTTGTTATATACTACATCTCCATATTAGCCTCATTCTTCAGTATCACAACCAGCTGGAATATTATGTGGCTATTTTCTGATTCTGAGAGGAGGGAGTACTACCTGAATATTTTGGCAGTACTTTCAGGTTCTAAATTTAAGTATATCTACTTTAAGGCAGTTTGAAAATATTTCATCCTTACTAATAGTAAAAAATAAAATTGTAAGTTCCCTAAAAGTGAGTACATTTAATATCACTTTAACTTTAAAATATGTTACCTTAATTTCTAAACTGAGATAATAGTTTCCCTTACACAAGAAAGTGGAGGTTCCCTCATCTTTTTAGTCCTGGATGCCCTTTGAATTAAAACTGGACCCTCAGTCCTAGAAGCTGTACATATACATCCTATTCCAGAACTTCCAAGGCTCCAAAGACCCTTGTCTTACACAGCATTTGTCAAATGACTAGGCATTGTGGCTATTTTTATCAGACCATGATATACAGTAGTAACAAATAGAAATTAGGAGAAACAAGGAAAATACTCTTTCCACACATAATGTGACTGGTTGGATATTTCATTTGAAAACAAATTATGGGAAGACAAAAGGTATGGTTCACACTAACCTGCAGTGCCTTTTATCCAACCAATTCCTGCAAGCAAAATAGTTTAAGAAACTAATTAATATCCACAGTCAAAATAATACCTTACGAATATTATTCCAATAAGAATATTTGGTTTATGAAAAAATACAGGCAGACATAGTGTATTGGCCATAAGATTTATTAAGTAAACTAGCTTAAACATGAATAGGACAGATACACTTAGCAGTCAAATGGAAGCTGGATAGTCACTGCTACCTCATGGTTTTTGTGTCTGTATTATCAAGTACAAGCATAAAAAGCCACCTCTTTTTAAAAAAATGAATTCAGAGAGCTGTGTATTCTTTGTCCTGATACATACATAATTTCTTAAAACACCTGTTTTCAGAGTCTTATTAACCCAGACATTAGTCATATAAAAGACCTTAACTAAGGGTGTTTGGGTTTTTCCCAGATACAACATATATTTTGCTTCCCAAACAGCTCGGAGGGAACAAAATATATTTTTTCCCTAAGAATCAACAGCAGGTATATCTTTGCCAGTCACTCTTTAAGAAGAAGCTGAAGCCACAAAGGCAAAAATAGGAAGAACCTCAAACTTAAGAGAATCAATTTATAGCACTTGTTTTTAAGGCTTTTCTTTGAAGTAGAACAATGCTACCTTTTTTTTTTTAACCCATACAAGGAGCTCCTTCATTGCCACCTTCCAAAGTTGCAGACTTGTATAACTGTCCAATGTTATTGAATACAAAGCCTGTTGCTGTCAAACACACTGCACTTACACACCAGACTACAGAGCAACTACCACCCACACAAAAGCTTGATAAAGCTAAACTGTTGGCTGCTTTCCTAGAGAGTGTAATAGTTAATTTGATTGAAGAATATTCTAAAGTTCTGTGCTTCTTGATGTCCAAGTTAACACAAACACAATTTCAGCTTAGCAAAACTGACATTAGGAAATTTTTGTTCATGATTACACGACCGCAGAATCAACAAGCATTTGAAATATAGCCCCCCCACACACACACACATACACACACACACACACACACACAATCATCACATTCCTATCTTATACAAAGTGACGTAGATTGACTGTTCACAAACAGCATTTGCTGGTACACTGAAAATTCATCAATGTTGCCATGCTTAGAAAAGTTACACTACCTTGCACACAGATGATAAGGCAAACATATATTTTTAGATGTTTGGATGTTCTTTTCTCTCTGGGAAAGGCGATACACATCCTGGCCACCCAATTATCTTTTATCTGTTTTCCTAACATAATTAAAGACAAGTTCATTGATCTGTTTAAAACTTGCCTTCACACACTGGTGTCATTTTCCAGAGGCTAGAAAATAATAGCTGCAAACAATTTCAAAAGTAATAGATCCCTAGAAAAACACTCGGATGACCTGCATAGAGGTCATAGTTAAAAGTTTTATTTTTCAAGATATAGCAGCTACTAGTCTTGTAGGTTTCTTTTTCTAGAACTTGAACTAGGTGTTGATAAGCCTAACCATGCTTAGACAACCTTGACAGTTTAAGGTACAGATGCCCTACATTTTCACTCAATAAGACAAGCATGCGTCTTGAAAACTTGAAGTTCAAAACTACATTAGAGAGCTTTTCTCTACATTTAGAACATTGTTTTTCTCTGGATTTGTGTTCCTTTTTCTATGGATTTTGTGTTCCTTTCCAACCACATGACATAGAAACATAATTTACCACTTCCTCTCCAGGTGAGTGATTATAGAAAACAAATGCTGGTGAAGATTTATAACTCCAAAAGATGACTAACTCATTTTCTTGTCTTGCACTTGGGATAACTCAGTTTGTCTCAAAAATATATCAATACTAACTACAAGTTAACACTCTGTCAGTGTTGGTCCTTAACATGCTGTCTTAACATGGTTGTTTTTCAGACTTCTAGTTTCTTGTTGGAAAAGTCTCAGATAATGTGTGCTTTAAACACTCATTACCAATATTCAGAAAAAATAGATTTTTTTGTCCAAGTGTTTGTGAATGTAAGTTAAAAAATTATATTTGATTTGGATTCAAATATTTATAGATTTACAATATACCTATTTCGTCAAAATATATTGTATAATATTTAATAAAATCAAATACATAAAATAAAGTTTTCAACACTATTTATACAAACCACTAGAAAAGCCGCTTTTTCTTTATAAGGCTGTTGGCAGTCGTTCATAACCATGGAAAGAAAGAATCACCTTTGGTTGTTTTACTCTTTGCCAGGGATGGATGGTGTGTGACTAAGACAACTCTGCACGAGTCATTTCACTGGAAACACTTCTAATACAGTTAAACACTCCGATGACTTAGAGAGTCTCAGTCACTTTCAGATTCCTCATCATCGCCTAACGGGTAGGACTGGATATTATTCTGGGTGTACATTTTTGTTTTAACTGGGCAGTTGTGATCCATGAGAATAGCCTGGAAGAGAGCAGGGTGCAAGAACATTACTTGTTATGTAATGATAACCACTTTAACCCACTGCTTTTAAGCATTCCTAGTTTTAAAGCTCTGCCATAATCTGCTGTGATCATCCAGTCACTCAGCTCAATCCAGGTGCTCGTGATTCCATACTAAGTGAAAATTCCCGGCAACAGGGAATGGCAGAAGTCATCTCAGCAGTATTTTCATTATACCATTACACTCTACACTGGGGAGCCAAGTTAGGTGAGTTAGCGTTGAGAAGAGTTAGAATGTTGTAAATGGAGTCGCAGTCTACCCATACACTTCACTGCAACAGCACACTTCCAAAAGGTGGGTAAAGGGACTCAGTACAAACATGCAACAGCCTGAACTAAAATGCAATCCATTTGTAACCCTGGATCTGCTTCTGATGCCAACCATCAACACAGACCATTCTTATAATGTAAGACCATGTCACTGTCCCCTCGTAGGTCACTCCCTGTCCAAACATCCCAGAACACTTATTTTTCTGTACATGTATGCTCTAGGTCCTCTCTAGAACCTGGTGGTCCTCTGGCTCAAATGCATGGTTATCTTTTAACAAGCTTCATGCCTTTCTTTGTTGTTATTGATATATGAAATATAGTGTGACTACAATATATTTTTTTCCAACATTTAGTCAATCCTTTCAAGTGTCCAGAACCAAGCATGTACTCTGATAATACAGCTGCCATTTATCATGCCAGGCATAGGCCAAGCACTTTAGATGTAGTGCTTCAGCTTCACAGTTGCCCTGTGGAGTAGACTGAGAAAGAAGACAGGAGTAAAAGAACTTGACCACAGGACATGCTTCCATCTTCCTCAGTGTCCCAGGAGACTGGCTTCAAGACACACTCTTCATCAAGTCCCTTAAAGCAGTGTATTCACATGTAACATAGGCATATATGTATATCCTCTATACATTTTATTTTTTGTATGTGTGCCTGTACCAGGGCTTGAATTCAGATCCTGAGTCTGTCCCTTAGCTTTTTTGCTCAAGGCTAGCATTCTACCACTTGAGACACAGTTCTGCTTCCAGCTGTTTTGGTGGCTAATTACACCTGTAATCCTAGCTACTCAGGGGCTGAGATCTGAGGATCTTGGTTCAGAGCCAGCCTGGGCAGGAAAGTCCATGAAACTCATCTCCAATAAACCACCAGAAAACTAGAAGTGGCACTGTAGCTCAAGTGGTAGGGCGCTAGCCTTGAGCTGAAGAGCTGAAGGATAGCACTCAGGCCCAGAGTTCAAGTCCCATGACTAATTAAAAAAAAAATCTCATGGAGTTAATGTCCTATGCTGGCTTCAAACCTTGATCCTCATATTCTCATCCTCCTGAGTAGCTAAGGATTAAGGTGTGAGCCACCAGCACCCAGCCTGTTCTATAATGTATCTTTAGATAACTGACAGTATCCAATACAATCTAAACATGCTATGTAAATAGTTGTCATACTGTTATTTAGGAAACAATGAGCAAAGTACCTGTTGGTACACATTTCTTTTTCTGAATAATTTGTATCCAAGCTCAGTTTAATTCACAGATGCAGAACCTATGGATACACAGTGTTGACAGCCAGCTAGAATGGGGCAGAGGAGGCTAAGGCAGCCTCAGAACAGAGTCCACCCTGCCAACACAGGATGGCAGCTGCAGGAGTGCAGACAAGGGCAGTGGAAGGTCATGTGCAACTTGAATTCTCTCCCTCATCAGGTATGTCTCACACCATCCTCCTCCACACAAACTGTTCCCAGTACCTGTCAGCACCATTTGCGGATCTAAAGGGATTTAAATGTTTCTGGTATTGGTCTTGTTGCAATCTACCTTGGTGTCTGTGAGCTGCTTCTCCTGCACATGGGATACACGACTCCACTCAGTACTTAAGCTTTATTATTTCCCAGAAAATTCTCAAATGTCCTGAAGAAAAGGACTTCCTAGACCTCTGAGTCAGATTGGCAGCAGTGGACTTAACTGTTTCTGATTATGCTGCTTGCTGAGTGAATTGATTCCTGTATTTAATAGAGCCCAATTTCTAAAACTAATTGAGGCAACAGACACTGTACACCTGAACTGTTTCCCCATGTTACACAAAAGTTTAACCTTCTACTAACTATGATGTTCCTAGATTAGGATCTCACAAAGAAATGTTCCCAAAGAGCACTGTGGGGTAGAGCAGGTTAAAATGAAATTCCCAGTTCCTCTGTCATGTGACAGTGCTGTGGGAAGCTTCGAGAAACACTGCCGCAGTTACAAAGCAGGCTTGTAAGCAGTCATTCAACTAACAGGAGCTTCCAGGGCCCCTAGTAGGCACCTGTCCATCACTTCTTGTGTCACCAACTGAATTGTCCAAGTGAGAACTGGTCCTCCAAGCTCACAAGTGGATTGCTTACTGCCTGCTAGTTACACAGAGGAGGTGGGGGTTGGGAAGCTTGAAAGATAAAAGGATTTGAACAGCAAATTTGGTGGCAGATGAACAAAGCATGGATGATTTATCAAACACTTAAGCGAAACAGGGACACCAAGCCAGAAGATCACCAGTGATCTGATTACTAGGCAACATAAAACGTCCGCTGGGAAATCCTACCAGGACCAGGCTTTGCAAGGCCTACAATGCCAGCTGTGGGCTTTGGCCCTTACTCGGCTCGCAGGCAGCAAGATCATTGGAAAAAATGGCAGTTGATGCCTTCTTTACAATTACCTTCCATCTTTTCACCTATCTGCCATTATACCCTTGTATGTAATCTTCATAAATACCATTGGTCCTAGGGATAGACATGGACTATTAACTCCATAAAAACTGTGCATCAGGGAAAACATTCAGATAGCCTGATTAATTGGCATCACACAAACACAAATGATCGAAATTACCAATACAGCCAAACTGTATTTGTCAGGTAAATGAAATATTATTTAGGCTTTTAAAACCTAGTTTACTGGCTTCAGACCCTGTCCAAAAAGACAATAGTTGTACTTTCTTTTTTCAGGAAGTTACACATACTAAATCAGATGTATGTAATATTTCAGAAGTACCCTGAAAAGAGACATGAACAGCATCAAGTGGGTAAGTCGAGTATAGGAGAGACAATTGCCCATGGCCCACAGGTATGCAGGTAAAATAAATCTGCTCTCCACACACTGCAGTGGGAAAGAGGCAAAGCAACCTACAGCTGAAGAGGAAAGGGGAGGGTCTGGCACCTGAGGTGAGCAAAGTTCAGAAACTGAGAGCCCAGGCCCAGCCCCCACTGCATTCCATGCTCGTGTCAGACACAGAGTGGAACTGGAATTTGCAAGGCTGTGAAGACATGTCGCCCCACACGAAGCACTGAAGAACCACGAGTTCCATAATGTGTCTTTAAGTCTTAAGCTTTAAGTGAGTGCTCTAGTTTTAGAGACTTTGAAGGGTTCCAGCGTAGAGCAGAAGTTTTATTTTCTTTAGTATGACTAGAAAACACAGTGATGGCTTTGTATCCACTGTAGAAGTGCCCTCCAAGGGGACAAATGTCACCCAACAGAATTTAATATTCAGGGCATATCTGGTCTCATCTGCTTCTGGCTGTCCAGCCATGGTGTTCAGGAACCAAGGTTGTGGCTTAAAAGATCTCACAAAACCATCTGGTAGAAAGAACCTGAAATCTCCAAATCACCTCTTTTCCTGACCTGGCAACAACTAAAAACCAAGAGTAAGACTAGGTAGTTACTGGTAGCTTACATCTGTAATCCTAGCTGCCCAGAAAGAGGCTGAGATCAAAGCAGTTCAAAGCCAGACTGGGCAAGAAAGTCCCTAAGACTCTTATTCCAGTTTTAATCAACAAAAAGCTGAAAGTAGAACTGTGACTCCAGTGGTAGAACACCACCAGCTTTGAGAAAAAAAAAAAAAGGAAAAGCATCCAAACTCTTGAGTTCAAGCCCCAGTACTAGCACCTATACACACACACACAAAACTAAAAATACTTTTTAAAATAATTCTTCAGCCTGTAAAGGAAAATCCACACCAAAATGCAACTCTTCTCAACTGGGTTTTCGAGAGTTAATGACTGCCTGTGCATTGGTCTTCTCTCTGAATAGTTTTCCTCAAATGGCAGTGTTGATATTTCTTACACTTGAAGAGGGACTTGATTTGTATCACCCCCACTCCCACCCCCACTCTACCACCATGCTGCCTTGGTTGATAACACTGATAAAAAGAACAGAGATCCGGTAAACCAAATGGAAGAAAAACTCAAGTGCTCACAAACTAATTCATGATTCTATAACATGTGATCTGTGAGAATAGCATTGATTCTTGCAATACAGAACAGCTTAAGCTTAAACTCCTTTCACCAGGGTGCTGCTTAATGAAAGCATTCTTTGCTCAGGATGGATGCCTTCTTCTGGCTCAAATATCCCTTGCACTTGAGAGCTGCTAATTCTGGACACCAACCCTTGTCTGTGTTGGGCTTTCTCAAGTGAGTGGTAATGAATCCTTTCTCCCCCATGGCTCAGCTGTCCTGCTGCATGCCACCTTATCATTAGGTGCTATCGGCTTCCACCCGCTTTCTTCCTGCTCTGCTTGCACAATGAGCAGGCGGCAGCTGCTGGCCACCGCCCTCCAATGTTACTATTATGCCACTCAAATGGCATCCTCCATTATAGGCATCAATTATGGGCAGCAAGACACACATCTCACAATTTTAATGATTTATCTTGCTAGGCCCTTATTAAAGATGGTGGCATTTAACAGTGAAAGTGGCTTTCTGGAAAACTGATTCTTATGGCTTTGCCTTTCAGAATTGTCTCTTCCACTTCCTCCAGCATTTTTTAAATGAACTGAACACTGGTTCCGAAGCAGAAAGGGAAGGAGTCCAGAGGCCTGCCTTCTTCCATTTTGCAGAAAACTGTAGTGCCTGGTGGGCAGCACACCCCCGCCCCACTGTGCCCCCACCTCATGTATTTCCTCCATCAGCTCAGATAGGCTGTCATGCTGTCACCCACAGACAGATAACACACACACCCCCCACTACATCTGCTGCCTTAACCAGGGACTCCCGGCCAGCAATTCTGGTGCCTGTGTGGGAAAAGGAAGCTCTGACATTGCAAAGAGAAGTCAGGCAGGACATTGGGGGGTTCTGCTGAGTGAACGGGTCAGACTGAGCACCAGATAAACTAGGCAGAGTGAGTAGGAAATACTGAGACAGTAACACGTTTACTGAGCCTGGCAGAGGCCAAGCACCCTGATGAAGTCTATCATGTGATCCTCATTGTACTGCTCTGAGATCAGTGCTCTCATTAAGCCATGCAACAGAGGAAAAGACTAAGAACTATATAGATCCTACAAGGAGCGGCCCACAGTGTAGCTGCTCCAGGCCCATACCAGCCCCCTCCTTCCTCATGAGTCCGAACAGTCACCCAGGTGACAGAAGCATTTGCAGGTGATTCTGTTTGTCTGGTCAAAAAGGGGTGGAGGTAAACTTCATTCAACCTTAGTCAAATTGATAGGTAGCTCACGTGTCAGCTCTCCTCAGTGCTGTGCTGATAGTGTTCTGGCCCACTGGCCAACGTCCTCCGCTTCTCCAGCCACAGAAAGTAGTTGTGAGAATGGATATAGTGAGGCTATAGTGGAGTGGGAGTGGATAGAGAGAGGCCGGACACAGAAAGTCCCTGAGGAAAGGGAGCTAGAGATGCAGCAAGAGAAAGGAAAGGGGCCACCCCCACCCCAGGACCTCCACGGCACCTGCCCCCTTTCCTAGGGGTCCTATAGGTTGTGACAAACTCTAAGTTTGCTGGTTAAATCTCTTAACTCAAGGTACAAAGCCAAGGCTCAGAACTTGGTGTTTTTAAAATACAGTGTATGAATTAATGAACAATGGAAAAAATGCTCCCAAATGTAGGCTATGCATAAGCTAACTGGAGGCTGTGCCTTTAATTCCACTTTTGGGAGAAACCATCAGAGTGGTTCAGGAAAATGCCAAATCATGAAGACTCACTCGGTTCAAGTTTCAGAAGGACTGCCAATGTACTTCCAAGAGAATCTTACAGAGGAGCCCCACATGTGTTCAAGAACAGGGAAGTACCCTCTCCCTGTAGCTCCCCCCCCCGCACCCCCTCCCCCGCATCCCTTCCATGACAGTCTCCTTATAGTAGGATGAGCTCTCAGCACCGGTTCTTAAAAACCAGCGCATCACTCCCGGTTTGAGTGGTTACCACAAACACTTAGCTGCTTTGGGTTCGGTAAAGTACACACCATTGAAAGGGTATTCATTGCCATGGAGAAAAAAAAACCCACTGTTTGAACTTGTTCAAAAGAGGAACCCCACCTGCATTTTACATCTGGCTATGATTCTGTCATGAAGTTATAGAATAAACGGGTCTCTATGCTCAGGTGTATATCTCATGTATGTGCTCATATGTGTGCATATACACACACATACATGCCATGATTCTCCACAGGAAAAAACTTCTAAGATCATTACAGAATCTAGCATACAGCAAGGATAAGATATCAGCTATAACAATGTTGTCAGGGGAGGAGAAAAACCAGCAGCACCACAATGGCTGCTCTGGGGAAGCAGAAGAATTATGTTCAATATCAGCCAAAACAGAGAAAATCAAATTGAATTGCTCTTTTATATGCAGCTGATGAAGAAGCTATCCTGTGTGATGCTAATCTATGTAAAAAATAAATTGTATTCAAATTTATGTATTTACTTCTTGGGGTGAAAAAAATCTCTTTAAGACAATTGTGGCGGGTCACACATGTAATCTTATCTTCTCAGGAGCCTGAGACCAGGGAGATTGTGGCTTGAGGTCAACCCAAGGAAGAAGTTTGTGAGACCTCCATCTCAACAGAAAAAAAAAAATAGATGGTGCTATGTACCTGCCATCCTTGCTATTTGGGAAACATAAAATAGGAGGAACATGGTCCAAAGCTGGCCAGTCAAAAAGCGAGAGACCATATTTGAACAATGAAGCAAAAAGGTGGTTCAAGTGGTAGAGCATCTGCCTAGTAAGTATAAGGCCTTGAGTTCAAACCCTTAATACAGCTAAACAAAGAAAAAAATAACCATAAAAGTAGCTATGCAGATGTGGCTCATACCTAAAATCCTAACTATTCAGGAGGCTAAGATCTGTGGTTCAAAGCCAGCCCGGACAGAAAAGTCCATAAGACTCTTTTTTTTTTTTTCAGTCCAGTCGTGGGGCCTGAACTCTGGCCTTGGGTGCTGTCCCTCAGTTCTTCAGGTCAAGGCTAGCACTCTACCACTTGAGCCACAGCGCCACTTCCGGCTTTTTTCTTTTTGCTTATGTGGTGCTGAGGAATCGAACCCAGGGCCTCATGCATGCAAGGCAAGCGCTCTACCACTGAGCCACCTTCCGAGCCCCCATAAGACTCTTATCTCCAATAAACTACTCAGAAAAAGCTGGAAGTGGTGCTGTGGTTCAAGTAGTAGAGCACTAGCCTTGAGCAAAAAGAGACTCAGAGACAGTACTCAGGCCCTGCGTTCAAGACCCAGGACCTGCAAAAACAACAACAACAAATAAGAGTAGTATCAATCAAAGAAGTAACTTCCCTGTGTGGTTCAATCTAAACAGGAATTTTCACCATTTACATTTGGAAGTTTTGCCCCAAAGGAGCAAAAATATATTTTGTAGAGCTGAAACAAGAGGAATCAATCCAGATAGCCATATTTAGATGATCAGGAAATGCTTCATCACACCCTAAATTTTTCTTACCATTTTTTCTTCCTTGGCAGGTGGACTTCGAAGAAAAAAGCAAAGAGGAGCAAAAGCTATATCGATTATCCCGATAATTGTCATGAGCCATGGAAATCCAATGGCCTTCGCGATAGCACCACCAGCAGAAGGACCTTCCAGGAAACAGAGAATTAGACCAAGTGTGTCTTCTTGACCAAAGGATGAAAGTTTCAATCTTTTCAGAACTATTATCTATTCTGTACTGAGGTAAAAAGTCACTTGGAAAGCTAATGTTCTTACCTATAGCATAGCCCATACAGAAGGCCACATCCGCAATGGCGTACACACTCCCATAGACGGACACGTGCCGCAGGTCTACGAGGTAGCCCATGATAGGCATCATCGAGGAGTCCACCATCCCTGCAGACAGTCAGGGAACAGAGTATATACAAACTAACAGAAACCAATGGCTGGCTGCTGGTGGCTTCTGCCTGTAATCTTAGCAACTAGGGAGGCTGAGATTGGAGGATGGAGGTAGCAGTAGCCAGTCTGGGTAAACAAAACTATGAAACTGTTACCTCCAGAAAAACAGGAAATGGAGGTGAGGTGTGGCTCAAATGGTAGAGTTCTAACCTTAAGTGGAAAAAGCTAAGCAAGACTTGCAAGTCCCTGAGTTTAAGCCCCAGTACCGGCAAAAACCAACAAACAAACAACATGAATTGAATACCAGGGTCAGCTGCTCTGCTAGCTTCCCTCTGCCACTGCCACTTGCAAATCTCGCAGGAGCCTCCAGACAAGAAACCGTTCACTGAAGAGTCAGTGGATGGATTGAGGTTCTGGGGGTGGAGCCCTGTTAGACGATCATTTCCTTGCTCTGTGCTTTGCCTCACCTGGTCCCCACTGTTGTTCCGGTGAGGATAGCCAGTCCTGGTTGTCATACCTTGCCATTATCAGGATCCATCCCAGATGCAGGCCACAGGCTGCATGGCGCCCTGGCCCGCTTCCTGACACCATTTCCTCAGCCACTGGGGCCCCAGCAGCAGTCTCGCCTGCTTCTCCCCCATCCACACCCCACACAGGCCTCACACTCAGACTATGAGAGGTCCAAGGTAGAAGAAGTGGCCTTTTAAACAGCACTAGACTTCGGGAGAGAATGGCGAGGGTGAAGAAGCAAGTGTCTTTGCGTGTACTCTCCACGGGCCATCACTGAGCTATACCACATAGCAACCATCAGACGTCCCCTCACTCCAGAAGAGAAAAAAAAAAAGCAGTTTCACATGAGATCACAGGCTCATGTGACTTACCAATCGCAAAACCAACTCCAAAGTTGGGAGCAATGAGTCCATAGATGTTTTTTGCAAAAGGAATCTGAAAGAGGAAAACAATGTTATAGTAAAACAACGTCATCCAATGCTAAATCATCTTGAAAAAGTCTTAAGGATTTGTTTGCTCTGAGGCCTTAGTATGCTTGTTCCCTTCTGAGAAAAACAGGAGTGGGGGAAAGGATGGGTTTTGCCATTCGTATCTTTAAAAGATAAAGGCATGATGTACTTCATGCCTGTAATCCCAGCTACTCAGGAGATAGATTGAGAGAATCATGGTTGCAGGCCAGGCCAGGTAATACAAAATAGTGAGAACCTATCTCAATATACAAGCCTAGTATGGTGATTCATGTCTATAATACCAACTATATGAGAGGCATCAATAAGAGGATCCTGGTTCAAGGCCTTTCTGGGCAAAAACTTAAGACCCTTTCCAAAACAATAAGTAAACAAAAAAAAGCATGGCTCAGGTGATACAGCATCTGCCAAACGGGGGTTTGAGTTCAAATCCCAGTACTGTCACCCAGAAAAAAAACTTAAGATTTAATTATGTAATAAAACATCTGAAATATTGTCTGACTTCAGTTGCCCTCAAGTGTTTTAGGTGCTGTGATGTTTAACATAGTGGGGAGAGAAAACTTAAAGGTAAATTATGTCATAAAATATCCTAGCTACATACAATGCATCATGCCTATAATCCTCAGGAGACTGAGGTAAGGAGGACTGCAGTTCTAAGCCAACCCAGTCCCCTGCTCCCCCAGAAAAGTTTATGAGACTCCATGTCAACAGAAAAAACCCTCAGTAGCATGCACCTGCACCTGTCACCCCAGCTACAACAGGAAGTGTAAATAGAAAGATAGTCTAGGCCATCCCAGGTAAAAGAGTGAGACGCTGTCTGAAAAATAACCACAGCACAAAGAACCAAAGGAATGACTTATGCAGTAAAACACATGTCTAGTAAGTACAGTGCCCCCAAATAAAATTATATAACAAAACATCTTAAATAATGTATGACATAAAAATATTCCCACTGAAGAATATTGTTCACAAGTGTTTACAGTGGTCCTTACAAAATTAGGATAAAATGAAAGACATAAACATCCACAAAGTCGACTTGCTATAAAACTTGCTTAGTGAACCGCAACCAAAACAAAGTCCGGTCGATACCAGACCGCCCCCACTTGTCAAAAGCCATCTTTACTCACACATAAAATACTAATTCCAACGATTGTCATTCCCAGCAGAGCACAAAGCCACCTGTCCAAAGACAAATAATGCACATCAATAAATACACACTTAGGATGTTTTTTCCCCAATCCCAACTTTCAATGGAAATCAAGACAATGACTTGTAACAGCAAAGGCAGAAACATTTTGAACTTCTTCGGAGAATCACATCATTACTGGAATAGAGCAATGAACGCGGTTTTCATCTCATCTTACCTTCCCATTTTGTGTGCCAGTATCCCAAAAATATTGGTTCCAATGAGATAAGAGATACTCGCTGGCAAGAAAGCCACGCCTGTGAATTTATGAAAAGGACACCTTATCAGTTCTGATAGCAGTCACACGTCAGAAAAACTAATAATCATAGACACTGCACAGTTGATTCCAGCAGATGAAATGAAGCCCTGGGCCTGCACCCAAACAGCTAATATCCGGTGTCTGCCACCTCCATCCACATGGCTTATCCAGCCCAGAAAGCTGCTGAGCCATCCTCAAAATGAAAACCATTTCTCTATCAGCAGCTGCATCTCGTCTCCATCTCTGTCTGGTGGCAGCTTTACATGTGGACCAATGGGGGCAGCCTGACATCTATGTATGTGTCCCCATCCTCTTTGCAGTTCTGCGTGACAAGTCAGACACAGTCATTGAGAGAATTACAGGAAACAGATAAGCAAAAAGAAAACAGTCAAAATTATCCAACCCCCATGACTCAGACAGCTCAAATGATTTTACTCTTTCTTGAAATCTGATAATAAGGGACCTTTGGTGTCTGCAGGTATATAGTTCCCAGTAGACCACCACACATACTCAAGATACAGAGTTTAAACTACTGACAATAATGATCTGTGTGGTGCATATTCTTGGTCACATAATAATCCATGAATAAGGTAAGCTTGGATACCAGATTTCTTTGCCCATAAGCAGTCAAAGCTGCTTTGTCTGCACTGTTCCTGGGGACTTCAAGAGATGAGTTCCATGAACAAAAATCCCAAACTAAATCCTTCTAGCCCAGGGAATTCTGGGAAATAATAATGAAGAGCAATCTTATTTCATGTACCAGGGATTCATTTCTACCACACTTAGCAATAGGCAGTGGTCAAATAATTGTTCGGTGTAATCTCATTTAGCAAACATTTATGGTGGGCCTATGCCCAACCCAATGCCAGCCTGCAGCAGAGACAAATGACAACATGGCTCTCTGGTCACCACAGAAAGTGTCTGAAGGGAAGAATTAGATGGTGTTTGGACAGCGGTGTGGTCTTGTTAAGAATATAACAAAGCAACATAGGTACTGCAGGGGAATCCTGGATGGCAACTGCCCAGGATCCCCAAAGCAGGTAGGTGGTATTTAAACTTGATGCCCAGAAGCCGGGCACCTGTGGCTCACAGCTGTAATCCTAACTACTCAGGAGGCTGAGAGCTAAGGATCATGGTCCTTGGCCAGCCTGTGCAGGAAAGTCCGTGAGACTCCTATCTTCAATAAACCACCAGAAAACCAGAAGTGGCACTGTGGCTCAGGTGGTAGAGTGCCTTGAACTGAAGAGCTCAAAGACAGTACCCAGGCCCAGAGTTCAAGCCCCACAACCAACAAAAAGAAAGAAAGCAGCTGCCACTCCTCCAGCCCATCGCTGGGGCGTGAACTCTGGGGACCCGCACTTCCAGTACTTGAAGATCTGGGTTTTCTAGATAAACTGGAACTCTGGACTCTTGCATGGAATCTGATTTTAAATGTTGATAATTCACTTAAAAAAACACACACACACAAATGCTGTGCAGGCCAACACTGTATCGGCCAACCAAAAACAAAATCCTCCTGAAGGTTTGGACATGGCACACGGTCACACTGTCAAAGCCCCCAGTCAGCTCTAGTCAAAGGCAGTGGTCCCCAGAGCAGCCACAAAGGCCTACCCAGCGCCCCCCCCGCATTGAGTTGTGACTCCAGGGGCAAAGCCTAGGATGTGGCTGCAAAGCCAAAGCCTTCAGTGAGGACACAACAAGCTCTAGCAGGAGCCACCACGAAGCTCCATCTTCCCTGCCTGTGAATGAGGTGCCAAGCTCACAAGTGAGCCCCAGGTGCAGAGTGACCTTATTTTCCAGGGACAGCAAGGGGTCGATGGCGACAGAGTCCATCCCTAGATTCTCAAACCAAAAGAAAGCACTGGATTGGGAGCCTGAAATAAGAAGTTCACTTCAACTTCAACTTGTTCCCTGAGGCCTGAAGGGATCACTTCAACCTCCAAAAGCCCTACAAGAATTCACGCATTGGGAAGTGGCACTGTGGCTCAAGCAGTAGAGCGGTAGCCTTGAGCTAAAAGCTCAGGGACAGCAACCAAGCCCAGAGTTCAAGCCCCACAACCAACCAAAAAAAAAATTCACACACTTGTCCCATACACCTTACAGGACTAGAGAGTCAAGTTGTACGATAGGCCCTGGGTGAACAGCTCTTCCAGTCCCATTTCAGTCATTTCATGCATTCTTCCTATCTGGAACTGAGAGCCCTCACCTTGGCCCATACAAGAGAAGGTCACCTTGCTTTTGCTCTGAGTCCCAGGGCTGGCTCCCTGACTCTTTTGGACAGCTCTAACTATGGGACACCAAGCCCTCAACTCTCCCCTGTCACTTTTACCCACAGTCCTAGTTTACATCCAGAGCCATTAGAATAGCACAAGACTCTGCCCCATACCCAGTCTGGCCTGCCAGGGCCATTGCTCCCAGTGATGGTTCCCATCAAGTTCAACTTATTTACCTTCAAAATAGGATTCCTGGAGCAGACCCAGCCCCACCTCCCTTCAGCATTATCAGCTGGCCAATAAGCATCTGAGGAAGGAAAGGAGGACTGACTGCATCCTTCAGGGCTGGCTCCACAAGGGGTCCTCAGTCACCAGCTCCTCTTTCCCTCACCCCACCTGTGCCAGCCTCTCTGCAGTCCCCTTGCAATAATAGGACCATTAGGAGCTTGTAGCACACAGACCCCCTCTTGCTCTAGCCCCCTACCTCATCTTCACGGGAAGTTCTAACTGCAGAACAGGACTGTGCCTGTCGCCTCTGAAGAAACTGCACCATGTGCCTTTCAGACCATTATCTCTGCCCCCTGGGCATCTTTTGAATCTGCCACACACTAGCTGGCTTTATCCCTCCCACATTTCTATCTGTTGCGAAAGTAACAAGAATGAATTCTTGTGGAGTCAAGTCTCACTGAATTAGCTCTGGGGAACAGACCTTTTTCTGGTTCTTTTGGTCCACTTGTCTTAAATGAGAAGAAGAAAATACTACTGGCCTAGGTTGCTCTGGTCCAAGGATGGCAGTCTACTTGTCTTCTGGTATCCTCCGCTAGCACAGGAAAGCTCATGAAATCACAGCTGGCTAGGAACAGAAAGCCCTCTGCCTGGCAGACCAGTGTCTTTCCCTCCATTCCATTCTGTCTCACCATACTGCACTTAAGACAAATGGGCCAGAAGGAAGAGGCTGGCTCCATTCTTCTCTGCAGCCTGTCCCCCAGGGCCTTTGCTTTCCTTTGGGCTTCATCCTGAACTTGGCCCCTAAGCATCCAGATTGCCCAAGGGAGGTCATTTGATCTAGAACTTGAGGTAAAAGGAAAAAATTATTAATGGATTCTCTCTGAACTCATAACCCCGTCCTCCCAACCAGGTGGCAAAGGAAGAATTTGGGGTCACACTCACAAGGGTAGAGGTGGGCTGTCATCTCTTCCTCTCTTAGAAACTGGCTCAACCACAGTGATGTGTGTCACATGTGCAACGTGTGTCACCCAGCTAAACAGACTATTTAGCTCTGCTTCCTGATCTTTCTCCACAGAAGATGGGGAGGTCCAGAGGCAGAATGAGTTCTGAGACTCCCAAACAGCCAGAGCTGGCCTCGGCCACGGGGTCCTTTGTACTGCCCTGCACAACTTGAGGTGACCTCAGGCTTAGGGACCTACAGAATCTCTAGGCCCCAGTCCAAGAACCCCCTTCCATGGGGACTCAAACAGGTAAGAAAGGCAATTCTCTTAAGGGAAGGCAAGCCTGCCTCCAAGGCAATGCACTGACGTGCTGCAGAGAAGCCAGTGCAGGTGCAGCACAGCTCGGGAATCCGGGCAAGCCAGAGGCCTACGAGATGATCTCCACTGACATCCAGCCTCTGCTATCTCAGTCCTGCGGCCTGGGGCTCCTGGTTGACCTTAAAGACTTAATAGAGAAAGCCTCAGGCTCTGTCTGGAGAAGATGGGGGAGCGGAGCAGCTTAATGCTCTGCACACAGCCAGGACACATTCAATTAGGATCCTAAGTCAGTTACGTGGAGACATCCGAGCAGCTCTGCAGGTGAGAGCGTGCACGAAGCAAATACAAGGAGCTGGGCTGCACTCTGCAGACCACACTTGCACAGATGGAGCCTTGAAAACACCCAAGACCCAAGGCACCAAGGACCAGAGGGAAAGAGAAGCTGGGTAATGACCTATGAGGGACTGTTCCTGTCTTCTATGAAGGTGCTCCTGCGTACTGTTAGAAGCAAGCATCCCTCTCCCACCCAAGCCCCATGCTTGCAATAGAAGCCACTGAGGTTCTGAGGTTCTTCTTCCTTCCCAACTTCCAGGAAGGTCAGAACTGCATTTTCTGCCTAAGAAATGGCCTCAGTTTATCTTCCAGAATCCTTCCTCCTCCCCCGAATAAAGCTTGCTATTTGGGGCTTATTTGGGGTTTTGCTTTTCACCATAACTCACATCTTATGAAAATCATGCTTTGCAGGGTGCAGTTTGGTGGGTTTTAGTATAGTCACAAGATTGTGCAATCATTTCCACTACCGGAACCCAGAAGATTATCATCACCCCAAAAACAACTATCATGTCCATCTCTGCTCCACCCTATACTCCAGGCCCCTGACACTTTTTAATGATTGTTTAGTAAAAGAACCTCATCTCCAGTAACTACCAAAAGCTAGAAGAAGAGGTGTGGCTTAAGTGGTAGAGCACTAGCCATTAACAGAAAAGGCCAAATGAAAGTGTAAGCCCTGAGATTAAGCCCCAATACTGTAACTAAAAAACAAAAACCTGGAGCTAACCCAGATGTGAAAGAGTAGGGACTGGCTGAAAATGTATGACATGACTTTAAAATACAACAATATGCAGGCATTAGAAGGAATGATGGGGTGTGTATCCACTAAGCAAGGCAGAGTGAGTCTATAGGTTTTATTCTACTCATACCCTCAAACTCCTTTAAAATGTTAGTTGTGGGGCTGGGAAGGTGGCTCAGTGGTGCAGTGCTTGCCTTGCATGCATGAGGCCCTGGGTTCGATTCCTCAGCACCACGTAAGCAGAAAAAGCTGGAAGTGGCGCTATGGCTCCCATGGTAGAGCGTTAGTCTTGAGCCGAAGAGCTGAGGGACAGCGCTCAAGCTCAGAGTTCAGGCCCAACGTCCGACCAAAAAAATAAATAAAATGTTAGTTGTTGTTGTTTTTTTTTTTTTTTAAGCCAGGCACTGGTGGTTCATTCCTGTAATCCTGAGATCTTAAACTGAGATCTGAGGATTGTGATTCTAAGCCAGCATGGGCAAGAAGGTCTGTGAGATTCTTATCTCCAATTAACCACCAGAAAACTGGAAGTGGTGCTATGGCTCAAAGCGGCAGAGCACTAGCCCAGGCAGAGGACCTAGGCCCTGAGTTCAAGCCCCATAACCATGGGGGGAGAAGAGAGAGAGAGAGAGAGAGAGAGAGAGAGAGACAGAGAGAGAGAGCCTAAAAGATAAACATAGACCTTATTAAGATGTAATATTTTCCATTATATTTTAGTAAGATATAAAAGGAAAGACAGAATAAAAGAATGAAACTGTTCCAACATACAACTAAGTGGGATAAAAGAAAGGAAGGTTACATTTTAAAAAAATAGAAAAAGTTTCCCCAGAATTGAAAGAGGGGGTCTCTCCCCAAGTGATAACCCATCACATGCCCACAAAGACCCCACTGTGAGCCAGTCACCACTGCAGAGAGAGCCCACTATGGGAACACCCCTGGCCGCCTCAACACCACCACTGCGTGCCAGGAGACAACAGAATTGGTGGCCTCAAAAACCCAAGGAAAAGGGCTGGGAAGGTGGCTCAGTGGTAGAGTGCTTGCCTTGCATGTATGAGGCCTTGGGTTTGATTCCTCAGCAGAAAAAGCCGGAAGTGGCGCTGTGGGTCAAGTGGTAGAGTGCTCACTTTGAGCTGAAGAGCTGAGGGAGAGCGCCCAGGCCCAGAGTTCAGGCCCCATGACCAAACAAAAAACAAACAAACAAACAAAAAAGGAAAAATGATTTCCAACTAGAAATCACACAAGCTAAGCCAAGCAAGTACAAGGTAAAGGTGAAGATGGCTGCAGATACACAGCATCTCAGAGAGAGTGACAGACATGTACCACCTTTGCCAAAGCTGCAGAAAGATGTGTCCCTGGAAATGAAGGAGTAAACAAGAGAGAGGACACAGAAGTACACCAGAGGCAAAGAAGATGTCCAGATGATGGAGAGGAAAATCTCAACCTGATCTAGAGAGTGCCATGGACAGCTAGGACAATGTCCACAAATGAGCAAAACCACAAAAGGTTCAGGTGGGCTAACATACCTAACTGCACTTGAGAACTTTTATCTTGCCAGAGATTCTGAAAGATAGGTTCATGAATGGAAAAACAAGGCCATGACTAACTCCAGGGAAAAGGGGGGGAAAAAGTCAAAATGAAAAATTAATTAAAGCACTGTGTTTATACAGCTCAGCTAGAAGCAGTATTCACAAAGTCAATGATAAATGCTAACGTAACCAAAACACTTGACGCAATTAAAGGAGCCTCCCTTATCTGCATGGGACACTTTCCAAAACCCCCAACATATACCTGAAACTACAGATTATTACCAACTATTATTACACACTTCCTACATACATCATGTACACCTATAATAAAGTATAGTAGTAAGATTAACAATATTAACTAACAATTAAATAGTATGTCTTTATAATATATACAATATTTATATTTTAATATGATACGATATATTAATAATATATTTCATAAATATAGACCTTATTAAGATGTCATATTTTCTATTATATTTTAGTAAGATGTAAACAAGCATTCCATTCTCTGTATTTTTGGTACTTTCACATTTTATGTGAAACATTCATCAGGAATGATATAAAAGCTGGAACTAAGAGCTCTAGGCACTGAGTTCATTTAGAATTAAGCAACAGCAATTGCTTTGCCACCATGCTCAGTAGGGCTAGGCTGACAGGACCTGCCCTGGAAACAAAGTCTCTAGAATGAGAACCCCAGTCCTTACCCAGCTGCCACTTTCGAGAACACATGGTCTCCATCATCCAGATGGGCAAGGCGGGCTCCAGCATGGCAATCCCCATATTGGCAAAACAGATGGAGCCTTGAAGGGAAGAGTAAGGTTAGTGGGCTTCTGTTTCAGTATCACGTGACCTTGACCGTCTCCAAACATAGTCAAATGCCAATGCCCAGAGCTCAGCTATTAGAACTTCTACTTCCCTAAGAAAATGATCAGTGGCAAGCCCAGAGGATAACAATGGATGTTTATTCTAATCCTAAACAAGTAGAATCCCAGAATCAGTTTGGAGCTGAGGAGAGCCTCAGCAGCCATCAGGTTCAACCTACCCAACTTAATAGAGAATAAAAGGAGCTCCAGTTTGTGAGTGGAGGAAGCTGCTAGAGGCACCCAGCAGCGGAGCCGTTTTTAGATCACACACATACTGGGGCAACTGAGGCTCTTGTAAAGATGTTTTCTCATGCAATGAGCACAGACATGTCTCATGGTACCCTGAGATGCCAGAAAATCCAAGGGTTGTGTTGCATATGGTACAAATGTACTACCCATATAGGATACCTATGCAAACATTCATTATCACTCTGTCAAACAGACCCTTTATTAAAAAAAAAAATACAGCCACCTGGAAAAATACACACAAAACCGTCCTTTATCATTCTGGGAGCTTCCTGTGTTATGTTCTGTGGAACCTATAATTTGCTAGAACAAATTCAAAGAATATTGTGCAGCTGGGAAGGTGTACACATAATGAAGCAAGGTTTTTCATTCTCTGTGACATTTACAGGCAGAACACAGGAGTGATTGGGCTCTCTCCTCACCCACCTTGCTGCTAACCATCCCCCCTCCCACCACCCACAGACACCAAAAGCTGCGGCTAACTCTGCCAGTTAGTGTTTGGTACATCCTGATATTCCTTATATTCTGGCACTTCCCCTCAGCAGTAAGGCTCCTAAAAACCTAAGCTCGGGCTGCACAGACATGTCCAAGGGTCAAGGGGTCACATCTCTAGGACCCCATCCTCCACAATCCTCTTATCCCCAGCCCTGGGTTGCTACCTGCACCCTTAAGTCCCCATAGCACGATGAGGTTAGAGCATCAGTTTCTCCACCCTAAACAACTGTGTGTTACCCTCACCAAATCCATAGCACAAGGGTTTAAACACAGACAAACTGAAGCTCTGATTAAAGCTGAATTTAGAGACCCTCAGCTAGGGCAGGGTCCAGGATTCCTAGGCACCCCTAGCCCTCCTGGATGCCATAGTGCAAAGCTGCCCAGGGAGCAGCCCACAGCCAGGCCCTCCCGATGCCAGGGCCACCACCGGCCCTAACACTCAGGCCCCAGCGGCTCCTGCACAGACTGGGCCCTGGGAAAACAGCCACAGGCCTAGCAGGGAGGTCCTCATGGTCACTGGGGACAGTGACTAGAGAGATAATAGCCCATTCTCTCTCCTTTCACAATCAAGAACCCAAAGGTTTAACCTATCCCCAAAGGGTGCTTTGTAGTAAGGAGAGCAATCTCTGGACCCTCTGGAGCTCAATTCTGAGTCTCTATTCATACATTCCCATTGGAATCAATACCCACTCAAGACCCCTTCAGTGAAGGGGTCTTCTAGAAAGTTTAAGGCCAAACACGGATCACCTTTTAACACAGTCAGTGAGCAAGGTGAACTGAGACAGGGCCTCTTGTGGCATCGCATGAGCACTGCAGAGCACCATGCATGCCATTTATATTTACCCAAAAGGAACGGGACCTTGGCTGACAGACATGGCTGGGGAAAAAACCATTTCCTGAGTCAAAACATGCTGCCTCTTATATTCTTCTGGGGCCCCACATTTCCAGCAGCTCAGAGAAAATGGTGCTCTCCCTCTCCCCCCAGCACCCTGCCTCTGGCATCTCAGAAGCCCCACCTGCAGCGATGAGGATGTAGGGGTCCTTCAGCAGTGTGGTTAGGGGTGTCCCTTTCTGACTCTGTCAAGCAAAAACAGGGATTATGAGAGTCACTGGTATACTTCGGGGCCCTCACTGCCCAGCTCTTACCTCTGGCTGCACCCGGGATGGCTGGAGCACAAACAGCTGAACAGCTACAAGGGAAGAACACAGATGTCCATTCTCAGGACGCACACCTGGCCCAATCATGGGCAACACAGATGCCCAAGTCCCACCACCACGCTCCAGGACATTACTCACCTCCATCTAAGAGCACCAATGCAGCCAGCACCAGGAATGGGGCGGTCTTTCCCACAAACTCATAAAACACGCTCCCAAAGGGGGGTCCCACTGCAGGAAGAGAAAGGGTCTAGCCAGTCCTGGTAGACACATGCCCCTCCGCACAGGAGAACCTCCCTCCATTTATTCCTTATGTTTCCCTTTCTGCTTTGTTCCAAAACAGACTGGAATGCATGCCCACTGTTTCATTTGTTGTTGTTATTGTTGTTGTCAGTCATGGGTCTTGAACTCTGGGCCTGGGTTCTGTCCCTTAGCTCTTCAGCTCAAGGCTACTGCTCTACCACTTCAGCCCCAGCGCCACTTCTGGTTTTCTGAGTGGTTTATTGGAGATAAGAGTCTCATGGACTTTCCTGCCTGGGCTGGCTTTGAACTGTGATTCTCAGATCTCAGCCACCTGAGAAGCTAGGATTACAGGCGTGAGCCACCAGCGCTGGGCCCATGCCCACTGTTTTATTCAGTTAGTATCATGTTGCCTTTGCAGCCTCCTTCTGGGGGGCTTCTCCCTGAGAAATATGGAGAACAAAGGCTGAAGGTCAGAGGACCTGAGCCAGGCCCTGGCGCTGTGTTGCTTCCACAGCAGAATGGAGCAGGCTGGCTCCACCCACGCAGTGGGGGTGGAGGGCTTCAAGGAAGGAATGGCAAAGACAGGGAAAAGACCTGAACCTGCCTCAGGGAAGGGTTTGTCTCTGGCCTGAGATGTCAGCCAGGGCAGGTAGAAGACAGCAGACCAGAAAGAAGGTTCTTACAGACTCAAAGTCAGAACTTTGGAGAGAGAGGAGGTCCAGCAGATCACCATGTTCAGCCCTGTAATTTATATCTGGGCCCAGGGAGGTTTGGCACAGAGACCATGGGGAGCCCTGGCCCTTTTCCAAAACATCCACAAATGTAGGAAACAGAAAGGAGAGGGCTGGAGATTCTGTCCGTGGGAATGTACCCACAGCTCTACAGTGGCCAGGGCCCTGGGACTGGGCCCATCACTACTCAACGCCAGACAGGCCCTGACAGGCCCTGCATGCATGGTGGGCTCTACCCACCTAAGACCCCCATGGCCAGGCCTCCCAAGGCGATGCCCATGGCGTTGCCCCTCTCTTCGTCATCTGTGTACACACTGGCAAGCATGCCCATCCCTAAATAGGAGAAGACACTGTCAATACCAAGGCTCTTTGGAACTCCACAGATTCCATCCTTGTCCCCTCCCTTCCCTGGACTCCCTTACCCCTCCCCCCCGCTCCCGCGAGCCAGACCAGCATCTCCCCCTGAGCTTGTGGACCAGCTGGCTATGTGATTGGCTGAACCCCAAAGGAACACGAACACCTTCTAAAATCCTCCCCTCCAATACCTTGAGTGCCTAAATTTGCCCAGCTATTTTTGCAGGGGAGGGCAGTCTTCCTGGGTGTTGGGTGGTCTGCCCCCCCCAATGGGGGTTTTCACACCTACCAGCCACAGAAGAACAGGAGGAGCCGATGCCCTGCAGGGACCTGGCGATCAGCAGGAAGGCATAGCTGCTAGAGAAGGCAAACACTGCGAAGAAAAGAGCCACCCACCACCTGGAGGCCACGCCCCTGCGGGCAAGACCAGCCTGCCCAACAGGGGGATGTGTCTGCCCAGCCTGTCCCAAGAGGGGATGTGTTTCAAGTCCTCTGTTAAGTAAATACGCAGTCACATTCATGGTTTCTGCCCAGGAAGCCCTTCCCTGTGTTCCCTATAGGAACCCCCAAGTGTAGCCTGATTCCCAGCTGGTAGGAGGCACATCTCAGTGGAAGGTCAACATGCAGCACTTACTAATTGTAGAGATAAACATGATGCAAAATCCTGCAAACATGGGAATTGGATAGCCGATTCTGTAAAACACAAATGAAAATCTGGTGACTGTAGGGTTGTTGGTTTTTTCTAAGGCTTTAGATTGATTCTCCCCCATTTACCCTCCGGGATCAGATGGATAAGTGTTTGGGCGACTTTTCGAAAAATTCATATACTCGTCGTTTCCTATGTGACCTTTTAGTGTTTGACTGTCTTGGACTGTGAATACATTTACGGACTGCCACTCTGAACAGACATTTCTCTGGAATAAATGTTAACACAAAGCACATCCAAACCACACAGCCCTGATTTCTGCCTATTTTTGGTTATTACTCCTTTAATTACAGTCTTAGCTAGAATTCCCCCAAAGGAACGCTGAAATCAAATGACTGGTAAAAGGCTATTAAGTAATTCACCTGGCAGCAAAAAACAACAGCACTATGCGGAAAAGATGCTAGGATGTAAGATTTTTAAATTTGCCTTCTGCTGATCCCTGGGAGACCAGCCTAGAAAGATGGCCCTGTGTTCTGTGCAAGAGCTAAAAAATCAGCCAGGTGCAGGTGACTCACACCTGTAAGCCTAGCTACTCAGGAGGGTGAGAGCTGAAGATCATGGTTCAAAGTCAGCCCAGTCAGGGAAGTCCATGAATTCTTATTTCCAATTAATATATATATATAGAGAGAGAGAGAGAGACAGAGAGAGAGAGAGAGAGAGAGCTGTGACTCAAATGGTAGAGCACTAGCTTTGAGTTGAAAAAGCTCAGGGACAGTGCCCAGGCTCTGAGTTCAAGCCCCAAAACTAGCACACACACACACACACACACGCACACGCGCACACACGCACACGCGCACGCACACACACACACACAGAGGCAACCTAAACCACCCTATAAGACCATCACTTACACAGAGCTCTGCACCAGGCCAGTGGTGAGAAACCCTGGGTCTTCGAGGAGCCCAGAGCACTGAGGTATTATGGAAATTCCCCTGAGTCTCCCTCTCTTCCGTAAATTTGCCTGGATGAGACAGACAGACAGCGTGGTGCCTGCGTGAGCATGGCAGAGCCTCCTGGACACTCTGTGACACAAGGCAGGGCACACGCTGGCTAAGCTTCAGCCTGGGTGGGTTTCCTCCTACCCAGAATAGCCTGGAGCTTTTCAGGCTGCTTCTCCTCTCCCAAGATGCCTAGAACCTGAAGAGAACCACCTGTACTCAAGATAGAAGGCCAAGCAGGCTGAGCCTGAATGGGCTCTTCTAAACCAGGCTAGTTGCCCTGAAACTAGCAGGCAGGTCGCTTTGGATCCTCTCCATACTCTGGGGGGGAGGGGGTAGGAAAACTTGTCCCAATCATGTGGTAAGCATACTGTGGGTCATGTGTAGCAACATAGATGTGGGGAGGGGCCCAAGTTTGAGATGAAGGATCCCATCCCCCTGGAAACCATAGCGCTGTGTGCCTACACAAGGGAATGACTCCCTCTGGGAATTTAGCCAGGCAGGTGTTGAATAAGTGAATGGCAAGGCTGGAAGGAAAGACAGGCTGGTACCAGTCCACATGCTCCTCTTGAGATAAAGCAGCTCACCACATGTGCATGAAAACTGGATTCTCATGCTTCCCTCTCGTTGCTAGATACACAGGCCAGTACCTCCAACACTGGCCAAGCTCCGGCTAGGCTACCCAGAGGTCAACCTCAGGCAGGATCCTTCCTGGGTGCTCAGCCCCAGGACAAAGAAGATTCAGTGTAAGTCCTTACTGGGGCTCCAGCTCTGCCATCCCTGTACACCTGCCTCAGAAGGGGACTGTAAAGTGTCCTCAGGGCACCGAGCAATGGGTCAAACACCACCACCAGGTCTTCTTTCTTCCTCACAAAGTCTGCTAAATGGATGAGAACTCAAAGGACATTAGTAATAAAGGTCTGAATTGGCCTTCTCTCAATTCAACACCATCTCAATTAAAGTATTACTAGCAGAAGAGGCTCTGATTCAACAAACCTTTAACCAAACACTCCATTGTTATCCCCTTCTGAGTCACTTTCCATAAAGCTTCAGGGAGCAATTAATCCAATTTGACTAGAATAAAAATCATACATTAAGCCCCCAGATAAACATGAGAAACAATAAAAGCTATGCCAATTACAGGTACCTAATTGGTGGAGAAAACCTTTAGGTCCCTAAATGGTCCCTGGCAGGCACTAGTTTTTCTCTAAAGCTAACAAGGAGGTTGACTAATGCAGACTGGAATCTCAGCTTGCTAAGACCTCAGTTTTCCTTTATGTCAGTAAAGGACAAAAGCAAGAAACCCACAAGATATAAACCATTCCCAGATAAGCAAGAGTCACTGTCTGCTTTCCCTCATCTCCTAAAAGGTAAAGCAGGAAGTGAAAGATATTTTTAATTCGTTCAGAAATACAGAGATAGGAAGTCAATTTGTTAATGAAACAACAGTCTTGAGTTGGCTATGAGATCCACACAGGAGGCTCACAGGCCCTGAGTGTGTGTGTGAACTGGTGTGTGGCCTCAGGCCTGGGCCTGGTGTTAGTCCTGGACACACAGCTCCAGTGAGCTTCCCATCCCAGGAGAGTTGCTCTAAGTCCATGGCTGGTTTCTCCTGATTTCAAAGCGAAGACACTGCCACCATCTAGAACAGAAGATCCCTTTCCCAAACAGCTGGTTTCCCTGTCCACTGAGAGGCTGAAAAGGTCACTGCTTATTCTTACAAAGCCTACTGCAGACCAACCCAATGGTGCTGGAGAGAAAAAAAAACAAATAAATAACCCTGGTAAATTTCATAGAGGTTTCATGCCCTGTGGCTTCCTCCTTGTCATTCAGATGCTAGCAAAGATTTGTGAGGAAACATAACTGCTTTCAGATACATGAGGTAACTATGGAAATAAATTAAGCCAATGGCTGCTGCTGGCTTGATAAAAAGCAGACCCTCTAGACAGTGACAAGCTACGGAGGAAGTCAAGAGAGAGACAGCCCGCAGCAATGGCGGTGACTTTCTGCAGGCAGCAGCTGATCTGGAGGATCTCTTGGTTCTAGAGATGCAACTACCACTTAAACTTCACACCAAGTAAATGAAGACAAGGATGTCAAGTCCTGAGCTGGGATGCAGCTCAAATGTATGAGTGGCCCTGGGTTCAACTATTAGCATAGGAGGAAGGAAGGGAGGGAGGAAAAAGGGAAGAAGGGAGGAAAAGAGAAGAAGGGAATAAAAAGGAGAGAGGAAAGAATGGAGGAGAAGGGAAGGAGGGAGGGAAGAAAGGAGAAGGAGAGATAGAAGAAGGATCAGGGAGGGAGGGGCTACATCTTTATCTGACTTACTGAAGAGAGGATGGTAATGATGTTTTCACATTGTTATCTGTCTGAAATACCCATTTTAGATACATATATACCTAAAAATTACCTACTGGATCAAAATGATGACACACCTGCTAGCTCCTTTTGAATGGATCAAATAGTTCCTAGTTGAACAGTTCAACAAGAATTATAAAATAAGTCACACCAGCCCCAAGAAGGAAATTGAATTGACCAAGCCACCCTTAGTGGTTTATTGGACCTATGCCAACTCCATATTTCCAAATCAAAAGGTCCTTTGTTCCCTGTCTGGTAACGTAATTGCAGTGAATATACAGAACCTGGAAAGTAAATAAAACAAGAATAACATGTCAGCTTCTCAGCTGAATAAATACCCCCATGGAGCCAGAAGGTGTTATTTTGTGTCTTGCATTTGGCATGCGATCTTATCCCAATACTTAAAACAACGCGTAGAACCATCTGACAAAAGCCACTCAGCTGTCACTATCTTAAGCATGAACACAGGGGTCAGGGTGAGACTTGTGTGATGTGGGGTATTTCATCTCTCACACACAGGATCTCCAGGGGAGTGACTTTGACCGGCCTTATTCTAGGAGCTTCCCTATGTGTTCCTGGGAATGGACAGGCCAGACTCACTCACATCAGAGCTGGGAAAAGACTGTGTATTCCTGGGGTCAGGAACACATGGAAAGAAATCTGATTTTTTCCCCTCCCCTCCTGCCCCAGATTCTGTTAGCTAAAACTTTGTTTGTGCCTTTACCTGTCTGGCTTGGTTGGAGGAGAAGATAAAGATCCAAGAATATTCTTGACCTTCGTTCTTTATTGTGAATAGCCAAAAATAAGAACTCAATAATAGTAGGAAGGAGGGGAAGAAGAGAACCTTGGACCGAGCCTGGACATGAGCTGCAGCTAGAAATAAATGTTTTTCCTCCTGATGCACAAACTCCTTCCTCCCTCAAATGCTAGGACTATCCCAGAAGTGTCTGGTGAAGTATTCACAGGCTTTGGTGCTCTTTAACTAGGAAGAGGGGAGCCAACTTCCAAATGCTATTGTTCACACTCATTTACAGCACTGAAAATGCAACTTACAGGTGATGTTTTAACTCTTGTGTGACCAGAAACATTCATCGATTTTCAAATGCTGTTTTTATTAAACATACTTGTTGACCAACCCTGAGGATGTGAGTCATACCTTTCATTGGTATTTACAATGGCTCACAGAAAAGGTATAAAGATAGACTGTAGAAAAACATCATAGAAAGGCAAACCCCCCTTCTCTGATAATTTCCCTCTGAACTGAGAAGGAAAGCAATCTTTAAGTGCCCACAGGAGCCATAAGCCCCCAAATTCTTGTTGACTAGCATTAGAAAATATTGGAAAATTACAAACCACCATTAAGGTGACCACCTATTGTCAATCCTAAAAAGGGTTTGCATTTCCCTATTACTCGACAGTGCTAGATACTGGAGATCATTGTTTTTTAATGTGCTGGGTAACTAAGAAAACCAGATAGATGTTCACATTTGATCCTAGATAATTTCAAAATGGATCACCTACTGTAAGAATAGACTACATTTCACAAGCCACAAAGCAAAATGATGATTCCCTTGGAAGACAATCTTTTGGAGCCCAAGACATCAGCCTTGGGTGGCTGAAATCTCAAAGAAATGGGATATTTACTAAGGGAAAGGCCTTGCTGGTTCTTCCCGTGGTATAACCAAAGCATTCAAACCAAGAATGGCAGTGTTAAAATAAAAAAAAAAAGCAGTTCTTTTGCGATTTGCATTTGGAAGACTGGAACAGTTACATCATTTCAGGGAGTTTCTAAGTATTTCACAGTACCACTCCAGTCACTGGCAAGGCATTATTACAATCATGTCCTCAATTTTCCTGTGTAGTATTCGAGCTTGTTGGTTCTGTCAGAGTACAAAACCCTGAGCAGTTGTTCTGTAATTATACCAGATGCATTTTAAGAAGTGCTCTTAATTTGGGGTGGGGGGGGGGGGGGAGAGAGAAAAAGAAAAAGAAAAACAACCCTGCAACTCCCAAGGTCTGTTTGGTTTTGTCCTGGAGAATAGAGAAGCTACAGAATGTCACCTCCATGACGCTTCTCTGTGGGTGCACAATCAGCTTTCCCCGGGTTAATTTGTTTAGTGTGTTTGATGTGGCAGGCAGCCCTACACTACTGTTCTGCAGGACAGGAGGGCTGGCCGAGGCCTGCGATTGCTAACATGGATTCAATGACAGGCGTCCTTCATCTAACTGCAGCTAGAAATGTGTGCCTCCACCTCCCAGCACATCTGCAGCACCCTGATGTGGCCCCAAATGGCCAGTCATGAGGGAAGTTGAGATCTGCCACACCCTCTCTCTGAATGCTGGCCACCACCCCGGGCCAGGCCTCCACTCACTGAACCCCAACCCCACAGAAACACGGGGTTCTACTCTCACACCAGCCCTTTCCTGGCTCAATGTTCAATCAATGCTGGCAATAACATTTGAAGATGAGGCCACATTTTCTTTTTGCTTTCTGTTTTTCTGTGCTGCTACTTGGACTTGAATTCAGGACCTCAAGCTTCTGCTTGGCTTTTTCACTCAAGCCTGAGGCTCTACCTACCACTTGAGCCATCCCTCCACTTCTGGCTTTTTTTTTTTCTGGTTAATTGAAGATAAAAGAATCTGATTTATCTGCCTGGGATGGCTATGAGCTTCAATCTTCAGATCTCAGTCTTCTGAGTAGCCAGGATTATTGGCATGAGTCACTGGCAAAAGGCGACATTTTTTACTTTGCATTGAATGGTCACAAGTCAGACATTCTCTCTTGGTCCTCTCCCTCTGTTTGGCTCACTAACTCTTCTTCCTGGCCTTGGAATTTTAAGTTGCTCCACCATCACCCCCATCCTAAAACCTTATTCCTACCTGCTAAACACTAGGAGCCTTCAGCCTTGCCCAGCAGAGCCTTGCCCAGCCCTGCCTTTCCTAAGTCACCATTCCCTGCCATGTTCCTTCTCCCATCTCTCTAGTCTTTGTCTTTGCAGCTCTGGACTTTCCTGAAGGCAGGATTCTAAACACACTCCTCTCTACCATTTTTACCTTTCTGTCTATGGAGTAACCTGGTTCATCCCACTCCTAACTGTTTTGCAATGCTGGCTCTAAAAGAAGCTACCCTGGCTTTTGACAGCAGGATGAGAACAAGTCACATGACACATAGAATACCAGATGATGGCCCTGGTAGCTGCAGAGACCCTGCTGCCCAAGGGCAGTTGTGATCAGGATGCTTACAAAATCTGGCATTTGGACAGATTCAAAGCCTTGTTCTGTTTACTCATTCATCTTTGCTGTTTTAGTACTTCCTAAGCCAGGGAGAGAAGAAAGGAAGATGGAAAAGCAGAACAAATGGAAATCTCGGCTACTGTGGACACAGATATAAGGGTCAGGAGATGGGGGGAGGGGGGGGTCCTAACCTGCCCACCACTGATTCTCCACAGATGAGTGAGAAGCAGATGGCAAGGAATCATGAGTGAATCTGAATTTCTCCAACTCTATTCACCGGGCCTACCTGTTGGTCAGCAGCCCTATGAAAGGGTTGGTGAGGAGCTGGACGGTGGCTTTGGAAGCGAACAGCAGGCCGACTTGCACGTTTTCATTCAGGAGGTCTTTGTCTTCACTGGGACAGTCGGAAGGGGCGGTGGACGTGTTGGTCACCATGTGCAGGGTAGTGGTGGCTTTATGGGGCTGCCTCTTCAGATGGTCTCCGGTGCTGTTCCCAGTAACCATGGTAGAGTTGTCATAGTAGGAAAAGATGCTCTGGAAGCTTCCAGAGGTGGAGGCCAGGAGCACTGGACTGGGCGTCTGGACTTCTGTCACATTTTTCTCATGCTTAATGCTGTACAGGTAACTGGGAATGATGGGGACTGGGACAAGCGCAGAGCAAGACAGTGACAATCACATTTGACCTTCCCCAGAACAAAAGCCAGCCCAACTAAGGGTGCCTCAAAAGCCGAATGAGGTCAGAAAGCTGGCATGTGTGTCCCTGAAGCTGGCAGAGGCCTGGTGCCAGGCACATGCACTGAAGCGACCATGTGCACTGGTTGATTTCATATCACTTAGTAAATCAGGGGACCCAGCAAGGCCTCTGTGAGTCTCAGCTATTTTAAGGAGTAGCTGTTGTACTCCGGTGACTGGTCTCGGGGAATTGGGTCATTTGTCCTCTGGATCATATCTGAAGAGCAAAAACTGGTGTGAAATCAAGTCAATCAGTGCTTCCTACAAAGGCTCAGAGCCTTTTCAATGAAGGAGACTGAAATCTAGATGTCAGTACACACCTTAGAAGGAAAATAAAAAATTCTGTAGGACAGTAATACATTGGGAGTTCTGCAGCGGGCTAACTTTTCAAGCTATCTGTTACGTAAAAGAGAATCTGCAATGCTCCAGACAAGATGTAAGACTGAAGAATTCCTTAGGCTTCCATGAAAGGAAAAGGAAAACTGTTTAATGGAAGAGAAGCGTGGGCACATGAGAAGCAAGGGTGAATTCAAGACAAAGGGGACCCAGGTCCTTCTTCCTGAGCCAGCAGGTGCCCAAACAGCCCTGAGCCAAGCAAGCTCTGAGAGCTGTTGTGACACTAGCAGCCTGTGCTCACAGCGATGGAAAAACGACCGTGCTATTCATGTAAAAATAAAGTCGGTACCTTTTAAAAGATAAAGCATGTCACAGGCTTTTCTGTCCAGGGGGCTGCTTTTGAACTGTTTTATTTTATTCAAAACTCCATTTGAGGTTAAAGTCTCACTCCCACCTGTTCCAAACGCTCCCTCCCCGCGTCTGTCACCGATGGGCTGCGTGTAAATACCACCTCTCCCCCCCTTCCCCAAGGGGGGGTCTGGGGACTCCTGGCCTTTGGTCTTTGCACAGTTCTTATTCTAAAGCGCTACACTGGACTTGGAGAGCGGCCCCTCTTCCCCAGAAATCTTCCTCACTGTCGTGGAAGTGGGCAAAGAGAAGCCGAAATTATCAGGAGGAAACATAAGTTCTGGGTCTTATCGCATGTCAGTTTTTGACCTGGCCGCCAGGAAAGCCGAAGCCACAGGGCAGCTCCTCCGGGGAGCGCGGGGCTGCGGGCTGGGTTTCGCCTGGCCGGGGCGGGCAGGGGTGGCGGGGAGGGAGCCGGGCCGCACGTACCCACGACGGTGAGCAGCATGTTGTCCAGCAGCAGCGCGAGGAACACGATGAACAGGATGAGCTTCCTGGAGTGGCGGCTCTCGCGCAGCCAGCGGAGCGGCGCCAGCTCGCTCAGCGCCATGGCGGGGGAGCTGGGCTGCGGGCGGCGGCGCGCGGTCAGCCACGCGCCCCGCCCCGCCGTGGGTCCCAGCCCGCGCGCCCCGACAGCCGACCCCCACCGCAGCCTCCAGCGCCCGGGACGACGGCGCCCCGACGGCGCCCGCGGGCGCCACCCGGGAGCCGGGCCGCCGTCCCGACCCGCCGCGCGCCCAGTTCGAGAGGAGCTGCTTTGTTTTGGGGGGGAGATGGGGATCCTCCCCGGCCCCCTGCCGTCCGCGGAACGTACCTGGGGTCCCGGCCGCTGCTCACCGGGTTGCGCGCCCGCGTCGTCTCCGCCCGCGCCGCGGTGGGCTCGCTCCGTGGATCCCCGCGCCTCCGGCTCGCGGTCTCCGCCCGGGCGCCCGCAGCCGCCGGGTTTACCGGGTCCGCCTCTGACGTCACGGCCCGCGCGGAGCGGGGAGGCGGGGGGGGGGGGGGGGCGTCCGGCCTCCGCCCACCCCGCGCCATCGCCCGCACGCGCGGCGGCGGCGGCGCCCCGGGTCCCCGGGCGGGGCGGGGCGGGGCGGGGCGGGGCGGAGCAGGGCGGGGGATGCAGAGGAAAGGGGGGGGGGGGTCCTGAAGCCCAGGGCCAGAGGTCAAAGGTCCGGGGGAAGAGTGAAGGCCGGGGTGAGGAGGCCGGGGTCAAGCGCTGTCACACACACGCACACACACACCTTCGCACCCCTCCTTTCTCCTCTAGGCTGCAGCCCACGCAGGCGTGGAGTCCTGACGCCCTCGGGTGGGTGATGGGAACAAAGGAAAGGGGGGCCGTGGGAGTGGAGGGGCGAGCACCCCGAGCCTCAAGTCTGAGCGTCTTGGAGTTCTGGTGGACAGGACGGACAGACAGACAGCCGACCAGATGCACCTGTTTGGGGGCGGGGGAGGGGCGCGCCTATGCACACACGCACTCTTCCACGCACGCGTGCACACACACACTACAAAGTGAGCTTTGGACGCCCTTCCCCGGGCCAGGGGACGACTCTTGTCTTCTTGGAGATTCTCTTAAAAATCTGTATAGTCCCGTCCTTGTTTCTCGCAGAGGAATCTGACCTCGCTTTAGAAACATGGTCTGCGGTCAGCAGGCGTCCGCGCGAGGCCCGGCCCTCCTCTCCGTCCTCCCAGAGCGCCCTTGTGCTCCCCACCGCTGCCCTCCGATCCAGCGTGAAAGAGCTGGGTGGAGAGGTAAGTAGGTCAGTGGCAGCTGGAGGAAGAAGTCCCAGGGTGTGTGCAACTTAAATATTGAACGAGAGGAAGACGGAGACCCACTTAGGAAGAGGAAGCAGAAAGCAGTGCTTCAGAGGGGGCTGCATGTGGGGGGGGGGGCACCGAAGTGTGGGCTCTGGGCCTTCAGAACCGGACCAACCCCCCCCATTAGGATGCGCCATGACAGCGAGGGGCTTCTGCTGAGCTCTGGGGGCCAGGGGGCTCCCACCATTGCTGGAAGGAGAAGGTCATGGCGCTGCCTTCCCGGAACAGCTGGTCCTGCAGATCTGCCCAGCAAACACAATATGTATTGCTTCTCCTTGGGAGCCCAGAGTTCAGCCACCGGCTCCCCAGCCTGCAGCATCTTGTCTTTTGTCAGACACCAAGAGCAAAGAGGGCACAAAAGCAGCGCCAGGATTGGCTTTTCCCTTTAAAATTCAGTTTTTTGGACCGTGTGTAGCCACCTGGGATAGAGCAGTTGTTTGGAATAGACATGATTGGAGAGCCTCTAGCAGGAGTTAAACAAACATCCATGCGGGTCAATTTCACAAGTGATAGGCTTGCACTTTACAAGGCTCCTTTAACCTCACCTTGCTCACTTTCTCCCCTGTCCCTCCAGCCAATAACAGCTGCTCCCTCAGAGTGTGATGGAGACCACAGATGGAGCTCCCTCTCAATCCTTTCTCTGTTCTGGTGAAACTGGAAGGGATTGAATACAGGGAAGATGTGGAGTTTCCATAACCTTCTTTGGCAAAGGGAGGGCTGGTACTGCTGAGGTCTCCCCTCACCAAAGAACTAGGTAACACGGAAAATTAACTCCTCCCCAGATCAAACAAAGGGTGAGAACAGAAATGTGCAGAGCCATGTGGAGCGTGTCTGTGGTGCCCAGGCTGGCTATGGTGGGAGGAAGATGCTGGAGCTGGCAGAGAGCGGGGCATCAGGTAGGAAAGGCAGAAGCAGGAACAGAGCCCTATGACTCCCCAGCTCTTACAGAGATGCTCAGACACACTAGAATTCCCGAGAAATGTCAGCAAATGCAATGGAGACCCAGGGAACGGGAAGCAGGCTCATGCCATTTGGTGGCCAGAAGCGAGGAAACGGGGAGACTCTCCCCAAGTGGAATGGCCTTTCTGGAGAGCCATCAGAATCGTTGGGTCAACTTGCTCATCCAGCTATCTTTCTGGGTCTTTATTCACGCTGGGAGGCCACTTTAAATAGTTCCCTGAGCTTTGGGGTATCACCCAGTGGTAGAACACAAGGTCTAATGCTGTGGGAGGCCCTGGGAGGAAGAGGAGGAGGAGTTCCCCACGGTTCTCCTGAAGACAGGGATCTGGACCGCACACTCCCAACTGTCCCTGTTGAGCCCAGAATACTCACTGGACCCGCCAGAGGAGACCATAGCCCCCAGGGACTGCACCCCTTTTGCTGGAGGAGGGGGTCTTTCCCATTTGTGAATGGGTCCCTGGCCTGGCCCCTCAGTCCTAAGACCCTCAGGGCCGACTGCCTCAGCTAAACACTCTGAGAGAAAAACAAAGTTGCCTTCTAGACAGAGCTTTACAGGTATCATCACCAAGAATCCTTCAGCCAAGACCTCTGTCTGCTCATACCCTCCTGGTGTGCAAAGATGTGGGGTTAACAATGGCGTCAGTGGGTGCTCCACTCTGTGTGGCTGCTCAGGCTTGGGCGGGGCTGACTTAAGCACCTGGAGCAAGAATGCCCCTCCAGGCTGCTGTCTCTCCTACCTGGGCCCCAGAGAAACCCCACCCAGGTCCTCAGAAGATGAGGGGGTCAGTGCAGCAATGTCTGGGGGAGATGAGGTACGCAGGCAGTTTCTGGGTCCATCACAATAGCTCCCTGCCCCTGCCTTATTCCAATTTTTTCATTCTGAGTGATCCACCATGGTCCGAAAGCCTTAAACTGAAAACTCCAGAATGGCACAGCATAGCTGAGTAGCTTGCTAAAATCTTGGCCTGTTCTCTCTCCAGCCTAGGACATGAAGTACTCCCCTCACCCCCCACAATCCCGCACTACCCCCTCTCCTTCCTGCACACCCCTGCCTGTGAGTCACTTAATGGCCATCTTCGTCATCCTAGGACTGAGGCAGTGGCCCAGTGCTTGTGTCCAGGTGACCCTTATTTTTACTTAATAACAGCCCCAGGCTCAAGGCCATGACGCCGGCAGTCCAGATATGTCCAAGAGAGACTGTCAAGTGTTGCTTATGAATGTCAGATTGCAGGAAGAGGGTCTATAAAAAACAAGAGGGTCAAAGCACTTTGCTAATTTCAGATAAGACAATTCAAAGCAAAACTTTAAATAGAAACTCATACTAAGTGTGAGTTTTTCATAAAGAACAGAAAGACAAGAGTCATGTACCAATAATTAGGCTCAAAATAGACGAAATAGAAATGGGCAGGATTAGTTGGTAGCTCATGCTTGTAATCCTAGCTACTCAGGAAGCTGAAATATGAGGATTGAGGTTTGAAGTTAGCCTGGGCAGGAAAGTCCATGAGAGTCTTATCTCCAATTAACCAGCCAAAAGCTGGAAGTGAAGGTATAGCTCACATAGTAGAGCATCAGCCTTCAGTGAAGAAACTAAGGAACAACACTCAGGCCCTGGGTTCAAGGTCCACAACTGGCACCAGGAAAAAAAGGGGAGACAGAATTAAAAGGAGGAATGGACAATTTTCACAAAGTAGGGAAGCTGATCATTTTTTCCCAGCAATTGACAGAACTCAGAGCAAACAAGCAGACACAGATGATGGAAACTGAGGCACTGGCCACCTCAGTTTGATGGATGTGTATTTACCCTGAACTGTAGCAGACTTCACGTGCTTTTCCAGTAAACCCTCAAGGCCTTCAGCAGGATCTGTTTCATTTAATTAGAGGGCATTTTCCCCTCTTTACACCAAATCGAATTGCTGTTTAACATACATATAAAGAGACTAGCATTTTAAAAAGAAACAACGTGTTTCATTTCCCTGATTTTCTGAGATCTGTTTGGAAGTGTACTGCAAAACAAGAGCTTCTGTCTAAAAATTAACCAAATCAATTGTACCGACGTTCAGAGGGAATGGCAAGCAAATGTCAACTTACTTGAAAGATGCCTTGCTGTTGGCCAATGAAATTAGGGTGTAGATGCGCTGATTAAATAATCCAATCATGGAATTAACTGGCTTCATGCAGCCTTATCTGTGGCCCTCTGGGTTTGGCTGCTTTAAGAGCATCTCTGTCCTGTCTGAGGACATTTGCTCTAAGTGCAGGCTCAGGAGACAGACAGGGCTCCATGCACGTAGGCCTTCACCCTCCACTCTCTCTGCTGTGACTCTTTCAGCTGCTCCAGTGTCTGCCCCATCAGCCACCCAGGCTTCCCACAATGCACCCTTCTCACTGGCCACCAGACCTCCCAGGCACTACACTGCCACCTCTGCTCACACTTCATGTCACAGGTCATCAATGGGGCCCAATGGGACATGTCTCATCCAGCCCTGACCACTCTCCAGCTTCATTTGCCACGCCCACTATGGCCCTCTGGTTTATGATCTTTCTGATTGTCTTGGCTCTTTCATTGGCCTTGAGTATCTCCAGACTCATCTATGACTCAGCTGCCCTCTGCCTAGTAGGAGGTTCTTCTGAGCTCCCATTCTGTCTCTCACTGTTCATATACCCTGCTCTCCTTACTACCCCAGGGCCTTTGCTCTGGCCACACCTACAGTCTACAATGTCCTTTCCTCTTCCTCCTCTCCTGAGTTAATCTCCTATGTTCTTTCAGTCTTAGGTCAAGACACACAGATAGGTGGAAAGGAAATGGATGGCAAAGTATGTCTCCTGGGAGAAGAAAGTCTTCTCTAACCCCTTGAGTGTCACCTGCCCTATATTGGCAGGTCCCCAAGCCCTTTAATCCTGCCACTATGCATTATGATTGAACTTCTACTTATGTGGCTGTTGGGTTAATATCTGCTCCAAGTCCTGATCACAGCCGTGACCCAGAGCCTCCGGCTGCCACAAGCGAGCTCATCGAGTGAGAATTCTAAATGCCGCCATGGACTCCGGCTCCCTGCTCACTTTAGGCAAGGGACTCGCCATCTGAGGGTGACTAATGGGCGCTACCAGCAGGCATCCACCACCGTGGGCCCCTGGCCTTGCTGGCTGTGCCCTCCAAGACCCAGATGTGCCACATGCAGCCCAGCTCCCTCTCCATATAGCAGTGACTCCCTCCACCCTTCCTCACATCCCATCCCTCTACCAGCCCCCAAAGCCCACTTGATTGACCATGCAACAGGGATGCTGGCTCCACCTTCTAAAGCCCCCACTATGGACTGGTCCAGAATCCTGCCTCCCATCCATCCCTTGTGGATGTGTCTCCCTGCCCATGTCCTCTCCTGTCCCTCCTGACTCTTGTCCATGCCCAGACTGGTCATCTTCCTGGAATATTCTCCTGTGCTGACCCAGGGGAACCCAGCTAGGGGCAGAATGCCCAGAGCTGTCCCCTGGCCCCAGTTTCGCTGTCACAGGGGAAGTCTGCCTCGGCCAGTGCTCTATTGAAGTATGTCTTCCCTTGGATGTGGCGTTGAAATTTCTCTTCCCTTCTCTGGCCAGGTCATCTGTCACCTCTCAAGCTCTAGCAGCCCTGCACTAGCCTCCAGAAAATTCTAGATTTCCTATGTAGCTCATGCTATACTTCCACTAGACAGCACAGGAATGGCGCAGCGATGCCCACAGGGGCCTCTAGGAGTGTGAAATCTGATGGCTGCTGTTGGCACACACAAAATGGTGGCTCAGAAAGGGTCAGGCCTCTGCCTTGGCACTGAGCCGTGAGGCCAGGACAGCGAGAGCTGGAGCTCGGCTTCCTGGATCTTTGTGGCTTAGAAGCAGCTGATGTCTGGCACTTTTGAGTGCTGATAGATGGAGGCCAAGCAGCGGTCCTCAGCAGCAGAGGACTCAGAGGGACCCCAGACTTGAGACGCAGGTTGGTGGAGGCCACTCAAAGCTGTCTTCTCCCATTTGCTATGCCGACTGCACACCCAGACACCCACAGGGCAGAAGACATTAGTGGGGAATCGATAGTCCAATAGGGCAGGCTACAAAGATCCAAACCCAATTATGTTGTTTAGAAACTTGCTGTAACTAAAAGGCATCTGAGAAATCACTGTCACCATCTCTGAGGGGGAGAGAAAGCCAGTCATTATGTCCAATTGCATTTCTATCGACTGTTGTCTTGTGGAGGATGTGGGCTCCTGCACCCTAGTGTTTGGGTGTTGCAGGGGCACGTATGCATACACACACACAACACACACGCGCGCGCACACACACACACACACCTTTCTTTTGGGGGGAGATTTGGGGGGACGTTTCTGGCCCACCTAGTCACACAAGTGACCTGAGATGCTTTTGGCAGGGCCACTTTTAATTCTCACCTTGAAATTTAGGGTCTCACAACCCCAAGCCCACTTAGGATGGCAGAGCAGGAGAGACCCCCTCCAAGGCGGTGTGGAGGGACGCAGTGGCTCCTACAATCCCTCTGCCACAGGGTGGGAAAGACCTGCAGGTCCTGTAGGAAGTTGCAAGAGAGGCCGTTCCTGTGTCCCTGGGGTTGTCACCTAAGGCCTGCGGGAGCCTCCTGACTGAGCATCTACCACCGGGCCTAGTTGAGACAACACGGTAGCTCAGGGTTCCCTGCGGAAACATGGCACAGACGCTCTTCCTCCGCGCAACCCGAGCTCACCAGACAGCCGGACAGCCATGGGAGGAAAGCCGTGGGATTCAAAGGCTGAGCCACAGAAGAGGAGGATCCAGTCATGGGTGGATGCGCCACAGCGCCCCACCCCCAGTGCCACGCCCACCGGGCCCCCAGTGCCCCGCCCACCTGGCTCCACCCACAGAGCCCCGCCCACCGGTCCCACCCCAGTGCCCCGCCCACCGGCCCCACCCACAGAGCCCCACCCACCGGTCCCACCCCCAGTGCCCCGCCCACCGGCCCCACCCACAGAGCCCCACCCACCGGTCCCACCCCCAGTGCCCCGCCCACCGGCCCCACCCACAGAGCCCCACCCACCGGTCCCACCCCCCAGTGCCCCGCCCACCGGCCCCACCCACAGAGCCCCACCCACCGGTCCCACCCCAGTGCCCCGCCCACCGGCCCCACCCACAGAGCCCCACCCACCGGTCCCACCCCCCAGTGCCCCGCCCGCCGGCCCCACCCACAGAGCCCCACCCACCGGTCCCACCCACACCGGCCCCACCCACAGCGCCCCACCCCCAGTGCCACGCCCACCGGGCCCCCAGTGCCCCGCCTACCTGGCTCCACCCACAGAGCCCCGCCCACCGGTCCCACCCCCAGTGCCCCGCCCACCGGCCCCACCCCCAGAGCCCCACCCACCGGTCCCCCCAGTGCCCCGCCCACCGGCCCCACCCACAGAGCCCCACCCACCGGGCCCTACCCACAGGGCCCCGCCCACCGGTCCCACCCCAGTGCCCCGCCCGCCGGCCCCACCCACAGAGCCCCGCCCACCGGTCCTACCCCCAGTGCCCCGCCCACCGGCCCCACCCACAGAGCCCCACCCACCGGTCCCACCCCCCAGTGCCCCGCCCACCGGCCCCACCCACAGAGCCCCACCCACCGGTCCCACCCACACCGGCCCCACCCACAGAGCCCCACCCACCGGTCCCACCCCCAGTGCCCCGCCCACCGGCCCCACCTACAGAGCCCAGCCCACCGGGCCCTACCCACAGGGCCCCGCCCACCGGGCCCTACCCACAGTGCCTCGCCCACCTGGCCCCACCCCCAGTGCCCAGCCCACAAGGCCACATCCACAATGCCCCACCCACCGGGCCCCACCCACAGTGCCTGCTCACTGCACCCTGTCCACAGTGCCCCGCCCATAGGTCCCGCCCACACTGCCCTGCCCACCAAGCCCCACCCCCCAGAGCTCCGCCCACCAGGCCACATCCACAATGCTCCACCCACCGGGCCCCACCTCCAGTGCCCCGCCCACCTGGCCCCACCCCCAGTGCCCTGCCTACTGCACCATGTCCACAGAGCCTGCACACCAGGCCCCACCCACCGGGCCCCGCCCACCGGGCCCCGCCCACTCTCAGTACTGATTGACAGCTTGTTCTGGGGAGTGGAAGTGGCGGGTTTGTGAAGACCTCACTTCTCAGTTGAGATTTTCTGCCCTTCCATGCTTTTTAAAGATTTTTTTCCACCTGATGCTCCTGCTGTTCTTTTCTCCTACTTCCACTGGGAGGTAGATCATACAGACCAAAAAGAATGCAAATAATTAAAAAATAAATGCTCAGTGAACCCCAGGTCAGTGTAAAACCCCAGGAAAGGAACAAAAAGAGAGGGAGAAGCCCCAGCCTCTCCTTCAAGCACAATGCCCATCCCGCACTGTGGATTTTAGTAAACACCATTTGGAGACAAAACACATCAGTAATTGTTTTGTTTTGGTTTTTAAGTTTATTGTGCTTTTGCTTTGCTATGAGAGAGAAATCTTCACTTGCAAAAGGGGCAGGGCACAGAGGCTTACACGTTTAATCCCAGCTACTTGGGAGGTTGGGATTGAGTGGATGGTAGTTCAAAGCCAGCTGGGTGAGGCTCCTTCTCAACCAGTCAGTAGGCATTGTGGCACATACTTGTGATCCCAGCAAAGGTGGAGACAGGAAGATCATGACTTGAGGCCCACTCTGGCAAAAGCATGAAACCCTATCTGGGCAATAACTAAAGCAAAACAAAAAAGCTAGGAGTGGGACTTAAGTGTTAGAGCACCTGCCTAGCCAGGGGTCCATTTATCTTCCAGAACCTAAAGAACTGGCAATGAAGGTTTAGGCTTAAGAAGGAGTGAGATGGAGCCAAGGGATAGAAAGAAAGGGGTGAGGCCGGGGCCCTAAGCAAAATGGAGCTGGTGTCCTCGGACAGATTGGCAAGGGGCCCTGATATCCATCAGCCTAGAAGGTGGGGTGCCAGCCCCTTGCAGAGCCTTGGCCATGAAGCCCAGCTCTGGGTGGCACTGCTCTATAACTGGAATCTCTGCCCTTTGCCTTCCTCGAGCTTCTGGGAGCGACAGAAAGTGAATCCCAAAGAAATAACATAGCAGTCTCAGCCTAGGGGCAAACATGGCAGATTGGGCAGCATAGGCCAGATGTTTCCTTGCAGCTCCTTGGGTCAAGAGAGGGCAGCACCCCACCACCACCCCTGCCCCAACCCACATCAGGTCCCTGCCCTGCAGTGTCTGTGGTTTGGAGTTGCCATCGTCATCAGGGCATGGTGTCCCTGGGTCACTTGCTGGGAAGGAAGAGGCGGTGCTAGGAGGGGAGGCGCCTGGCCTCCCAGGAGTGCACAGGGCTTGCCGGCCATCATATCTGATGCCTGGTGGACAAACATGAGCTGAGAAGGCACAGTCGGAGTGTGTGAATGGCAGCTGGGCAGAGCTCTGGGAGGACAATGCTGTTCCTGACAAGTTCTAAGGGGGGTGGGAGGGGGCGTGGCTTGAGGCCCAGGTCTGCCAGCAGATACCTAGAAGGGAAGCCCTTGGTTGGCTGGGGGTTGGAGGGGGACAAGCAGCTCCCGCCCAGGGAGCCCTTTGCTTCATTTAAAATGAAGGCAGGTGTCCATACTCTACCCCTTGCAGGCCTGGGTGTCTGTGCTATTTACTGGCCCATGGGATCTGTAGTCCTCAACGGCAAAGAATATTCCATTTGGAGAAAACTTTAGGGAATTCTTGGCCACGTTTCTCATTTACATTCACACTTTTTTTTTTTTATGTCACAGGGAAGCTGAATATTTAAAACAGAGCAAAAGCTGGGGTGCTGGCCACACATGCCTGTACTCAGGAGGCTGAGATCTGGAGGATCATGGTTTGAAAGCCAGCTTTGGTAGAAAAGTTGTTGAGATTCCATTTCTAATTACCAAGCAAAACTCCTGGCTGGAAGTGGGGCTCAAGTGGTGAAGCGTCACTCATCAGCAAGAAAGCTGAGGGAGCTCATGAAATCTAGAGCATAATACTGGTATCAGCAAAAAAAAAAAAAAAGACAAAACAATAACAAAACCCCACACTAAACCAAAACTACTCGGGCCAAACAGGGATAGAAAAGTAGGATCTGCACTTGACCATTTTAGCAGTGTACACAGGGGAAACTGAGGCACAGAGTCAATCCTGACTGTTAATCCCTGTAGCATAAGAGGTCTAGTGAGTATCTTTTCCCCACTCAGGGATGGTGCTCTATCACTTGAACCACCGCTCTACTTCCGACTGGTCAGTCTTATTCTACACTGAATCCCCACTCCCACTTGGTTTGGTCCTGACATGTAATAGATGCTCAATAAATACTGATCTGGCAGGAGACAGGCAGGCAGTGCTCTGGCCTCTACACTGTCATCTCTGATTTTCTACAAACACAGCTACTTTTTAAAGAGACTAGAGGGGGCTTGGACCTCATGAAGGATCCTTAATGACCTGTGTTTGGATTTACAGTGCTTGAAAGGGGCTTATTCTCTGATCTAAATAGCAAGAATAAAAGCAGAGTCCTAAGAGGCTGGGGAGGATGAAAGGGGCCGCGATTTGCACCCAAGCCAGAGATGCTCTTTGTTGTCAGCATCCAAGTCAACTTCAAAGTTCTCTGCTCAATTGTGATGCATATCTATTGCCATGGCAACAACTGTGTGTGTGTGTGTGTGTGTGTGTGTGTGTGTGTGTGTGTGCCATCTCCCCCCCACCCCCATCACCTAGCCTGGTCAGCCTGCAGCCAGCCACAACTTCTGCCTAGCTTCAAGAGCACTGGGTGGGGACACAGGAGTCAGGGTCACCCACACAAGGCATGCCATAGAGCCTCAATCCAGGGGACAAGGAGTCTGACAGACATGCATGAGCATCCCCTGTGTGCTGCGCCGCCAAGTTCCTCCTCCAGAGCTATGACCCAGGGCCTGGTACCCAGAAGGTACTGGCCACAGTGCCTGCCTGAGTAAATGTAACCAGAATCACCTGGGATGCTTCTGAAATCAGCAAGTGCCCAGCTTCACCTGGGAAGCTTCTGAAATCAATCAGCAAGTGCCCAGCTTCACCTGGGACGCTTCTGAAATCAGCAAGTGCCCAGCTTCAGCTGGAAGCAGCGGCAGGCAGGCACCCCTCCACTAGTGGAGACAGAAAAGAAGGGAGTGAAGGCCGCCCTTCACTTCTAATGGGCTGGAGCTACCGTTAGAAGGCCGGAGCTGCCTCATAAGTTGGAGAGGTGAGAGGAGCTCTGGGCTGGGAGCATCTCAGTGGGTGGACGGCCGGGGATCTGGAACTGTGGGAGAAAGTCAGGGCTGGAGACAACATTTATATCCACCAGCGTGCTGAGAGCTGAGCAGGGAGAGAGTAAAGACAGACAAGAGGCAAAGGACACGCATCCCAGGCTACCTGGGACCAGACAGAGCACCAGGGGCTCTGTTTCAGGGGCTACAAGAAAATGACAGGGAAAGAGGCACTGGTGGCTCATGCCTGTAATCCTAGCTATTCAGGAGCCTGAGGTTTGAGAACCAAGGATCAAAGCTAGCTCAGGCAGATAAATCCAAGAGACTCATCTCCAATTATCCAGCAAAAAAAGCCAGTAGTGGAGGTGTGGTTCAACTGCTAGAACACCAGCCTTGAGTGCAAAAGCCAAGCAGGAGCACAAAGACCTGAGTTCAAGCTCCAGTGCAGGAACCAATTTTTTTAAAAAAGTAACAAGAGGGCTGGGAAGGTGGCTCAGTGGTAGAGCACTTGCCCTGCATGCATGAGGCCCTGAGTTCAATTCCTCAGCACTACATAAGCAGAAAAAGTCGGGAGTGGCGCTGTGGCTCAAGTGGTAGAGCGCTAGCCTTGAGCTGAAGAGCTGAGGGACAGCGCCCAGGCCCAGAGTTCAGGCCCACAACTGACAAAATAAAAAGTGACAAGAACAGTCTGGAGAAGCACAGGGGTACCCAAAGATCCCGTGGATACCAAGTGAACCTCTGTGGGATGTGGTCCCCACAGTGTGTGCTGGTTCCCATTTACGGGAGGGGCTTCCCACTCTACCTGGACCTGGAGACCCCAGGCCTCAGCAGGTCATATTGGAGTGTTACATGAGCCACTGCTAACTCTACCAGGCCCAGCCCTGGCCGTTTACCTTTATCCTCAGCCAGATGGTGGAGGAAGGGGGTGCCGGAGAGAGCTGAGTTCTGCCAGTGTGGCCTCCTAAACATAGCAAGGAGACAGCTGGGTGGATTTTTTTTCATTTGCACATTTGATCAAAAATGCCATGGTGCTCTCTGGACATTGTGTCTTTTGAGCCTCACAACAGTCCTTCAAGGTAGGTAACTTTGGGGGGGATGGGGAGTGAGGGATGGAGGTTGAATTCGGGGATGTATGCTTGCTTAGACAAGTGTTTTGCCATGTGAGCCAGGCCCCGAGTCACTTTGCTTTGAGGCTTGTTTTTTAGTTACTCTCTTGGGCTTCTTTTACCCAGGTTGATCTCAAACCAGGATCTTCCTCGCTCTGCCTCCTGAGCAGCTGGGATAGATGTTCACCACCACACCCGGACCAAGGTAAGCGCCATTTCTAGGACTATTTGACAAGTCAAGAAACTTGCTGACTGTTGGAGGCATGGCTGTGTTCACAGAGCACCAGCCAACAAGTGAAAGCGTCAGAAACTGAGTTGGAGTTCTAATCTCAAACCAAAAAGAAAAAAAGTTGCTGAGACTTGCACCTGACCAGAGAGCTTGTCTTTACCAGCGAAGATCTTTGTTTGTTTGTTTGTTTGTTTATTGTGAAAATACTGTACAGAGGGGTTACAGTTACATGAGCAAGGTAATGAGTACATTTCTTATCAAGCATTGTTGCCTCCTCCTTTTTTCCTCCTACCATCCCTTCCCCCCCACCTCCACAACTATACCCCCCCCCCCCGGCCTAAATTGTAAAGTTTGTTTTTCGACATAGCGTCTTCTACATCTCATTGTTGCAATGGGTCCACCTGTATCCAGCAAAGATCTTAATCACCCACCGCACTGCCCGGTCAGCATGGTGTTGAGGGGATGCTCTGGAGAAGGTTCTGGGCTGTCACTTTCTCTCTGGACATCTCTGGAAGATGACAAAAGCTAAAGCATGTCGTTTGTAGTTTGGGGTTTGAGCCATTCTTGTCAAACCTGCTGTCTGGTTTGCTCGATGGAAACTCCCCTGTACGGTTTTCTGTCTGGGAGTGGATGTGTGGCTAACACAGGCAGGGGCCTAGTGCTGATGGACAGGTGTCTGGGTCACCATCTGGAGAGGCCATTAGAAAGGCCAGCAGGATAAGTGGGAATCTGGTGCAAGGGGGACCCTCCCTGGGGACAGCATCCCCCCTCTCCCCATACATGTCCCTGGACCAGAGTGAGAAAAGAACATTTCCACACCTATGCCTTTAAGACCATCTCCTAAAAAAAAAAAAGACAAAATAACCCACTTGAAATTATTTATGAGCATGAATATTTATTTAGAATGAATTTTTAAAACCAAATAACAAACTTCACAACATTGACAAGTTCAAAACCACACCAGCCTGCCAACACATCCATAGGGCTCTCAGAACTCCCAGAATCCGCAAATAAGAGAGAGATCCTCAGCCAAAGTGTGGTCACCTTGCCCTTGACGGTTTATTAATGGCAGCCAGGAGAAATATAATCCTTCCTCCCAAGTTCTGCCTGCCAGAGCTTGGCCAGGCTTCTCAAAATTGGAGAAGGCAGGGAAGCTTCCAGAACTAATGATAAGCCCATCCCAGTGGTCTGGCACAAGCTGTCAGGGGCAAAGTCTTTGACCCAAACACCAGCCAGCCTCGACCATCTGGGTAGACTGGTGACTGGGATTTGTGCCAGCCACAGGTGTTCACTGAGGACTTCCTGTGTACCCTTCCTGTGTACCGGTGCAGCCAGGTCTCCTGGATCCCAGCCTGCCCATCCCCAGCGGTGCTCCCAGGAGGCCTAGCCTGCCCTGCCCTGTCTGTCCTGGGTCTACCCTAACACAGTAATACTCAAAGCCACTGGCTAGAACCACTCAGCTATGTGAGAAGCAAAAAGCAAAACCACAGCTCCGAGTTGGTGGACCTCACTCCCAAAGGCTGCAACACAGTGGGTTTCCCGCTGGCCAGGATCTGGATATGCTTGGAGCTCCAGAGTGTCCCCTATAAGCTGCCCCACCCCCAAAAAAATGCCAGAGGGAAAGGAGCCAATAGTGGAGGGAGTTACAGGACACTCTGATGAGCCGTGATGACTGGAGGGGTAACGTTTCACACACTGAGGTGGGCTGATAGGACCTGTGAGTTGAGGGGCAGAGGGTAGTGATGGAAAGTGCTCCTTCCCAGGCAGGGACAGAAGTAAGGACAAGAATCTGAGGTGACTGCCCTCCTTGGGGGACCACTGATGTCTGAATTTAGCGGAAAGTGCTATGGAATGCCCGTTTGTGTCCCTCTGTCCCCCTCAACCCTCCCAAACCTCATAGGTTTGGGAGCAGCACAGGACAGAGGCTGAGCTGTCACCTGCTGGTCCTATAAGAAGCTGATGCCACCTGCTGGTCCCTGAGCACAGCGTCCATGTGGTCTGGATGCGCCATCTGTTGGTCACTCAGGGAAGTGCATGCCTATTGCCTTGCCCCACTGGGAACCCTACAGGACACCAAGATTCTAATCCAGGTACAGGAAGGTCACAGATAAACAGTTTGGTGGGACAGGACATTTTTCTGCACTTATGGGTTGGAGAGACAGTAGGTGACCACCAAAATTACCCCTCCCCTCCAGATCCAGGAACTTCTAGGAAAACAGGCTCCCAAATTTGAGACGTGCACTTTGGTTAAGCTCAGACCCTTTAGCCACACCCATAGTGCTGCTAGCTGCTGGTCAATCTGGTGGGAATTCCCCCCTCCCACACACCCAAAACAGAGAAAAGATCCCAGGCTGGACAGGAAGCATCCTCCCATCACTAGGAGGATCTGTATTTGGAGAAGGTCAGGAAAGACTCCAACTCGAAATTTGCTGGAATTCCCGATGCAGGCCCCTCCAGCCCCCTTCCCCTGTCCAAAAGCTCTGCCCTCAATGCTCTATTTATGACAGAACCCTGCAACGTGGGGGTGGGAGGATTAAAAGGGGAGAGCGCAAGATGATGAAAAAGACCCGATTGGCTTATTTGGACACCTCAGAGTTGGATCATGACAAGGGATGGGACGTCATGACAGTCTTAGAGGAGAGGGCAGAAGTGTGGAGGAGACAAGAGTGACCAGGTCCAGGAGTCTGGCGACCCTGGTGAGAGGAGGTTAAAGGTAGATGGCATCTGGAAGGCAAGTCTTCATCCATTCCAGAAGGGAGAAGGGCACTTCAGGCTGGAAGAGCAGTTTGTGCCACCAGTTTGTGCTCTCAACTCTGGTGCCACATCGGAGATGCCCTGGAACCTTTGAGATGCCCCAGTGCCCAGATAGCAACCCTGGACCAGTGATGTCTGAATTTAGGGGGGGGAAATCTATAGAATGCCCATTTGTGTTCATCCCCACCCAAGACATTTATTGAAATTCTACCTCCCAAGGGAGGTGGGCCTTCTAGGGATTGATTCATTTTAGATGAGGTCAGAGGGGTGGGACACTGAGGATGGTTTTAGTGCCCTATGGAAAGAGAAATGGGACATGGGATCTCTGTGCTCAACCAGAAAGAAGGCCTTAGCCAGATCCTCACCTTTCTGTCTCTCTGTTCTTCTTCTTCCTGCCTTTTCAACCATGAGAAATCAATGGGTGATGATTTAGCCCCCTTGTCTATGGTAAAGTGTTATAATGGTTTGGATAGGAAATGTCCTCTCACAACACTCTAGTGTTGGGGGCTTGGGCTCTAGCTGGAGACACTCTTCAGAAGCAGTGGCTCATGAGGGCATTAACTTCATCAGTGAGTTAATTTGCTGATGAGTTTGTACTGAATGGGCCTATTAGGAGGTAGAGCCTGATTGGTGACCCACTGGGTGGGTATGTCTTTGAAGTATATATCTTGTCCCTGACCCTCACCCCCTCTCCTTCCTGGCCAACAATGTAGTGAGCAGCTCTGCTCTACCACACCATCACCACCATGATGTTCAACCACCTCACAGACCCAGACACACAAAGCCAAATGACCACGGACGGAAACCATGAGCCAAAACAAATCACTCCTCCTTGAAGTCGCTTTTCCTAGGCCTTGTATCACAGAGATGAAAAACGGATGACCACAGCTCAGTGATGAAGAGGAAGGATGGTGGGATTTGTGTGGAAGCTCCCAGGTGGCAGTGTGCCCTTAAAGCCGAGCGCCACAAATTCACATGCCTACACAGGGACGCAGGAGTAACCAGCCCAAGATGACGGCAATATAGGACACCTGAAATAAGGGTGAGAAATGAGGAGCAGAAAGTCATCTTGGGAAAGCTCTGTAGACCCATGGAAGAATTCTGAGCCACAAATGAGATGAGCAAAGAGAAGGACCTTTAGTTGTTCCTATCAAGTGGGGAGTGGCGGAGGGCTCAATGCTTGCTGTGATGAGGTCACTTGAGACAATTCACTTGTAGGTCTCTGAGGATACACTTGACTCCTCTTTGGATGGCCTGAGGCTGGGAAGCAGCACCAGTGAGTGTCTGTGGGTCTGAGGCTAGACCTTGTGCTCCTACTTGCATGGACATCCTAAATGCGTTTGGATTTGTGGTGGCTGTCATTTATTATTACTAGATCGTTGTAAAAGGGATTTTAATTCAACATGTCCGTTTATGAGCACAAATGCATCTTGATCAAAGTCATCCCTTTCCGTGTGTGGGTTGGAAGGACTTTGCTTCGGGATTTTGTGGTTTGAGGAATGGGACGCCACACAACCCCTCCGCCCTGGGACTGCTGTCTGAAATCCCATCGCTACTGTCATGCCATTCATTGGTTGTTGCTCATACTGTGTTAGCTCCATTCTCTGAGGTAGGTCTTCAAGGGATGAAGGGATGAAGAATCCATCATGGTGGGGAAGAGGAGGAGGCCTAAGCCCCTGGCAGTGACCAAAACCTAAGACAAAACAGTGAAGCCTTGAGAGACAGGCACTTTCCTTTCAAGCTTGAACCTCCTGCCGATCTACCTTGCTTCCCCCCATGGCATTGTCCACCATTTATCCAGAGACAAATGTGTGCTGACCACAGGACCTAGTTGATCTTTACAAAACTGTCAAAAAAGCAGTATGTAGTCATACAACATTTCTAAAAACCAAGAACAATGACAACTTCTAATAAGTAGCAAAAGAGGCATGCCTTTCCAGGAGTGTGCCAGCTTGCTCACCCCTGGCCAGGAGAGGCCCTGAGGCAATTGAAGGGGAATAGGTTCGGTGGGAGGCTCTCATAAAGGAGTGGGGAACAGGAATGGGGGGTGGAGATGGAGGAGGCTGCTACAGAGGTTCCAAACTACAGAGACACACACGGAGAGAACAGAGCATGCCCCAGAGCTGTCCTAGAAGATGGGCAAGGGAGAAAGCAGTGTCAATCCACTCCATTAGTCATTGAATGATGGCTCCCATTAGCCCCATTCATCATTGATTGAAGGCTCCTCCTTCTACCCGGCCTGGCGCAGGTTCATACTTTCAGTGGCCAAAGGCAGTCCTCAGCTAGGATGCCAGGACATATGGGTGGATGACCAATTTCCTCTGCACATGGCAACCCAAGGAGCAGTTCAACAGAGTATCACCCAGCGCCACCCCTTCCATGGACCGACCCGTCCATTCAGCCGGCAGCCTTCTTACAAGCCAGCTCACTCAAGAGGTGCCATCCGAGTGTCAGTTAGAAGCACAGCCTCCCAAGCCCTTGGGAACATGAGAGACAATTCATTGAGTCACCTTAGTAGCTGGGCCAGAGCTAGCCTTGCATGCATTCATGCAGTCATTCAAAAAGAGGTTGCTCAGGCTAACTCTCTCATCAAATAGCAGGGAGCAGTTCAGAAAGGAATTTTGGGTTTTGGGTTTTTTTTTTTTTTACATAGCTGAAAGAACATATTCCCAAAACAAAGATAATTTTTGTGACAAGCAAACCAACAACATCAAAAGATTGTTGCTTTCATCTGTTTAAAGTGGTGCTTTAAAAAAGCAGTCAGAGGTCTGTAGCTCAGTGGTAGAGTGTCTGCCTAGCATACACAAGGTCCTGAGTTCAATGCCCCAGGAACACAAGAAAATAACCCAAACTGCAGGCAGGGGAGTAAAGAGGGCTCAGAGTAAGGGTGATGGGTTTTCCTTCTGCCCTGAGGCAGATTGAACTTGGCCTTCATGCAGGATTGGTCTCCAAGCCAAGGTCTCAGACAACCAGCTCTGATGCCATAGGCTCTAGCCACACCGCCCAAGGCTCACCGTAGGTCTGTCATGAGAGACGAGGGAGCCTTACTTTCTCACAAGCTGGTAAAACTTTCCTCGTGCAAAGAACAGCATCAGGCTCTTGTAGATGTGAATGAGCCTGTTCTGCATCAGCTTGAAAGCAATGAACAGAATCTCCATCCCGATGATGATATAAATGGACAGGAAGAGGAAGAAATGAGGGTGCACTAACACAATGTCGCCAAAGCCGATGGTGGTCAGGGTGACGAAGCAGAAGTAGAAGGCATCCTCGAAGCCCAGCTCTGTCTCCCAGATGGGCAGGATGAGGGCCGCACAGGAAATGTAGGCGAAGACCACCAGCGCGATGACAGGGAGGGGGATGTCCAGCCTCTCCACCTGCCGGCCCACCTCGTCCAGGTTACTGATGATGGAGCAGGACAGCCGTCCCAGCATCAGCTCGGGGCAGGAGCTGCTTCTTTCCACGGCCCGCAGGGGTGGTTGCAACCTGTCCAGTTTCTCTCCTGCAACAAATCTCTCAAACAGCTCCATGTTGTAGCTTGGGGCTAAAGGACACCGGCCAGGCTTGGGGCCCTGGAGCTCCTCAGCCTCTATCACGATGTCAGGGACCACCAGGATGGGAGGCGTGGCCGCATCCTCGGGCCTCACCTCCTGCCTCTTCCTGCAGAGAAGCCGGGAGCAGCACCCAGAGGAGGAAGAGGATGACGAGCCAGGCAGGAAGGGGAGTGCTCGGAATCGATTATAAGACCTGGATAAGATCGTTGCCAGGATGTCACCTATGTCTGTGAGGACCAGGAACATCAAAGGGATGCCAAAGAGCGCGTAGAGCATGCACAAGAGCCTGCCAAGCCTGGTGACGGGGTACATGTGGCCGTAACCTGAAAGAGAACAGAGCCCAGGCTTGTGGTCTGCCCATTCCCCTCCCCTCTCCCCCAAACCTGCCACTTGTCCCTGATGGGACATTTCACACGTCAAGCTTAAAAAGAGACATCTCACCGGGTGCTAGTGGCCCATGCCTGTAGTTCTAGCTACTCAGGAGGTTGAGATCTGAAGAGGATCACAGTTCAAAGCCACTGGGGCAGCAAAGTCCAATGAGATGCTTATCTCCAATTAACCAGCAAGAGGCCAGAAGTAGAGCTGTGGCTCAAGTGGCACAGTGCCATCCTTGAGCAAAAAATGCTAAGGGACAGTGTCTGGGGCCTAAGTTCAAACCCCAGTACTGGGCACCAAAAAAAAAAGTAATTTCAATCTGGGAGCATAACTCAATGGTAAAATATATGTTTAAAGCTGGGCACTGGTGGCTCACGCCTGCAATCCTAGCAACTAAGGAGGCTGAGATCTGAGGATCATAGTTCAAAGCCAACCTAGGCAGGAAATTCCATGAGACTCTTATTTCCAGTAAACTACTCAAAAAAGCCAGAAGTGGTGCTGTGGCTCAAGAGGTATAACACTTGCCTTGAGTAGAAGAAGCTCAAAGATAGCACCCAGACCCCGAGTTCAAGCTCCAGGACCAGCCAAAAAAAATGCATAGCATTTGCAAGGTCTCAGGCTCAACCTGCAGCCAAAAAGTAAATGAATAAATAAAAATATTCGTTTCAAGCATCTGCCACTTGGCTGGCTTTATGGAGGGCCAAGGAGGATCAGAAGCAATTCCTATCCAGATGTTTGACTTGAAATGTCCTTAGCAGGGACAGACACCTGCTGGGGGTGAGGTCACTGTCTTCTACCCTGCTCAGTGTGTGTGGGTGCCACTCACCTGCAAGAACCCACCACCATCCTTTTCCTCTCAAAAGTGCTAGTACATGTGTGCATGAGTGTGTGCATGTGTGTGTACACACATGCACATATGTGTCAGTATGGGGCTTGAACTCAGGGCCTGGGAGCTGTCCCTTATTCACTGAAAGCTTGCTCTCTACCCCTTGAACCACAGCTCCACTTCCAAGGAGCTTATCTCCTCTGAAATGCCTGGCCCCTCAGCTGATTGGTGGTAACAATAGGTACTTATTATACGCCCATGGCGTGCACAGCAGTGCACATACCATTGCAGCAGTGTGCGTACAATTGCCTTCAGAGCCACTGTGGCAGGTGAGACAGATAGGTCATAAATGACCACAAAGCCATCATCACCCAGTGTCTGCAAGCTGATGGCCTTGGTTCAAGTCCCAGTGCTGCCACTTAGTAGTCTGCTCCTCCACCCTCAGGTTTTCACCTACTAGAGGGAGGGAGGAAGTGATTAATGCACTGTCCTTGTCTCTGAGCATTGGCTTTGGTTGAGTACAGATGGGAAAACCGAGGCACAGGATAATAAAATGCCTTGGTCCAGGGCATACACAAGCTCTCCAGGCTCCAGTCAGTGTTCCCCACTGTAATGAAATCCCATCACTGGGATGGGGCCTTTCCAGCAAAGGGAGGGGTGGGCCAGGGTCTCGGCACTCATGGGGGAGGACTGCTCCTTCCTCCTCTCCCCTCCCCATGCCCCAGGTGCAGAGGGTAGATACAGAAAGAGGGTAACCCAGCATGGGTACCCAGAACTTCAACCAACAGGGGGAAAGAGTCCGTGTTTAATGCCTGTGTTTAATTTGTGATGTCATAAAGGATGATTAATACAAAAGAATCAGCCCAATTATGTATATTAATTTGAAGGCAACTCCTAAGCAGGCTGAGTGCCAGTGCTCTTGGAGGCTCCGCTTCAGGCTCCGCCTGGCAGGGGAGGGTGAGGGTTGCGGGACGCCCTTGTCTCCTGGCCCCGGTGGGGGGCGGACCCTCAGAGGCTCTCACCAGACCCCTCACCTCTGTGTCAAAGTCCCCCACACTGCTTTGACTGGTCCCATGGGGCAACCCCTTGGAGACAGGGTTAGCTAGTGAGCATGTATTGAGTGCTTACTGCATGCATGAGAGACAAGGTAGATCCAAGATCCAACCTCCCTGAGCTTCCTTTGTGCCGTGAGGGGCAGACATTAGGGGAAGAACTACCTGTGTGGGTTTGTCATCCCAAATGGAGATCCCTCGCAACAAAGTAAGGACAGACTGTTCTCTGTGTCATTAGAACAAAGAAGAGACCATCCTGGATTGTAAACTCAGAGAAGTTTTCCTGATGAGGTGGCTCACACAGATGGAGAGAGGAACCAAGAATTAGCCAGCCATAGCCCCACATGCCAAAGGCTCCAGAGAAGCCTTTAGAAAGACTGTCCGTGTGGTGGGTAGTTAGCGTGCTGGGCATATGTCAAGGGAGTAAAAAGAGCGGAAATCCATCCTGCCATGCCCTTCGTGAGCTATGATCTTGATGCTGCTTTCCTGTGGAAGGAACTAAGAGATGGGCAGTGTGGTGGGTGGACTGCAGGGGCAGGGAGAGAGGGCAGGGTGCATCTGGGGAGGTGGGCAGGGTCTGGGGACCCTGAGGAGGGGGTGGTGTCTTGATCAGTATAGTGGGATGCACCCAACTGTTAATTCTCAGAATCTACAGCTCCCACCTGGTTTGGAAAGGGGCCTTTGTGGGTGCTGTGAGGGACTTTGAGATAAGCTGATCCTGGGTTACAGGTGCTCTTCAAACATGCTTGGGATCTGAGAGGATCCCAGACCCAGGGCCAGCATCCTTCTGGATGTCAGCAGCCAAGATGACACATAAATAGGGAGCTACTTCACCTTCAGATAGTGATTCCTCCCCCTCCCCCCCCCCCCCCCCCCCGCCGGTCTCATGCACTCCTAGGAAGATCGAGAGGGCTCCCCAGGAGTAACTAGTGACTCTCGTCTCCAGGATTGTGTCTACTAGGTAGATTTAATTTGCTGGGTTTTGGTTTGTTTTGTTTGCCAGTCCTGGGTCTTGAACTCAGGGCACTGTCCCTCAGCTCTTTTTGCTCAAGGCTAGCACTGTACCAGTTGAGCCACAGCTCCACTTCTGTCTTTTTGGTGGTTAAGTGGATATAAGAGTCTTACAGACTTTGCTGCCCAACTTGGCTTTGAACCCAGCTCCTCAAATCTCAGCCTCCTGAGTAACTAGGATTATAGGCATAAGTCACCAACACCTGGTCTGGTTAGATTTATTTTGATTCAGAGAAAGAGAAGATGGGGAAGGGAGAGAATATGTAAGATTCATAAAATACCTTTGAGAGCCAAAACTCTTGAATGCTGACCTTATTACCTGCATCTAATGGACAAGAACAGAGTTTAGTGACCTGTGTGGGGTCACTCAACCCACAGCTAACAAGGATCTGTACCCTTCCTATGCAAACTTTGCCCGTGTGCATGTCTGATCTAAGCTTCTCCTTGGCAAACATGAGAATGGAACATCCTAGACAAAGCCCCTTTATAGCTTTTGTGAGTGAGCCCTGTTTACAACCCAGTAGAGATGCTACCTTCCCAGAAAACATGCCCAGGAAGTGAGTCTCAGGGAAGACAGAGCTTTGCACAGGGAAGATCTTTACCCCAATTACCGAATGCTGAAATGCAGAATGGAGACGTATATGGTTTCCTCTAATGCACTGCTGCATTCTGATACCATCAGTTCATGTCCTCAGCCCCAGAATGTGTCAGAGCCCAAATACTTGCTTTTCTGCTCCCCACCAGAACGCCGGCCTGGCCAGATGGGAATGGCTGCAGGCGGCAGCCTCACACCTGCCAGGTGTCCCTTCTCCAGCATCAAGGCCAGGTATATGTCAGGTGGCCCAGAGAAGCAGGACAGGAAACAATAGTGGTTCCAGAGGGACCTTCAAACACCATATTGATTCCAGGGTGGTAATTACTGGGGCGCACACTGTCCTAATTGACTTGTGCAATGGGTAGTGGCTTTGCTTGCTTAAGACTTAAACGGAGCTAATGCATTTCCATTAGATCGGCGATTTGAAGCCTGTGCTCCCATTAGAACCACCTGGAGGGCCCTGAAAAAAAAAAAATACTGACGCCTGGGTCTGGCCCCTAGAGATTTCCATGTGATTAGTGGGGGAGGGAGGGCGGGCTGTGGTGATTCTGATTTGTGGCCAAGGCTGAGCCCCTGTGCACAGAACACATCAGCAGGCATTCTAATTCTACAGATCGGAAGGCTACGCCCCAGGGCTGATGGGACCTGGGAATTAATTTGCATTCCTAATGAGCTACCCAGTGCTTTGGAGGCTACTGATCCATAGCCACTGTGTGACAAGGATTGCAATAGGTGTGTGGTGCTGTTGCCTGCACAGCTGTTCGGTGGCTACAGCAGCAGTGGCCGCCGTGCTCTGATCTAGTGGAGCATCCCACCCAAGGGGCCACAGGGCGGAGGGAAGAATGCTTTCATTGGCTCTGCCTACGTTCCTGAAGGGGAGGGGGGCGGATGGTGAACTAACGCCATCCTCTGCATGTCTCTGCGTCTGTCTCACAGCTGCTGTCTGTCAGGACTACGTTACAGCAAAGCCTGCAGCCCTCACCTGCGGAAGGGGGGAGTCACAGCCTCTTCGGAGGCTCTTGTGAGGATGAGATGGGAGAAGGGATGGGAAGCGCGTTGGCACAGTGATGAAGCTTTTGTTCATAGGACTCGTGGCCATTTCCTATCCCCTGTCTCAGCCCTGGGCCCACCCGGGCCACAAGAGCTCATGGTCCATCACAGAGGACACGTGCGCGCTCCAAAAAGAAAACCCTAAATGTTCTCAGTGCTCAGCTGCCCCTTGGCGGGGCAGGTGCCGCTGTCCCCATCTCTGCTCTCGGAAGCCCCTGGGCACATCACAGTCACACCTGTGATCAGGCCTGAGCACTTCTGCCTGGCCCCCGAAGCCTGTGTTAGGGACCCTGCGTTCAGTCTGCTGGGTTCCCAGCCAGGTCAGACATGCGCTTTGCACCCAAGTGTTCAGTCTGGGGGGCAGGGGAGAGACAAGAAAGGCTGAGATGTGGTCCATGCCTTACACCTTGGGGCTTCTGCCTGATTTCAGGGCTTCACCATCTTCCGGAAGGATGCTGGCTACTGAATAGCCCTACTCAGTACCAGATCCCAAGCTGGAACCCAGCCTGCCTGCATCCCGGAGGCCTAGCATTGGCACCCAGCACCCCCCACCAAGTGATCCAAAGTGTCCCTCGTGGGTCTCCCAGGAAGGCTGCTGTGGTGGCGCAGGGCAGGCCCGCCCCGGCCTTCCCACTCACCCACAGTGCTGACCACCGTGCAGCAGAAAAACAGCGCGCTCAGGAAGGACCAGTCGCCGGGGGCCTTCAACCACTCTGGCTTTGCTTTCCGAAGATGCTCCTGCAGCTCCTTTGTTCTGCCTTCCACGACTCAAGAAGGAGAGAGAGAGAGAGAAGAAAAAAGAGGGAGAGAGAGAGAGGCCAGAGTGAAGCAGCGTGGGGGGGGTCCCACCCACGGGAAGGGGCGGGTCACCTCCAAGGAGCAGCCATGACAGGCCTGAGGTCCCCATCAACACCATAGCTTGGCCCAGATGCTTCTGTGACTCAAATCCTGCACTTGACAGGTCACTTGCGCTCAGACCTGGAATTGCTGGAACTTTCCAAACCTCCCATTTCAAAGAGGAGTTAAGTTCTGTCTCCTAGAATTTGAATAACTAAAAGCAAGCATGCGTTTAGGAAATTCAAACTGTATATGGACTCCAGAGCCAAGAGGCTTCTAGAGATGGCTTCAGATGGTTCTGTTGGCCTGGGCAGCCCATGGGCTTTGGGTCACTGCCTGCCAGACAAGGGTATGTTGAGGGGATGGAGCCAGACCTGGCACACAGGGAAGTTGCCACCTCTAAGCACCAGCCTGGGAGTCCAGACCCTGGCATCTAGACTCAGCTCAGACTCTGCCTACTTCCTGGAGCTATGGACAAGAGGCTGCTTTCTGTGTCTCAGTTTCCCCCTCTGCAAGGCCACATGATGTAAGAGGTTTTGGAGTCAGATGCCTGGATCAGTATCCCTGATTCCATTTTCCTAGTTTGTGAGCCTGGGCACAATGCTTAACCTCCTCATGCCTCATTTTCTTTCTTTGTCTTTCTCTCTCTCTCTCTTTCATTCTTTCTTGCTGGATTTGGGGCTTGAACTCAGGGCCTGGGCACTGTCCCTGAGCCTCTTTGTGTTCAAGGCTAACGCTCTACCATCTGAGTCACAGTGCTACTTCTGGCTTTTTTGAATAGTTTATTGGAGATAACCATCTCGTGGGAACTTTTCTGCTCAAACTGGCTTCAAACTGCAATCCTCAGATCTCAGCCTCCTGGTGAATAGCTAGGATTATAGTCATGAGCCACCGGCACCCAGCTTGCCTCAGTTTCTTAATCTGTAAAGTGGGGGTGATTCCTAGCCACGGTGAGGAGCCCTGGGGAGGCTGAAGCCGGATGCTGTGTGGTAAGGGTTTGGCTCAGGGCCTACATTAAACTAGCACTTTGGAGCCCTTCAACCCCATGAAAACCAGTATAAAAGGAGTTGGATCATCTCTAGCTTCTCCTGCTCTGCTCTACATCCAAGAAACCAACTCTCTAGCCCAACTTGGAGATCGTGCGTGAGTGGTCTGGGGAAGGGCCTGTCCATGCACATCTAGCCAGTCTGACCTGGTTTGGAAAGCCTTGACATTTCTAGGTTAGAGCAGCAGCCATGACATCTCCCACAGAGGAGACCTATGTGTGTCAGATGACAGGGGACCAGTCCCAAGACAGAGGGGTCTCTACTAGGACCAGCCTCTGGTCAGCCCCTAGCCAAATGAACTTATTCCCACAACAAGGCCCAGCTTGGGGTGGAGACAGCAAGCAGAGGGCTGAGGCCTGGCTATGCTTTATCTCGCCCTTTTCTTCCCCGTACTTTGGACGCCCTTAGTTTTCCTTTGTCTTTTATTTCTCCCCTCTCTCTTGGTTTCTCTTGATCTGTCGAATACAGCTTTGCAACTTTCCTTCAGGGAACACAGCAAAGAAACAAGCAACTAGATGAGTGAGAAACACCTGGGATTCTAGTTAAGTACCCATCCAGAAGCCTCAGTCCCTTGTCTGCTTTTGCTGGTCAGAGTCCCTGTGATTGGGAGGACGGAGATTGTGTGTTCCCTCACCATCCCCCAACGGGGACTGGTGAGAACCCTCCACGCTGGACCACACAGCAAGCTGGCCAAGCAACTGGTGCCAGCGCCAGCCTCCCAATTCACCTCCTAGGCCTCCCGGGAGCCCCTCACGGGGAAGGCCTTTAGAAAAGGAAGCAGAGAGGAGGGGCCTGGCTGCCAGCTCATGGTAGGAGCCAAGTCCAGTTTGTGTGATTTCTTCCATCCTAATCCCTGCTAGACAAATCTTCAGTTGGGCTGGCATCGTTCTGAAGAGCAGCTCTGCCCCTCATCTTTACCCAGCCCCTCCAATCTCTAACAGTCACTCTCCCCAGAGCTTTCCAGGCTGGTCAAGGCTGGGCCTTGACCAGGCTCAGGAAAGGAAACTGCCCTTTAAGAGCTACCTCTGAACAGCCACTAATCTCCCCCACTTCTCAGGGGACAAAACTGAGGCTCAGGGAGAAGTCACTTGCCTAAGTGACTTCCAAGACTGGGGAGAGTTCTGGCAGGTAGTTGAGAGAGCCAGCCTCCAGCCTCCACCCCTGGCGCTGAGGCCCACGCGTTCAGGGAAGGCACCTACCTGTCTGGTTGCACTGCAGGAGGAGGCACAACTCATTCAGATAATCCTTCAAGTTGGGGTCCTCTTTCTCCCCTGGGACGGGGTGGCCCTCAATGGCAGAGAAGAGGGCAGCACCCACCAAGGCGTAGGTCACCAGGCAACAGAGAAAACAGAAGCCAGGCAAGAGCTTCCCCAGGGCCTCGGGGCAGCACCTGTGGGCCTGTGGTGGTCCCTCAGCCTCCATCCTCTTGGAGTGTCCAGGGCTGGACAGAAGAGCCTGTGGAGGAAGCTGGAACAGACAGACCAGGCCTGGAGATGAAGGTGGGCGTGGCCGAGGCATGGCCAGGCTCCAGCACTAAGTGCATGGTGGATAAGCTTCCCCCAGGACCCAGGAAGCAGCCGGAACCCATCACGTTCAACTCATCAGAATTGCTCAGACGGCGCCCCCACGAGCGCCCCAAATTGCTATTGATTCCACTGGCCAGCCTTGGAGCGGCCATCAGGGGCCTTGGGAAGACGGAATCACAAGTATCATTTTGTGCACTGTTTGGCATTTCCCATCCGTGAAAGTACAGCATTGTATTTCCAGGTACCAGGTCTGATTTGGGGGTTTTAGCCAAGTGATTATCCATCCTTTTGAGGATTCTCTGTGACCCCCACCCCACACTTTGGTCTAGCTAGACCCCTTGCTCCACCATACCTGGTCTCCTGGCACACAATATAATCAGTGCAGCCCTTTGCTTTGAACAGGTCATCCGACTTGCTCCAACCCATTGGATGCTGATACACTCAATGCAAATGAAGGGCCTTGAAATGTGTCCATGTGACTGGATGTGCTCCTTGGTGCCTCATTTCTGCCATGAGGATAATGTGACCCAGTGGCACCCACCTTTGGATCCTCCTTCAAGAAAGGATTCCTGGTGGCTGGGAATGGAAGAGAACTTGCTTAGTATTGACTATAAGGTCCTGGGTCCCATCCCCAGCACCACAGAAGAAAAGGAAAAGATGAATGAATGAGTGAATGAATGAGGGTACTTTGAAGATCCTAGCATATGACAGCTCTGGCTTGTTCTTTCTATTAGTTCAGCTTTCCATCCTTCCTCAGTCGGTGATTGAAGAGGACAGTCATTGTTTGTTCATTTCTTTGCAGGAAGACTCTCCAAGCTGCTGTCTTGTCTACAGCCCTGATGGGCTACAGGATTCCATGAAGTCTCTCTGCAGTTGAGTTCCCTCTCCCAGATATCTGCCTTCTGCTTCCTTTCATTGGAGTAACACATTACTCCCGATACAGCTTTTGCCCTTCTGAGTCTCCCTCACCACATGCTTCCCAATCTGCCCTGGCGGACACCAGGAGTCATCTGAGAAAACACTGAGATTAGCCTGAGGGGCTGGGTTGCTCAACACCTAATGGAAGGAGACGGTATATGGACCACCTTTGGAGCAAGATGGCTGTCCAGTGAGTTGTTCAACTTGTCCCCAGTGGTGAGCTGGGGATGATCATTGCACATAGACTAGTACTATGATTCAGCCATTCGAAACACATCAGAGGAATAATGAATTCACGAATAATTGAGCTGGATGGCCATTCCAAAGTCACGTTGACCCCAGGCCAGCAAAACGAACACAACCTTATTACTGCCATGGTCTCAAGACTACAACTGGGACTGGAGGCCAGTGCCTTCCTTCTCTGTCCATCCCAACCTCCCCTAGCCTCTGTCTGCCCTTGACTAGTGTCTGGCTTGCCTGACGGCATGGTACAAATCCTGGGAATCTGGGCCTCGGCGGCCATGTCCTTTTGAGACTGGTGTTGTAATATGGTTTGGATATTATCTTCCCCAAAGGCTGGATCCCCAACTGTTGAACCCAGTGACTGGATCAGGAAGCTCCAACTTCACCCATGGGTTAATCCTTCCATAGGTTTGGAACGTGGTAGCGTTATGGGAGTCGGGGGGAGGTGAAGCCTACTTGAAGGAAGGTCACAGAGGAGTCATGCCTTTAAAGGTCTTGTCCTTCACCGCTGTCTCTCCCTCTCCTTCTCTCCCCCTCCTCTTTTCTCATTCCTCCTCTCCTCCTCTCTCTCCCTCTTTCCCCTCTTCTCTCCTTCTCCCTCTCCCTCCCATCCTTCTTCATCTCCTTTCTCTCTCTCTTACTCCCTCCCTCTTGCTCTCTCTCCCTACCTCCCGCTTTCCAGCTGCCATGATGTAAGCCGTGCACTGCCACTGCCATGATGTTCAGCCTCAACCCAGACCCAAAGCAATACAACGGCTGAACGTGGACTTAAAGCTCTTAAAGGGTGGGCCTGTTAAATGGTCTCTCCGTGATGAAGGTGTAACCCCGATTGATCATGCTTGTCCATTCCTAGACACAGTAGGGTAAGAAGTATCTAGAATAGCCCAGTGGGTCACCTGGGATCCACCCATGTCACATTCATCCCCCCTCTCACCAACAGCCCCTTACCCTGCTCAATCACAAATCATTCTCTTGCAGCTAACAAGAAGCCAAATATATACCTACATTTTTAACATGATATTGGTTCCTCAAGTCATGTTACAATCAATTCTATGCCAACTTTGTTTGTTTGTTTGCTGGTCCTGGGGCTTGAACTCAAGGCCTAGGCACTGTCCCTGAGCTTGTTTTTGCTCAAGCCTAGCACTCTACCACTTGAGCCACAGTGCCACTTCTGGCTTTATCTGAGTAGTTTGCTGGACATAGAGTCTCACAGACTTTCCTTCTCTGGTTGGCTTTGATCCACGATCCTCAGATCTCAGCCTCCCAAGTAGGATTACAGGCGTGAGCCACTGGTGCACAGCTTATAAGCCACTTTATATTAGTGGCCTTCAGGCTTAGCCACTTTAAGGTAGCACATGGAAGATGAAGAAACTGCCTAACACTACTTTCAAGTCATGAGGCCAAGAGGAAGGGGGCAGGCGGGCGGGCTACAGGATGGGTCTGACTGAAGACCGAACATAACAGAAGTTAGATTGATGAGCTTGAAGACAGTTAATAGATGAGGTCAAAATGGAGCAGTCATCCTCACACCTCCTGGAAAGACACATTACATGAGGAAAGGGTTGTTCGGAAACTGGACTCCCAACTGCAAAGGGCAGTGATCCTGGAGGGAGCCTGGAGCTGCCTAGCCCCGCTGCCTTCTGACAAAGTCCAGGTGAACTGGGAGAGGGAGCAGAGAGTCTGCAGAGACCAAAGCAGCAGGATGACCAGACCGGAGAGCACCAAGTTTATGAAGTGGGTGGGTGAGGGGGCAGGCATAAACATATTGCATAAATGTTAGTTTCCCTGGATGTGTTTGCATTCTGAAAAACCTCTTGCAAAGCATTCAGGATGGTTTTTAGAGTAAGGAGGGTTTCTGATATCTCCATGGTCAGTCAGTAAGGAAGACCTGACCCACCAGAAGAAGAGTCCTACCACAGCCCTGGCATCACACCAGAGAGGCCGCCTGCTGAGGGAGACTACAGACAGGGGCACTGTCCTCTGACCCTCTACAAAAAGCTAGGATAGCAGTTAATCGCAGCTGGACACTCGATTAACCATGGACCCATGTCAAGACTCTGCACAACTTAGATTTCCTCCCCGATGAGCTGAATTTTTAATGCTTTAATATTAGGAAAGTCCTGCCATCCAGAAAGTGAACAGATGTCCCAGCACACCAAGGGATCCACACAGTGCTGACCATTTCTGTGATCATTCCTTGCCATGAATAATTTACGCCATATACTGATCCCCTGTCCTTAAGGGCTTGGGTTAAAGGAGCCTGGAGTTTTCCACTGAGTGGGAACTTGGCCTTCCCCTTGGCACTTCCTGCCAGCAACATGCCTGGCTGCCAGCACCAGAGCACGGGGTTCTCTAACCAAAAGTATTTCACAGTGTAAGGACTTCTACATCATGCTCCTTTGTATCTTTGATTGAATGTAAATATGATGGGGGGGCGGGGAAAGGTAAATGAAGCATTTACAGTAGCAGCAAATCGGCCTGAGTGGGGATGGTGGGAAAGATGGGTGGTCCCAGTTCCATACTTCTTGTTACCCTCTGCCACATGACTTTGTGGGTATTAATATCCCTTTCCTTAAAACTGGGCTTGGGCATCGGACCTGCTTTAGCCAATGAGGTGCATTGGTGCTAGACACCCATGAAAGCAACATCTCAAGGACCTGTTGGTCCCAGCTACACAGGGCCCACTGGAACTCCTCTCCCTAAAGCAAAGGCAAATCAGCAAGCCCCAAAACTTAGGGTATATCTAAGGAATAAAAGAGATCATGGACCATGTTGTCTTCTTTTTTTAAAAATGTCTTCTTTTAAGGATACCTCTCTAGAGGTGGTTTTATTACAAAGTTGAAGGAGGTAAACAGATAAGTCATTTGACCTAATTGCTGACATGTGAGCCTTCCATGATAAGTATAGGTGACATTATCCAAAACCCCTTCATAAATCCTAGTTTATAAAGCTGGAACCCTCAAGCTGTAAACTCCCAAGTCCCTAACCTGCCACAAGGGGGCAATAGTGCCCAGGCAATGTCTCCTGTTTGAGCAAATTAATAAGGACATTCTTTTTTTTTTTTTTGTCAGTTGTGGGGCTTGAACTCTGGGCCTGAGCGCTGTCCCTCAGCTCTTCAGCTCAAGGCAAGCACTGTACCGCTTGAGCCACAGCACCATTTCGAGTTTTCTGGTGGTTTATTGGAGATAAGAGTTTCACGGACTTTCCTGCCTGAGCTGGCTTTGAACCATGATCGCAGCCTCAGATCGCAGCCTCCTCAGTAGCTAGGATTACAGGTGTGAGCCACCGGCGCCTGGCTTAATAAGGACATTCTTGAGTTGCAGATCCTGAATCTGGGATGTGGTAGCAAATATCCCCCCAGGCCATCCGTGTGTGTGTGTGTGTGTGTGTGTGTGTGTGTGTGTGTTTTGTCTTTTGTGGGGCCTGAACTCTGGGCCTGGGCACTGTCCCTTAGCTCTTCAGCTCAAGGCTAGCGCTCTACCACTTGAGCCTCAGCACCACTTCTGGCTTTTTCTGCTTACGTGATGCTGAGGAATCGAACCCAGAGCCTCATGCATGCAAGGCAAGCACTCTACCACTGAACCACCTTCCCAGCCCTTGTGTGTGTTTTAAAGAGAATATTTGAAGTGTGAAAGGTTCTTTGGATCCATCCTGGCTAGCCAGATTATTATACAAATCCTGACTTGGGTTCAGAGAAATCACGACTAGGCCAGAACCACAGAGGGGGACCTGGAACCCGGGTCTAGTGTTTACACAGCTGACGTTCTGCTCTCTTGAGCTTTTCCTGAATAGTGAGACTCGTGCTGTGTTGACAGGGGCCCGTCTGGCTATTCCTCTTGTAACACTCCTTCCTGCCCAGCCTCACCCTGGCTTCAACTCCCACCCCAGCTGCCCCTGGCTCTCATTCCTCAAACCAAATGCATTAGCTTTTCTAATCCTGGAGCTCCAGATCAGAGCTGGCGACTGGAGCTATGACAGGAACAACAGGCTGTCAGAGCCGCCACTGCATGTCAGGACCTATCATACTGCAGGGAAGCAGCTGATGCGGCCTTGGAGGAGCCCAGAGCTTCACCCTGTGATGTGCCTGGACCTAGAGTCCCATTGAGAAGCACATTGCTCAACAAGCTCCAGACCTACGCCGGTGGGGGGGAAGAGGGCACCCTGAAAATGACATAAGGAGCTGCCTTTTTTTGTGAGAATGAGGCCCCGTTTAGGAAGACAAACCAGATGCACCCCAGAGGCACAGCAGATTCATCCGCACAAACCAGTCACTCCCTGTGACACGTGAGCAATTCCAGGGAAATTGCAACTCTTTGGAATTTGAGCAGGAGGCCACCTGGCAGAGGGGAGAGCTATGCCTTCTCTTCCTTCTTACCAATTCTCCCACAGGCCTCTGGGAAGCCAAAGCCTTCACAAAATCCACAGCGGGATCATTTTCTGTGGCTGCCACCAGAGGGCGCAACAAGCACAGAGCTCTGTTGTTCCTGGCTTCTCAGGGTGGATGGATAGATAGGATGCTGCTCTCTGCCTCCAGTAGGCCCAAAGGCGAGTTTTAACTGCCCCACGGTTAAAAATCACGCCAATGTTGTGAAGATTCTGTGGTGGCTTGCTGCTGGATATGCAGAATTGCAGAATAGCTGCTGTTCCCATACAAGTTTCCTCATTTCCTACTTGAATGTTGTGACTCCCAATGCAATGTTCTGATTCCCAATGCAACAATCCTGCCTTTCTTTGAGAACCTGGGAATTGCTCTTTTCAAAGTTCAGCCTTGCTATCAACATCTGCTATCAACATCAAAGAAATTCCAGCCCAATCCTCCGCTTCCCTCTACCCTAAACTGTGCAAAGGTTGGACAAGCTGTGACGTCCAGGCTTTGACGTTAGAGCAGATTTACTTCTGGCTGCTGGATTCCTTGTACTCCTACTCACTGTATGCCCTCCTCTGATTTGGTGCTGAGCTGCAGCTCTGGGGCGATCTGCTGCCTGAAGAAGCCATGAAGAGCCTTTGGGAGGGGATGGTCTGTGCCATAAACCCTGCCTTTGATGCTTGTATTTTAGGATAGTTGAAATTCACCAGGTTTTCTCTTTTTTTTGTGCTCCTCCTGGGGCTTGAACTCAGGACCTTGGTGGCATCCCTGAGTTTTTGTTTTGCTCAAGGCTAACACTCTACCACTTGAGTCACAGCTCTATGTCTAGCTTTTTGGTGGTTCATTGAAGATAAGAGTCTTATTCTTTCCTGCCTGGGCTGGTTTTGAACCATGATCTTCAGATCTCAGCCTCCTGAGTAGCTGGGATTACAGGCGTGAGTCACAGGCAACCAGCTTCACCAGGTTTTCGTGAATGTTATCACATAACTGACCCAGCCACTTCCCCCCATTTCCAGGAGTATTTCTCCCCTGCAGAAATTGTCTTTCTTGTGTTCTTAGAAACAGCTGTGTGTGTGTGTGTGTGTGTGTGTGTGTGTGTGTGTGTGTGTGTAGCACTTTGGTCTTTGATTTTCATGCAGAAATCAAGGCCTACCCCACTGAGGGAGGCGGAGGAAATTGGCCCTGACTTTCAGATTTGAGGGTTCGGCACCGACTGCTATTGTCTGCTCCAGACTTGAAGAGGCCACTTGGCAATCAGAGGGGCGGACTTGCCCATATGGCAAGATACTATGATGAGTGATATTCACACTTTGAAACAGTTAGGGACCAGCAGGAGAAAAGCACTGCAGGGCCGAGTGTAGCTCCATGGTAGATGTCTTGCTTCGCATGGGAGGGACTCTGGACTCCATGCCTCGCACTGCAAATGAACAGAAATGAGTGCATCGGAGGAGATGGGACCCTCAAGAATGACATGTAGAAAGGCTTCCAGGAAGCCTCCCTGGCTTCTAGAAGACTGCACAACTGTCACCACTCTGGGTCGCACTCCGGTCAGTCCCCAGCCCACAGGCCAGGTGTCCCCGAGGTGGGGCCTTCTGACCCAGGCGCCTGTGGCACACACGGTGGGGCTGGACGATGCCCTGGGGGGCATCCGGTTCATGGCACCAGTGAGGTGAGTGCGTTCTCGTTCTTTGTGGGCAGAGTAGAAGACTCGGCCTGCTTGTCTGAAGTAGCGCCTTGTGTGGCTTCTGTGTAACCCTTCCGCCATGATTCCTGCCCACACCCCAGCAAGGATGTCATCTGAAGGGCCTGCGGCCATGGTCCCGGATTCTCCAGCTTCTCTGGCCAGCATCTCAGTCCCTAAGGGGTATTTTAGGTTTTGGCACACACACACACACACACACACACACAAATTTACTTCCCTCATGTCATTCTCCAACACACAAGTGAGGAAATAGAGGCCTGTCAGCCTCCTAGAGTCTCTGATGGAGGGGAGATGACATGTCAATCTACAGAGATGAGAGTCCCAAGACCAAAGTAGTGGCTTTACGAGCCAAGGCCATGGAGATGGCACAATGCTGAGGTGCCGCCATTGATCAAGCATCTGGACTGAACCCCGGGGGATCTCAAGGAAAACCCCTCATTTCCAGGATGGTGGGGCAAGGCACTGCCTCTGGCTGGTGTGCCAAGTAATGTCCTGGGTCACTTTGGGTGGGTGGAGAGCCTTGTGTTTGCCCCTCAACCTCCAGTCTGCTTTTTCCCGATACCTCTGTCTTTCCTGCGAGGATCCAGGACGTGGATGCTTGTGGTATCCATGTTTTACACCTGCTCACACGGACGCCACCACTCAGACTATTACTTTCCCTTCCTTGGTCTCAGAGGTTAGTCAGGGCAAAGGCATATGGTCCAATCAGAAGCACTGAGATTCCTACTGGGGTTGTCTGGAGGTAGTCACTCACTTTCAGTGCTTACACCTGGGATGATATAGGCCTAGACTGGCAGCAAATTTGACACCATGAGGAGCCTGAGAGACAGAGAATTGGATGTTGATCTCGGCATCATTGTGTAGTCCCACAAAGGCCTTTTTAAGAAATCTCTTGAGCCAGTTTGAGCTGACTCAGAGGTTTGACCCCAGGTCATGTCCTTGCCCCCACAAATACCAGCCATTCTGCTACCAAGGCATTCGTCCATTCGTAGAGGATTGGCTTGTTCTTGTCCGCATCTCTTGTCAAGAACAGGGAGCAGACAGGTTGATTCCTGACACAGGACACAGTACAAGGCCCTGTAGAAGGCCGCCAGCGACTTCGCTGTCTCCTTTTGTGTTTGGAAAAGGATAAGCTATGCTACCTGGCATCGAGGCCTTGTCTTACAGTCCAGAGCCCCTTCCTTGGGTACAAAATAAGAGGAACAGACCAAATCATCTCTACAAATCCAGCACCATGCTAACACTCCATTATACCTTTGCCCAGTCTTCAAGAAAACACAGAAACTGGTTTGATCAAGGAAGCATGGGCAGCTGGGTACTGTGGCTCACACCTAGCATCCTAGCTACTCAAGAGGTCGACACCTGGAGGATTACAATTCCAAGCTGGCTTGGCAGAATAGTCCATGAGACTCTGATCTCCTAATTAACCAGCAAAAAGCCACGCTGGAGGCTTGGCGCATGAGGTAAAGCACCTGTCAAGCAAGCTGAGCAAGGATAAGGCCCCGAGTTCAAGCCTTGGTACCTGGCAGGGTACCAAGAGGGCCCTCAGGCCATTGAGGAGAAGGCTGAAATTGATGAGCACATGGTTGATGGGGCCTACATGTGAGGATGTCCCATTCATAGCAACCCGAGACTTCCATCCAGAAGAGAATAAGGAGGGGCTAGTTCTGAGGCTCCTGGGGTCTATGGCCTGCCTTTTCTTCTTTGTCCCAGGCTTCACATATGCCTCCTCCAAGTCAGGAACACAAAAAAAAACACAAAAACAAGAGTGTTTCAGGGAAAACTTCTGCTTGTACCAAGATTCCCAGAAAATTGCATATGGAGCTCTGCGGAGATTGGCCGTGAGTAATTTGTTTTTTAAATAGCTCCGTTAGTTGGTCCACATTGTGTTTTTCATTCCACCAGAGCCTGAGGTGGCATTTCTTTTGTTTATAGTATTAGTGTTATATTATTGGTGATCTCATTGTTCTTGTTTGTGACATGTTTACCTCGGTGGGATGGTTATTGTGGGAGGCAAGTCGGGGGCCAATCTACCCACCAAACCTGCGGAAACGAAAGAAAAAGACTCCAATCCGTCCTGCGGGGTGCATATTACTCCTCTCTTGGATTGTTAAATTCTAATTATAGGCTGTTGGTCCCTGTTAGAACCATTTCTAAGCCTAAATGCTGTTCCGAGGCTGTCTTTTGGCAATAGGTGTGTTTCATTGCTATTGTTGTGTAAAACATAACATTTGTGCATTTGGAGGAGGAGAGCACTAACACGTCGGATAGAAAATAGGCTAAATATGACTAAAAATTGGGATTAGGGTATTAAAAAATTCTACTTCCGCCTTGGGGTTTATTTATGAGGAATTTCTGAGACTCCCAACACTGCAGCGCTCTTCTTTCAGATTGCAGCTCAAATGCCACCTCTTCGGGGAAGCAGTCTTGACGGCTGCTTAGGGGTTTGGGGTCAGCAGTGTCCCTGGCTTTCCCAGCTCTGGATCCCAGTGGGTCATTCCCTGGGGCAGGAGGGATTATCTGACTGTGTCTGTTCCCCAAGATGGCAGGCTGTAGAAAAGTCCCACTGGGCTCATGGCCGGCTAGTTTGTTGTATCTAACTCTAGGGCACTTCGAGAGTGTGTTGTGTGATTGTGTATGCGGTGTATAATCTGGCAATCTGGCATGACAGGCAACAAGCAAGGCGGGGGCGGGGGGGTTGGGGAGGATGCATAGTGAGTGTTAAGCAGAGTGAGGTTGAGCAACAAGTAGCTCATGAGACGTAAGCAGAACTCCAGGGGAAGATGAGGAAGTCAGCCACCTGTGAGTCCTGCGAAAGATGGCGGGAAGAACTGGGAAACGCAACAGAAGAAGCCGGAGGGTGAAGCACAGGTAGAGGGAAAAGATCAATCAGGCTACCTACCTCAGGGTGGATGGCTCCATTAGTCCTCCATCAACTGCCCATTGGGAAGGCCCTTGATGGCCCTGAATGTGCCCTGCCCAAGAAGCACAGCTAAGCCTTGCACTGTCCAGTGATCAATGGATGGGCTCCTGGGGCAGCTGAGAGAGCCAGTCCCTAGGGCTTTCTAATAGCAACATATGTGTCATTGCTTAGAGGACTTTCAGTCATTGGGCCCCTCCACTGACCCTTGGTGATGGTCCTTGTCACCCTGACATCAAAGGGGAAAGGAGGAAGAGAGAGGTGAACATGACGATGCGCCATCTCACATACCCAACAATCATGAGCCTCTCTTTCCTCTTGGCTCTCCCTGTGTTTTTATTTTATTCTGTAAATGGTGCTATTCAAGCCTCTAAACCTGATCTCTGAGCCTTTCTATTCCATCACTTCTGCCATAGCTTGCCAGATAGTACCTGGGGAGGTTAATCGATACAACAAATTAAAATCATGCTTTAGGGAGGGAAAAACATGAGAAGAACAAGGGAAGGGGTAACAATGTTCAACAAGAAATGTACTCATTACCTGACTTATGTAACTGTTAGCATCTTTACAATAAAACAAAAATTTTTTAAAAAGACTAAAATAATGCGTTGTGGGTTATCTACTATGCCTCCCGAAGAGGTGGGGGGTACGTTTATGCTTCTCTGCCCACCCCCAACCCCCCACACACAAAAAATAAGTCATTCAACAATTATCCATTGTGTTAGGGCTGAGGATGCAATGCTGTGAAAACAGCCGAGATCTCTGCCCTGGAGCAGCTGACAGCAACGGGAAGATGATCAGAGAATCACCCAGGTCAATGTAGAGACAATGGAAGTCCTGTGAAGAGAAAGCGGCATGCTCCTCTAAAAATATACAGCTCTTCCCACTCAGAAAGCGTTAGGGCAGAAGTGCTCCATGCAGAGGGCACAGCCTGTGCGAAGGCCACATAAGGAGACCCTGCCGCCAGCCATTCATTCAGCAGGCAGCGTGGCCTGTGCTCATCCCACACCGAAGGCAGTGCACAGGTGAGAGAGGCTAGCCCTGGACCAGATGAGCCCAGGGAGGCTGGGGCCTGAGGGAGGGAGGGGCTCCGTGGAGAGTGCTGAGCCCTCCCTGAGAATCCTCTCTCCCTCAGCCTGATGGTGAGCAGCTTCTCCACACACCTGAATGTTCATTTGGGAGCTCGTCTCTCCCAGATTGAAAGCTGACCTTCTGGGAACTGGGGCTGTAGCCCAACGATACAGTACCTGCTTAGCATGCAGAAACTGGGTTTCATTCCAACAAGAACTGAGAAAGGAGGAAGGTAGGAAGGGAAGGAAGGAAAGAAGAAAGGAAGGGAGGGAGGGAAGTAGGAGGGAGGAAAGAGAAAGAGAAAGAGAAAGAAGACAAAGAAAGAGAAAGAGAGAAAGGAAGATAAAGGAAGCCGAGTGCCGGTGGCTCACACCTGTAATCCTAGCTACTCAGGAGGCTGAGATCTGAGGATCGTGGTTCAAAGCCAGCCCGGGCAGAAAAGTCTGTGAGACTCTTATCTCCAATTAACCACCAGAAAACCAGAAGTGGTGCTATGGCTCAAGTGGTAGAGCACCTGCCTGAGGTGAGGAGCTCAGGGATAGAGTCCAGGCCCAGAGTTCAAGCTCCATGAACAATGAGAGAAAGAGAGAGAGAGAGAGAAAGAGAGAGGAAAGGGGAAGAAAGGGGAGGAGAAAAGAGGAGGAGGAGCAAGGAAAGAGAGGAGGAGGGGAAGGAAGCAGAAGGGGAGAAGGGAAAAGAAGAGAAGAGAAAACTGAGAAAACTGACTTTGTAGTGATCTCCCAAGCATCAGTGTCCTTGAGTTATTCATAAACCTTGATACTCACACTCAATTTTCAACTTATGGTAGTTTCTCACTGAGTTTCAGGTTTAAGAGAAGTAATTTTCTCTGGTCTCTTCTAAACTCTGCACAATGACAAATTACATTTGCTCTATTTGCACTAGCACTGAGTGAATGCTCAGAGAGAAGAGAAGCTGCAGCTCTAGTTACTCAGCTCAGTGACAACACAAGATTCAAATCCAAGTTGTTCGGGCCCTGGGGCTTCTTCGTGAAAACTCAGAGCACCAAGCAGGAAGTTGCTGGGCAGAGTCCCTGTTGACCTGGTGAAGCACTTGCTATTTGCAAATGAGACATTTCTAGGCCTCTTGTAGCTTTGTGGCTTTGCTAGTCTTTTGGTAATCCTGGTGGGATATACTTGTGAGCTGGATTCTGCTTCAATCCATCTGTGTGGATGGGGGAGACGGTGTGTGTGTTGGGGGCAGTGTAGGAGAGGCTAATGATGAGTTCATTGCCTGAAGGCTGGGTCTGGTGGCAAGGAGGTTAGAATGTCACCCCTTCCTTTGTGCACACTTGACATTTCCCACAAAATGTTTTCTGAACTAAGTTCTGGATCAAGTTCTAGGTCTGCTTCTGCTTCTTCTTCTTTTTTATCGGTCGTGGGGCCTGAACTCTGGGCCTGGGTGCTGTCCCTCAGCTCTTCAGCTCAAAGCTAGCGCTGTAACACTTGAACCACAGTGCCACATCCACTTTTTTCTGCTTATGTGGTGCTGAAGAATCGAACCCAGGGCCTCATGGATGCAAGGCAAGCACTCTACCACTGAGCCACCTTTCCAGCCCCCTGCTTCTTCATTTCTGTGTCTCATAGAAGTCCACAATTTTATTTCCTCCAGGAGAGGAAGTTGTGTGTGCCTGTTTCAAGAAGCTAAATTCTCAACAATGGATAGAGTGCCTTGAATGGATCAGGAGAGAAGAAGCCCTGGAACTCCAAGCCTTTCACTTCCTCCGGCTGCCTGGGCTATCTTGGGCCTCAGTATCTCATGCACTCAGCACACTGGCCAGCTAAAAGAACAATCCCCGAACCAATCCTGTCTTACTAATTCTGTGGGCAAGCGGACTCCCCTTTCCGACCTTCAGCATCGTCTGTAAAAAAAAAAAAAGTGTCATCCCAGGTACTGGTGGCTCACACCTGTAATCCATAGCTAGTCAGGAGGCTGAGATCTGAAGATCACAGTTAGTACCTGGGCAAGAAAAGTCCAAGAAAACTGGAAGTGGAGCTGTGTCTCCAAATGGTAGAACACTAGCCTTGAAAACTCAAAAACTAGCAGAAAACTCAAGGACAGCGCCTAGGTCCTGAGTTCAGGCCTATGATTGACAAAAAAGGAAGGAGGAGGAGAAGAAAGAAGAAGAGGAAAAGGAGAAAGATTGCAAAATTGGGGGGAGGGAGGCTCGACCTTGTGGCAGGGTCAGTGACCCCAGCTGGCAGCTGAGCATGTGGCTGGAACTCAGGAGCCCCAGGCTGGGGCAGTGCCGGTATTCCGGCTCCACCGTGGGTTTTGAATTGTTCTCAGGGAAGCTGATTCTCACATAGATCGGGCGGGTGGCATCTGGGGATACTGTGTGTGGCAGTGGATGGTGACAGAATAGTTGCAACTGTTTAGTTCATCCAACACAGGCCTAAAGCAGTGTGGGCTGAGGACCTTCTCTTTATGAGATCCAGATGTGCTCAGCTCTCCATCACTCTAGCTTGGATGTTGACAGTGGATGGTTCTCTTTTTCTCAGCTTCCATGCGGGTCTCAGAGCGGCCTGGGATGGGGTCAGCCCTCAACAGAACAGAGAGGGGACTCACCAGAGGCTGGCCGTCAGGGACCACCTGTGGGGTCAGGACTGTCGGGCCCATCACCGAAAACCCTGAGCCACCTTTGGATGATCTCTAGAGACGAGGCTGGGCCCTGTGTCCAGAGCTAAGGGTGTGGCTGGGGAAGAAGGGGGTGGAGGGGGTCCGCAGGTGGACCCCAGAGTGGAGGCCGAGGGGTGCGCTCCCGCGTGCTGCCGCCAGGGGGCGCCGAGCGCACGCCGCGCTGGCCCGGGCTGAAGGGTGCGGGAGGGAAGTAGAGAGCTGGGTCTGGAAGGGGTCTCCGCCAATGGGGTAACCGCAATGGGGTACCCTTGGCTCGGTCGTGGGAGAAGGGAGAACCCTGATTAGTACTGAGTGTACTCATTGGTGGGGAGAGGTCTGGCACCCAGAATCCCAGAGGAGAGTTCTTGATCTTCCCTGGGGCCCAGCAGGCCTGGGGTGCATCAAGCCCGTAGGTGGCGTCAGAGAGGCCCCTGGCCCTTGAGCCTCCAGAGAGGGGACAGGAGTGTGTCCCTCCCTGTGTGCTCCCGTGGGTCCCCGGTGTAAATGCTGCCAGGGGATTCAACAAGAGGGTGTCCAGGACAACGCTGGCCCTCTCTGGCCTTGCACACATCCCTGGCGGCGGAAGGAAGATTTGGTTTTTGAAAGTCCACGCTGTTTGATCCAGGGAGGTCACCCCGCTTCTCTGAGACTTGCCTCTAGGGTTAAACAAAAAAATGAGTCTTAAAATGTCAACCATTACTTCTGTCTGGGCCTGGTGAGATGAAATGGGATTTTCAGTGCGGTGACCCTTAGTCTGGGGCCCGCGAGCTAGGTGCGGGTTAGACAGCTGATGGAGACAAATGGAGGAAGAGAGGGCAAATACAGACCTTATATTCAATGCACATCTGTGAAAAATGGAGCCAAGTAACTGAAGAGGATGCATGGGGTCGGGAGAGATGAAGAGCATTGACCGAAAGGTATCCTTATAACCTTACTCATTGGGTTGAAACCCCTTTGTACAATTAAAGACAATTTAAAGAAATAATAAAGCCTCTGCCTTGAGGAACCCAGTGTGAGGCTGGAAGGGAGGACCAGGCTAGAATGGCTAGGACAGGAACTCTGGAATCTGTCCTTGGGCGCCTGAAGCGCAGAGCTCTGGGCAGGCTGGGTCTTGTGGCTCAGGAGGACTGGGCTCCCAGGGCTCCCAGGACTGCTGCTTTCTATCCCTGGGTGTAGGAGAGTCCGCACCACTTCCTTTCTTTGCAAAATCCAAGTGTCAAGGAAGGAGGTCTTCAAGTTGATGCTCATGAAAGAACTCGCATTCCCAGCTCCTAATGAGTCCTGTGGGCAAGCGTCCTCCATACCCGGGGCCTGTGTTCGTGATCTGCCTGCAGCCCCCACACCCCAACCTGCTCTCCTCAGCTGGGGCCAGCAGGAGGATCCCAGTTCCCTTTGGGGAGAAAACCTGAAGATCTAGAAAGGAGATCTGATACAGGCATTATCTGGAGGTCTTGATGTGGCCAGGAAAGAGAAAAGGGTTGTTATTTTCACCCAGGAAGGAGACCAGCCTCCAACAGGGGCAGTTTCTGTACTGGCTACCAGGGGGCAGTGCTGCGCAGGGAATGTCCTGCTCCAGCCAGGTCACCAGATCCCCTCCATTTCTCTAGGTCGCAGCAGAGATCCTCTAAGGGGCTTCCACCCCTAAACAGCCTCCTACCTCTAAAATGTGCCCCAGGGCCACCGCCCCTCCCTCCAGGGTGGTGCTCGCTGCGAGTGTCCTTGGCTGGGTTTGCTCAGTAAAGGCAGCTGCCACTGGCTTGATTTCAGCTATGAACTGGGCCCAAGAGAAGCCCATACTGGGCTGGAGAGGTGCCCTGATTGGGATATGCAGGCCGGGAACACAAGGATAGGGTGACATAAAGGATGACATTTGAAGGACTTTCTCAGCCTGGATTGCAGACACAGCTGTGGAGAGCAGAAGAAAACTGTGTGAAGTGGGCTGCCTTCATCCCATCTCTTTCTGGATGTATGTAGCGGTGGGTCCTGGGAAAGATCAGATTAAAGGCACAGGCCCATCCTTCATCACACAGAAGTCATCCAAGACAGGTGGACAGGGAGGGAGTGACCTTTCCACCAGGACCCTTCCCTGTCTCTTGGCTCTCCCCGAGAGCTGTGGCCACTACCCTCTGTCCTCTGTCCTGTCCTGGGGTGCAGGGGGGGAGGGTGGTGGAATTCAAGCTCTCCTGGCCCAGGGACTAGGGATGGGTCTAGGAAGTTAAGAAACATAGAAACCGGACCTGGTTCTCAGCCTCCTTTGGCTAGGATTTTTGCATTTCTTTTTGCCCCCTCCTTTGCGAGAAATAAAAAAAAAATTAAAAAGACAGCTGCCTGTCTGGTGTATGAATGTGAGTGGCTGTTCGTTCTCTGAAGAATTCACACTTTAAAATTGCCTTCTGTGATCCCAGGGGAAGAACTTATAAACCACCTTTATGTAATTTGAAACCATCAATAGTCCCTCTGTAAGGTTGTCTTTATTGTGGAAGTCAAGGTAATGATTTTGTCGCTGTTTAATTTCATCCCAATGTACAGTGTCGCTTTTATAGCTTTTCAACTGGCAAGTGAAAGGCGTCAATCTGGGGCCCTTTCTGTGGCCGATTAACAGTTTAAACTGGTTTCCTAACCCTGTCACAACTCTTGGGCTGATAAAACAGGATTTCTGGGGAGATATTAGCAAGTCCAAAAATAGATTGTGTTTTATGCCACAAAACTTGGGCATTTCTGAGCTCCTCTGGCAAAAAGAAACAAGTCCACAGGGGTGTGTGTGTGTGTGTGTGTGTGTGTGTGTGTGTGTGTGTGTGTGTGTTTCTCACCTCCAAAGAGAGAGATTTACAAGTGACTTTTCACCAGCCGTGTTGTGTCCGGGTTGTTACCATTATGACGATTACTGTCATAATCTCAGGAGAAAGTGCACAACCACCCGGCTGACCGCACGGAGAGGAAAATCAATGGGCTTGTGGGCGCGCCACGGACGGCCTTTTTGGAGGAAATGTCGCCCCGTGATTCCTGGGCTCAGCCTCGGGGCGCTGCCCCCTTTTACCCACGGAACCCAGTAGAAACAGCCTGCTTTCAGGCGAGAGTTCACAGAAGAAAGGATTTTTTTCCTGTGGACCCTGGGGAACGGTGTGCAGGAGAAATCAGGGAGAGAGAACGCAGGTGACCCAGAGACCACCCCCCATCCATCGCCCCCCGAGCCAGAAGCCAGACACGACCTTGTGAACGGTTTTTGTTCGTAATCGGGTGCAGGCCCCGGGAGCTGAGAGCTGGTGCCAGCCTGGGCGCTGCTTCTCTGATGCGAGGCAAACTGACCCTGGCAAGATCGGCCTTGCCCCCTGTCCCCCAAGACTACGTGGGTGCCAGTAGCGATGTTTAGAGGCCCAGCCTGCTCCCTCAGAGAAGCGGGAACCCCCTCCCTCCCAGGGGCTCCTAGGGGGCCTCAGCCACTGGGGTGATTGTCTTCCCCACCCCTCGGGGCGGGTGGCGGCAGTTCGGGGTCCCAGAGAGGGAGCAGCAGCTTCTGGGCTTCTCCAGGTGAGGGTGCGGCCGCCATGAGTTCGAATGCAGCCCCTTCCGTGAAGGCTGGAGGGCTGTGCCAGACGCCTGGGCGACAGGACCAGGCGGAACCCCAGTGGCAAAACCGGGGCGGGGTGGGGGAGACCCCCGAAGGCGCGCAGGGAGTCCAGACCCGCGGCCCAGCTGCTCCCAACCCTGGACCGGCCGGACGGGTGGCTCACTCGCTCGGCCACCTCTCGCCCCACGCAGAACCCCCGGACCCTGGCCTGCAGCCGCGGCCCCGCCCGCCGCGCCCCGGCCCGCAGCGCGCCCAGCCCGGGGAGCCTGCGCCCACGGGCCGCGGCGGGGCGCACCCCGGGCCCAGCGCGGGGACGGGGAGGGAAACGGGGTGCAGATCCCCGCCTACCCGCGGAGGCTGGGAGAGGAGGCTGGGGCCTGATCTGCAAGCCGGGGATGGAGGGGGACCCACCCAGGCTGCAGGTCCTGCGGGGGACCTCACGTAGCTCCGGGGTCTGCCCGCGGGCTCGGTCCTCTCCCCACCCCGATTCCACCCTCCGGCTTCCCCGAGCCCCTCTCGCTCCCTCGGCAACTCCTCTCCTCCCGACCCCGTCCTTCGCCCCCCTCCCATTATACATTCGTCGCCGACAGCCTCCCCCCCAACCACCCTACATCACCCCCAAATGTGAGCACGACTCAAACCCGTGTGCAGGTCCTGTCGCTTCTAGAAAAGGCAAATTTGATTCCCGGGGTGGATTATCTGTAGATCGGCTTCCCGAGAGCGTTCCCCCCCCCCCGCCGCCCCCAGCCCCCACCCCAAAAGGAAAGAAGTTCTCCGAAGTTGTAAGTCGGGGGACAGCGGGCTGTGCGCTCGGGCCACCGCGAGGCTGAGGGCGGGGGGCGCCTCCCCGCTGCCCCCCAGCCCGGGACCCGAGCCCCGGGCACCCACGTCGGAATCCTCCCTGGGTGGACTTCAGTCTTTGGAATATAACTGCCAGGGGGTGTTGGTGGTGTTGGTTGGCTGCTGTGTGGTTCTCTCTCCCCCTCCTTACCTAGTTGCTTGGTGTTTTCTAGCAGGAGGAGAGGGCAAAGGTAATCCCCGTGGCTTTCAGCCGAGCTAGGAACTAGCAGCCTGGAATTACAGCCACTGCCACCATCAAAAATGAAACTGTGTGTGGACATCTGTAACCCCGGCCATGTAATTGGGCGCAGTCAGAGAAAAGCCATTGCACAGGTGAAGGGCGCTTTACAATGGCCTCCCTGCCTTGAGTATTTTTTCTTCCTCCGAAATGGTCGAGAGGATTTATTTTATTTTATTTTACTGAATCACGACAAGACTGAAGGTTTCAACTTGGAAAGTTGTGGTTTAACCTCCGTCAGCGGAGGAAAACGACCGTGAGCACAAATTGCCTTTTAAGTGTATATTAAAGTGATGGTAACGTGTCTTTTTTTGTTTTCCGGGTTCCTTTTTTCTCTGCAGTTGTACACTTTCTACCTTTTCCCAATAGACTTTCTTGAAACTTGAAAACGGTCCCCAACAACTTTTCTTTTTTCCTGGAGAAATTTTTTACATGAAACATCAGGTTTCTGAGACCTTTTATTTTTAATTTAAAAGAAATTAAAAGAGGCAGAGGTGGTGTTGGAGTCTCACCCTTCACCGTCATCCATTTTCCTGCCAGAGTCTTCCAACGGGGTGTTCAAGATTTGCTCTGTGCATTTAGACCATTTCAGGAAAGAAACTTTCCATGCCTGGCGCTGGTTTGTTTGTTTGTTTGTTTGTTGACAAACCCTGGATCAGTCAGAGTTTTAGGCACCCCGGGGCTATCTAGGTGGCCAGGATTTGGGCTGTGAGATCCCAGCAAACGTGGGGGCAGTTTGACAAGAGAGGCAATAAATGTCTTCTAACCAGTCACGGAGGCTGAAACAAAATTGAAAACCGTAACCTTAGTGTTTTACAGGAAGCCTCTATACTGAGAAGGAGGAAGCATGGAGATGAGAATTGTGCAAAGCGTGTGTGTTTGTGCACTTTTACTACTGACAGCTATCCCTTTCGATGACCTTTACTTTCCATGGCCAGCTCTCTTGAGTATGAAGGTTTACCAAACAACTCTAATTTCAGCAACAACTTCAAGGGGTGTTTCCTAATCCACACTCTTACACTTTGATGTCTTTTAGCATTAGATTTTCAAATGAAAGAGTTGTTTTTATTTCCTGTCCCTAAGTAATTTTTGCTGTTTCCTCTTACTTTATCCCTGTGTTACTGGATCTCTTTGTTTATTCGTCTCTCCATTTAGTCTCTGGATGACATATTTCTGTGATGGTGATTTATGTCACTGACTACAGCTGATCCCTAACTTCCCCAGTTTTTGGTTTGTGTTTTTGTGGGTTTTTTTTTTTTCCTTAACCAAGAATTCCCTAATCTGTAGGGAAAGATTGATGTGTGTGAGGGGGTGGGGATGACATACAGGTAAATTAAAAGCAAAAACATTATTGCCTAATTTGTTTTCAAAGAAAAAAAGTACCAGATTCTTGAAATAAAAATGTATTGTCAACCCCAACGGATACGCAAGCTAGGATCCTTTTCTACTGGAGACTCGGTAAAACGTGTATAAATCACCCCAAAGTGATGTGTCTGAGGTCACATGCTTAGTTCTATTACTGTCTTTCTGCATCCTGCGTTTTCAGGAAACCTGATCTTAGAAGGGGAAGTGGAAAAGTTGGAAGGACACCGAGAGTGCTGAGATTAAATAATTCTCTTGTTGAAATGCTTGAAGGCAACCCCAGAAGCATACACGAGTATTTCCAGTCCTGTGTCAGCCCCAAAGAGAGAACATTTAGAATGGGGATGTGGGGGAAGATGGTAGTTACCATTTGTTTGAGTCAATTTCAATTTTTCCCCAAAGGGAGGAATAACTTGTAAAATGACTCAATAATGGGAGAGATGAATTGGACCTTGATTTTCTGAATGGTTTGTGTCCTAAACAGAGGCAGTGGAAGTTGGCAGGATGAAAGAATACTTGTATTCGGACTATTTTCCAGCCGTGGTGTAGAGTTTACATGGGTTATTCCACAGAAGCTTCCGTTCGCGGAAGGTCTACTTTGGCCCTGAAATTTTTTTAATGTAGTTTTGATTTTAAAATGAAAGGATATTTGTTCTTCCTCTGCAATTTCAACTGCTAAATCAATTCTCACTTTTGATCTGCTTGAAATCCTGAGGCATGAATTGGGTAGTGTCTACATTTTATATTATGTTACCTGGGAAGAAAGAAGAGGAAAAGGTAAGGATGACCTTCTGAATCACATGGGTTATTGCTTTCCTGCTTCAGGCATCCCTAATTGGTGCTTCCAAAATAAGCGCAGAACTTTACTGATAGAAAGGAAGTCAGTGTGGCGGAGGCCAAGCAACAGATGAGGACAAAGTGGGGACGGGTGGGGTGTTTTCAGCTAGGAACAAGGCAGCGGGATGCTGTGAGGGGAGTTCATGGGCTTCTGTTTGTCCAGGGGCTGCACAGTTAACATGGTTCCCCGAGACAAACTCAGAAGCAGCAGTTCAGGAACTGCAAGAACTAGTGGCTCACTTCATCCCATACTGTACCCACTCGCAACTCAGGTTACACCCGTGGCGAAGCACCTTCCAAAGCACAAACTTTTACAGCAGAATAGAAGCTGCTGGGAGGGCCCGGGTTCCAGGATCAACAGTTTTTGCTTTTTAAAAAAAGGAAGTAGTAGTTCAACCCCTTGTTTGTTTTTGCCTCAGCTTTTCCCTACCAGCGGGAGACCATTACCCACGACAATGTTCTATTCCGCTGTCATTATCTCCCACGGAACTAAAACAATGCTCTGTTTGGCCTCCCAGGCCAGGGGGGATTTGTTTGGCTCCTGCTTAAGCAGAGTTTCCGACTGAGTCTCTGACCCCATCACTTGATTTCCAGCAGGGATACCTAGCGACAATTTTTGTTTTAAATCTGTTATCTTGTGTTTTGTAATTTCATTTCTTTGAGAAATAGCTCAGAAACTCGATTCTCAATCAAGAAGAATCACATCGAGGCTGGGGGAAGAAGGTCTAAGTCAAGCTGCAGGAGCTCTGTAATTTAAATCAGCCAGCTAAGATTTATTTATGGCTGTCTTATTGTGGTATGTTGCTGCTGTTAGTACACTCTAAAAGAGTTTGTAATGTTTCATTGCTGAATTTCAGAGTCCAAAAGGCTAGAAACCACAGGGTCTCATATCTTCCATTAAACCATGGTGATTCCCTTCTGTTTCTTTCTAGACATATAAGCTCATTAAATGGATACATAGATAGATGGATAGATGGATAGGTACATACATACATACATACATACTTATATACATAGATGATAGGTAATGAAGCTAGAATAGATGACAGACAATGGCATATTTAAATTTTTCTAACATTCATGACAAACACTGGTGAACAGCAATTCTTTGGAGCCATTGTATTGTACTTGAGATCTTCCCCAAGAATAGAACAATCCCACTGATGATCTGTCATCATCATCTTCTCTGGGCACCAGCGCCCCTCGAACTTGCCCTGGAAAATGGTCCCTAGCTAACACAATACCAAGAACTGAAAGCTTTGTTTGTCCTAGAGCTTAAGGAGTTAGTAGGACACTGAAACTTTGTTTGTCATTGAACTTGGGGTCAAAACTAATTGTCAGCTTCACTCCAGTTGTCGCCATCACTTTTTATAGTCTTGCTTCTCTGTGAGTAACCTGAGAGGTTCAATGTAACAGCCGCATAGGATAAGAGGAGAGTTGTCCAAGACTGGCTACTTGAAGAGATGGAGCCTCATGCCAGCCAAGACCAAGATCTTAGGTAGAGTGATTTAGCTCTCTGAGAAGGTAAGGAATAGCTGTGGTTCTCAGCCGGCCCTGGGGGTCAAATGTACCCTTATTTGGCTAGCAGAGAGATGGTTCAGAGCTCAGGATAGGTTGGAGATCCAACCATTGATGGTGCTCAGCCACTCCCAGGAAGAAGAGCAGATGTGAAAGTACTACCTACCAACATGTTATTGTTTAAATGACCAGGGATAAGCAAGGCTTTCCGTATTCGTTTTTAGTGATCCACCCATGAACTGGGTGTACCATGAACTCAGCTGCTGATGGAAGATCTTCTTCTCCTGTCCTTCTCAATGGAAGATGCTCTCTGCAGATGGACATCCACCCATGCTACTCTGAGAGCCCAGGAAACTCATGTTCACTTAGTCAGTCTGAATGGATTATACATGTGTGGATACATTCTGCAAATCACAGAGGACTTCCCAGCCATAATGATTCCAGACACTGGCTTAAGTCTTATTATTGGGAATGGAAATCAGTTGGGCTGTCTTTGTGCCCAGCCATGAAACTCATGATTACCCACTTATTCTTTTGAGATCCATTTTTATACCCTTTGCTTTGTGTTTCCAGAACTATCCAAGTCTTCCTAGTACAAGGGCTGTGTTTACTTCATCTTTTTTTTTTTTTTTTCCAACAACAGTCTAGCCCTTTAACTCAGCAACCTGGCCACTATACATACAAGGGAGTGATGCTTGCTCTCAGAACTTGTGGTCCAGCATTGGGGGGGGGGGTATGCCTGGAGGGTAAATAGTGATGGAAAGCAAGGGGTGGCATCAAGATGATACGTGTGTGCGAGGCACTGGTGGCTCACGCCTGTAATCCTGGCTACTCAGGAGGTTGAGATCTCAGGATCACAGTTCAAAGCCAGCCTGCACAGGAAAGTCCATAAGACTCTTATCTCCAATTAACCACCAGAAAATCAGAAGTGGCACTAGGGTTCAAAGTAGTAGAGTAGTAGCCTTAAGCAAAAGCACTCAGAGACAGTGCCTAGACCCCAGTTCAAGCCCCATGACAGACAAGGAGGAGGAGCAGGAGCAGGAGGAGGAAGAGGAGCAGGAGGAGGAGGAGGAGCAGGAAGAGGAGGAGGAGGAAGAAGAAGGAGGAGGAGGAGGAGGAGGAGGAGGAGGAGGAGGAGGAGGAGGAAAAGGAAAAGGAGAAGAAGACGACTACAACTCCTCCTCCTCCTCCTCCTCCTCCTCTGACCTCACCTGATCCATCTGAAAAGCAGGGATCCTTCCTGCCCCACCCCCACTTCATAGGACTCTACTCAAGAAGATTGATTCAACAAGACAATCTGTAGATTTTTTTTTTTTTTTGCCAGTCCTGGGGCTTGAACTCAGGGCCTGGGCACTGTCCCTGAGCTTCTTTAGCTCAAGACTAGCACTCTACCACTTGAGTCAGAGCACCACTCCCAGCCTTTTCTGTTTATGTGGTACGGAGGAATTAAACCCAGAGCTTCATGTGTGCTAGGCAAGCACTCTACCACTAAGCCACATTCCCAGCCCTCTGTAGATGTTTTTGTCAACTATAAACCAACTATACAAAAAAAAAAAAAAAAGAGGGCTGGGCATGATGGCATAGGCTGCTGAGAAAGTAGAGGTAGAAAGATCCAGATCCAAGGCCAAGGCTGGCCTGAAGTCTAGTGCCCATTTGGATGTTTGCTTTGGGAAGTCATTTTCCTCTTTTGACTTGATTCCTTTCCTTTCTTCCTTCCTTCCTTTCTCCCTTCCTTCCTTCCTTCCTTCCTTCCTTCCTTCCCTTTCCTTTCTTTCTTTCTTCCTTTCTTCCTTATCAGTTTTATCAGCTCAACTCAAGGCCTGAGTGCTGTCCTTGAGCTCTTTTACTCAAGGCTAATAAGGCTCTACCATTTGAGCCATAGCTCCACTTCCAGTTTTCTGGTGGTGATTAATTGAATATAAGAGTCTCATGGACTTTCCTACCAGGGCTGGCTTTAAACCACAATTCTCAGATCTCAGCCTCCTGAGTAGCTAGGATTACAGGCATGAACCAATAATATATAATGTACCAGTCTTTATCAAATGATACAGCCAGAATTTGTGTAACCAGCATTGGGTGCACACACACCAACATCACTGAAGACTCTCAGAATACCTGCTCCTTTTGCACCCCCTGCTGCCTCTCCTCCCTCCCCCATAGACTCTTGCTGCCAAATCTGGCACTTCTCCTCTCTAGGGCCCTTTTAAGTTTAATAATAGCATTGTCGTTTCTCTTATGCTTGGTAATTTAATAAGGCTTCCAGACTCTAAGGTACTGGAATGGAACTCAGGGCTTTGCGCTTGCTAGGCAAGTGTACTTCCACTCTCTCCCTTCCTTGGCCCTTCCAGCTCTCCTCTGTTTCATTATTATTATTATCATAAAATGTTATTGTAAAGGTGATGTTCAGAGGGATTACAGTTACATAAGTCAGGTATTGAGTACATTTCCTTTTGAACAGTGTCACTCCCTCCCTCCCTCCCTCCCTCCCTCATTCCCTCCCAGTTTTTCTCCTCCTGACCCTGCTCCCTCCAAGTTGTATAGTTCATTTCCAACATAGTCTCTATAGTTCACCCTTTGTCCCACTCTCTCTTTTTTTTTATTGCGGGGGGTGGGGGGTCCGGTCGTGGGGCCTGAACTCTGGGCCTGGGCGCTGTCCCTCAGCTCTTCAGCTCAAGGCGAGTGCTCTACCACTTGAGCCACAGTGCCACTTCCGGCCTTTTTTTTTTTTCTTCTTATGTGGTGCTGAGGAATTGAACCCAGGGCCTCATGCATGCAAGGCGAGTGCTCTACCACTTGAGCCACAGTGCCACTTCTGGCCTTTTTTTTTTTTTCTTCTTATGTGGTGCTGAGGAATCGAACCCAGGGCCTCATGCATGCAAGGCAAGCGCTCTACCACTGAGCCACCTTCCCAGCCCAAGTCCCACCATTTCAGTGCTTCCTCTTCCCCTCCCCTAATCAGATAAACTTAACGCACAAGACAGTTCTGCCTGAGGGATTTTGCACTTGCCTTTCCTCTTCTTCCCTGGTCTCTCTATGTTTGGCCAAAATAATGCTAGTCATACCTTTGCTGCTGTGTGAAATTATCTACTTGACTGATGGATACTCTGTCTCTGCTCACCCTCCCTGGCTAGACGACAGAAGGCTGCATTCGTCTTTTCCATCACTGTGACTCTAGCTACTTCACAATGTGGCAACTAGTAGGTATTCCATAAATGAATGAATGGATGAAGTGTTCGCACCCCAATTCATAGGCTGAAAACCTGAATCCTGATGTGCTTGTGTTTGGAAGCAGAGCCTCTAGGAAGTAATGAAGGAAGGTTAATGAGATCATAAGGATGGGCTCCCGACCCAATATGGCTGGAATCCTCACAAGGACAGGAAGAGAAGCCAGAGAGCACTGGGAGGTGGTGGGCTACTGGACAAAACCAGAGCCAGTGGTTTCCTTTCATTGGAGTTTGTTTCACAGAATAGTATTTTATATGATCATCTGTCCATAGCTATTGAGCCTTTGCCCCTATTCCTATGCTAAGCCTCCTTTGACCTCTGTATGTTAATAACTAGGGTCCTAAATAATTTATCATGTCCTGGTTTTATTTATTAGTTTTGGTCAGTCAGTGTGTTCACTTGTAGATTTATAGGCACATTCTGGTTACCACAAATGAGGGAAACCATGCATGCTATGTTTCTTTGTATTTAGGAGGTCAGGGAAGCCACATAAAAGGTAGAACAAGGATGAACAAATACAACATTGATACTCACCAGACACCATGTAGAAAATGAACTGGATATCTTATAGGTAGAGATGGATTGGGAGAGAGTGATGGAAGAGGAAAAATGGTTCAAAAAGAATTGTACTGATTGTACCTGATTCATGTAACTGCAATCCCATCTGTATATCAACTACACAAAAACAGTTAGGAAAACAATCAAAGCCAGCACAAAGCAGAGTCCAAGAATTCTTTCACCACAAACCACAACTCACCCTCATGTGCATTTTCAACTGAATTTCTTCTGATTACTCCATAGATGAGTAGCAACCTCTCCCTTTCTTTTAAAAACGAATATGGAAAAGCATAAAAACAGGTGAGATAATTTATCCTTATTAAGAATGCAGTGAGGGGGCTGGGAATGTGGCTGAGTGGCAGAGCGCTTGCCCAGCGTGTGTGAGGCCCTGGGTTCAATTCCTCAGTACCACATAAACAAAATAATATTAATAAAATTATATTTTAAAAAGAAGAATGCATTGAGAGTCTGTAATCCTAGCTATTCAGGAGGCTGAGATCTAAAAATGGCAGTATGAAATCAAGCTGGGCAAAAAAGTCCCTGAGATTCTTATGTCTAATTAAGCACCCAAAAAGCCAGAAGTAGAGCTGTGGGTCAAGTAGTAGAGTACTAGGCTCAAGCAAAAAAAGCTCAATACAGTGCCCAGGCCCTAAGTTCAAGCCCCCAGGACACACACACACACACACACACACACACACACACACACACACACACACACACACACACAAAGATGCAGTAAGAGGCACTGCAGAGTCTCAGAACTATGTATATTTTTAAACATCATGCAGTAGAAAATAGTAATCAGATATTTGAATGGGCTGAAAGTCCTGATCTGCACTAGATGTACCCTCTTAATACAGGGTACCAAGGGGCGGGGCATCTACTCCCTGCATCTCCCTGGAAGCCCCTTTTTAAAGATGGGGAGGGTTTAGTTGGCTCACAAGACAACTTCCTTTTTCCTTCCTGTGTTCATCTTCCACAGGGCTCAGACACATCCTGCTTAGAAAAAGCCTTAAGGACAGGCACTGGGAGGACATAGGTTTGCAGGTTGCTGGTAGTCTGGTATTTGTGACTCGGTTGTGGGCCATCCATGCAGGGACTATGATATAACTCCTCCATCCACAGCTTCTAAGGACCTCAAACAACCAACCACACTCGGGTATTTAATCCCCCTCTACAGCTGTTTCAGAGCTGTGTATTCCTCTTTGTAAACATTATACCTTAATTTTATTAGCTTTTTCAGAGAATTCAAACAGATTAAAGAGGCTCAATTTTCCCTTTGAGAAGTCATGCTGATTTAATTAGTTAATGTTTGTAACGCAGTTTTGAAGAGGAAAAGTGCAAAGGAGTACTAAGTAGAGGGCTAGGACTTACTCAACAGATTGGATCTGAGCATTCTCCATCAATGCTATCTCTCTGGTCTCCTCCAGAGTCTGCGTTACTCATGAGCGTAGGACCATGGGTTTATTCCATAGAGACTGTTTCTGTCTCTTTTGGGGCCGCACTGGGTTCTAGTGGTCACAGTCACTACTCTTACAGCTAAGAACCTTTTCTTTCACATTTTGATTAGCAAATATTAATTGTACAGAGGGACTTTTCATTGGGATACTTCCATCCATGCATAAAATAGACTTTGACCATCTTCATTCCTTAGATTTCTTTTTTCTTCCCATCTCTATCTTTCTTGTAATTAAAAAATTGGGTTTCCGCCAGGCGCCAGTGGCTCACACTTGTAATCCTAGCTATTCTAGAGGCTGAGATCTGAGGATCGCAGTTCAAAGCCAGCCTAGGAAGGAAAGTGTGTGCGACTCTTCTCTCCAGTAAACCACCAGACAACTGGAAGTGGTTCTGTGGCTCAAGTGGGAGAGTGCTCACCTTGAGCTGAAGAGCTCAGGGACAGCGCCCAGGCCCACAGTTCAAGCCCCCCCCACCCCCCCCCCCCACACAAAGGGTTTTCTTATGACCCTTTTTATATTAGCCTACACTGTACTTTGATAATATTCTGCCACACTCACCATCTCTTTTCCTCTCTCCCATCACTCACTGGTTTCTTCCTTGGCTACTTCCCTCATCATGTATATGTCTGTTTCCTTCCTTTAGATTTAGCTTCCAAACATGAGAGAAAACATGAAGTATTTGTCTGAGTCTGGTGATCTCCAATTCCACCCATTTTTCTGCTAATGTCATCATTTCATCCTTCATGGCTAATATTGCATAGTATGTATATACACATTTTCTTTGTCCATTCATTTCCTGATGGATGTCTGTGCCGATTTCACACTTTGATGATTGTGAATAATGATGCTATGAACATGGAACCTGGGTGTAAAGGAATCTCCATTGTGTTGGCAGCTGAGAGTTTTGAGGGCTCTTACAACAAACATCTCTCCCAAGTAGCTTGGGATATTTTCCATGGTCTTCCTCCTCTATGCAAATGCTACTACATACCTATCATGTACCACACAGTTTTTTTTTTCTTGGGTCCCCTTTTCTTGCCTGGGCTAATTGTAGTTAGGTGACCTTGGAGGAGTCCTTTCATCTCCCAGCTTTCCTTCATCCCTTTGTCTGTGTTACAAGGAAACTCGCTTAAAAATCACTGGGAATTAACATCAGTCCATGTTTAATTCTGTCATTCTGCAAGTCCATCTCACCACAGAGAATGAAACACAGGTCTGTAGTGTCCACACAGCTCCCATATTGGTACAGTTACTTATGCCTTTCACCATGTCAGAGGCTTTCCCCTTCCAGTTGGTATGTATGACATGAGTGTCATTTTTATTTCTTTTATATTAGAATATTTCTCAAATGTTTAATATTCTTTCTGTCGCCTGAAATGAATGCCACTTAATCGCAAGGAGCCATCTTTCTGGAGCTCCTTGCCACTCTCTATTCTGCATTCAAGGCCTCAAGAGTACCTGAGATTGTCCTCACTAGCCTCTAAGAAAAGTGACCCTCCAAAGCAATGCGTTTTTAGAGTCACTTGGTTCTTGTCCCTCTCCAAGACTTGCTTTTGGTGTGTATTCTCACTGTCTTCAGCATTCCTGCCTCTCTCAGTACTTGCCCTTTGGATTTGCTGCCTCTAAGCTTCTGCTGGCCAGGAAATGGAAGAATTAGACTCAATAGAATTTGGCAGAAAAGTTAAGCATGAATGAGGGACAGAGAAGGTCTCATGTCAGCAAGGGATTTGATCTGAAATGTGCAGATTGTGATTTTTAGTGTCCTTTGCCCTCGTTTTCTTCCTTATCTGAGTGTGGCTGTCTTCTGGGTGGAGGGAGGTGTTGGGAAACAGGGGACTCTTGGCAAGTGATCCTGCCTCTTGAAGTGAAAATACTGCGCTTTTGCTTCAGGGAGTTCTTGGAGACCTGCATGGAGTAGATATCACTACCTGCTTGTTGAATAAATGGCTCCAGCTGCTTTTCAGGCGGTAAGGAATTTTTACAAAATGATGGGTTTAAAGATGTTTTGAAGCACAAATGTACTCCTGTTAGAAAGATACAAATTTGTAAGACAGATTTCCTAGAAAAACTCAAGGTTTTTTGTGATCTAGAAAATACTGTAATAAAATCATCCTTCTCCCAGAAAGCTTCACCTGGAGAATTTCAAAGAGCAGTCTCCAGTTACCTCAAGACTAGAATAAAACTGCTCCTTTGCATCTTTGTTGGTTTTATTTTTATTATTATTATCTTTAAGTAGCCGTACAAAGAGGTTTCAATTCAACATGGCAGTTTATGAGTACCATGCATCATTTTCCTTTCTTTCTCTTTCTCTCTCCCTTCTCTCCCCCCCCCCCCCCCCCCCCCGCTTATTTCTTTCTTCAGTTCTGAGGCTTGAACTCAGGGCCTGGGTGCTGTTCTTGAGCATTTGTGCTCAAATCTAGCACTCTACCACTTGAGCCACAGCTCCACTTCCAGCCTTTTGGGTATTTAATTGGAGATAAGAGTCTCAAGAACTTTCCTGCCCAGGCTGGGTCCGCAAGATCTCAGCCTCTTGAGCAGCTACAATTACAGGAATAAGCCACCAGTGCCCAGCATGTTCTGTCTGGCTTACTGTAGATAATGTTTGAAATAGAGAAAGAACAAAAGTAACTATATACTCTTCTTTAGAACTTCTTATTTCATGGAAGGTCCTAGAAAATTCTTTGGTTGCTATCATAGATTTTGGTGCCAGACAATCCTGGGTTAGAGACTAGAATGGATTTCTTTTTTAGCTTCAAGATTAGGGATAAAGCACAGGTATTTGTGTGTGTGTGTGTGTGTGTGTGTGTGTGTGTGTGTGTGTGTGTGTGTGTCGGTCTTGGTGCTCTAGATATCTAGATATTTTTTTTTTTTGGTCGGTCATGGGGCTTGAACTCTGGGCTTGGCCACTTTCCCTGAACTCTTCAGCTCAAGGCAAGCGCACTACTGCTTAAGCCACAGTGCCACTTCCGGTTTTCTAGTGGTTTTATTGGAGATAAGAGTCTCAAGGACTTTCCTGCCCAGGTTGGCTTTGAACCGTGATCCTCATATCTCAGCCTCCTGAGTAGCTAGGATTACAGGTGTGAGCCACCGGCACGCGGCTCCACCATATATATATATATATATATATATATATATATATATATATATTTTTTTTTTTTTTTTTTTTTTTTTTTTTTTTTGGGTCCGGTCATGGACCCTGAACTCTGGGCCTGGGCGCTGTCCCTCAGCTCTTCAGCTCAAGGCTAGCGCTCTACCACTTGAGCCACAGCGCCACTTCCGGCTTTTTTTCTTTTTGCTTATGTGGTGCTGAGGAATCGAACCCAGGGCCTCGAGCATGCAAGGCGAGCGCTCTACCACTGAGCCACCTTCCCAGCCCCTCCACCATATATTGTCTCAAGTCTTTGCTCTTTGGACAGCATGATTGGTTCATGGCAGGGTATATTCAACTGCAAGTTCACCCGGGATGGAACATCCAGAGGGTGTCGCGCACCTGACTGTGAGGTATTAGTAGTTAAGATATTCCAATCTTCCACGTAGTCTCTTTCCCCTAGGAGACTAGTCTGTCTTCCTTATAGCGGAGCAGTTGGCTTCCATGAGCAGCTATAGAACCATTTCTGGGCCTTCCCCAAGAGTCACTTCTCTCTCATTTTGTTGATTATAGTATGTCACATGCTAGTCAAATTCACTAAAGAATAGCCCATAGTTCTCGATGAGAGGAATAGCTAGGAATTCTTTGATGAGATGAATAGCAAGAAATTTACTGCCCTTTTTAAAATCCAGCTCAAAGGGTACCTGTCATTGCTCTGTCTCAAAGTGTTGTCACAAGAGTTCGAGGAGATAAGAACAGTTAGCATGTCCTTAGCAAATACTAGCTGCGTATGACTGCTATACAGTACTGAACCAATAGGAAGCCAAGTAGCTCTGCCACAAACTCCTTGGACCAATCAGGTGCCCTTGGCTGGCTCTTAGCTTCTCCTGGGCACTTCTGGTTCTGTCTACACAAAACTGGCCCTATAGGAAATATCCAAATAAGAACACTAATGGTAAATGTTTCTTAACAGTGTTATGCACTATTCTAAATACTAGTTATTTATAGCAACTAGAGCAAACCTTATTTTCCAGATAGACTACTGAGGCACAGTGAAGAAAAACCTGCCTAAAGCCATGTGCCTCATTATCTAATTGAGCTGGGATTTGAATTTATTTAATCAAAAACGTGACTCCAAAACCCACATTTGTTTGTTTGTTTTTGAGTAAGTGGGCCCATAGAACGAGTGAGTTACATCAGACTAAGACCCTCCTCCCAAATTTGTATGATGCTTCATTATACAAGATAAATAAATAATTGATAGTAGTTTCTTGGTACAAAATGCAAAGTTGGGAAATGAAGTCTAATTGCTTTAAATGTAAATAGAATACTTCAGGATGTCACTCTGAACACTGGCTAATTCTGAGCTCAAATGGGGAAGAATAACTTGGGTATATAGCTTCATTTTCCATTGTGAATATTCAGTATTGGTTCTTATTTCAATTTCTTCTCTATATCCCAACAATTTTCTGAAAAGTGAGGATACTATCAGATGAGAATGAATTCATGGGCGGCTTTCTTTGGAGATGAAAGTCTGTATTAATGACAAATATTCTGTTACTATAAAGAATCCTGATTTGTTGTTAGAAAGACTTAATTTCTGGTTGCCTCATCTCCTCTTAGCAATTCTTTTTTTATTTTAAAAACTAGAAGTTGAATGCTCTACTACTTGAGCCATGCCATCAGCCCTTTTAGCTTTTAGGTTTGTTTTTTTTTTTCAGATAGGGTCTTTTACTTTCACCCAGTGGCTTCAAACCTTGATCCTCTTACCTCTGCTTCCCTTGAATTTGGATTTTTATAAGCATACACAACAATCCACAGCTTTTTTCAAAGATAGAGTCTTGCCAGGCATCGGTGGTTCGCATCTACTCAGGAGACTGAGATCTGAGGATCACAGTTCAAAGCCAGCCCTGGCAGGAAAGTCTGTGAGACCCTTATCTCCAATAAACCACCAGAAAACCAGAAGTGACGCTGTGGTTCAAGTGGTAGAGTGCTCGCCTAGAGCTGAAGAGCTGAGGGATAGTGTTCAGGCCCAGAGTTCAAGCCCCATGACTGCCCCCCCGCAAAAAGATAAGAATCTCACTACCTTCCTGAACCATGATATTCCCATTTCTGCTGCCTGTGTAGCTGGGAGTACAGATGTGAGTCAGAAGATCATTTATTAATTTAAAATCACCTTGGTCAGAGGGTTGAATCCAGGGCCCTATTCATGCTAAGCACTTCAAAAAATTTTTTTTGCATTGTTTGGAATCACTGGGCTATGGTTTTGCTAGGCAACCACTTATCTACCCTCCGCCCCCGCCCCCCAAGCTCTGATACTTTTTTTGTGAGTGTAGAGAATTGGGCTTGAACTCAGGACCTGGGCACTCTCCCTTCAGTTTTCCATTCAAGACTGGTGCTCTACCATTTGAGTCACAACTCTACGTCCAGCTTTTTAGTCATTAATTGGAGACAAGAGTCTTATGGACTTTCCTGCCTTTACTGGCTTTGAACTGTGATCCTCAGATGGCAGCCTTCTGAGTAGTTAGGATTACAGGAGAGAGCCAGGAGTGCTCAGCTAAGCAATTGCTTTTGACACAATGTCCCCAACAATCAAGTGTGCAGTTCCTCAACCTACTTGTAGCCTAAGAGGATCTTTGATGTTCAGCCCTTATATTTCACTTCCTACTTCTTTGTGAAATTAAAGTCCTGCCTTTTGATACTATATCCAGAAGTAAGTGGGCAGAATTGGGGAATATGAAAATGGCCCCTCCCCACAAAACTCAGATTGTGATCCTATTCATTGATACCACATCCTTTCATGCAATCCCCCAAAGTACAATTCATCTTATTCTGGGAGGGTTCTGGGAGCCTGAGGTGGGAGTGTAGCTCGCTGTGTGTCAGAAAATGGTGAGGGTAGCACAGAGGTCCCCACTAACTAGTTGTCTAGTTGCTTTGTCTTTCCAGGTTCATTTTCCTCAACTGTCAAAGTCAAATGAAAGTTATAGAGTAGATGGTCTCTACAAATCCTTCCAGCTCTCCTGTTCTATTCTGGGTCTGTCTGCAGGGGCAGACAGCAGCGTGGGGGCTGGAAGGGCACTGGCGATGGAGGGAGGCAAATTTAGTTAAAAGAATAAAACACTTTCACCTGGAGCAGCCTTGTGTGTCCTCGTGAGTGCTGTGTGGGGCAGGCTTGTGTCAGCTTATCCAAATGATTGAGTGAGTCCCCTCCTTTCTTTGCAAGTAAACATGGAGCTTTGGTTTTCCTAGGAGCAGCAGCTGCTTTCCTGAAATTTCCATTGCAGAACTGTGTCCTCTGCTGTGTCCTCTCAGAAACCTGTCATGGTTTTTCTGGATGGATGCCCACAGAATTTTAATCCAGTCAGAGAGAGAGAGAGAGAGAGAGAGAGAGAGTAGGGACTGGGGAAGAGAGGTAAGAGAAGGGAAGGGAAGAGGAGAGGGGAGGAGAGGAAAGGGAGGAGAGGAGAGGAGAGGGGAGGAGAGGGGTGGAGAGGGGAGGAGGAGAGGAGAGGAAAGGAAAGGAAAGGAAAGGAAAGGAAAGGAAAGGAAAGGAAAAGCACTATGAAAATCTAAAAGCAAATCCAGGTTATAGGCTGTTTTTCATTTGATTGCTTTAGTAATGTCCAAGGCTTAGGGCCCAGAAGGACATCTCTGTAAACAGCATGGTTGGAGGCCAACCTGCAGTCAGGACTAGGGCCTGTGAGTTCCCTTAATGAACAGTTTGTCCTTGATTCAGGATGTAAAGGTGAACCCAAGTGCTTTAGAGGCAGCCTGAGTTTGCCACAGATGCCGACCTCTCCAGACATTAGTGGAAGTCTGTTTAATTAAACCAGATGTTTCTCCACACAGGATTCTCCAGGAATAGTCTGCATTTCAGAAAGTATGGGGTGTCACTGCCCTCAGAAAGCTTAGGGAGCCCCAACTTTAAAAAAAAGCTGGAATTCTCCTTTAATTTGGGGGACAACCCTGTGAAGCAGCCTGCTAATTCCTAGACATTATTCCAGCCTCCCCAGGAGGCAGATTTTACTCTCCTCAGATCAGCTTGATGTAGAGGAGCAATGCACCCAAAGACAGGCCCTTGACTAGAAATAAACATCACTGCGTGGCACTGATGGCCCCACTCTGTAATCCTAGCTAATCAGGAGACTGAGATCTGAGGATCACAGTTCAAAGTCATCTGGGGCAGGAAAGTCCATTCAGTGCTCATCTCTAAATAAGTGCGGGCAGAGCTGGAAGTAGAGGTGTGGCTGAAATGGGAGGGAACCAGTCAGACCCCTGAATTCAAGCCCAGAGGAGGGGGAAAGAGGAGGAGGAGGGGGGAAGGGAGAGGGGAAGGGGGAGGGGAAGGAGAAGGGGAGGGGAGGGGAGGAGGAAGGGGGAAGGAGGAGGAGGAGGGAAGGAGGAGGGGAAGTGGAGGGGAAGGGGGAGGGGAGGGGAGGAGGAAGGGAGAAGGGGGGAAGGAGGAGGAGGAGAAGAAAGGAGGAGAAGGAAGAAGAAGAAGAAGAAGAAGAAGAAGAAGAAGAAGAAGAAGAAGAAGAAGAAGAAGAAGAAGAAGAAGAAGAAGAAGAAGAAGAAGAAGGAGAAGAAGGAGAAGAAGGAGAAGAGGAGGAGGAGGAAGAAGAAGAAACATTATATATTAAAAACAAAAAGAACTTCGTGTTTCCAATACTATTTCATGATGGTTTGGACAAAAGCAATGAATATTGATGCTAAATAATCAGATTGCTGGAATTAACATTAAGGTGCTCAAAGCAAGGAGGGGTTGTAGCTGAGTTTCCATTCTTTCCCCCTTTAAAGTTGGGTGTAGTTACCTCTCCAAGAACTAAGATGACTAAGGGAATGTATGCATCCTGCAAATCAGTGTTCAATAAGGAGTTCCCACTTACAACAAAATACACCACTTCAGCCTTAGGGGGAAAACCCAGGGGCAAGGTCTCCCCACCGAGGGCCTAAAAGAGGAAGTGGGTTGGCTGGTTTTATTTTTAAAAGACTTTCTTCCAAGTCTTTAACCAGGCGGCACCGGTAAGGCTGGGGGTCAGGAGCCCCGGGGGTGGCCCGGGGGCCGGGGCTGTGGTGAGGGACTTCAGCGGGCACTGGGAACGCTCCATTCCCTGCGCACTGGACCTGGCGAGGTCCGCTGGCCCGGGGCCCCGCAGACCCCTGCAGCGCGGCGGGAGGGGCTGGGCGCAGCCGGGCCGGCAGCCGGCTCTCACAGCCCCGCGACCTTTCCAGGCCCGCTCGGCCCGCTGGGGACGGGGTCGCAGCCCTCGGAGGAGTCTGGAGGTGAGTGGCTGGGGGTCGCTCCGCGCAGGAAGTAACCGGAAAGTTGTCTGAATTTCCTCTCCCCGCCCCCCCCCCCCCAGCATCTTCAGAACAGGGCGGTCCTGGGGACTTCCCTCCTCCTCCCCGCGGGGGGGAGCAGCTTGGAATACCCCCCAACACTGAACAGACGAGCTCGAGGTGGGCCCACAGGGCCGCAAATGGCCCCCACGGGGACCGATTGGGGGGTTCACCCCCCGAGGGCAAGGAACGCGGGGTGCAGAGCGCGGAGACGGAGGCCCGGACGGGGCGGACGAGGGGCGGTGGATGGGGGGGAGCGGGGCGCGGAGCAGCCCCTCGGGGCCGCCACACACACTCACCCCCCCACGCCCCCAGCCCCCACTCCTCCTCCCCCGCCCACCTCCTCCCCATTCTTGGAATTGTGTGGAAAAATTCTCAGCCAAACCTCCCACCTCTCCTCTCCTACTCCCCCCCTTAAAGAACCCCCTTTCCTCCGGCGGCCCCCGCGCTCTTTGTGAATGAGGGCGGCGAGCGCGGCCCGGCCCTTCCCCCGCCCAGGAGCCACGCCAGACCGCCGCACTCAGAGGACTGTTTGTTAATAGTCCAATTAGATAATTGCCATCTTTCACTCTTTCTGCTCCGCATTTCCCATAAAGGAATGAATGGGGAGAGCAGCGTGGAGAGGGCTTCTGGCCCGGCAAGGTGACGAGAAGGGCTGGAGCATGCTCCTTGCACAAGGCCAGGCGCTTGAATTGAATCATTGTAGCCTAATCAATGCTCTTATTGGATTACTGGCTGTGGCTTTTCTCAAAGATATTGTAGCAGAGACAATGAAATAGCTAGGAGAAAACTTTTTTTTTTTTTTTTGGAAGCAGATCTCACAGTTGAGATTTTCTCTGGTTGCTTTGGGCTCTCTCTCTCTCTCTCTCTCTCTCTCTCTCTCTCTCTCTCTCTCTCTCTCTCTCTCTCTCTCTCCCTCTCTCCCTCCTCTCCACCCCCCCTCCTTTCACTCTTTCCCTCTCTCCTGCTGTACTCTGAGTACAAAGCTGCCCTTTGAATGGGCTTCTAGAGGTGCAGGCACGAAAGAAACCCAACTGGAACTCAATGGGGAGAGGTGGCCGTTTAAAGATGGCTGTCAGCTTCAGCTTCGTCGAGGTGTGCTGAGGAGTTGTCGCTTGGGGGAGAAGCTAGGCGTTTTCTTTTTGCTTTTTTTTTTTTGAAGTGTGGGGTGGGGGTGGGAGAGACTTTGGGGGGAAACTTTTTCTCCCTCCTTCTACCCACCTAGAGACAACCGCTTTCTTCTGCTGCGGGGTGTGCGAGGGGTCTTTCCCCCTTCCCCCCCTCCAGGCCCCCCTCTTTCAGCTCTCTCTGGCGAGGGTAGAGAAAGCCTCTGTAGCCAGTACGTGAGCAGGAGGGTCAAAGGCACAGGGAAAGTTAATAATGCCTGCTAATGGTACTAACAATTCAGGATGAATCTTGTCAAAAGTTTTTCTGGAAGTGTAGGTCTTTGATTGTTGTGTTTCCTGAAAGCAAGACCAATCATTTCCGTTTATTCACCGGCTAAACCCCTACTTGATTGGGGACAAGGACAGAAACCATCCATTACGATCTGATATATTATCCAAACAATTTAGTGTATTCATGAGGTAACCGAAACGTGGGGGCCGCGAAATTACCCGTAATCAATTGCCACGGCGAGTGTGTGCGTCCCCCGAGTGTCGGACAACTCCGCGCCGCCGTCGCAGTGGCGGGCGGGCGGGCGGGCGGGCGGGCGCCGCTGCCGTTCGGAGTTGCGCTGTTCGCTACCTGATCGCCGGGCTGGGGACACTGGACGTGCTCCGAGGACACCGGCGCTGACGAGGCGGCCTCCGCCGGGATCCGAGACCAGCCCCACCGCCGCTCCGCGGGTCCGGGACCAGCCCCGCCGCCGCTGACCCGCTGCTGGCCGCGGCCACCCCGCTCTGCCTTGCGCCTCTCGCCCGATCGAGCTCCAGGGCTGCGTTGGAGGGGTTTTGTTCCCCTTCGCCTCTTTCTTCCTTTTTTCCCCTCCTTCTTCTCCTTTCTCCTTTGTCCCTTTTCCCCCCCTTTCTTTTTGGTGTGTGTGTTGTTTTGCCTATGTTCGGGAAACCAGACAAAATGGACGTCCGGTGCCACTCGGACACCGAGGCCGCCCGGGTGTCCAAGAACGCGCACAAGGAGAGCCGGGAGCTGAAGGGCGCGGACGCGAGCCTCCCGGCCGCCTTCCTCAAGGAGCCGCAGGGCGCCTTTCCGGCGTCTGGCGCTGCTGAAGATTGTAACAAAAGTAAATCCAATTCGGCCGCCGACCCGGATTACTGCCGCCGGATCCTAGTCCGAGGTAGGGATGGGCAGGGCTGCGGGACGCGTCCTTGGGGAGGGGAGAACTCCGGGGTCTGAGCCGCGCGCGGACCCCGGCCCACGGGGAGGGGTGCTGGCTGGTACTTCGGAGAAAGTTACTGCCCCCCCCCCCATCCCGGGTCCCAGCGATCGCTGGGGAACTTGAGGCTCGAGCTCACCCGTGCGTGCTCTCCAGAGAGACCACGACCATCCAGCCCTGGCGGCGAGGGGCCCCTCGGCTACGGGGGAAATCGAGGGATTGCCGATGGAGCTGGCCGCCGAGCTGCAGCCTCCAACCTAGGAAAGGAAAGGGGATCTCCGGGGAGGTATCGGAACGTCCTAGCCCGGGAAGACCTGCGGGGAGCCAGCCAGCGGGCCCTGCGCCCTGGTGGACTAGAGCACCCAAGGGAGCACGGGGCGCGGGAGAGCAGCAGCCCATCACCCGCTACGGCCCCGGTCAGTGGGCGCGCAGGGCCAAGGGCCCTAGCGCTGCACGCCAGGCCAGGCCGCTGCGGCTCAACGCGGCCGAGCCGGGTTGTGGAGCGGCCTGACTTGGCTTGGCTCAACCCGCCTTACTAGGGGCGCCGCGCGCGCTCGGCCCCGGCAGAGGCGGCGGGGAGACCTGGCGCTGGCCGGAGCCGCCCTCACCAGCAGACAGCCGGGCCCCGCCGTCCGGAATTCCGTCCCTCCTCTTAGCGCTCCACCCGGACGAACTCGGGTCGGAGACTCAGGGGTGGGTGCGGGAATCGAGGGAGCGCAGGGTGCTCAACAGCCTGGAAGCAGCAGGGCGAGCGCTGGGCAGCAAGGGCACGCTCAGCCTCCAAGGGACCAAGGTCTCCCAGCCGAGTCTCCCCAGGCCTGAAGAAACTGACATTTTTGGGGGGTAAGGGGGGGGGTCCATCTATCTTCCCTCACCAAAGGGTCTGCAAAGACAAAGTCTCCTGTAGTCGATGGTGTAAAGTTAGGCCCGTTTGCCTCTTCCCAACACACCCAGTTGTTTTTGCTTCGCCACTGTCCACCCTCTTCCCTGGCTGCTTGAGACTGTGTACCCAAATCCAGCTGGGGCAAAGGACACGAAGGGAGATGGGAGGGTTCCAGTGGTTGACATTTATTTCCCTTTCCCCAGATGCCAAGGGGTCCATCCGAGAGATCATCCTGCCTAAGGGTTTGGACCTGGACCGGCCCAAGAGGACGCGCACGTCCTTCACGGCGGAGCAGCTGTACCGGCTGGAGATGGAGTTCCAGCGCTGCCAATACGTGGTGGGCCGGGAGCGGACCGAGCTCGCCCGGCAGCTCAACCTCTCCGAGACCCAGGTACCAGGCAGCCCGGCTGCTCACAGTTCCGCACCATCCTCTTTCTCCACCCGGCTTGTGCTCTCTCTCTCTCTCTGTCTCTGTCTCTGTCTCTCTCTCTCTCAATGCCAAGCCTGGCTTCGAACCCAGCCTCCCAGGGGAAGTAGAGGATGGGGGGGGGGGGATGTGAGTCAGGGCATAATAAAGGTCCTGGCCCGGGAGAGCCCCCCAAGTCTGATCTTTCTGGAATTACTTTCCAGGCCCGAGAATTTTTGGATAGTTTCTTCTCTACAAAGCAACGATTTTGGGTGGGGGGGACACCCCGATTTGGCCAGATTCCTAGTACCATTCCCCCTTTGAGGCTCTCAGTTTGCCAGGCAGCCAGGCCCACTCTGTAGGAAGTGGGATCCGGAAGGTATACAACTCACAGACAACCTTGCCTGTGAATATCTGGCTGGCATCTTGCCTTGAGTTCCTTCAAGTCTGGGGTTCTAAGAGGCCCCATTCTCTAGGCCAATGGTGTAAGGTTTGGGAGTAGAAGATCTGGAAAATTGAGACCCAGAACTACCAATTGTGCTTTCCGTTAAATCCATATGATGCTCCTTGAGCTGTGAAGCTGAGTATATGAGACCCGGGCCAGGAGTTACCATAGAGCTAGGAGTTTGACTCTGTGGAAGTCCTTTGGGGGCTAGCCAGGACACACCAGCTTGGGCTAGGTAAGACAGTCTTCCTACTGAGGACCAGTCTGTCTGCCAGTGCTAAGCACCAAGCAGGTGTGTGTGTTGGGCGTGGGAGGCATTTTAGGCCTGAAAACTAGGCTGCTGTGCGGAAGACCAAAGACAGAATAGACAGGAGGTTCTTTTTCAGTCTGAATTGGCATAGTAGAAATTCCTATTCTGTTAGCAACCTCTTAGTGCTCCAGAATCTAGATAGGATGTTTTTGCCACATAGCTACCATGCTAGGTTACCCTTAGGCTAGAAGAGGCACAGAGGTTGGGGGGGGGGGGAGGAAGGGAAAGAGGCTGTTTAAGTGTGGTGTTTCGTCTAGTCCTGTCCCCTGTCTTCCTCCCATGATTCCAAAATTTATGATGGAAAGCAGCAGACGCGGTAAATTAAAAGTACCACTCAAAGCCCCCTACCCAGTTGCTGGAGAGCTTTCTCCAACGCTTGGCCTGTAAAGTCCATCCTGCATTAGTTAGTCTGGCTACAGCCACCTTCCCTGCTTGCTGCCTGTTGCGTGTGTGTGTGTGTGTGTGTGTGTGTGTGTGTGTGTGTGTGTGTGTGTTCTTAACCTAATCCAGCAGCCTTCACCAGGGGCAGCACTTCTGGGGCTAAGTTTGAGCCCAACGAGCAATGAGCCTGGACCCAAGAAAGCTAAAAAAACAAAACAAAACAAAAACAAAACCAACACCTGCTGCCCGGCTTCGGGCCCACCCTGCTCCAGGCCTAGCACCCCTCCATGGGAACTTGGGGCTCAGGGATGGCGCTGATTCACCAGTCTGCGGGTCGGGCCCCGTGAGATCCTTCTGGTCCGCCCTCGCGTTAGCGCGGCGTTGAGTTTTTATTGTTTTGGTAACCGGTGCCGGCCCGGCCGGCCGCGGTCACCCGGAAGAGCAGCCGAGCGGAGCGGGGTCCCCTGGTGGCGGCGCTAGCTTCCTCCGGGCCCGGCGGGTCCGAGGCCCGCCCTGGGCGGCGGGGTGGGGCCCGAGGCGGGGGCGCCCCCCGGAGCCCGCGGTCGCTGACGCCCGTCTCTCCCGCCCCTCTCTGCCACCCTCCTCGCGCCCCCGGCGAGCAGGTGAAGGTCTGGTTCCAGAATCGCCGCACCAAGCAGAAGAAGGACCAGGGCAAGGACTCGGAGCTGCGCTCGGTGGTGTCGGAGACGGCGGCCACGTGCAGCGTCCTGCGGCTGCTGGAGCAGGGTCGCCTGCTGTCGCCGCCCGGGCTGCCCGCGCTGCTGCCGCCCTGCGCCACGGGCGCCCTGGGTTCGGCGCTGCGCGGGCCCAGCCTCCCCGCCCTGGGCGCGGGCGCCGCCGCGGGCTCGGCTGCCGCGGCCGCCGCCGCCACCGCGCCGGGCCCCGCGGGCGCCGCGTCCCAGCATCCGCCCGCCGTGGGCGGTGCTCCGGGCCCCGGGCCCGCCGGGCCGGGGGGACTGCACGCGGGAGCGGCGCCCGCGGCCCACGGCCTCTTCAGCCTGCCGGTGCCCTCCCTGCTCGGCTCCGTCGCCAGCCGCCTGTCCTCCGCCCCGTTGACAATGGCCGGTTCGCTAGCGGGAAATTTGCAAGAACTCTCAGCCCGGTACCTGAGCTCCTCGGCCTTCGAGCCTTACTCCCGGACCAACAATAAAGAAGGGGCCGAGAAAAAAGCGCTGGACTGATTTTAAGTGTTTCCCTGTATTTATATTTATAGTATCTATTGTGGTGATATTTATGGACTCGCGCGCGGTAGGCGCGCTGGGATTGTGCGGTGGCCTCCCGCTTCCTGCCAGGCCCCCGACAGCCGCGCCCTTCCCCGAGGCGCGGCTCCCGATCTCCTTTTACTTGAGCTCTTCTCCTCTCTCTGCCTGGCCTTCGTATCCCCCGCCTTCTCCCCAACTTCCTTCTCGATCCTGGAGCAATCCAAAGAATTGGGGGGGGGGGATGCCGGAATTAGCCAACCTGACGTCCCAAGCTATGCCCAGCCCTGGAAGAGAAAACGACCGGCTGTAAACCCGCAGCACGGGACCCCGCGCTCCCTCGGGCCTACGCGGTCGCAGTGGATCCGTCCTAGGAATATTTGAAGGAGGAAAGCTACGCGCAGCACCCCTTTACCTCCGCCTCCCCCCACCTGAAAAGGCTTGTAGGTTTCTTTAGATCAAGAAGACCTTTCTGCCTCTTGCCAGAATAACCCAGGGGCTTTTCTGAGAGCCCGGGGGCCCCTCTTTGAGGACCCCTGGGAACTTCCAACTTCCCTGGCCGGACAACCCCTGCCCCTGTGTCCGCCCCTAGAGGGTAAAACACCAATTCCCCACCCCCACCCTCCAGGAAATGCTCAACCAGAACACCAGAGCAGGGCAAAGGTGGTGATAACGATGATCTAATCAGCAATAAAGAGTATTAATTACTGTAGGAAACCTGAACTTTTTTTTTTTTTAATATTCGTGATAGTGGAGTTTGGAAGGTGTAAGAAAGGTTAGAGAACGCATCCCTGGCCAACGCGAAGTTAAAGTTCTAAATGTTGTGACTTCAGGCAGCAATTTAAAGAGGGAAAAGGAAAAGGAAAAGCCAAGGTCGTTAGTGAGAGAATCTTCAGCATCTTTTCTCCAAGGCTGTTTGGGAGGTAGTCTTTGCTTCCAGCTCCTCCCAGAGAGAAGCAAGGTGGCTGGTGACTGTCCCCAGACATAGCATGTGTGCTTTGCTCCCCAAGTCTCTCAGAAGCACAGCTCAGGGGCAAGATTGCTGGATTTGACCCGAATCAACCCGCATCGCCTCCTCTTCTCAAACGCGCAGGTTCCCAAACGCGTTCAAGCTTGCAGGAAACGCCTGGAGTTGGTTCTAAGGGGAGGGAGGACTTCAGTCAGAACGTCCTCGCTACCTGCCTGGCTGGTAGGTAGGGAAGAGAGCTCCTCCACGCCCCATTTTCAGGCTTGCAGTGGTTTCGAATGAGAACTTGATGCCGCCCAGCAACCGCAGTCCCCCCGCAGCCGCGGCCACCCGCATTTTAACCAAAACCTTAGACCCAGACGGTGAGGGGCCGCAGTGTCTAGAATGTATCTGTCCATCCGAAGCGAGCGCAAAACATTTTTAAAATAGTAACTTTATTGTAAATTATTTACGTCGGAAGCTTTTATTTTTCCTTTCTTCCCCCCTCCCCCTTTTTTTAGGCAAATAGTGAAGAAAATAACGATTCACACGCGGGTAGGCGTCACTGAATCCTGGCTACTAACTTTGTTCTGAATGTTTTGGATATCTGGATGTTTTGTATTTATGTGGTGAGAGTGAAATATATATATCTATGAAGATAATTGAGATGTATTTTTGTCTTATATTTAAAGGATTTTAAAAAATACTCCAAAAAAAAAAAAAAAGAAGAAGAAAAAGAAGAACCAGCAAATGGTATCGGCCTGGGAACTCCTGGGTGCAGGGGGCGGTGAACGGACCCTTTGGTCTGGTTCTGTGAGCTCCTTGGGATAAGGTTTGAGTGCACTATGTTCCTGGAGAGGCAGGGACACCTGGCTCTGAGGATCTGGTCCATTTCTTTGGGTATGTCAGTCTGTTTGTCCTCATGGTATCCATCCTCCTCACCCCTCTCTCCTTCCCCTTCCACTTGCCACTACACGTTTCTTGCTTAATTTAGAAATCATCTCTGAATAGGAACACAGTCAGTTTCTAGAGTTCCCCAGCAACATCATCTCAATTGGGATTTTGTGCAATCAAGGAACCCCGAAACAAGCAAGATTTTCTTCTGACTTAGGGCAAGTTTCTTCGCAAAGAGAAACTTGGAGGGAGCCAAAGAAAGACGTTTTATTTCCTAGAGGTGGGGGGTGACCTCGCCTTGCTCCTGGTCTCCGGACCTGCGAAGTAGTGGTGTGGTTTGGGATGGAGAGTCTCAAGATAAGATTGTGGGGATGCTGGGACTGTGGGGGGGGGGGGACACCAGCGCCCAGTGCCATTGCTTCCAGGTTGTGTGGCCTGGGCCATAGCAAGGGTGGTGGCCACAGCCATTGGGTCCTTCCTGTGGAAGCTGCACATCTAAATTTGTGGAGACCGCACAGCGCCCATACAAGCCGGGCTCCTCAAAATCCCCCACTCCTTTGTTGCGTGTGTTTGTACCCCCAATCTAAAGGAAACAGTGGCACAGTGTGGGCAGTGAAGTATTTAAAGTGAGTTGGGGTCCCCGGGGTCCCCTGAGTTCTCAGTTTGGCTAGGAGCAGAACAGCTGCCCACACACTTTGGCTTTTCTAAGTCACTGCGGATTCGTCAGTTTTGCGGGGTTTGATTTTTTTCCCTTCTTCTTCCAAGCTCTCTTCCCTTCCTGTCCTCCTCCCCTCTAATCTCTCCCTTACTTTCTCCTCCTCCCTCTGTCTGTTGCGTGCACCTTGCTCACACACACACACACACACTTAGATCTTGAGATTTTTTCCTCCTCGTGTCCCTGTTGTCTCAGGGACCAGGCTGTGGGTGACTCTGGGTCCAGTTTCAAGACTGGTGGCAGCAACCCTCCAGGAAGGGAGAAGTGGGGGGCGGGAGGACCGGGGAGGGGAGGAAGTTGGCATAATTTTACATAACAAAAAGAAACACAAAAATCCCAGCTTTGGGGTTCCTAAGAAGCCCAGCCTCTACTCCCAGGACATCCTGAAAGGAGGTCGCCTAGCAAATTCTCCCTTCCAGCCTTCCCCACGCTCCGCCCTGGCTTTCTACTTCCACCTGTCTCCTTTTAGCTCTCACCTCCTTTTCCTGGCATTGGGCAGGACTGCTGAGCTCTAAGCCTGCCACTCAGGGCACTGCCTAAAGAGCCCCTTCTGCCCAGAAAAAAAAAGAATCACTGTTTTAATTAAAAAAAAACATTTGTAGACAATTCCTTTAATTTTGGTGCTTGGGGTTGTTTACTCTCTTCTCCCAAGGGCTTCCAGCAAGCTCCCTTGGTTTCTGGAAACCTCTGGTGAGGCCTCGGGACTCCCAACTGGAGACTCACTGGATAGGGAGGGAGGAGGCGGTGGCTCCGGGGGCCGATGGCAGGCTGTGCCCCGGGGAAGGTGGGCGAGCTCCCGGGAGTCTCGGGAACAGCTGCAGGGTGGGTGGGCTAAGAAGAATCACAGATGCAGGGCTGCACAAAGCAACATCCAAGTTGTTTGAGAGCAGAAAAGAAAAGGAAAGAAAACCTTTCACCAAAGCCCTGTGGGTTTGTTTGGTGGTCAGGTTGGAGAAGGATGTGGGAAGCTGCTGAACTGGGCCATATGCGCACCTCCACCAGGGCTTAACCCTGAGCCACAGTGTATACTCCTAATGAGTAGCCTTTAAGCGACTCTTTTTGGTTTACAAATAGCATCTCACACATGCCATTCTTTGATTCATAATGGTAGCTTTGGGAGGTCCAGCCCCGTTTTTTAAAGATCTGCATACAGGATTGGAGCAAATGACTTGCTCAAAACCACATGGCTTGTCAGAACCACAAGATTATAAGCTCTCCCTAGGGCCAGGCCCTCCCCTTCCATTCCTTTCCCCCTTTTTTTCCTGTGTGCCCCTTTCCTTCCCTCTCTCCCTGATTTCTTCCTTCTTTCTCTTCGTAGTCAATTGGTGTCTGGCTCAAGCTACCTGAACTCACTAACTCATTTACATTCATAGTTGTCAACTTCCTTTTTTTTTTGTCGGTGTGGGACTTGAACTCTGGGCCTGGGTGCTGTCCCTCAGCTCTTCAGCTCAAGGCGAGCAAGCTACCACTTGAGCCACAGCGCCACTCCTGGTTTTCTAGTGGTTTATTGGAGATAAGAATCTCACAGCCTTTCCTGCCCGGGCTGGCTATGAACCATGATCCTCAGATCTCAACCTCCTGAGTAGCTAGGATTATAGGCATGAGTCACCAGTGCCCGGCTTCAACGTCCATTTTCAGTGCTCATTTGATTGTTTTACTTATTTTATTGCAGTGTAGAGGATTGAACTCAGGGCCTTCCCCACGTTAGGCCAGGGTTGTGCCATGTTCTACAATCCCAGCCCCTGCTAGCCCTCTTTCTACTATGACAACTACTGAGGCATCCTTGGTGAGGGGTTCTGACTTTGTTATTTCCATTTTCTTTCTTTCTTTTTTTTTTTTTTTTGGTCGGCCGTGGGGCTTGAACTCTGGACTGGGCGCTGTCCCTCGGCTCCTCAGCTCAAGGCGAGCGCTCTACCACTTGAGCTTCAGCGCCACGTCCGTTATTTCCATTTTCTTACCATCTAGTTGCCAGTATCACAACTCTTTCTTCCATGTCCTCTACAATAATATCTCTATTTACTTATTTTTTGTCGGTCATGGGGCCTGAAATCTGGGCCTGGGCGCTGTCACTTAGCTCAAGGCTAGCACTCTACTACTAGAGCCACAGCACCACTTCTGGCTTTTTCTGCTTATGTGGTGCTGAGGAATCGAACCCAGGGCCTCATATGCAAGGCAAGCACTCTACCATTGAACCACCTTCCCATCCCCAATATCTTTTATTTTTATGTATGTATGTATGTATGTATGTATGTATTTTTTGGTGCAGGTACTGAGATTGAACTCAGGGTCTTGAACTCAGGGCCTCATGGTCTGGCTTGGCCTTTTCTGCTCAAGGCTAGTGTTTGAGCCATGCCTTCACTTCTGGCTTTTTGCTGGTCCATTGGACATAAGAATCTCACAGACTTTTTTTGTCTGAATTGTCTTTAAACCACAATCCTCAGGTCTTAGCTTCCTAAGCAGCTAGAATTACAGCGTGAATGACCAGCACTGGCTCTGCTACTATGGCATCTCTATGTCCTGTGCAGGCTTTGTTCTTGTACTTCCTTAACCTTTTTTAAAATGGAGTTATGATATACACATGATAAACATATGTAGTGATAAAGCACAAGAAGCTTGAGTATACAAGTTGATGAATTTTATACATACACACACACACACAGACGCACTTGAATTGTTACAATGAAAGCCTTTTGTGAATCCCTCCCTCCCTCCTCTCTCTCTCTCTCTCTCTCTCTCTCTCTCTCTCTCTCTCTCTCTCTCTGTCATAGTGGGGCCTGAACTCTGAATTTGGGCGCTGTCCCTCAGCTCTTCAGCTCTAGGCTAGTGCTCTACCACTTGAGCCACAGCGCCACTTTCAGCCTTTTCTGCTTATGTGGTACTGAGGAATTGAACCCAGGGCCTCATGCATGCAAGACAAGCACTCTACCACCGAACCACCTTCACAGCCCTTTTCCTTCTCTCTTAAGCCATTTGATTGCAAACTCCTTCCCTGGCTAGCATCTTACTGGTGGTATTGGTCCACAGAAAACCTTTCCAGAAGTCTTTCTAAGGTTCCCCGATGGATTTAGAAGTGATATATCTCTGCCACCCACTGGCATCTTCTGTTTAAGTGACTTCATTAAGCAGCTCATCAGAACTTCAGTATTTATTAGGTCAAGTTTCTTCAAGGTTCTTCAAGATGCAGCCCGAAGACCATTTGCCTCAGAACCACGTGGGAACTGGTTAAAGTATATCTTCCTTAGTCTTAGATCTACTGGAAGACCCAGAACCTTTGGGGTTGGAGTTTCAGAAAGAACATTTTAAACAACTTTCCAAGGTGATTCTTTTCATCACTAACATTTGAGAGTCACTGCTTTAAATGGCAAACACTGTAAGCAGGGCAGTGCCTGGCATCAGGCCCAGGGCCTGGCCTCTGGGAGGAATACAATGAATGTTTGTTAAACAAAATTAATCTACTTTTTCTGACACAGTTTAGAGTTTCCTGGACCACAGTATACTACTGTAATTTAATACTACTTTTACACCTGGAAATCTTCACATTTCAGTCTTTTCACTTGAACTTGCATTCATTTTGATGGAGCAGGAAGGGAAAGAGGGAGTGACTTTGGTGGTTTTGCAGATTTCAGTGAAAGCCTTTTATAAACTCCCATAGGCCACCTTGTTGGGCCTGCTGCTGCTCTTTTTCAGGTTGGGTACTTGGGGAGGGTGGGAAGCGAACCCAGGTTTGCCAAAAGGCACTCAGATGCATACCCCTCCTGTCAGAGGGACTTGAGAGCTATGGAAGGAGCAAGGTCTCGAGCACCTGAAAACCTGGCATGGAGCACACGTGGAAACTGAAAATTACTTGGTAGTCTCTGATTAATCATTGATCAAAAGCATTTTTTTTCCAATCTCAAAGCATGTTTTGATTTTATTTTATGGATTAATTGCTTTTGTGTTGCTACTGGGACTTGAACTCAGGGCCTGGGCACTGTTCCTTAGCTTTTCTACTCAAGGATGGCACTCTATCATGTCAGCCACACTTCCACTTTCAGCTTTTTGCTAGTTTTAATTGAAGTTAAGAGTCTCGTGGACTCTCCTGCCCACACTGGCTTTGAACTGAATTGTCAGATCTCAGCTTCCTGGGTCTTTAGGATTATAAGCATAAGCCACTGATATCTGGTGTCAAACTCCATTTACTTAGTGGGGTTGAGTGACAATCAAACCTAGGGCCTCAATCATGCCAGGTAAGCACTGTACTACTGAGCTACATCCCAGCCCTTCCTTCTACCCTGAAAACAAAGTGTTGTGCCTTACCTGATAGTGTTGTATCCATCTTTAGGAATCACTCACATAATATATGTATGATATATACTTTTTGTTTGCTTTGTGCTGGTATCAAGGCTTGAACTCAGGGGCTTGCACTCTTGCTCAGCTTTCTTACTCACTGCTGGTAGTCTATAGCTTGATCCATGCCTCTAGGCTGACATTTTACTGGTTAATTGGAGATGGAGCTCAAAGACCTCTGCCCCAGGTAGCTCCATCCTCTAGGTCTCAGCCTTCTGAAAAGCTAAGATTATAGGCATGAGCCACTAGCTCCTGACTTGTACCATATATTCTTGAAGTTTTTTTTAATGTAAAACTTCATATGAAAATTTATATAAAAAGTTTGTAAAAACAGCAGCAATACTCACACATGTACACAACACACACACACACACACACACACACACACAATCCTCAAGTCTCCTAAAACTGAATAATGTGATTTGGTCCACAGAGGAAAAGCAATTCATCTCCATGGTTAATAGTTGTGAGCTATGGAAGTTAGAATTATTTGGGTTCAAATCTTAGATCTAGCACTTAATAGTATTCAGATACCTGTTCGAAGCCTGATTCCCTTCATGTGAAATGAAAACAATAATGATTCCTACCTCAAAAATAGTCATGAATGGGCTGGGAAGGTGGCTCAGTGGTAGAGCGCTTGCCTTGCATGCCTGAGGCCCTGGGTTCGACTCCTCAGCACCACATAAGCAAAAAGAAAAAAAAAAGCCGGAATAAGAAATGGCTATGTTAGTGACAACACACAGACTTCAGCCACAGCTCTGAGCTATCAGTTTTGGGGTACTGTCTCACTTGAAGAGAGCTAGTTTGCTCAAGCCATGTCCCCTTTCCCAGCGTGGCTTTTAAGGGCTGATAGATATGTCCATACAGCTGATCCTTGAGTCTCAGCATAAGCAGGGTCAGCCTATCTTCCAAACTCCCTGATGGATTGACTGAGATTTCTGTGGAGGAGCCACTGAGTTTGACTTCTCCTTCTGCCCAGTACTGCTTTCATTTCTCTCCCACAGTTGTCAAACTAGATGAACTCACTGGCAATTCTCCTTGCTCATCTCCTAAGCCATCTGGAATGAAATGGTATGGGAAAGAGTGTGCTAAGTGGTAGATATGGAGGGAAATCCCTGAGGACCTAGAGCCTTGGATGACTGAGAGCAAAGAGTGGGAGAAGAGGCAGGACTTGCAGGACCAATGCATCACACTTAGATTTTGCCATCAAGGTAATACTGAAGAGTCACTGAAAAGTTCTCCCATGGATATCATGAAATCATTGTAGTTCTTAGTGCAAGATGTCTGACATTTCAGGGCTAAGTCCAGGGAAAGCGATCTAGGAACAGCAGCACAAGGGTTTGGAGATAAAGACCTATTAATAATGAGTCTACTACCACAGGGACAAGACAGGGTGATGGTGGTGGTGGTGGTGGACCAGTGGGCTTTAGGCAGCAGAGAGGAAAAAGATTGTGGATTCAAGGCACTTTGCTGAGGCAAAGTCAGCTTATATTAGTGTCAGATTGGAGGTGACTGGTGATGGCACCGATTTCCAGATGAGGTCCAAGGAGAACTTTGAAACCATCTCCCTGGTATCAAAAAGGAAATGAGACGTGGAGCCTGAATGGTTTGGTGGGGTGCCCAATGCAGGGTTGGTTTGAGTCCAGAGAGGTGGTTGTGAGCTCCAGCAGAGGCACAGAATGTAAGGCAGGAGGACCCACAGATATCTCCGCCTTGCCTGGCTTCCATTCTCCCCACTTGCAGCTTAATTCCAGTCCCCGGCGTCTGTCTGCTCGCCACCTTTCTCCCCTGTGCACCTCTGTGATCCTGTAATTCAGCATTCATTCCATCATTGTTGGCCTGCTGGAAACCCTCTGTTTCTTTACAGAATAAAGATCTCGAGCCCTTTATTAGGTGGCTTTCTGCAATCTTTTTTGAACGTTCACTCAGCTATTGGATAGGGAATACAGGACATGGAATAGCTAATTGGTAGAATGAATGAGTGAGATATGTTTACAACAGCCTGATGTTTCTAGGGTATTTTGATACATTTACATACACACATCCCACTAATTTTAAGGTTCTTCTTTCACATAAATAAGCTTGTAGTATGCATGTTATTTTCTTTTTTTATTTAACAATGATTCTTGGAGATCTTGTTATGTCCTTGCTCACAGAAGTATTATTCCATTAAACTTGATACAAGATTTTATAGTATGAGTATATAGTAAAATTATTTAAGCTGGTTGCCTGTGGCTAATGCCTATAATCCTACTAACTCAGGAAGCTAACCTGAGGATTGAGGTTCAAAGCCAGTGGGGACAGGAAAGTCTGTGAGCCTCTTAACTCCATTTAATCACCAAAATGCCGGAAGTGGAGCTGTAGCTCAAGTGGTAGAGTGTTACTCTTGTCCAGAAATCTGAAGAACAGTGCCCAGTCCCTGAGTTCAAATCCCAGGGCTGGCACATGCACATGTGTACACACACACACACACACACACACACACACACACACACACACACACGTGAACATCTTTAGCCATGCACTGATTGAATATTTGTATATATGCTCAGTTCCTGCATCTTTTTCTATTCCTCTCCTTCGCTTTGCCTCTTTATCTCCCTTCCACTTCCCACCCCCCTCTTTTTTTGAATCAGGATCTCACTATGTAGCCCAGGCTAGCCTCAGATTCTCAATCCTCCTGCTTTAGCCTTCTGAATGTCAGGATTATGGGTCTGTGCCACCATGTCTGGTTACCCTCTTTTTCCTTTACAAACACATTTCTGATAGCATTCTTGAATTTTTGGTGCATATACTAATATTTCTATAAATAGAATTATAGGGTTTGAAAAATATATAATCATATATACATATAATTTTACTAAGTACTGTACAGTTTCACTCACAGTGTTTTGAAAATTACATCAGGCAATCTGTTACTCATTTGAGGCTCTGCTACGCTAACTTCTAAAAAGCTCTTGTTGAAAAGATATACAACACGATTCTCTGAAGATATTGCAAACACACAGGTTCAGTTAAATCTTCTTTCGAATCTGGAAATACTTATTTTCAAAGTTTAATTTTCAAGGCCTATGATTTAAAAAAAACAGAAAGGTCCTCTGCCCTCATTCTTGCCAGGCAGTCACCCGAAATTCTTTGGACTATTTTCCTCCTCCTTTTCCTTTCTCCTCCCTCTTTCCTCTTCCCTCCTCTCCTCCTCCTTCTCTTCCTCCAGTTCCTCCTCCTCCTTTATGCCAGTATTGGAGTTTGAACTCAGGGCCTCACACTCTTGTTTGGCTTTTTTTTGCTCAATTGTGGTGTTCTCCCACTTTAGCCATACCTCCACTTACAGCTTTTATTTTTCTGGTTAATTGTAAATAAGAGCCTCACAGACTTTTTTTGCCCCTGCTGACTTCAAATCACAATCCTCAGATCTCAGCCTCCTGTACTACTAGGATTATAGTCATACACCGCCAGATCCCAGCATGGAGGGGCTGTTTGATAGAGATAAGTGGCAGTGCAGATTCATCAGAGGAGAATTTACATCCTGCTAATGGGAGAGTGTGTGCCTAACTGCCACTCTGGCAGCTAACTGTGGTAAGTGAGGGTAAGAGTCTTGCTGACCAATATGTAGACTTACATTTCTTCCTCTTTGCTATTCATTCATTCATTCATTTGTTCATTCATTCACTCATATAATTCACGCTTTCTGGATCACTAGATCCAGAAAACCCATCTCTAATCTTCCAAGTAATGGAAGGGAAGTCCCCTGTTACTCTGGAATATGAGAGATGGGATCAAAGTGGGAGGATTCCAGTTACCTCTTTTATAGGGTGATCTTGTAATATGACACACAAAGTTCATTTGTTCTGATAGTTTATTTCATAGATTAGAAAGTGATTTCTTAGCTTTCTAAGATGAGTCATGGCCACTCGTGTGAAACAATAAACATCGTTGGGATGGGAGAATACAATGAGTTTCCATTCCTCCCTGTAGACTACAGAACCTACTTAAAAAAAAATGGTACTGGAGCTGGCACCAGTGGCTCATGCCTGTAATCCTAGCTACTCAAGAGGCTGAGATCTGAGGATCAGGGTTCAAAGCCAGCCTGAGCAAGAAAGTCTGTGAAACTCTTATTTCCAATAAACCACCAGGAAACCAGAAATAGCCCTGTTGCTCAAGTGGTAGAACGCTAGCCTTGAGCTGAAGAGCTGAGGGACAGCGCTCAGGCCCAGAGTTCAAGCCCATGACCGACAAAAAAAAAAAAAAAAGGTACTGGGAAATGAATTCAGGACTTTGTACTTGCTAGGTAAGAACTCTACCACTTGAGAGTCATAACCCCAGCAAGCCTTTACCATTAGATAGAGCAACCACTAAGTTTTATTGTGAAATGTTCTCTTCTTCTATTTGCGTGGCTCAAACAGCTGGCCTAGAGACTCTGAGACTCAGAGAATCCTGTGGTAAGAACCCTGTGTGATAATTCAAGAGCTATTCTCCTCCAGCTCAGCCAGTTGTTTCCCAGAAGGGAGAGATGCTGGGTGAGAAAAAGTCTCCACCCGGTTTGAAAACAGACAGGGAAGAACTCACTCCAAATGGAGCGATGAACGTAGCCTTCCATAACTCTGAGGAAAGGATCGGATGTTCACTCCTTGGTCGCATCTGTGCCCTCAGCACTCCAAGATCCGCCACACGCTCCTCACATTGAAGCCATGTGATGTTTCTCACATGAGTATGTGCTCTATTCCACCTCTACTCATGGCTCTTCACTGTGAGGATTAACATGGGGGGAAGTTCAGTATCCTTACATGCCTTTCCATGCTATTTATCACCCAGTCTTGGTGATTTCTGCTCCTGTGCATTTGTGCATTACAGTGTGGACCTTCACGCCTTTAACACCTTGTTCAACATATATACCAATCCTCCCAGTGACGAGAATGTGTTGCGCTATAAATTCACTCCTCCTCCACCCTCCCCCTCTAGATATCTTTTCTAGAGTCCTGTACTTGTCCTATTCTATCACTTATAATGCTTTAACACAATGATTATTTTGCATTCCCTGTTTTTCTGTAAGTTTTATAAGACTAGAAATAATCCCTGCATTATTCATCTTAGTTCAACCATTGACAGAGCACCTGGTTCATAGTAGGTATAAATAAATATTTGCTGAAAAGTTAGTGTGTGCGTGTATGTGTCCTAGGCCTGAGGTATTAATATTTGCTAATTAGAATCATACCCCTCCCATATTTATCTGTACATTCTTACATGAGAAATTTAGTGGGCAAAGCAAATTACAGCCCACTTTAAAGATACAGAACATGAGGCACAAGTAATCAGTGTCCAGGGAACAGAATGCAATTTCAACTTTGTTTTCCTCAGCCCTGCAATGCCACCTAAAGATCTAACACTGTTGAGTTTTGCTTATTGTCAGATGTGCTCTGTCCCTGAATTGGGTCCTAGTTTTTCATGGGCCAAAGTCCGTGAACACCTAGAACATCATACCTGAAGCTTGAAGATTTTTTTTTTTTTATTTCCTTTTCTTTGGTCATGGGGCTTGAACTCTGGGCCTGGGTGCTATCCCTGTGCTCTTTCACTCAAGGCTAGCGCTCTACCACTTTGAACCTCAGTGCCACTTCCTGTTTTCTGGTGGTTAATTGGAGATGAGTCTCATGGACTTTCCTGACTGTGCTGGCTTTGAACCCCGATCCTCAGATCTCAGCCTCCTGAGTAGCTAGGATTACAGGCATGAACCACAGCTCCCCGCTTAAGGCTTAGAACTTTTGCCTTACTTTCAGTGCATTTGGCACAGCCTTAAACATGCAAAATCACTAGTTGAACTGCCTTATTTATTTATTTAGTAATCTGGGCTTTCAGCTCAGGGACTCACATTGCTATGTGGGTGCTCTACTGCTGAGCCATGCCTCTAGCTCTGTTTTGCAATAGGCTCTGTCTGTTTATGAGATAGGGTCTTGTTTCCTGTCTAGGCTAGCCTAGATCTCCAAGGCTCTGTGCTTTTCATGAAAGAAGGACGACAGGCATTGCTACTGATTCCAGCTATTAGTTGAGAAGAGGTCTCATGAACTCTTTCTTTCCTGACTGGCCTTGGACTCTGGTCCTCCATCTCTTAGCCTTACAAGTAGCTAGGATTATAAGTGTAGTAAGTGCTTTAATTGTTAGTGTCGCTAATTAACAATTTAAGCAAATAGGTCCAGCGTTATCACTGTTTACTTGAATTTCTTTTTATTGCTTACATTGTAATTACCTGGTCTGATACACAGTGAGCACTTCAACATTCATCCACTGAGTTGAAAGTTATTTTTTAGGATAGCTTCTTTGGGTTCTTGTGATTTCATAAATATGAAAATAGGCCATAAAGAACATCTTGTTGATAAGGGTGAGATCTTATCACAGTTTTGATTTGCATTTCCCTGATTTTCAGTGGTATTGAGCATCTTTCTTTGTTTCTTTGTTTTTTTCTTTTCCTTGGTATTGAGTCATAGAAGTTCCTTAAATATTTGGAATATTACTCTTCTATTAGGTAAATAATTTATTTTAGCTCTCTTTTTATTAAATGGGTCATCTTTCCTTTGCTGTACAGAAACAGTTTATTTTAGCATACTCTGTTATTTAGTTTTTGTTTTCATTGCTTGTGTTTTAAAGGTTATACTCATAAAATCATTGCTAAGCTCAATGTCAAAATTTCTTCTATGTTTTATTGTAGGACTTTTGTGGTTTTTGTTTAAGTCTTTAATATATTCTGGGTTAATTTTTGTGTTAGAATAAGATAAGGGTCCAGTTTTATTCTTTTTCTATATGAGTATCAATTTTCTTTTCTTTTCTTTTTCTTTTTTTTTTTTTCTTTTGCCAGTCCTGGGGCCTGAACTCAGGGCCTGCGCGCTGTCCCTCAGCTCTTCAGCTCAAGGCTAGCGCCCTACCACTAGAGCCACAGTACCCCTTCCAGCTTTTTCTGCTTATGTGGTGCTGAGGAGTAGAACCCAGGGCCTCATGCATGTAAGGCAAGCACACTACCACTGAGCCACCTTCTTAGCCCCTGAGTATCAATTTTCTTAACACCATTCATTGATAAAACTTTACCCCATTGGCACTTTTGTTAAAGATTAATTAACCTCATACTCTGTTAAGAACCTCTATTGTCAAAAAAATCAAATATTAACAAGTGTTGGTAAGGGTGTGGAGTAAAGGGAATTCTTACATACTGTTGCCCAGAATTATAAATTGATAACTATGTAAGCTATGTAGTTATTATAACTATAACTATATAGCTGTAATTATAACTGTATAAATTATATATAAATTGATAGAAATAGAACTACCATGTGATCTGTGAATTGAGTCTGGAGGAATTGAAATCCATATTTTGAAGAGATAGCTGCCTTACCTATTCACTGCATTATTCACAGTAGTTAACATGTAGAAACATCCTTAGTGTCCATGGCTGGACATTAATCATTTGTACAATGAACAGGGCAACAATAGCTTAGATAGCTTGTGTCTACTGAGGGCTTGTTACATGGCAGAACCGAGTCTATATTTTACATCCATCCATCCATCCATATATCCATATATATATATATAGATATATAGGTAGCCAGACATATTGTATATGTATATAGTACACACATATAAAATAATGTAATGTATATTAGATATCATTTAGACATATATATATATCTTCTCCTTTGATTTCATATTATCTCTACAACTGAACTTCTACAATTATCTCCACTCCACAGATGAGGACACTAGATGGCCTGGAGGTAAAATGATTTTCCCATTAGTTTATAGTTAACAAAAGGTAGACAGAGGCAATCTCAAGCAAACCTTAGAAACTAAGCTCAGACCTCCATGCATTACATTGTGTTAGGGCTGTTGAGATGAGTAGAGGAGGTAATTAATCATGCCCTTAACCAGTGGTTGGCTTGTAGGAAAAATGGAAAGTGAAACACTTCCTGAAATGCTTTTGTGAGTGGTGATGTGTGTCACAATTTCAGTATGGATTTCTGGAAGAGTCTTGTAGTAGGATGAGGAATAGAAAGAGAGACCTAAAGTCAAGGCCCTTGGAGTATAAGGAGAGGTCCTAATTCTAGAGGTTCTGACAGAGCAGGGGATTGTAACACAGCTCTAACAGTCCAACCAGGATGTTTATGGACCTAGAGCACACAGGGAAACTGCTGCTTACTGTGGGAAAGGAAGGGAGGGAACATCCCCGAACACGGATGACAGATGACAGCTACCATTATCTTTTCTTCCCCAGCAACCATTTATTGGGCACTTCTACAAGACAAATACTTGTTCATAGTTACTTTTCATTCTCAGAACACTGCAAGGTAGGTATTATTGATGCTATTTTTTTCTGAATCAGGCTCAAAAGTAAAAGGCTTTTTCCTAAGAAATATGAGAGAGCATGATTAAGGTCTAATCCAGCTCTGCCTGAATGTAAAATTCATATTGGACCACAAACTTCAGTTTGAACTTTAGGACTGCCATGAATTTTCTGAAAATTGAGGGTCAATTTTGATGGGAGATGACCACCCTGAATAGATTCTCCCAGGAATCCCAGTGGGATCTCATTGTCCCAGAACGTTGGAAAGACCTTTACAAATGACAATCCTACCACCCTAGCTTCAGAGGAAGACAAGCCCAGATAAGGGAAAAGATTATGACTCAGTGGCAGAGCCAGTACTTGAATCCCATCCTCCTGACCCCTGGGCCACTGTATCTCTTGTTTACAAGCCTCCTAGGAGAGCAGCAACCACCCTGAGCATCATGGAAGAGTTGTAGCTCACTGAACCCCTCCTCTTTTCAAATATCTCTGCAAGGAGTTAACTAAGCTCCTCTGGAGGGAAATGAATGGTTTCTAGAACTAGGTACTCATTTTGTTGTTGTTGTTGTTACTGATACTGGGGTTTGAACTCAGAGCCTCACACTTGGTAAGCAGGCACTCTACCAGTTGAAGTTCCTTGACTGCATTTTCAGATAGGATCTCACATGTTTGCCCAGGCTGGCTGTAGACAGCCGTCCCATCAAATGGATGGGATGACAGATGTATAGCATCACATCTGACTTGTTTGTTGAGATGCAGTTTCACTACTCCACCCCCACTCCTCCTCCTCAGTTAGGCTGGCTTTGAATCCCCAACCTCCCAATCTTTGCCTCCTGAGCACTTGGAATTACAGATTTGAGCCATGGTATTCAGCATTAGCTGCTTCTTAATCAGTATTTGCTAAATGAGATTCCCTACTTGATTTTGAATCTTGATTCTATCACTTAGAGGTTCTGTTCTTGCAACCAGAGACAAACCTTTCTGATAAAAATAATCATATTGTTGTCTGGAAATGCAGAAGACAGAAGATATGATGGTCGAGACAAGCCCTGTTAGGCCCTGAGAGCTGCACCTGTCCTGCCATGGGACAGCAGTATTGCTCCAGCCTGCCTCGGTGGTTCCTCAGTGTCTCTAAGGTCCTATCCTGAATCTTAGCTTGGATCTTGTGTTTACAGACATTGGGTTCACTATTCTCATTTGCCTCCTTTGTAGCTTCCTTCTTGGCCTTCTTCAGTACCATGAGAACTGCTGACATTTTCTGCTCAATGGCCTTTCAGCTTTGCCCTCTCTAAGGTCAAATCCAAACTACGCCAGCATCATTGAGTGGCATTTGGAGGAGAGTTAGAATGAAAGGTTTGGGATTCTCCAAGAATACGCTTTCCCACTTCTGTTACTTTTCCAGAAAAAGTTGCTGTTTCTAGATTTTTTTTTTTAAAGCCCTCTGTAGTTTCATAGCTGATTGTGATAAATCTCTCAGGAATTAATGCCTATCTAACATTAGACCAATTGCCTAGAAATCATGACACTTATAAGAAACAGTCATCTCTTTATTGGAATGAAAACAAAGCATTCCAGAACCGATTTAAAATATATTCTTTTTAATTTTTAGAGGAAAAGAATTCTTTAAAGAGAATTGTCAACGATCAAAACTGGTTGATAAATCATACATGTAACTATGTAATTAAACATCTCCATTCAGAGACCTGCAATTAGAGCTCTTCGTCTACTTATTCGTAATGAATCATTCTTGCTAATATGCTAAGGAAGAGGAGAGTCAGAAAGAGAATTTTAATTTGAACTTTTCCATAACTTGGATCAAGAGGCAGTGGAAGAAGGATGTTGAGTCTACAGACAGGAGAGCTGGGTTCTAATTGTTCCAGTTGTTTCTTATTCACTGGGCTTTTGCCAAATCACTAAGCCTACCTCGACCTTTGTTTGCTCAGCTCTAAAGCAGAACGGTAAGAGCAACTCCAGACTATGATACTGAAGTCGTAATGAAAAGGGATGTGGTAAATTTTAAAGCATCGTGAGGTTCTGACGCTTGCTAAGGTATTGTGCCTTCTTTCTGTCTCTTAGCAGGTCAGGCCCTCTGTCGGTGGTAGGAGGAAAAGGCTTTAGTGTACAACATCAGCCATTGTGTAGCTAGCAAGAGAAATAAGGAGCCAGGGGCTTTGTTGACTATGAAATCACTGGAGGATCTGATGCAGACACCAGGAATGTATTAAGAGAACAGTCACGTGCTAAAAGGGTTAGGGCTTGGTGCAGGCCAGAGGCAGAGGCTCACAGGAGGTGTGACAGATGCTGGGGTGGTGGCTTTGTAGGTTCACATTTTTTTAAGAGATACTGCCCATTTGGACTTGCAGTGGTCACAGGGGATTGTGACAAGGACTTTGGGAGTTTGCAGGGTTCTGTTCTGAATCTCAGTATGAGGTCAGAGGCTAGGAATTGGGGCTTGAGTTCCAACAGAGTATCAGAGCCGGGACATACCTACAGATCATCTGACCGAAAAGGACCTTCCTCAGACTGTGGCTGGATGGCAGCATCAGGACCACCAGGAAACTGGCTAGCAATGCAAACATCCTCCCACCCTGCCACCAACCTTCCCAGTCAGCATTTCAGGCTTCTGCAATCTGTGGTTACACAAGCCCTCAGGTGACTTTAATGAATATCACAACCCTCATCCAGCCTCATGTTGTACAGCCTTGGGAGACTCTGAGCTGGGACCTGGCACACAGTAAACAGCATGTCCTCAAGCAACAGTGTTGATTCTATAACCCGAATTTGACTTTCTGGCTTCTGCTTGTCCTGTGACACCACATTATGTAGTGAGTCTGAAAACTCCAGGCTGCCTGGAAGTGCTGTTCTTCTCTTCTCTTCCAGCAACAACTGCTTCTGTTGCAATTGTTGGGCTGGGTTTTCAAGTGGATGGTGACATAGATCTCTCTGGTGGTGACAGAGGTTCAGTGCAATTGAATTTAGGTGACTTCAGGGTGCCATCCAAAAGAGAGTTGTGTTCTGAGGGATACAACCAGATGCCCCAGAGAAGAGAACTTAGTTGTGATAGTCATACTTGCCCTTTTAACTATCAGCAAAATCCAGTGTAAACCCAGGTACAGTCTACTTTTTTTTATGCCTTACTTTCTCCATCTGTAAAGTTGAAATTAGTGTGATTTTTCCCCCATTGATAATTGACAGAAACAGGATAATTATAAGGTAAGAGCCTCATAAAAAAGATTCTTGGCTATTAAAATTTAGTTTCATTTATTTTTGTGATGACAAATGTAATTCACATTACATAATGCCTTTAGAAAACTTTAGAAGAACATAAAATAGAACATTCAAAAATCACTCAGAATGTTGTTACTCAGAGAAGATCACTATTGATGGTTGATGAATTCTCTTCTGATGTGGAATTTGGATGAAAACAGTGTGGAATCAAAGATATCATCTGTGATCCTGGTGTTGGTGGCTGACACTTGTGCTCCTAGCTATTAATATACTCAGATCCGAAAGATCACGATTCAAGACAGATTCAAGTCAGGCCAGAAAAGTGTGCAAAAAGCAGAGCTGGAAGCCTGGCTCAAGTTGGAGAGGGCCATCCAAATGTATTCTAGCTGCTTCTAAATGTATTCTAGTCTTTGGTTAGATTATGTTGTTTTTTTTTTTTTTTTTGCCAGTCCTGGGGCCTGAACTCTGGGCCTGGGCGCTGTCCCTCAGCTCTTCAGCTGAAGGCGAGCGCTCTACTGCTTGAGCCACAGCATCACTTCCGGCTTTTTCTGTTTATGTGGTGCTGAGGAATCGAACCCAGGGCCTCATGCATGCAAGGCAAGCACTCTACCACTGAGCCACCTTCCCAGCCCCGGTTAGATTATGTTTAAACGTAGGCTGGGACATATATCTGGAAAGAAATAGGTAATTGTACATACTTTATAAACTGATTTGGAAATCGAGTGGTTGCTGGGGAGCTGATGCAGCTGTTCCCTGAGGTAGAGATGGTAGATGCAAGTCCCCCCAGTCCAGCTCCTGTGGTTGAGGTGGAACTGAGGCTTCAGGGGCAGGTTTCCAGAAGCGTCCTAGCTGTCTGTAGTCTGAGGAAGAGGCTGTTGAGATGATGCGGTCATTAATATCCTGGTCTTACATGTTTGTTGTTGCTTGTTTTCTTGATGATACTCATTCTGAATGAGGTGAAATCTGAATAGAGTTTTGGTTTTAATCTCCATAATGGTTAGAGATGTGAAACATTTTTTCATGTATTTACTGCCTAATTTTATCATTTCTTTTAAAAATGTTTATTTCAGTTGCCCATTTTATCTATCTATCTATCCATCCATCCAAGAGGGAGAGAGAGAGTATGTGTGTGTGCTAGGCAGGTACTCTTCTTCTTCTTTTTTTTTTGGGGGTCCTGTCATGGGGCCTGAACTCTGGGCCTGGGCGCTGTTCCTCAGCTCTTCAGCTCAAGGCTAGCGCTCTACCACTTGAGCCACAGCGCCACTTCCGGCTTTTTATTTCCTGCTCATGTGGTGCTGAGGAATCGAACCCAGGGCCTCATGCATGCAAGGCAAGCACTCTACCACTGAGCCACCTTCCCAGCCCCAGTACTCTACTTCTTGAATCAGGCTTCTAGCCTCTTTTTGCATTGGTTATTTTCAAGCTAGGATCTTGCTTTATGCTCCATTGTAACCTGGACTACAATGCTACCTATACATCCTTGTGTCACTAGTGATGGCAGTCACACACCACTGTACTCAACCATTGTGCTGTTCCCCATCACCTAGGATGACAAATGGGCTCTACCACACAGCCATAGGTTGAGATACAGTCCCATGAACATTTTGCCTTTGATGGCCTCAAACTTCAGTCTTCTAATCTCTACTTCCCAAGTAGCTAGGATTATAGGCTTGAACCACCACAGCTGGCAAGATTGTTTGTGTGTGTTTATTTTTTGAACTTTTAATATATCCTGGATATTAATCCTTTATCTGATGAATAGCTAGCGGAGATTTTTCTCCCATTCTAAAGGTTATCTCTTCACTCTGATTTTTGCTTTCTTTGCTATGTCGAAGTTTTTACTTCAATATAATGCTTTTGTCAGTTCTTGTTGTTATACTGTGAACCTTTTAGGTACTATTGTGCTGTTGAGATTTCTGAATTACAGGATGCGTTTCTGTCCCTGAAGAGTTGGCTGTATAATTGGGGACCTGATGTATTCACATAGATATATCACTACCAAATATGACACCTTCAGAGTAGGATTTCCATGGCTTTAAGTGTTGTTGTGGGTTTTGGTAATCTTGGGCAGCTTCCTGGGCAGGGAGGTAGATCTGGGCTGAGCTTGGGGAAGTGGGCAGCATGTAGTAGTGAAGTCCTGAGGTTGGGAGGGTGGCATGTGGTGTGTGTGTGTGTGTGTGTTGAGGGAGGGCAATGAGCCTGGCTGGAATCTAATCTAACTCCTGCAACTCCCATAGAGAGTCAGACATACTAGACTGGTCCTTCAGGAATTAGGATTATTTTGTGCCAGTACTGGGGCTTGAACTCAGGGCTTTATGCTCTTGCTTAGCTTTTTTGCTCAGGGCTGGTGCCCTACCACTTGATCCACAGCTCCACTTTCGGCTTCTTGCTAGTTAATTAGAGATAAGTGTCTTTCCGATTTGTCTCACTTGGCTGGCTTTGAATTATGATCCTCAGATCTCAGCCTCCTAAATATTTAGGATTATACATGTGAGCACCAGCGTCTGTCTACTTTGAGATTATTAATAGCAAGTAATTTGGAAGCTGTTGGTGACAAATAATTTTTATTGGTAATTACAAATTCATAGACAGTTACTATTATCAAGTTAAGGGTTAAAGCTTTCAGTGAATTCCACAGCTGCCTCTTGTCCTGTCTCCATAACTGTATGATGGAGGTCTTCTTATTCCCACCTTATGTGGGAAGCAGAGGTCTGTTGTGACTACAGGGCTAGGCAGGACCAGGAGTCAAGTGCACAAGCGCGCGCACACACCCACCCACCCACACACACCCACACCCACACCCCCCCCACACACACACAATGTACTTGCATGACAATACTCCTAACTGTCTGATCTGTGTCGTAATTATTAGGGTACAACAGTAGTGTTTCACCCCTCAGAACTGCTTCTCAGCTTATGTTTGCTCAAAATACGCCTCCTAGGCTAGGAATGGAAACTCTCAAAGCCCATAACTGGTAAGACAAAACTCATGTAAAAAAAAACTCGGATGACTTTGTTCTTATTTTGTTTCCATATGGTTTATTATTAGGTTCTATTTCTATTTGATAAAAAAAAAAGAAAAAGAAAAAAAGGAAAGAAAACGAAATAAACAAAGGCTTCAATTTTAAAAATTATTCTTCCAAAATAGCCCCGAGGAGGCAGGTGACAATACATTCAGGGATGTAGAGATGGGTCGCCTTGTCCTTTAATCAGATAATAGATGCGGCTGAAAAGGTAAAGGGTGCAGGGCCAGTAACGCTGAGCCACTCACCCATTGATGACTCAGGGATCTGTGGAGGTAAGTCCCATTAATGTTAATGGAAGTCACAAGTGTAATTCCTTCTTTTTCATCACTGAGAGAATGGAGCTTTATACTCCTGGGGTAATTATCGTACTGGCCCTGTTAAGTTTTCTCAGTTAACTTTTTCACCTGCCTTTCCTGCTTGGACCCTTAAGAAAGGAGCTGAATTCTTCTGTTCAAAAAGGAAAATTGCCAAAATATCTGAGAGGTGAAACAAATGTAACCAGATCCACTTGGTAGAGGGAAAGAAAGCAAGAGAACACTGGGACAGGAAGCTCAGGGGGTCCACGCCTGCTAATTTTCCCATCCCAGGAAGCATGCCATGGTTTGGATTTTCTAACAATACAGAGCTTTTCACTGGCAGCCCATTTCCTCAGGTATTTGAAGTGAGAGGAAGAGAAGTCCCTGAATGCTGGGTGGAATTAATTTTAGTGTGCGAGAATCAGGTAGTAATGCCTCAGCTTTTGCAGGGTCTAATAAAGAATTAATCTTGTTCTCTGCCTAAGGGAAGTGTTTTGGTATCTGAGATTTACTTTACAAGAATCAGAAGGAAGCGTTATGTTTCCATCCATTTGGGGTGGAGCATTTACCTGTTACACCAGGTGCTCTGGTTAGAGCATAGAGCAAGTCATCATCCGGGTCTTTCTTTTGCGTGTGGCTATTTTGAGGCTGAAGTCCAGGGCTCCACACATATTAGACAAGTGTTCTCTCTCCATCCTAGACCTTAGGATCGGGCACTGCCTGTTGCCTAGCTGGAGGAAGAAAGCTGGCCTACTAGTCTTGCTATGTAAACAAGTCTTTCTCTTTCTTTCTTTCTTTCTTTCCTCTCTTTCTCTTTCTTTCTTTCTTTCTTTCTTTTTCTTTCCTTCTTTTCCTTCTTTCTCTCTCTTCCTCCCCTCTCCTCTCCCCCCTCTTTCTCCCCTTTCTCTCTCCCTCTCCCTTCTGTTTTATGCCAATCCTAGGGTTTGAACACAGTGTCTGGGTACTATCCCTGAGCTTTTGTGCTCAAGGCTAGCACTGTACCACTTGAGTCACAGCTCCAGTTCTGACCTTTTTTGGTGTTTAATTGGAGATAAGAATTTCATAGACTTTCCTTCCTGAGCTGGGTTTGAACCATGATCCTCAGATCTCAGCCTCCCTGAGTAGATAGGATTACAGATTACAGGTGCGACACACCTGCTTCTGTTGACAAGTCGTTTTTAAAATGAAAGACTTCTCATTTAAAACGAGAGGCTTCCCCAAAGCCACCATTTCTGGGTAGCTTTACTTCCACCATTTAAAAATAGTTGTTTTTGTTTTTGTTTTGCCTACTGGGGAGGCAGAGGCCAACAGGATAGGAGCTCAAGACCAGCCCAGGCAAAAAGTTAGTAACACCTCATTCACAAGCAATAGCTGGACATGGAGCTGTGCACCAGTTATCCCAGATAGATGGGAGGATCTCCTAAAAGACCTGTGTAGGCAAAAATGTGAGGCGTCTTCAAAAAAATAACAGTGGCCTGAGAATGTGGCTCAAGTGGTAGAGTGCCTGCCTGGCAAGCATGAAGCCTTGAGTTCATATCCCAGTACCTATATATTTTGTAATTGTAAGTAGGAGAAAGGTGCACTTTGACAGGATGTTATTTTCGGAATTTATGACCTGCCTTGAACTTCCTTTATAATCGCCTAACTCAGCCCAGTACTTATTACAGAATCTAGAGTGAAGTTAAGTGTTTTCAACCAGTCAATGTTCCTTTAGATTTCTTTTACCCCAAAACCCTATTCTACCCTTGGAACACTGTGCCACTCTACCAACAAGCCCCTGTTTTGTCTTCCTGGAAGCTTGCAGAATAGTTCAGCTCCATTTTTTTTTTTTTAGTTGAGAATTCTTCACTGGTTTCTCGGAATTAAGAATTGAGATATTTTTCTTGGGCAGACATTCCCATCCTAGGGACACCAATACTGTGGATTCCAGAGCCAATAGCTGTTCATTTTCCAACTGTTCATTGTCCCTTGGATGTTGAACCATATGCTTCCAACTTGGGTTACTTCCTGAAGGCTTGTCACAGAAGACCGTTAGTCTATCCTTTTGTCTTTCAAGTATTCACAGCTAGGTTACTGGTGCATGTAGCTGCCTATTGCTGAAGCCCCATTCAGAGTAACTGTCAAAGTTTGGAGAAGACCCAGGTACAATGTTATGCAAGCTATTATCTCCAAAATAGCCTAGTACAGTGAAAAGAAAATCAGTGAGGATTTGGAAGACCTGAATTTGAGCAACTGTCAGCCATGGACGCTCCTTGTTTCAAAATCCTATCCATTTTTTACTGTGTTACGACCAACTTGATCCTCAAGTGTGAGTCTCAGTGTGCCACTTGAAGTTCTTCAGTGGTTTTACAATCTCCCTAGATGCCAGCCTAAAACCCCACGTCCTGCTGAGGCCCAAAAGGCCCTCTGGGATGTGAGATCATCCCGCCTACGCTCATCCTTACCACCTTGTTCTGTGTTACGCACTGCCTTGATTCGTTGTGGTTTGTCCCCTAGAGGTTCCTTTGTTAAAAACTCGATCCCTAGACTAGTGATATTAATGGGTGTTAGGCCTTTAAGGAGCCTAGTGGAAGGTGATGTACTGAGCCCTCTTTTGGCTCTGGCTCCCTGACTGCTCTGTGCTCCCTTCCTGAGGCCTCACAAGCACCAGAGGGAAGCCAGTGGCCTCCTTGAACTTCAGATGCTTGGTTGCTCAGATTTGCTTAGCAAACTGAATCTCTAGGAGTTCCAGCTCAGTAACAAAAGCTCTGAAAACCTTTTCCATTATCCACCCTTGGTAAGTGAACAGCAGCCAAACTGAATCCTATGCCTTGGCAAGACACATAATCCCAGTTTGTGCTTAGTTTTGAGAACTGGAAATCACACCTAGGGGATGTCATTCAGAGCATGGAGAATACTTGGTAAGTGATTACTAGCTATACACTCCACGCCAGCCTGTGCATATTTTGTTTTTGTTTTTGTTTTTTGTTTTGTCAGTCATGAGGCTTGAACTCTGGGCCTGGGTGCTGTCCCTCAGCTCTTCAGCTCAAGGCTAGTGCTCTAATACTTGAGCCACAGTGCCACTTCCAGTTTTCGGGTGGTTAATTGGTAATAAGAGCCTCACAGACTTTTCTGCTGGGGTAGCTTTGAACCATGATCCTCAGATCTCAGCCTCCTGAGTAGCCAGGATTACAGGCGTGAACCACTGGTGCCCAGCCTTGTTTTTTTCTTTTCTTTTTTTAGGTAAAAATCTCACTATGTAACCTAAGCTGGCCTTGACTTGTGTTCCTTCTGCCTCATCTTCCATAGTGCTGGGATTACATACCAGCCTGTGCTCTGGAGATATGCTTAGCTGTGGGAACCCTAGGGCTGCTTGGCTGCTTGGGGAAAACACCGACCATGTGATTACTGAGTGTCTGGCCTTCTGCAGTAATCTTGTCAAAAGATGGGAAGAGACCCTGTATTTATTCATCTTACAGCTTCCTGATAGGGCCTGTTATTTACCTCTTGGAATATATGTATCCTTTTGATCCTCTTAAGCTAGCCCAGGACAATCTGACCCTATCAAAGTGGAAATCCTATGAAAGGGGAGACATCGTTGGCTTAGACATGTCTGTCAGTTAAACTCATTCCTTAACCCATGGGGGTAGTTAGAATATTAATTATTTAATAAACAATATTCTGAGATATTACTACATCGGCATTTCTTCATCCATCACCCCAGTATCTGAAGGATGGAACTGGCACTTAGCTTTTCTGTGTCTCTTTCCATGCTGTTTATATGTAGGACCAACTACACTCAGGCTGGCTATGCAGAGATTGGTGCTCACAGTATGGACCTCAAGCCTGAAAAATGGTTTTAGTTCAATTGTTTGAAGTGACTGCTGTCAGTGAAGGAAAAGAAGAGTAAGGACATGTATATTCATTGACCATTTGTGTCAGAATTTTGCAAATGTGCCTGTAAAGGTTGGCTAAAAAGGCTAGGGTCTGGGGTCACACAGTCTCAATGATTCAATTCTGCCATTATAGCATGAAAACAGCCATAGATCACACATAAATCAGTGATTTATATAGCTGCATTCCAATAAAACTTTATTTGTAAAGGTGTGGGAGAGTGGAGGAGTGCTTGCTTAGTATACTCAAAGCCTGAGAAATCAGGGCAAAACAGGGATAGGTTCCAGACACAAGTCTGGAATCCCAGGATTTGGGAGGCAGAGACAGGAAGATCACAGTCTGAGTCAGCTTGGCCAAAACTAGTGAACCTCTATCTGAAAAACAAACTAGAAGCAAAAGCAGAGGATGAACTTCATGGGAGAGCACTTGCCAAGCAAGCACAAGACATGGCGTTCAATCCCTAGTATTGCCAAAAGTAACTAATATAAAGTGAAAGGAAAGATAAGGGGTTGGAGGAATGGCTCCATTAATAAAACACCAGCCAATGAGTGAAAGTGTCAGGTACCAAGTTCAAGTCCTGGTTTCAGACAAGAAAAACAAAACAAAACCACAAAACAAGTCGCTTTAATGGACACTCATTGTCTCCCCATCTGTATTTACTCTATTGAGGGTCAGTTACTTATCAATTGTTATGGGAGAGGTAAAGTAACTTCTCAGGAGCACTCAGCTTGGTAAGGGACAGAGTTGGATTTGTAATTTAGGCTTCAAAGATTAGAGAAAGGAAATGGTCAATAATGTTTAATTCAACCAATACTCACTGAGCATTTACCATATGCTAACACTAATGTCGGACGTTTGAAAATACTAGCATCTTTATATGTCACTTATCTCTAGTTCCTAGGAGGATTTTAAAGTCATTTGGAGCCAGGCCCCGGTGGCTCACACCTGTAATCCTTGCTACTCAGGAGACTGAGATCTGAGGACCACGGTTCAAAGCTAGCCTGGGCAGGAAAGTTTGTGAGAGTATTATCTCCAGTTAATCATTAGAAAAACAGAAGTGGTGCTGTGGCTCAAGTAGTAGAGCACTTGCCTTGAGCTGAAGAGCTGAGGACAGTGTCCAGGCCCAGAGTTCAAGCCCCACAACCGACCAAAAAAGTCATTTGGAGAGGTATCATTGTGGTGTGAGAGAATGTGAGTTTTAGACTCAGACAGGACTTGAACCCCACTGTATAGCAAGGTTGTGAATTGAGATGGGTATTTTATTTTATTTTATTTTTTTGTTGGTCGTGGTGCTTGAACTCTGGGCCTGGGCACTGTCCTTCAGTTCTTCAGCTCAAGGGAACACTCTACCCCTTGAGCCACAGCGCCACTTCTGGTTTTCTGAGTGGTTTACTGGAGATAAGAGTTTCATGGACTTTCCTGCCCAGGCTGGCTTTTAACCATGATCCTCGGATTTCAGCCTTCTGAGTAGCTAGGATTACAGGTGCAAGCTACCAGCACCCAGCTTGAGATGGTTATTTACAATCTAACTGGAGATGAAGTAGTTTGGTAGAAGCTAGGTCTTTACTAAGTTAATCTTCAATGATTTTTTCCATTTGAAGGGATGCACTCATATTCAGAGTACTTGAATATGCTCAATGGTGACAAGTATGGACATTTTTTTTTTTAATGCCATGCAACACTTTTAATGGCTTGTGAGAAAGAAGTTCATGACTCATCCAGGACCATGGTTGTTTGGAGAACTGTCTTTAAGGTTTCAGTACACTGTGGAGGTTCTATTTTGATGAAGGGTATCTCTCGATCCATAGTCTAGGTCATTTAACTACTCAAGTGTCTCTTAGAAGCACAATAGATCTGCTGTCTACCCATTTTCATGACTGTCCAGTTATGAGGACCCTGGCATCAGGCATGAAGCACTTCTCCCTAGATTGTTCTCTCTAAAGGCCCTTGACTCTCTCAGCCTCATCCACATCTGCTAACGGAGGAACTTCAGAAATTAGAAAAAATTCAAAGTAATGTAATTAAAAGTATATCTATTCTGGATCTTGGTTGAAAAATTTGCATTGTATGCAGTTTTGGTCATCCACAATCTCCATTTCTTTCTGCTTTTATCAGATGAAAGACAAGGTCCTTTGGCCCTAGAAGTTGATCTGTGAACTGTGTCAAAAACTTCACAACCTCACAATGGTCCATCATGCATTCCATTAGCATAATTTACCACCCAAGGTGCAAATGTGTAATCTCTAAATGAGCACAGGGTATAGATAGTATTTACAGTGTGTTAAGTGATTGTTGGTTTGACAGGTAGTAGAGAATTTTAAGTTTATGGTAAGAATTACTACTCTTTTTACCTTTTCTGCCAGCAACTGGGGGTTGGCATACAACTTTAAATGAAGCCATTTGAGTTGGGTACTGTACATCAACATCAACGAATGAGACCAAGCTATTCTAGCAGAGTCCTTGGGGGTCCCTTGGACCTCCCTATAGGATAGAAATCTGATTTTCATAAGCACACCAGTTTAGTTAGAATGGGTAAAACAATGTTACAACTAGTCAAGTCCAATTTCCAGGTTTCTGAGAAACAGTTTATGAACTCAAGCAATAAATGGAGAATATAAGAGTATCTCTCTCTCTCTCTGTTTCTGTGTGTGTGTGTGTGTGTGTGTGTGCGCGCACGCGCGCGCACGCGTTTGCGTGTGTAGCCTGGGTGTCTGGAGGACTTACTTCACTGGTATGAAAGCTTTGTAGGATTTCTCTAGGATCACCATGATGATCTTCCTCTTTTTTAATTCCCGAATTTAAAATGTGTTGGAATGTCTGCCGGCCTTTCACTCCCTCCTCAATGGACCCTTTAGTTTTTCACTCCAAGGTGTCCTTCTTCAGGGTGCCAGGTCAGGCTACCAAAACAGCTTCTAGGAGGGGATTAGGACCAATTAACATCTTTGTACACAAAAGCCACTGGCAGCTGAACAGGCAGCCCGGTGGCGGCTTCGTTGCTGCATTTTAAATAGGGGCCTTCTGTACTTGGGTTCAAGTAGGAAGAGGTGGGGAAAGTTTTTATTTATAATTGGAAATGCTGTTTTTTGGATAAAGTCTAATGAAAAGCAAAGCCCAGCTCAGAAGGATCTAAGAAACGCCATTTGCACGTTGGTCTGTATTGTCTGGGGTTCTAAGGCGGGTGTTCTCACAATGGAAACCCCTTTCTTGGCACATACTAGGATCCAGTGATGTTGGTTCCCTTAACAATTTTGTCCTCACATTCCTCTTGTTCTGTGTGTTTTGTTTTGTTTTGTTGAAAAAAAAAAAAAAGTTCAGCTGGATCTCAAGAAACAAAAAGGAGCTGCCCCAGATGATACATGGTCTTAAAAGCCAGTGGTCTTTTCATGAGAAACCTGTCATAAGGATACATGTACCACAAAATCTTTGTTTGGGGCAAAATAAAGTAGAGAGAGGCATTGTGTGAAATGTGTTTGTTTCTGGACCCTTTGGGTTGAGAGGGGTCGGTATTTTGTTTTAGGGTAGTAGTTGTCATTTCAGCACCATCCTCAAATTGTTTTTACTTCTTCCTGATAGACATAGTGTATCTTGTTTTTCAGAAACACTGGGATCAATAAAGATGTTAGAGTTAAACAGATTTTTTTTTGTGCCTCAAGTAATTGGGCAGAGTCTTAAAATGCATTCTGACTGGAATCTCTTAAGAAGAATGTTGTTAAGATGTAACAGGACCTGTGTCTGTAGTTGGGTGATGAGTTTTCAAATACATTTTAAAGCTCAAGGGCAAAGTAGGAGAGTTTTTGGTTTTTAAACCCATTTGGTATTATGACTCTCAGCTGCCTCGATTATAAGGCATGGATGGAAGGAAAGTTCTAGAAGCTGAAATGCTACTTTCAGAATCTTATCCAAAACACAACAGTAGGAATCCACGGAGGGACTTAATAACCTGAAAATAGAAATTAATTAGTAGGTGGTAGGTCCTAAGAAGGATCACATATTTACTGAGCCAAGGTAGGAAGTAAGAAAACGAAATATTTGATTTTCTCTTTTGTTATATATTTTGTTTTATGGAAAGAAACCAGGAAGAGAATAATATGCATTTCTCTTTCAATGGCTCGAATGGAAAAAAAATTTTTTTTTGAAAAAAAAAAGTCAGTCTCCTGGTCTCTAATCTAAATTATGGTCATTTTCAGTTTCCTGGGTTTTATACATAGCTCTAGATTCTTCTTAGGGAGATATTTTCGAAGCAAACCTTAATACAGTCTCAATGTGTGGTTCCCCCCCTGGGTTCTGGCTTCAGATACTGTATTGTGAGTCCTTAGACATGTTGAGTCCCCCTAATGTTAAATGGTAATTGCAGAAGTATATAGGTAGGGATGGAAACATTGTTATATTTTGTTCATTTTTCACACTTGAGCAGTTACCCTTTTCTCCCTCTTGCTGGATGCTTATTAGGGTATGAAATGCAGGTGTGTGGGAAATGGCTAGCGGACATTGACAGGTTATTTTGTTGGTCCCTGCCTAATTAGTAGCATAGTGGATGCACCCTGCTAGGCTTTAGTGTAGGGACAGCAGAGCTGGTCTGTTCTAATTTCCTCACGGCTTTGAGAGATTGACGGTTTACACAAAAAGCCAAGGCCCGAAGGAGGCCTGTGGTAACAATGAGCCTTCTTGCTTGTAGACACCACAGATGTGAGAGAGAGCTAGCTAGAAACAATTGGCTGACACTGTCTAATTGTCTCCTATGTCAGCGTCATTAATGTTTTCCCATGTAAAACTGAGAAGGCCAAGGTTGCCTCCTCCCTTTATTTCCAGGCACATGATTATGTAACTTACCGAGATTCAGATTAAGTGTTAATTGTATTTGTGCAATAAAGAAACTGAAGCTACCTTGGATGGAATGAATATGTGCTTAATTAATTTTGACGGCTTTTATCTTCATTACCTTTTGAATAATCCTTATCAGAATGAATAACGTGGGTGTCCCCCTTACGCCCCCCCCCCACTGGTAATGAAAAATCACAACTCTCTTTATGATAATATAGATTTACACTTCTTTCTGAGTTCACACCAGAGAAAGTAATGATGAGATTTTCTGATATTTGGGAAGCTTCCACGAGTATGTGAAGCGAGAATGGGATGTCCACAGAGTGTTTTAAAGGATCAACTCTGTTGTAGAAAGGAGAGACAGGAAAGTACAAGGCCACCCTGTGAAACGCCAAACTTGTGAAATGGTTTGAAGCATTTCTTCTGAGGAGGAGAAACCTAGAGAAATTGAAACCCTAGGAAAAATGAAAGATTAGACTGGAGTTCAACTTTTTTTTTTTTTTTGATAAGGGCTGGGGCCACAGCTCTTCTAGCTGGCCCTCTGTGGCCTCGAATCTGCCAAAGCTGACCTATTTCTTAGGTCTCCCAGGGGCAGCATCTTTAATCCAGCCTAGTGGTGTGGCATGCCACAATAGTGGCAGAGCCACAGAGCTGGGCCTGGGAGAAAGGCTGTCTGATTTCTTTATTATCTGGACAACTCTTGGATCAAGGAAGCTCTCGTATCCTAATTCTAAATTCAGGTAAAATACATCCAATTTGGGATTGGGAGGCATAGCAAATGCTTAGCATGCATGAGGCCCTGGTTCAGTTTCCAGCCCTGCTCCCCCCATACCCACTTGTGCACCCACACAAGCACATACATACACAATTTGATTTTCAAAAATAATCTCTTTGAGCCAGGCACTGGTGGCTCACACCTGTAACCCTCGCTCCTCAAGAGACGGACAGCCTAGGATCTCGATTTGAAAACATCTGTGAGGTTCTTTATCTCCAATTAACCACCAAAAGCCAGAAGTGGGGTTGTGGTTCAAGTGGTGGAGTGCTAGCTTTGAACATAAAAGTTAAAGAACAATGCCCAAGCTGAGTTCAAGCCTCAGCACCAGCACATGCCCCCCCCCCCCCCGCCCCCAACCCCTCACACACACACACACACAGAGCTCTTTGGATAGTTTCCTTCAAAAATAATTTTTCCCAGGAAAGCTCCACTTAGCCTCTGAACCTTTCAATTTTCCAGTTTTGTTACCTGAACACACAGTACTGTTGACAGGAACTGCTGGCCTTTGAGCTGGGATACATATATATGTGACTGTTTGGTTTTTCTATAGACCTTCCTTCCTTGGACCATGGTGCCAGGAAGCAACATGTGGTGAAGGCCTGGCATGTTTGGCCCAATCAGTTGTCCACTGTGGTTTCATAGAGATACATGACCAAAGATAGCCTGGGGTCATGGAAGTATGCACAGCCTTTAGGGGTAGGCGTGCATTTCAATCCATCCTCAGCCATTCTTAGCTGAGAGTTCAGCCCTTGCCTTTCCGAGTCTCAGTTTCTTCCTATTCAAAAGAGATATTGATAATGCTTTGCATAGTGGTCAGTAACAATAGTGACTAGGATGTGCTGGGCCAGGACCATCTGGTGGCCCCCAGATTATTTTAAGGGGGGAGCTGTTGCCCACTGAACTATATCTGCCTTGGGCCCCAGTCCTCTAAGGTTTCCAGTTGTGTCCCTGGGAACACGCGACTCAGTCTGGCAATGCTTATTTCTCACATGAAACATGGAGGTGAAATGACACATCCTCATCATGTTTCTGTGAGGACTAAGGGAGCCAACAATTCTAATGCTAATAATAATAATAGACATAGTGATTACTACGGACATTTATTGAAGGGGACTCAGTAATCAGCACTGTGGTAATTTTCTTTGTATTACCTCATTTAATGCATTCCACACAATCTGAAACATAATAAACATTTTGTACATATTTGCTGTTATTGTTGCACTTATTGAACTCAGGACCTGGCACTTGCTAGGTGGGTGCTCTACCACTTGAACCATGCCTCCAGCCTTCTTGTTGCATTTATGTATTTATTTATTTTATTTCTGTTGGTTGTGGGGCTTAAACTCAGGATCTAGGTACTGTCCCTGAACATCTTTGTACTCAAGGCTGGAGCTCTACCAACTGAGTCACAGCCCCTCTTCTGGTTTTTTGGGTGGTTAACTAGAGATAAGAGTCTCACAAGGACTTTTCTGCCTTGGCTGGTTTCAAACCACGATCCTCAGATCTCAGCCTCCTGAGTAGCTAGGCTTATAGGCGTGGGCCATTGGTGCCCGGCTTTGTTGCATTTGTTCTTGAGCTTCAAGTGTTGCTAAATTTTAGCTCAGTCAAATTCTTCATGAGTCTCTGTTAAGGAACCCAGATGAAACAATTCCGCAGCCAGGCATTGCTTATCTAGGATATTAAAAAAAAAAGTCTTACATCTGAAACCAACCATTTCTTTTAAAGCCTTTAGTCTTAGTCCCCTTTATCTACCCCTCCTGGTTTTTTTTTTTTAAATAAAATTCTGTTCTCTAAAGACATCATCAGAATGACACCCTGAATAAATCCATCCTTCTTCAGAAAATGGTAATTGCCCATGTCGATTTAGTCTGGCATATAAGCCGTCTGCATGAGCCTTTCTCTCAATGCCCTGGACCAGCTGGGCACGGCTGCCTTGTGATTGGCAGATCCTTCTACACTGGGTGCAGCCAGATGGGCCTAGAAAATGCCCTCCTCTCCCCTTTGTCTGCTTTGGCTTAACTTGCTTCAAGAGGGAATAAAGTTTTGCAGTTTTTAAACACTGGGCCTACATTTGTGCAGGTTGGTTTGTTTTAAAGGTAAAGAGACACGTTATTCCTGCAGGTTAATCCAACGCTCTCATTTGTTTAAAATTCTAGATGCAGGATATGGGAGGGCGGGAGCCAGAGGATCATAGCCCTTCACATGCAATGGCAGGATGGTTTCCGGTAGGCTGCTCTGGTTACCCAAACGAGGACCAAGGGCCAAGCCACCAGCCAACATTATGCTCACTTCCTTTCTCAGGGTCACTTAAACTAATGGTTTCAAATCAGAACAGAAAATGTTCCCTAAAGGTCAGTCATACGTATGTTACTGACACGAGTATAGAAAGTACAACTGTGAATGTAGGGAGTGCTATGTCTGGTCATGGTTATGTGTACAGGCTTTAGTGCCACATCAGGGTATTAGCTTAGAGAAGACACCTGCTCTGACATTTTCCTCAACTGTGCAAAGGAATTGAGAACCCCAACCTCATAGGGTTATTCTTAGGATTGAATGAGATACTACTGTGTGTGAAGCAGTGATCCCCAGGGGATGATAGGAATTAATAAGACATAGTCTTGCTGGAGGTGGAATTGTCTCGGTGGTGGAGCTCAGGCCCAGCACGTGTTCAATGTCCAGCATCACAAAGGAAAAGGTAAAAGAAAAGCAGACATAGCTTCTGCCTTCACAGACCAGATATGAGGTCACTTCCTTGTCACGTGGGAAGAACTCTAGGCTTCTTCCGGCAGGAGGTGGGGGAGAAAGGCTTCCTGGGAAGGACAGTTCTTGACTTTGGTCCTGATGACCAAGTCCTTCAGGTAAAGTGAGTCAAGGAACTCTTTTTTCCCAGTGACAGGGAGAACAGAAGCAAATACATGGTGAGCTGGTTACAGAAACTGTAAGAACTCTAAACCAAGTTGTTCTACCTCTCAGTCACATTGGTTTTTACATTCCCACCAGCAGTGTACAAGGATTCCAGTTTCTCCATATCAGTGCCAATATTTGTTGTTTTTCTGAGCAGCCATTACCAAACTTGAGTGTAAGTTGGTGTCTTACTGCAGTCCTGATTTGCATTTTCCTAATTATTAATTAGTTAATGTTGATCACCTTTTAATATGTTCATGGGCATTTTGTACATCTCTGAAGGAATACCTCAATTTAGAACTTGTACTTGGTGTGTGTGTGTGTGTGTGTGTGTGTGTGTGTGTGTGCGTGTGTGCGCGCCAGTCCTGGGGCTTGAACTAAGGACCGGGGCACTGTCCCTGAGGTTGTGCTCAAGGCTAGGGCTCTACCACTTACGCCACAGCACCAAGTCTGGCTTTTTGCTGGCTAATGGAAAATAAGAGTCTCATGAACTTTCCTGCCCAGCTGGGCTTTAAACCATGCTTCTCAGATGTCAACCTCCTGAGTAGCTAGGATCACAGGCATGAGACATGGTGCCAGTCAGGACTTACAGTTTATTATGTGTTACACAAAAAAGACCTTGTCTCATCCAAGATCATAAAATTTTTTCCCATATCTTTTCTTTAATAAAAGTTTAGCTTTGGAGTGTAAGTCTAGTAGTCTATTATTCATCTCTGAGTACATTTTGTTCCATGATACAAAGCAAGGGCTGAGAGCACATTCACAACTGTCCAATTGCTCCAACGACATTTTGAAAAGACTGCCTAGGGCTGGATGAGGTAGGAAATGCCTGTAATCTTACTACCCAAGGGGCAGAGGTCTGGATGTGGTTTGAGGCCAGCAAAAACATGTGATTGTATCTGAAAAATAGAATGGCTGGAGACATGGCTAAGGGGTAGAGTACTTGCAACTTGCATAAAGCCCTGAATTCAAGCCTCAGCACTAGCAAATGTAAGTGACTTTTACCTATATATTTTTCTATTTTAAGACTTCCTTGTATACTGTTAATCTATGGCTAGCCTTAGACTAATATCAGCCTTTCATTGTTATTGGTTTTTTCCCAGATAGATCTCTGGCCTTGAACTCTCTATGTTCCTTTCTTGGCTCTCTGAGTGTTGGGATTGCAGTCACCATGTCTGGCTCAATACTACACTGTTTGCATTACTATAAGCTTTATACTACTTCTTTAACTTAGGTAAATGCAAATTCAAGATGTAATATAAGGGCTTAGGTAAGTTTTCTAGCTATGGTTTTTGTTTTTGTTGTGTGTGTGTGTGTGTGTGTGTGTTTTCTGGTCGCTGTAGGTTCTTTGAACTTTGGTGTAGATCTTGAAATTGTAAGCTCATTGGGTACAAGCATTTCATTCCATCCCCTCACATCCCCTCTGTACCCCTTACCCAGCTAGTGAGGCCCATTTCCATGTTTGTTGACTGCTATGTTAGTGGGAACTGGTTGAGTATGTGGAATTAAACCCTTTGAGTTCTGGACTCTTAGGGATTGGGGTGGTCAGATGAAGATAAAGCTTTGTTACATAGATAGTAAAACTAAGGCCCAGGGAGATGGGCTGGCTTATCTGAGATCAGACAGCAAGTTAGAGTCAGGATTAGAATACAAGTCTTTGATTCACCTGCCTCTAACTACTTAGCACTGGGCTTATATAAGTTTTAAATTTATACAGCAGAGATAGAAGTTTGTCTTTAGTACCAGCATTCATCAATAATATGCCAGCTCCAGAGACAGCGAGCAATGGGACAGGATATATACATATATATATTCATGGTCTGTTAGGGTCTCCTTTTGTATTCTTCATGGAAAGTGCACCAGACAAGGCCAGTGTGTGTGTGTGTGTGTGTGTGTGTGTGTGTGTGTGTGTGTGTGTGGTCTAGGAAGTATTTCTAAAAGGAGGCCTTAGGCATGCATGCTTTAGTGGTTGACTTAAAGCAAATCAGGACCCGAGTCAACGTGATCAAAGACTCTGGCTAGAGACACAGCAATCATGGCATGCAAAGTAAACAGCCTGCACATTACAGGTGCTGCCGTCTGCACACCTGTACTGGAGGACTTGCTGAGTTCAGACATTCTAACTTTGTAATGGATGGCTGTGAAATTGACAAATTAGGGGGGAGGAAAGGGCATCTGTGCAAGCTTGTAGTTCACCCCAGAATGACTCAGCTTCTTCTTCCCTTCAGGCTATAATTTCAATTTCTTTTCTAATGGATGCATTGATATTTTGTGGGATTTTTTTTTTTTTGCTCACCCTATAGCCTACTGAAAATGTCCTTAGGGGAAATAAGGAGGTTAGAAGACATAATTGGAAAAGTAGCTTTTATGTGAATCACCTCTTTCCATATTAAAATTTAGGCAATATCCTATAATGGAACATTCCTAAATTTGCCATCTTACTATGATTGGGATAATGTTTCATTCTTTTAAAGTACTTTAACCTATAATTTTCAAACAAAAACAAATATTAATTACATTTGAAAGCATTAAAATGCACTATAAATCCTTTCTGGAAATATATTTCCCTGGTATTTTGTATTTGGACCTCAAGTAAGCAAATTTAGACTAATATGTAAATATCTATGCACTTAGCTCCAAAATTGCCTAGACCACAATCCTCCTATTTATGCTTCTGCTGTGGCTGTGATGACAGGTGTGTACCACTGCACACACCCAACTTTGATTACTTGAGTTGAGGTCTTCTGACTTTGCTCTGGCTGGCCACAAGTTTTGATCCGCTGGAACTCCATCTACTGAGTGGCTAGAATGACAGGTGGGAGCCACTATGCCAGGCTTCTTTCAGCTGGGTGTGACAGAGAAGAAATGCTGAATTACATGAGATATCAAAGTGTTGCTTTTCAAGCTATTGTCACAGTACCCAATTCCTGAGTTCAAGCCTCAGTGCCAGCAGAAAACAACTAACCACCATCACCATCTCCGCCACCAAAAATCCCATGGGACTCATGAGGTAAACTGTGTTAGGGGGAACATTGTCAGTGGCTTAGAAAAACAATAGCATAGTTTTATACATTAAATTGTTCAAAATACATAAATGTTACAATGCCTGTAGCACTTCACCTTGAAAAGGACCTGACGTTTGGGACAAATGTGGTGGTTCATGCTTGTAATCCCCACTACTTAAGAGGTAGAGCCAGATGAGTAAAAGCACCAAATACTATTTGTAAATCACCCCAAAGCAAGACTAGCTGGAAGCATGGTTCAAGTAATAAAGCACTAATAAGAATTTGGTCCTGAGTTTAAAAAACCAGTATCATTGAATACATACACACATACACACGCACACACACACAACTTGATATTTGCTTGTGGAAGTAGGTATTGGAAGAGCTATAGTTAGTGAACATACTAAGTCCTGGAAGGAAGGTTATCTGAAATTAGGCATAGTCTTTTCTTTTGTGCCAGTCCAGAGGCTTGAACTTAGGGCCTGGGCACTGTCTCTGAGATTTTGTGCTCAAAGCTAGTACTCTATCACTTGAGCTTTTTTTTTTTATACCACTTCTGGCTTTTTGGTGTTTAATTGAACATAAGAGTTTCACAGCCTTCCCAGCCTACACTGCCTTTGAACCATTATCCTCAGATCTCAACCTCCTAAATAGCTAGGATTATAGGCATGTGCTACCAGCACCTAGCTAACAAAATGCTTTTCTAAAAAAGTTTTTTCAAAGCTGATAATTCTCTAGCTACATTAAACAAGAAAAAAAACCCTATACAAATGGCCAATATTAGAAAGAAATGAGGACCCATCATGACTGATTTCATGGACATTAAAAGGATCATTATGGAATATTATTAACTATATGTCTACAAATGTGATAATGTTGATAAATGGACATATCCTTTGAAAGACACAATCTTCCAAAAGTCACTCACAGAGAAATAGACACTGAATAGACTTGGACCTATGAAAGAAATATTCATTTGTATTTTCCTGCATTGGGTTTATTCTTTAGTGCTTCTGTCTAGGATAATTTTCCTTCTGCCTTAAGTACTCCTATCAAAAGTGTAGGCCAAAGGTAGACACAATGGATCACAACAAGGAAGTTTATTATTCACAGGAAAGTAAGCACTGGGGTTCCCCAAATCAAGTGTTATTATCACGTGTCCAGCATTTACTCCTCTTATGGATATGGCTTTTTTGTTGTTGCTGTTGGTTATGGAGTTTGAACTAGGTGCTGTCCCTGATCTCTTCAGCTCAAGGCTAGTGCTCTACCACTTTGAGCCTCAGCACCACCTCTGATTTTCTGTGATTCATTGGCGATAAGAGTCTCATAGCCTTTCCTTCCCTGGGCTGGCTTTGAACTGCAATCCTCAGATCTCAGTCTCCTGAGTAGCTAGGATCACAGCATGAACCAATCAGCTAGATATGACATTTTAAAAGCTATAGTCAATGTCAAAGGCCACTAAATATCAGTTGTGGCCACAAGGTTGTGTGCCAGGAAAGAATTCATCTTTAGGAAGATGAGCAAAGGGACAGGAACCAGCACCTGTGTTGTCCATTTGGCTTCTTAGATGCAAGCCTGCGCTTTTGAGACCATCAGGTTATCAATAGGATGACTGTGCTTTGTCTAATGAAAAATGTGGATAACGATGCTGAGACCTGAGCTATGCTGGTTTGATTAGCTATCTTGTTCCATCTCTTCCTGTCTTGGCAGGGATTCTTCCCATGAGCACCCCATGGGTTATATCAATGTCCCATTGGACTGTAGCAGTGACCTGGTACTCATGACAGAGGATGTCTTTCATCTAGCACTCAGTCAAATGTCCAACTAGGCGTTTAAGCCATCAGCTACAGCATAAGAGTCAATGAAACTGTGACACACTTGGACTTAATGTCTCAGGAGAGCAAGGGGGATGGCTTTCCGTACAATGTGGCCCATTGTATGGACTGGCCTTAACCATTTCCCATCCATTGGGACTGGAGGGGTTCCTGCTGCCCAGTGGATGTCATCAGTTTTATTTTGGTCAAGTCACTAATAAACCAAGTCTGAGCAGCTTCTGGGAACTTTCTGAAATTAGAGACCCATGCCATGAAGCTAAATACTGCCCCAAAAGAATGACTCCTACCATAAAGAAGGAGTTTACATCAGTGAGACCCAGTTGAATGGGTCTTTCTCCTTTCTAATAGCTGGTGGCATCTGGGTGGGCCCAACATTTAGTTGTAATGTTTCTTGTTGCTCCTATATAAGGCATTAGGTTTCTACATGACCCAATAGCTGGCCAATGACTGTTTCTCAAATTATATTGGTGCTTTCCTGCATGAGGAAGGTAAGAACTTTGGGAAGAGGCTCCGATTCATGAAGTTGTCAGTAACAGGTATCTATAGATATAAAAGGGTTTTTAGGCCTTAAGGGTAGGACTTCTGAGGTAGTCTGCTGTATCATTTCTAGTGTAGCCTGCTGTTGAGGTCTCCAGCTAGATTTGGCAGCTCAAATTTTATCTAGTGTCCAACAACGTGCCTGGTGAAGCAGCTAGTTGCTGGCACACCAATAGCTCAAATGATGCCATGTGCCCTTTTTTAGTAGTGGGGTCCCTGTGCTTGAATGAACTTTCTTTGACTGTAAGTTAGGGATGGATCTTTGAGCTTCAGGCTGAATTGCTTCTAGGAATTGTGTTGGGTCTCTATTTTTCATTTCCTATTGAGATGATACTGAAATGATCCAGGGCTTTCATCTCCTGATGATCCTCCAGCCAATCTGGAATGACTCTGGCCCTCAGGCTTTGAATAGTTCTTTCCCTGGTCTTCCACAGGATTTCCCCAGCTTCAAGGAGCTTGTTTGAAGTTGGCTCCCATGTAGCCACTGATGAAGGAAATAAAAGGCGCGAGCTTGTTGTTGGACAGGATTTGGCTCTAGCTGAAAAGTCTAAAGTTCAGTCACAGGGGAGCCAGTCCGATGGCTCCCATTCACTCCTGCAACCTAAAACTCCAGTTTCCGCATTAGGACATTTCTACTAGAAGGGAAAAGGTGAGTGAAAATCATAGCACTGCCCCATTTTTAACTGTTTGAGATGTGTAAAATTCATGTCATGTGGACACAAGTAGCCCAGTGCTAACAGCCTGCCAGTGAACTGACCCAAACAGTCCCTACTCAGCCTATACCTGACTGTCATTTTCACCACCTAGTCAGCCATTGCTGCTATTTGTAACCTGTTCTCTACTTCAGTCTAGGACCTCTCAACTCACTTCCATGTAGCACCCCAAATTGGCTTTCTAGACTCTTAGTAGCCTTGTGAATCTCCTACCCAAGTTCCTTCAATATCTTTCATTGCCCTCAGGAAAAAGTCCAAGTTCTTTAACATAATTTATTTTCTGGACTCCTTCTGCCTTTCTCTATGCCTCATCTCCTATATATATGGTAATGCTATGATATTTAATAAAGTTATTAATCTTTGTGCTTTCAATTCTTCCTCTAATCCATGCTTTTCCTAGCTGATTTCCATTCTGCTTTCAAGTCTTCATTGGACCATCCATTACTACCTTTGATATCTTTCTGATCACTCCTAACCAAGACAAGTATATGCTCATTTTAATCTACTCTGTCCCCTAAACTTGCTCCATTATCACATAGTGTGATAATTTCCTCTTAATAACTAGTTTTCATGCCCCATTAGACTGGAAATTTCTTGAAGTCCCGGACTATGTTTGGCTTGGTCCCTCAATGCCTAGCAAAATGCCTGACACAAGGAAGGAAGATATCTAGTACTTACTGAATAAGAATATAAGGTAGGGAAGAAAAGGGAGGGGTCTTGTGCTTTCTCTGCAAGGTTGACTCAAAGGCTTTATCCTGCACAGTTGCTTTGTGATGTATACTAGAATCACCAGAAGACCCAGAGATGGAGCAGGGAATAGAAATGAACAGCCTTGTTTTGTCCAATTGGAAAGCTAGGGGATTCTCAGGATACAGAGAGGCAGAGTCCTAAATAGTGTGCTGGATCTCTTCAGATATAATTTTGCAACAGATACTTAAAAGCTACTTCTGCTGAACAGCACCAACTCCTTCCCTAGGCCTCTGAATTAACTACAAATAGAAGAAAAGCTAGGCATTCCACATTTTCTCCATTTTGTGTCTTTGCTCTAAGCAGTTCTTTCTGTAAACACTTTGAGACCACTTTTGAACCCAGGAAGGATATTACTTGTAGATGACATGATTACAAAGAGGGTTGAAGAAAACTGCCCCTCAAGGAAGGAGGGAAGGGGGGAGCAAGGAGTATAGTTGAGGACCAGGAGTATAATAGAAGGGTTGGAACAGATTGGGATGCAGTGTAAACAAATGTGGAGATAGAACAACACAATCATCTCCCGTATAACTAATATGAACCAATAAAAAAAGACCAAAAAACTGTTGGAATACCCCACCACATACCTGGACCAGGCCATGCTTTGATGAAGACAATTTAATAACCGTGCAGACCCCTCTTCCCCAATTCTTTGTCTGTTTAAACCTAAAGCTCATATCTGTCCATGGAAAATGTCTGAAGATAAACGGAAGTACTGTCTTCCTGTGGCACACTGTGACACATCACAAATCTTGTTGCCTTTACTGTATAGTGGGGTAAGTAGCTGGACCTGACATATGGAAAGCCAGAAGTTCACTCCTAGAACCTAAAACTCCAGTTTCAGCATTAGGACATTTCGACTAGAAGGGAAAAGGTAAGTGAAAATCATAGCACTGCCCCATTTTTAACTGATTGAAATGTGTAAAATTCATTGGGTCAATATTGTTTTGACTTACAAAGTGTAGGAGAGTCTTTTTTCTTCTAAGATATTAATGTTTTTCAATCCCCCAATCCCTAGAGGTGCTGAGGAATGAGCCCCCGAGCTGTATTTCTTCATTCCTTTGGTCCACAGCCTTCATTTTACCCAGAGTGGCTCCAGGTCACACGTAGCTGGTGCCATCTGCCTGTCTCCCCTGCAGACACGGGAGGGCAGTACAAAAGCAGGTTTATCTTCCCTGTACTTCTTATGTCTCTCCCTAGGTGTCATAAAAACTTCTACTCCTGCCCTGCCAAAAACTACATCTCTTCTTTCTACACTCACTTTCCTCGTCTTCTAATTAGCCCATCAGAAATGACACAAACTGCTGGAGTTGAAGCCCTGAAGTTCCCCAAAGGATAGAATTGAATTTATACATATCAACATTGTGCAAGAGAGGAACTAAGATTTGTGGTGGTACCACTAAAAGTCGATAATGCTGGAGTTGTGGGTTCTGAGAATCCTGAAAATTATGATCCTCTCCCAGGGAAGAGGCCACTGTGTCCAAATTCACAGCTAATTTCAGAGGACTCAGAAAACTCAAAGGATCTCTGCTGGATATGTTTGCTGAAGTACTTTTCTAAGTTCTGAGCTTTGAGTAACTAAGGAATGGTAAGGCTTAAAGGTGTTTCTACCTATGAATTTGTTATTAAAAATGAGATAAAAGTATTTTTTTAAAGTGCACCTCATCCCAGAGTTTGATTATATGCTTTGGCATGCGCTTTATTAATTTATGACACTGTCAGCACAAAGACTATTAGGGAGTACACATTAGGGTCATTTGGTATTTGCTGACAGTGGTTTGAGACCATTAGCTTTCTAATGAAAATATATGGACTCACCATTAGAAAAAAAAGAGAATTAGCTAAATTGAGCTAAAAGGGGGAAAACTATGTGCTTCAAACCAATATTTCCCAAATGCTGGGATTTTTTTTTGAACTATGGCTTTGTTCTCATCTTCCACCCTACCAGGGTCTTCCTCTGCCCTCCCTCACCCATCCCCCAAATTCTGATCTCTTCTATAGTGTCTGAGGAGCTTTCTGGCTGTGAGTAGCTGGAAAATCAGGGGAAGAACAATGCCTAGAAGATGGTAGTGATGATGCTTTTCTCAAGGGCCATGATGAAGGGCAAAGACACCCTTTGAACTGGCAGGAGCAGAGTGGATGTTTCCATACTCCTGCACAGGCAGGGATCTGGAACAATGACTGAATCATCTTCTAGCTATGACCTTCAGGGTTCATGTCAGGGTCCTGAGGCTGCAGGACAGACTGTTGAGAGGTTAGCACACCCTTTTCTTAGTATTAGGGATCATGAATGGAATCCAACAGGGAAGCAATTTTTATCCTTCTCCTCTGCAAGTACTTTCTCCTCTCTGGTCTGTGTGACACACTGATAATGCCTGATTGTTTAGTGACGCACCCATTTACTGACCACTGCAGGTCATCTAGCTGCTTAACTTCTCATCTATATATAACATGAAGAAATAACAGAGTTACCTCTGCTAGCTGTTGTGAGAGTTCAATGAAATGATGCATGTAATGAATTTAGTACAATGCCTGCTGCCAGTAAGCAGCTAATAAATATTTGCACCGTTGATCGTTAGATGGTCATCTAGTCTCCCTTACTAGAGAAAGATTTTTCCTGATCTACTCCCATCTTTGCTACAGAACTTATGCCTAATAAGTTTTTAGAATTACTCCTGAATGAATTACTAGATGAATGGCTGGCTGAATGAGGGAATGAATGAAATGGGTAGTGGGAGCTTTGGTAACAGGCTGGTGTCTCAGGGCTTTTATATAAGCTGGACTAGTTGACTGGACTCTGCTTCCTCTTGTCTGTGTATGGTTACTAACCATTTCTCATTGTTTAACTCGTACCTTAGCGCAACCACCTCAGAAAGTTCTCTGTGATAGCCCTGTCCCCCATGGGCTTCTTGGCCCTCAGCATACTGGATACATTCTCTCTTATTATCCTCCTATCATAGCATTTTTATTTATAAATATGTGATTTATAGATTATGAATATATTAAATATTTATTTTTAGCTATGATTATATCATTATTTCATAGTTATTTTCTCACTTGCCCATTATACAATAAGCTCTACTCTAACAGAGAACTGATTTGTTCCTTGATCCATAGAAAGATGGCATCGTCTAATATTCAGAGTTAGTATTTGAATCCATGCAATCTAACTTCAGAGCCTACTCGCATTCACATCTTAGCTCTGCCACTTACAAGCTGTGCGACCTGAGATAGGTTATTTACTCCTTATTTTATGTTTTGCATCTTCTAATTGTACTAATCATTTATCAGTCTTGAGATCCTGATAACTTGGGCTACTGCCCTGGGCCTTGTGCTGTAGAAAGAATATACAGCTCTGTGCTCTGTGTCCCATTCAGCAATCAGTTGCTAGGGCCAAAGGAATATGTCTACACTGCTTAGAGGCCTTACTTCTTATAAGTAAATGTCCAAGGTTCCTTGCTCAATAGATCTACATGCTGCAAAGCCAGGTTGGCTTTTGTCCAGGAACATCCTCTCTGTAACACTAGTGAGCATGCCCAGATGCTATGGAAACCAAGTGTCTGCTGTCTGCAGAGTGAAAGGTTGGGCAGAGCTTGTATGTTTGGACCAGGCTGCCCACATCTGCTGGTACAAAGCTTCTTGTGTGTTACAAGATGACATTGCAGATCAGAAGAGAGGGGTTGGCTAGAAAGGGCAGGGATAGAGCTCTCCACTTTATTCTTGCTGCTGTCCTGGCAAGATTTAGGGTCAAGCAAGACCTTCTAGATTGAGGACTTAACATGTTACACATAAAGCCCGTGGACAAATGCCTGACACAGTGTAAGTGGTCAATATATATTAACTATTAATGGTATGTACAGTTGGCTTAGTATAGGGCCTAGTGCTTAATAGATATTTTTCAAATACACAAGTAGCAGATAATTGGCTGAACAATAAACAATTCACTAATTGGGGTCCTGTGGTCCTATTGTTATGTAAAACTCATCCAGGTATTTGAACTGAAGTTTTTTTTTTTGGGGGGGGGGTCCAGTCATGGGGCCTGAACTCTGGGCCTGGGTGCTGTCCCTCAGCTCTTCAAGGCTAGTGCTCTACCACTTGAGCCACAGCGCCACTTCCGGCTTTTTTCTTTTTGCTTATGTGGTGCTGAGGAATCAAACCCAGGGCCTCATGCATGGAAGGCAAGCACTCTACCACTGAGCCACCTTCCCAGCCCTGAACTGAAGTTTTCTGCATTGATTTTTTTTGTAGTCGTAATTGGCTTAAAGTAAGAAATACTGATTTGACACCCACATCTTATCAAGAATAAAGTCTTTTCATCGAAAGATAGTATTTAGAAAGAGTTTCTATGAAAACCACAAGAATTTGAATTAATATGCTCTCAGATGATTCCTGTTAGCTCCACTAGACTTGCAGTGACATACATACTAGTAAGATTTGCAACAGAATTCTAGGTCTCAAGACAACTTCATTGGCTTTATGGCCGCCCAAAATACCATTATGATAAGTATTATGATAAGCAAAATAGCTGCCTATGTTATCTTACTTGAAGTCCCTAAATCTTAACACTGTTAATGATCCAGAACTAAGAGCCTCATGATCTAAATTGTTATGTATGCTCATTAACAAATAAAGATCATGAGTTTTAAAGACAGATCCGAATTTTAAAGGTAAATCATCTCAGTAGCTCACGTGCCAGTAGCTCATGTCTGTAATCCTAGCTACTCTGGAAGCCAAGATTTGAGGGTTCAAAGGTAACCTTTACAGAAAAGTTTGTGAGTATAAAAGCTGACTTGAAGCCTGAGTTCTGAGTTCAAGTACCAATACAGCACCAAGAAACAACAACAATAACAACAACACAAAAAGCAAATCTTGCATCCTACCAAACATTCTTTTCACTACCAAATTACTACTTAACAGGGTCACAAGCAGATTTTCTTTGACAATACAGTTACATGGAAGATACTAAGTGTATGCATTCAAATCTGATAAAGTGGTTCATCAATGCAATCTATCAGGCATGGGAAACAGCACAATCATGCATGAGAGAGAACACAGCAGATTATTCTTTAAAAAATGAGTGTTTAATCTAAACATTCATCTTGCTTAAACTTTGTAAAATGCCATTTTATCAAGTGGCACTTTTTATTCATGTAAGATAATTGCTGTTTTATTGTTATAGAAGGTAGGAAAATACAAGAAAAGTGTTCTAAAAATAAAATGAAGAAATTATATCATAGATTTGACTTCTTCAAACCTCTTTGGGAGAGAGAGGAAAAAAACCTCCAACCCTATTTTGGATCGAGCTGCCACAAGGGCTTGGGGGCTAGTGAAGACCAAGGCCCGCTCTCCTCTCCAGGTCTAATGTCTCCCCAGGACTCTTCTACTTCATTCCCACTTCCACCTCCTCTTAGACAAAAAGAGAAAGAGACAAGTATGGTGGCACATACTGGTAATGTTAGCTACTCGGGGTGGGCAGAGGCAGGAAGATCTCAAGTTAGAGGACAGCACAGTTAAAGTTTAAAAGACTCTATTTCAAAGGTATAAACAAAAGAACTGGGAGCCTGGCTCAATCTGCAGTACCAGAAGGTTGAGACTGAAGCTGGTACTTAATTCCAGTAAATCTGGAATGGCAAAGCTAAGAGGAGGCTTTACTTTGAAACCAGTATCTTGCTTCTACTCAGTTTGCTACACCAGGGGGACGCCGTTTGCCAGAACCTGAGAGGCCTCCACCTGTCCCCAAAGAGAATCTGCTTTACCCACTTTCCAAAATATAGAGACTTCATTTTAGTATTAGAAATAGCTCTGGAAAATGCTCATGGCTCTTGAGACAGGGACCACAATGACCAAAAGTGGTGATCAGGCATTGAATGACTAAGATGAATTAAATTATTGACAGTCACTTGGCTGGGCCTAGGAAAGATGAGAGAGGAAGAAAATGGCAGACAGAGGAGGAAAAAGGGCACCCAGGGATGGCCAATGGAGAGAGCGCAAAAGAAAATCCCCACCGGCTGTGATTGTAAACTAGAATCCAGAGTTTTGAAATTTTTTAGTCCAAGTAATAGACTCTGATGTGCATGGGAGTAGGGGAACCCACCAGAAGAGGAGAACAGAATATACCTCTACCCTTACTTAGTGATGGTTTGTAGCTCTTTAATAAACAAGTCCAGTATTGACTTCAAGGTCCATTATGCATCAAGGCAGCAGCTGAATTCTTTTTTTTTTTTTTTTTTGGCAGTTTGATTTTAAGACTTTCCTGTAGCTTTTAGTACTATTTTTTATTTTTTTTTTTGGATTCATCTTCATTAGGGATTTTAAAAGCAAAGGTCTTTGCTTACATTGAAAGTGCTACTTTTTCTAGCACCATAGTTCCTTGCTAATGGGTTTCTGAATACCATTTTCATTATTTAATTTTTACAGAACTCTACGGCCTTTATTATTACATTTGCCTTTGTAATAGGTACAATCTGTGGGCTACATGTTACGAGGCTTTAAATATTTTTCCTGTTTACCATTAATAAAAAATGGTTGCTGATTCATTTGCTTTGCAGAATAAATCATTACTTTGGTCCATGCTCAACAGAAAAAAATATGACACATATTATCTTCTGATTATATTCGCTAGCTATTTTGCTCAGCTATCTCTCTTTTCCTCCATACTAGTGAGGATTATAACGTTCCTTGGTTATGGAGTCAAAACAAGCAGAAAGAAGTACTGATCGGGCTTTTTACATTTAATAGTAATCATGACCCGCTTAAAAGTAATACAACACTTGACAGTTAACTTAGGGCCTTCACTCATATTAACTTGTTTGAATGAATCCCAAAGGGTATCCTAATTATCATCCTGTTTTAGAGATGTGACCTATACCAGCTTATATTGATAGAATGACTAAAGCTACTCTTTCTTTCAATCAGACTCCTGTTCCTATGCGGTTTCCCTAAATATTGAGGGTTTTTTTTAGGGTGTTAACCTCCAGTCCTCCCCCCACCCCCATCGTCTTTTCCTTTTCTTCTCATCCCAGAGCATTAGCCATTCCTCACTATTTCCTCTAAATAAAATTTTACAAGTATTGTCAATGGCTGAAGCCTGTAATCCTAGCTACTCAGGAGGCTGTGATCTAAGGGTCACAGTTCAAAGCCAGTCTGGACAGGAAAGTCCAGGAGATGTTTATCTCCAATTAACAAACAAAAAGTTAGAAGTGGAGCTGTGGCTCAAGTGATAGAGCACTACCCTTGAGCATAAAAGTTCAAGGATAGCACCTAGGCCCTAAGTTCAAGACCCAAGAGTGGTACTACATAAGAAAAAATAAATGCAAGTATTTTCAGTCAGGCACCAGTGGCTTATACTTGTAATATCAGCTACCTGGGAGGCTGAATACCAGATAATCATGGTTCAAGGTCAGTCCAAGCAAGTTTACAAGACCCCCCCTTTTCAATGTATATCTGATCTGATCTCAATTATTTATGCTTGCCATTCCAAGCTCTATGGGAGACTGAGATTAGGAGGATCATCTTCCAGGTTAGCCCAGGCAGACATGCCAATGGACTCCATCTCTACACAGGAAAGGTGGACAGAATGCTGTACTCCTGGGAATCCAGTAATGATGGGAAGCCTAGAGCTGGTGCATTGTAGCTCAGGTGAGCTCCCAGGTAAGAAGTAAAACTGAATCGTAAAAATAATCAGCAGAAACGAGGGCTAGAGTCATAGCTGAAGCAATAAAGCACCAACCTAGCAAGTGCTGCAGTCCCGAGTTCAAACTCTAGAACTGCCAAAAGCGGGGAGGGGAGGGGTTTGCAAATGTTTCAAATCTAAGAAAAGTAGAGACGACCATTTACTAAATTCCCCTGCACCCCTCACTCGGCTTCAGCAACTACTAGCACTTTGTATAATGTGACATCCCTCCTCTACCCCTGGGTCTTTACACTTGCTAGTACTTCAATATACATTTCATAAGCACTTTTAAAAATCATAACCTCCGTGTGCTCCTTATACCTAAGTAGAATTAGAAGCAGTTACTTAAGATCATTAAATAATGATAATTGAATCCAGATTAGAACAAGAATCGATGACTTCTCTTTTCGAGATATAAAGTCTTTCTGTGCTTTCTAGGCTGGCTTTGAACTCTTTTTTTTGAGGGGCCTGAACTCTGGGCCTGGGCGCTGTCCCTCAGCTCTTCAGCTCAAGGCTAGCACTCTACCACTTGAGCCACAGCTCCACTTCCGGCTTTTTTTCTTCTGCTTATGTGGTGCTGAGGAATCGAACCCAGGGCCTCATGCATGCAAGGCAAGCGCTCTACCACTGAGCCACCTTCCCAGCCCACTGAACTCTTGAAGTCAAAATATCTCCTGCTTCAACCTTCCCAGTGCTGGGACTACAGGTACCTGCCACCTTTCCAACTCAGAGTCAATGACTCCTAAACTGTTTGCCAGTTCTATCCCCTCCTGGCCAGGCGGGGAGGGTGCACACTTGAGTGTCTAACTGCCCTGTGAGAGCTCTGCCTTTCAGGCTCTTTGTGCTTCTAACTTGACTTCCTTTGTCCCCCAAACCTACCCCCTATCTTGTGTTGTCTCTCAGCAAAGATGAGGAACCTGGGGCCCATCTTTGTATGTCCACCTCACTCCCCTTCCACACCAAACACATTGCAAATGCTATGACTCCTATTTCCTCAATGTATTTTACATCCTTCCGTCTTCCTGGCCAGGCTCTTGGTTCCAGTCATTGTTTGCTCCCTGGATTGCTGCCACCGCCTCCTAAATGTTCCCTGCTTCTAGTTCTGCTTTGAAAAATATTTGCTGAATCTGTGGACGATGAACCAATAAGTGAATGAGCAGATGGATCGATAGATAACTACTATAGAAATTGAGGGTGATGTCATTGGAAGATTGGGGAGGGAAGACTGTAAACCTCTTTCCCAAGAAGCAAGGTTTTGTTTATTTGGTTTTTGGCACAATTGGTACATGAAATCAGGACCTTGTTCTTGCTAGGCAGGCTCTCTACCAGTTGAGCCATGCTGTAGCCCTCTTTTGTTTTAGACATTTGATACAGTTTTTTGGCCTAGTGCCAGCCTTGGTCTATGAGCCTTCTACCCAGCCTATGGGCTCCAATGAGGCTAAAAATTACAACTTGTCCTACCACACCTGGCTTATTTGTTGGGATGAGGTCTTGCTAATTTTTTTTTGATCCAAGCTGCCCTAGAACCTCAATTGTCCTAATCTTTGCTTACCAAGTAACTGAAATTACAGTGTAAGCCTCATAGCCCATCCAAGAGCAATGGTTCTCAAAAGCAAACCTCTTTGACAGGTTTCTTATCAGTTACATGTGCTATCTTGTGTGTAGCCTCTTCCTATATTATTTCCGATTTCCCTTAAGGAGACATGAAGAGCTGTTGGGTGGATGCTGTCCATTAGGCTAGCTTGATTAAGCAGGGTGATAAGCCGTGCTGATATTAGCAGAACTGAGAGAGGCATTAAAGTGAGTAAGAAAATTAATCAGGAAGCCTTTTAACAAAGGAGAGAGGCAAGAGTTTGCATGCTTCTGCTTTGAAAAACCTGTTTGCAGAGGTTCATTATGAATCTAATTGATTCAGCCCAAAGAACAGTCTTCTCAACACCACAGCTAGATACAGCTTTGGCCAGAAGTAGGAGAGGATTTAGGGGAGAACTGGTTGGAAAAGAAGTGGATGTCAAAGAGCTTTTCCAGTGAGAGGGCAGAATTTCTGCCCACAGGCAAAGCAGGACCCATGTCTCTGAGAACACATATGAAAAGCTGCATTCAATAATCTTTCTAGCCAGGCACTGGCGTCTCACGCCTATAATCCCAGTTACTCAGGAGGCTGAGATCTAAGGATAGTGGTTCAAAGCCAGTCTGGGCAGGAAAGTCTATGAGACCTTCTGCTTCGACACCAGAAAATTGGAAGTGGTGCTGTGGCTCAAAGTGATAGAGCTCTTGTCTTAAGCAGAAATTGCTCAGGGACAGGGTCAGGCCCCAAATTCAAGACCCATGGCTGACCAAAAAAAAAAAAAAACAAACACCTTTCTGGATTCCTTCTAACCCTTTCACATGTAGTTCATGGATGGTTTCAGTGTCATGGTATCCACTGGTAGCCATGATAAACTCGTGGTTGGAGCATCTCCTTGTGAGTCCAGCCTAGAACATCTGTCTTACCTAGTTCACTGAAGGTTGAATAAGAATATGTACCTCTCCATCTCCTTGTTTTGTGGCTTCCTAAGGGCAGTACTCAGTGAGACTTGTGGAAAAGAGAGAAATGAGCTGAACAGAGAGAAGCTAAATCACAGAACTGTCCTTCACTCTGAAGGGACATTTTTGTGTTAACCTTTTTCTTTTCTGTTGAGAGGTATGTTGTGGTTATTCTATTAGTTTAGTCTATGTTTGGAAAATAATTAAATCTTGGATTTGGAAACCTCAAGAAAGGTCACTTTGATAAAGTGGGGTGCAGGTGAAGCCTGAAGGTGACTGGGGGAAAAGGCCGTGGAGGGGGAAAGCACGTGTGAGATTGTCTCGTGGCAAGATGGAAGTTGGAGTATTTGAAGACATGAAAGGATCCTGAGAGGCAAAGAAAGAGGGCTCCCAGCTGGGTCTTGGGAAATGAGCAGGGACAAGATCATGTAGGATCCTGAAGCAACGCCAAGGCGCTAGCATTTTTTCCCCAAGACCAATAGGAAGTGGTATCACTTAATGGCAAGCGAGCACACCTAGCAACACCTACCTACACATTTCAACAGACCAAATTTAATTCAGGGGAAATGAACTAATGCTTCACACATCCTAGAGGCCTCAGGAGAATCAGATATTAATATGCCAAAACAACTTTGCACCCCATGGAGCTGGTGATACCATCAGACTGCAGAAGGACCTGTGTTAGATGGTCTGACTATGAAATAGGGGCCCTGGTGTTGAAACTGGGACCCTCAGATTCTGCTTAGCTTAGCTAAGGCGGCTGTGTGAAGCAGATAGGGAGTGAGGGTGGGGGATGGGGGTGAGGGAGGGCTCCTGGAGGGGACCTCCTCTTCTTTTGCTCTCCTGCCAATGTTTCTTATTAGCTCAGGCTAATTCATAGGATGTGTAATTCATAGACCCCCTAGCCATAGCATGGTGAAGTGGAGAAGAGAAGGATGGATATGGTACTCAGAGAAAATAATAGAGGTGAATTGGGAAGGATAAGAATCTCTGAACTGTAAAAGGGTTGGTATCATATTAGTGTCAAGTTCCCTTTTCTGGTGTCCACAAATACCATCTTTCTTTATGGGTAATGAATTCTCAATGGCTTACCCCCACAGCCTGTTGATCTTGCATCATCTTTCCAGTGGGTACCTGTGACTTAGATATGATAATCTGGTAGCCCTCGATCCCCCTTGTTAAAGATTATAGCACATTACAACAGCTTGGGCCAGCCTCACAACAAACCTATATGCGGGGAATGTTCCTATGCCCATTTTACAGCAAAGATGACCGAATCTGAAGGAAGCAATGGTACAAAATGTCAGCGACGATGTTTGATCTAGAACTTTCTGAACTAAAGTCTGTGCTAAACTGTCGTTTCCAGGCATCCAACTCAGAATTCCAGGGAGAGCTCCTCTCCATGAACTCCAAATATGAGTTGATGTCTAATTTCTTTTGTTGTTGTTGGCCTGGGTGCTGTCCCTGAGCTCTTTTGCTCAAGTATAGTGCTCTACCACTTTGACCACAGCTCTACTTCCAGTTCTCTAGTAGTTAATTGAAGAGTCTCATGGGCTTCTCTGCCTAGGTTGGCTTTGAACTGTGATCCTCTCAGCCTACTGAGTAGCTAGGATTGCAGTTGTGAGCCAACAGCACCTGGCTTCTAATTTCTTACTTGCAAGAAAATTCCTGGGAGATTTCTGGGCTAGCTGAGCAGCAGACATAGCACATAGGACTTTATTTTTACCAACAATACTGAAAAGCTAAGGAGAAACAACATGTTTACTGTGAACATTCTATTTTATCTACAAATTATACAGTTCTCCTCACAGAGAAAGAGATCTAAGATTTATCTCCATATTCAATGCTACTCTTTTGAGTTTCATTGTTAACCAGGTCATTATTATTATTTATTTTTGTTGTTGTGTGTTGGGAGCACACAATTGGGCTAAGAGATATGTTATGCAGATAATTTGATAAGTCCGCAAGGATTGGAAGGGAAAGGGATTTTTCTAAAAGGAGAGCTGCAGTTTCTTATTAGTTCCTATCTGACCCTTTTTCCACTTTTTTTTAAGGTTAACAGCAATGTAAAAGCTAAATAGTATTTCAAGCTCATTTAAATCTGAAGCCAATGCATAAAATACCATTATATTTTTCCTATAGTTCAACTCTGAGAGAAAAACACACATTAGTAAGTGAGTGCTATTTTCAAATGTAGCAGGAAATGTGTTTTGTAGAAGTAGGCCAATTGGTTGGTGTTGACTGTTGGGTTTCTCAGAGGCTTAAGTGGTGTGGCCTGCCCTTTTTGTAGAAAAGCTATTGAAAAAGGAACAGTAACCCAGACATTAAGTTTCAGGCAATATAATAACAGTGAGTTTGTCTTGAATATATGTGATAATGGCATATTAACATAACATGAACAATGCCAGCAGACCTTGACCATTTTGCTTAAAAATGTATTGAAGCTTCCTCCAAACTAGATTCCTATGCTAGTTCAGCATTCCTTGTATCATTATTATTTTTTAATGAGACGCAAGGCCTTGAATAGACTTATCTAGGCAGACATATTCTGTTTTAGCTCCTGCACCAAGGATTTTTTTTGTTGGAGTTGTCATTTTTTTCCTCTTGGTACTCCTATCAGAAACCATTGAAATTACTAAATGGTATCTGTTGATGCAATTGCCTGGGAGTCCCAGGAGGCTGTGCAGTGAACCTCAAGGCAATACATTTGTCAGGACAGTTGTCATCTGCTTGAAACAGAATGTCTTTGCTGTCCCATCTTAGATCCTTGAGGGAAAGTTCTTGGGTATTGTGCATATTTGTGATATATTTCCTTTGTTGATCTTCCCAAGGTAGCTTTTATATAAGCAAACCAGAGAGGAAAAAATACTACATTTCAGTATCTCTCAGTGTATTACTCTTAGAAGTCAACCACGTTCCAGGCTAAATGCAACTACTCATGTCTTGCATGGATGGAAGGAGAATGCCAAGTGTATCTATTGGCTTAGGGCAGAGGAACCATTCCCAAAGTGATTGCTTTCAGGGCGTCATTCTGAAAATATGACTCAGGACTCCCAAAGAGCTCTCGTTTTTCTTTTTCTTTCTTCTCTTCCTCAGCCACTTTACCAATTATTCTTCTATTTTTATTGACTACATCAATATTTTACAGAATAAAGAACCTTTTAATGTTCAACTACTGTTAGGTGTCTTCTGATCCTTTTCCATGTACAAATCTAAAGTGTTACACATTTAAGTCAGTAAACATAATGATTTATGTTGTAATTAACATTTTTTGATTCTCAAACTTTTTTTTTTTTTTTTTTTTTTTGTCGGTTGTGGGGCTTGACCTCAGGTCTGGGCACTGTCCCTGAACTTTTTTGCTCAAGGCTAGCATTCTACCACTTTGAGCCACAGTGCTACTTCCAGTTTTCTGGTGGTTATCTGGAGATAAAAGTCTCATGGACTTTCCTAACCAGACTGGCATCAAACCATGATCCTCAGACCTCAGCCTCTTGAGTAGCTAGGATTACAGGTGTAAGCCACCAGTGCCTAGCGATTCTCAAGCATTTATGCATACAAGTTTACATATATTAATATCATTTAATGGCCAGTTGTCAGTTTATGATAGTAATAGCAGTCTGACAAAAGGTAGCACTTTCTCAATCAAGGGGCTTTTTAAAAAAACTAATATGAAAGAAATAGCTAAAAACACCTTTCTACAAGTAGAATTTAAAAAAAAAAATGTGTGCCTGGGTATATGCTATTCAAATTGACAGTATATCAAGAACTCAGTAATAGAACTTTCTGTTCCTCTTCCTCCTCTTCCTCCTCCTCCTTTTGTTTTTTGAATAGTAGTAAGGTTTGAATTTATGACTTCATGCTTGCTCAGTTGGCTTGCTCAGCTTCTTTACTCAGCTGGTGCCCTACCACTTGAGCCATGCTTCCAGCCCTGCTTTTCAGTGGTTATTTTGGAGGGGGAAATCTAGCAGATGTTTCAACCTGGGCTAGTCTCAAATTGCTATCCTCTGAATCTTAGCCTCCTAAGTAGCTAAGGTTACAGGACTAAGCCCCGATGCCTGGCTTAGCTAAGGTTTTTGATCTTTACCGAAATCTAGCACAGATAAAAGCTTTAGTGGATAGTTGAGGAGTCTCACAGAGACTGAGAGACACATTCCTGGTCTTCTACCTTGTCCTTACGCCTGCCTCAATCTCACTGCCTCTTCATAGCTGACCATTAAATATGCTTTAAAGAGGGCAAAGTCCAATTGCATAATAGATCTGCCTGTCTAAAACATGATGATTAGTGCTAATGGTTAGGTATTACCTGGCATGCCTGTGTTCGGTTTACAGTAAAGAATGTCTACTTTTTATTAACTGTCCTTTTAGATATATTAGTGACTGTCACACCTGAATTATAACAAAGAAGCACTAGAGAAATTCAATGTGGGCGGCAAAATTCTTTGAAGAATAACTAGTTATAATTGGGGAGTCTGAACACATTTCAGAGTTGCACGTTTAATATGCAGTATGGTTAATTGCACTGTAATTACAGTATTTTAGAATGCCATGCTAAGTGTTTAATCCTTTTCAGGTTTGCCCTCCAATCAGTGGTCTGTCTTCATTTTCCAGATTGATGAAGTCTGCCTCAGAAAAAGGGGTAGGTAACAAGATTGTGCCTATGTGTGTAATCAGCTGGGAAAGTTATCAAATGCGTCTTTCCTATGTGGAATTTCTTTTTAATCATAGTTAGGGGCTTGGTAAGAATGAGAGTTGATTAGTTGGTTGCTGGCATAAGAAAATAATGAGTGATTATTTACCCAGATAAGTTATACTACAGTCATTCTTTGATCTGATTGAATTGGGGGGGGGAGTATTTACATTACCTCAGCACACAGTCCCACTTAATTTTATTCATAATGTTAATTATATACTCCAAGAGTTACTGCTGTGCTCTTGTTTATGGTGTTTACTATTAGGGTTTGTTTATGCTGTGAGGAGTTTTATGGCTTGCTCTTCTTACCATTACATTATTATGTTCTTCTTACCATTGTTAAGAAGCATCTGTGATGGTTGAGACCCAATCTTCTATAGTTTGTTCACAGTGATCCTGATGACATTTAATTTAGAAAAGAAAACTCAGTTCTGTTTCAGAGTGTTATTTAAGAGTACACCAATGAGCTGACTTTTAACGGTTTAACCACATATTCATTTTTAGTGTCTAGAGTTTTCTTTCTCTGCATACCCCTGAAAACTATTATTCATCCTTTCAGACTAGGATTGAAATTCCATTGTTTAAGGAAGCATATTCTAATTCTACCAGGGAGAGTTAATCCTTGTGTTTTCCATCTCCCTCCTGTAACTGAATATATATAGATCCAGCAGAGTATATTATAAGGTGTGTGCCAGTACTGGGACTTGAACTCAGGGGCTAAGTTCAAGGCAGGCACTCTACCACTTGAGCCAAACCTCTATTTCTAGCTTTTTGGTGATTAATTGGAGAAAAGTGCCTTATATGCTTTTCTGCCTTCTATCTCTTCTCAGATATTCAAGGTTAATCATGTCATTGCATGTATACTTCAGACCAGGTCAAATACTGTTCCATTGTATGAATATATTGTATCTTTTTTTAATCCATTTTGCCAATTGATGCACATTGAATTATTTTTATATTTTGGCTATCGTTAATAATACTATTACAAACATTCACATACACATTTTTGCCTGGGTACATGTTTTCTGTTATCCTTGGATATATGTGTGCCAGTGAAATTTCTGGATCTTATCGTAATTTGATGCTTAAACTTTTTTGTGTTGCTGCCAAGTCTTTTCCATAATGGCTATACTGCTGAGTGTAGTGATATACACTTATAGTCCCAGCTACATAGGAGGTGGAGAGATCACGGGATCCTAAAAGTTCAAGACTAGCGTCAACAATGTAGTGAGACCTTATTTGAAAACCAGCAAACAAATTCCAGGTAGTCACATGATTTTACATTCCAGCTGGTACCAAATGCTTCCAATTAATTCACGTTCTCTCCAATTTTTTACTTTGTCTGCCTCATTGGTTGCAACCACCTTAATGGGTAGTAGTACCTCTTGTGGCTTTTATTTGAATTTACCAAGTGATCCAGCATATTGAATACCTTTTCTGTGCTTATTGGATTGTCTAGTTTTTGACTTCCCATTTCTTTGATTTCTTGCAGTTTGATCTGATATGGTTAAGTGTAGAGTTTTTGTTATTTATTCAGCCTGGATTTTTTTTTCTGAGTTGCCTAAATTTACAGGTCAGTGTCTGTCATTAATTTTGGAAAATTATTAGTCATTATTACTTCAGATGTTTCTTCAATTCCTTCCTCTTTTTTAAATTGCCTTTTATTTATGTTTTTCAGTTTCATTCCGTCCTCAGTGATATCTGGCCTATAGATAAATGCCATCTCAGGTATTATTCATTTCTAATACATTAATTTTTCCTTCTAGCATTTCATTTTTATTCTTAGAGTTTCTATCTCTCTGTTGATAGTACACATTGTCCTTGTATGTTATTCCTTTTTCATATTAATCATTTATTTTAAATTCCCAGTCTGATAAATGCAAAATCAGAATATGTTGATAATGCTTATTTTGTATGTTTTAAGTTTGTAATGTTTTTTGTCTTTTAGTATTCCTGGTAATTTTTGTAAGTTTTTTTATTGTAAAAATACTGTACTCAGGGGTTATAGTTACATGAGCAAGGTAATGAGTACATTTCCTATCAAGCATTGTTGCTTCCTCCTTTGTTTTTCTGCTACCATCCCTTCCCTCCCACCTCTACAACTATACTCCCTGCCCCCCTCCCCACCTAAATTGTAAAGTTCATTTTTCAACATAGTGTCTTGCACATCTCATTGTTACAATGGGTCAACCTATATTCCTATTTAAGCATTTTGTTTTTTTCCCTTTTCCTCCTCAAATTAGAGAAGTGTATATACAAGATGCACGGCACCAACATCAAATACAGTGAAAACAGGGGTTATACTGTGGAGGAAGAACATACAATGCAACAAAAAATCACATGGTACATTATAAATACGTTAGAAACAATAGCAAGAAAGAAAAAACCACTTATGTCCCTATCTTGGGGTTCATTTCGCTTAACATCATCTTATCTGGTCATATGTACATAGCTTTCAACCTTTTATGCTTGTCTCAGATATATACTAGTTATTGCAGATAAGAGAAACCATGGGACCTATGTTTCTTTGGGCCTGGCTTACTTCACTTAACATAATTTTTCCAAGTCCTTCCATTTCCTAACAAATGGGGTAATGTCATTCTTTCTGATGGAGGCATAGAATTCCATTGTGTATATATACCACATTTTCTTGATCCATTCATCTACTGAGGGGCATCAGGGCTGGTTCCATATCTTAGCTATGGTAAATAATGCTGCAATAAACATAGTTGTGCTGGTAGCTTTAGTATGGTCTTGTTTGTGATCATTTGGATAAATGCCCAAAAGTGGGATAGCTGGGTCATAGGGGAGCTCTATGTGGAGTCTTTTGAGGAACCTCCATACTGCTTCCAAAGTGGTTGAACAAGTTTACACTCCCACCAACAATGCAGTAAGGTTCCCTTCTGTTCACATCCCCTCTAGTATCTGATGTTATTAGAATTCTTTATTATAGCCATTCTAACAGGGGTAAGGTTGGAATCTCAATGTTGTTTTGATTTGCATTTCTTTTATGGCTAGAGAGGTTGAGCATTTCTTCATGTGTCTATTGGCCATTCTTATTTCCTCTTCAGAGAAGTTTCTCTTTAAGTCTTTAGCCTACTTATTTTTTGTGTAGTTGTTTCTCTTTTTTTATTTTTATTTTTTTTTGTCAGTAGTGGGGCTTGAACTCTGGGCTAGGGCACTATCCCTGCGCTCTTCAGCTCAAGGTGAGCGCACCACTTCCAGTTTTCTAGTGGTTAATTGGAGATAAGAGTCTCACTGACTTTTCTGCCTGGGCTGGCTTTGAACGGTGATCCTCAGATCTCAGCCTCCTGAGTAGCTAGGATTACAGGCGTGAGCCACCGGCACCCGGCAGGGCAGTTGTTTCTTTGCGGATTTGTTGTTGGAGGATTTAATTTCTTGAGTTCCAGGTATATTTTAGATATGAGACCCTTGTCCATTGTGTGGTTAGTGAAGGTCTTCTCCCAATCCGTGGGCTTTCTATTGATCTTGCTAGCTATGTCCTTTGCCATGCAGAAGCTCTGCAGCTTCATGTAATCCCATTTGTCCAACCTTTCTTTGATTTGTTGTGTTTCTGGGTTTCTATTAAGAAAATTTTGACCTGTGCCAAGGAGACCTATGGTTTCTCTTATTCCTTCCTGTAATGTTTTATGGTATCTGCTTTGACTCCAATGTCTTTGATCCATTTGGAGTTGATTCTGGTGCAGGGTGATATATAAGGATCTATCTTTAATTTTCTACAGGTGATAAACCAATTTTGCCAGCACCATTTACTGAAGAGGCTGTCTTTCTTCCATTATATATTTATTTATCAAAGATTAGGTGGCTATTGGTCTGTGGGTTCATTTCTGGGTTTTCAATTCTATTCCACTGGTCCTCAGGTCTCTTCTTGTGCCGGTACCAAGCTATTTTGATTACTATGGCTTTGTAGTAGAGTTTGATTTTTTTTTTTTTGCCAGTCATGGGACCTGAACTCTGGGCCTGGGTGCTGTCCCCCAGATCTTCATCTCAAGGCTAGCACTCTACCACTTGAGCCACAGCGCCATTTCTGGCTTTTTCTGCTTATGTGGTACTGAGGAATCGAACCCAGGACCTCATGCATGCAAAGCAAGCACTCTACCACTGAGCCACCCTCCCAGCCCTAGAGTTTGAAATTTGGTATTTATATACCTCCAGCACTGTTCTTTCTGTTAAGGATTGTTTTTTGCTATTCAGGGTCTTTTGTTGTTCCATATGAATTTTTAGATTGCTTCTTCTATTTCATTGAAGAATGGTTGGGATATTGATAGGTATCACATTGAATTTGTAGATAACCTTGGGAAGTATTGCCATTTTCACGATGTTGATCCTTCCAATTCCTGGTAATTTTTTTGATCAAAGCTGGAAATGATGTACTGGGTAAAAATAACTGATGTAAAAGGCAGTTAGTGCCAGGCACTGGTAGTTTATGACACCAGATCTCATAGCTGAGATGTAAGGATCATGGTTCAAGGCCAGCCTGAGCAGAAAATTCTGTGAAACTCTTATCTCCAATTAACCACCAGAAAACCAGAAGTGGCACTGTAGCTCAAGCAACAGAGTGCTGGCCTTGATCAAAAGATCTCAGAGAGGGCTCTCAGGCCTGAAGTTCAAGCCCCATGACTGACCCAAAAAAAAGTATGAAGCTTATCTAACTAGAAGTTAGATTGAGTTTACTATTTTTTCATATCTGTAAATGTCAGATTTCTTCTAAGGTCATTTTTTATCTCCTCTGTTGTCTGTACATTTTTCTAAAAACTCCTTAAATAAGGTCTGAGGCATGAAATACGTTCTGTTGTAATCTCTGTTATTATACAGGAACTCTATATAATTTAGAAGTGGTCAAAATATGTGGGGAGATGGGAATTAGTTCATGATCCTATTATTAGGCCTTAGTTTTAGGCCTTAGTTTTTTAGGGAGTCTGCCCCTGTCCTGTGCCCTCATACATGTTTCTTAGTTTACCATCTTTGGTGAGTCAGAAAGGCTAGAGAGGTTTGGAGTTAGGTATTTCCTTTTCCTAAATTAGAAGCTACAGGGGTTGTGATAGTGGGTGTTTTTCTTTCCCTGTGTGGAAGACGGGAACAGGGTTGAGAAACCTAAGCAACTCCATTTTTACTTACCACCCCATCTCAGTTCTGCGACTTAACTCATGACCCACTCCAGCCCCAATGCCAGGAATTTATGACAGAAAGCCATGCACAAACAATTCTTGGAGCCATAGATGGTGTCTACTTAAGGCAGGTGTTTGCCCCTGAGTGACTTAGGGCTAAGAGTTTCAGTTAAAACCATATAATGTCCCAACCAACCGGTTCTTCAGAGCTCAGGGCGAAACATGCCATGCATACTGTTGGTCCATGTGTGACCCATAACCATCTGTGGTCAAGCTATGGAGCAAGGATATTTTTCTGTAAAGATCAACCAATCATATTTGCCCAGCTTAGCTTGCTTTAAATGTTAACCAATCATGTAATTTCTTATGTAAAAGTTCCTTAAAATCGTTTGTTCAATACTATAAAAAACGGTGCTGATTCTATGCTCGGGGCCTCTTAGCATCACCGGTTACCGAGTGTGCGGAGGACCAAGCTTGAGCTTGCAATAAACGACTCTTTGCTGTTTGCATTGATCGGTGGTCTCTGGTGGTCTGTGAGGGGGCATTCGAAAACGGAGTACTTCAGGGTGAGGTTGGGATTTCCGTTATCCTGGTCACGGGGGCTCTGGCAAAGTCCCAGCAGTCGGGTCTCTGATAAAATGCTTTCGCTAGGGTAAACGAATGTTCTGAATATATTCCAAAACAACTGCTTTTCTGTTTCTCTTTGGTGGAAGTATGGGGAATTTTCTTTCATTCTTTCTTTCCTCCCTCCCTCCCTCCCTCCTTCCCTCCCTCCCTCCCCCCTCCCTCCCTCCCTCCCTCCCTTCCTTCCTTCCTTCCTTCCTTCCTTCCTTCCTTCCTTCCTTCCTTCCTTCCTTCCTTCCTCTTCCTTCCTTCCTTGCTTCCTTCCTTCCTTCCTTCCTTTGTTCCTTTCTTTCTTTCTCTTTTGCCAGTCCTGAGGCTTGAACTCAGGGCCTGGGCACTGTCCCTGAGCTTCTTTTGCTCAAGGCTAGCACTCTACCACTTGAGTCACAGCACCACTTCCAGCTTTTTCTGTGTATGTGGAATTGAACCCAGGGCTTCATGCATGCTAGGCAAGCATTCTACCACATTCCCAGCCCATAAGGGGAATTTTCTTCAGTCTTACTGTGAAAACTTTGTAAGGCTCCTAAAGGTTAAAAACAAAAAACAAAAAAAGGGGCTCTTCTACCACATCTAGGCAGTATAAACAAGTATCAAGCCTATTTGTTCTGAATCTCCATTCATGAGTTACAGTTAAGTTTTCCCTACCTACTGTCTTCAGGGTCACTTTCTGTTCCTGGCTTACACTCAGCAAGTTGTGATTCTCTGTATCTCCCTCCCTCCCTCCCTCCCTCCCTCCCTCCCTTCCTCCCTCCCTCCCTTCCTCCCTCCTTCCCTCTTTCCCTCCCTTTCTTCCTTTCTTTCTTCCTTCCTTCCTTTTCTCTTTCTTTCTATCTCTCTTCCTTTCATTGTCATTTATTATTATTCTGTGGGCTTGAACTCAGGGCTCAAGTGCTGTCCCTGAGCTGCTTATTGCTCAAGGCTAGGCTCTACCACTTAAGCCAGAGCTCTACTTCTGGCTTTTTTTTTTTTTTTTGAGTAGTTTATTGAAAATAAGTATCTGACAGACTTTTCTGCTCAGGCTGGCTTTGAACATCAATTCTCAGAACTCAGTCTCCTGAGTAGCTAGGACTACAGATATGAGTCATCAGTGTCCAACTTTCATTGTTATTATTAAGAAGTTGTACAATGTTATTATTAAGGAGTTGTACAATTGTTATTTCTAAGCAGTTGTACATAAATCAGGTTATAATTACCGTGCTTCTTGGACAATGTTACCCCTCCTGTCCCTGTCCATAGTTACATAGTTCATTTTTTACATAGTGTATCATACTACTCTCACTAATTTTATGAGTGTTGGCTGTAGTGACTCCAGATTTCTGCCATGTCTGAGTATTTTTAGTTTCTCTATATTTTAATTTGTTAGGTTAGAATGACAACTTCCAAGCTTCTTATATGCTACATTCAAAGATTTCATTTTTAAAGGAGAGATTTTCCTGGATACATAATTCTTGGTTGACAGTCTTTTTTTTGTTACCATTATTGGATTTATTATTTATTATCTTTAAGTAGCTGTATAAAGGTGTTTCAATTAACAATGCAGTGCATCTTGATCCGTATCACCTCTTCCATCGTTTTCCCACCTTTCCCAAGCCCCCATCCTCTCTAGTTACATGATTCCGTTTTCACATATGTATACTACATACGCCTACCATTTGCCTCTCCATTGCTCTGTCACTCATTTATTAATTCCTCCAAAATTTTTCTCTGAGAACCAATTATATTGCTGGGTTTAGGGCCTTGTTCACAGTGGCTTGTTATCTGTTGGGGTTGGGGGCTAGCACAAACAAGCAAATAGGAAACAAAAAAGTCATCTAGGGTTCTGTGGGGGAGAGTGACTGTCTTCAGGGGTGTTGGGAAATAGATTGGAGAATAGAATCAGGAGTAGCCACCAGCAGACCTTTGGGAAGGAGGCAGATACAGGCAGCCGCAAATACAACTGGATACACAGAAGGGTGTGGTACATTTTTGTGACAGAACAATATCTTGAAGCACAATGGGGTGTGGTATGTTTTAACAACAGAATGAGGTCCCTGTGGCAAACCTAGGTAGTGGCTTCCCTGTCACAGTAGTGTTTTATTCTGATGGTAATAAAGGTTGGCAGCCTTTAATTCAGTGTCTTGAGACAATCTCCCCACGGAATCTGACCTCTCCCACTCATATTGAGAAATCAGCCATTAATCTTACTGAAGATCCCTTTCCCATGAGGTGCTGCTTTTCTCTTGCTTTCAAGATTTCCTGTTGGTCTTTGATTTTTTTTTTTTTTTGGTAGTTTGATTATGGTGTATCTACGTGAGGATATCTGAGTTTGTTATAGTAGGAATTTGTTAAACCTCTAGTATTAACTAATATTTTCACTCAATTTGGAGAATGTTCTGGCTGTTCTTTCTTCAGATATTCTTTTTTGCCCCTTTTCTCTTCCCCTCTGTTACTGGTATGCTTGGTCAGAGTCCCACAGGTGACATCTTGTTCATTTTTTATTCATTTTTATATTAGTCTGTCCTTAGACTCTGTGATCTCAGTTGATCTCCAATCCTTTCTTCTGACAGTTTTATGCTGCAATCGAGCCCCAGAATGAATTTTAAATTTCCCCAAATTACTTTTTACCTCTAGAATTTATATTTGGCCCTTTATAGAATTTGGATTCCTGGTTGATAGCCTGTATTTGGTGATACATGCATTGTGTGTATGTGTGTGTGTGTGTGTGTGTGTGTGTGTGTGTGTGTGCCAATCCTGGGGCTTGAACTCAGGGCTTGGGCACTGTCCCTGAGCTTCTTTCACACAAGGCTAGCGCAATACCCCTTGAGCCACAGTTCCAGTTTTGGCTTTTTTGGTAGTTTAGTGGAAATAAGTCTCACACTCTTTCCTGGCCAGGCTGGCTTTGAACTGTGATCCTCAGATCTCAGTCTCCTGAGCAGTGATAATTACAGATGTGAGCCACTGGCTATGGATGTCTTTTGACATGATATTCTTTAGTACTTTGAATATATTTTTAAATTGCTAGTTAAAAAAATCTATTTATATTTTCTCAGGAGCACTGTCTGTTGACTGCTCTTCCAGTTTGTGTGTGTGTGTATTTTCATTCTTCTTTGCCCATCTTGTGACTTTTTGCTGAGACTTGGACATTTAAATAACATAGTCTGTCAACTTTAGAAATTGAATTTTTTCCTCTTTCCTAAAGTTATTATTATTATTAATAGTTATTGGTCCTTGTTTCTTTAGTAACTTTATTTCTGGAAAGGATATATATTCTTTGGTTTGTATGGTTCCTGAAGTTGCCTTGGCTAGCTAATAATTGCACAGATTTCTTTAAGTGATTTAAACCAGTAAATCTCTCAGCCTTTGTTTGGAAGCTGTGTGTATGTTTGGAGGTTGTCTTTAGTGTTCAGGCAAGCTATGGACCTAACTGCCTTACCTTTTACTTCTTGTTTATCCAGAGCCCCAAGGTCATGGAAGTGAAAGCCTAGAGCCTAGGAAGTTCTCCAGTATTTCCTGATCTTATGTACTGCTCTGTTTACACGTATGGCCTTCTAGATTGCTAGGCATGTATCAGTTTTTAACATTCCTCTGGGTCCCTCATACCTTGTCTTTTCTTCTGCTTTGGTAGGGTTGTTGGTTACTCCAGCTGTTTTGTAGCCTCAGTTGCTGTTGATGCTTTTCAGAAAATACTGCTGTGAAAGGATTGTTGACAATGGATGAACTCTTGAGTTGGAACAAAAATAAACCAGTGAGTGGGATTTTCCAAACACTGGCCAGACAGATCAAATGAAAAGGGTCTAATGGGCACTTCCAGAAGTGTCTGAAGGGGTGGCGCTCACACCCCATTCTGAGACAGTTTAGGCCGCTGTTCTCATTGTGATTGCAGGGCTCTAGATTTTAACTGGTCGTATGGAGGTGGAGTGAGAGGAATGGTGGAATCTACATTCAAATGCCATAAGGCTCATTGTTTTTACCAAGATTCAGTCATTTTCTAAACAGATGCTCATCAGGTTGATATATATTTTAGATTATTTTTAGAGTTTTGAAAAGTCAATTTAGATATTTTTTATCACAACTTTTAAAAAGGTGATGTCCAGAGTTCGTTACTCTTCTCTCTCTCTCTCCTCATGTTCTCCAAGATTCTTCCAAATGAATATTGATAACTTTTAGATTTTTTTTCTTTTGCAAATAAGACACATTTAGGCTAGGTACTAATGTTCCTCAAAACTGGATTTTAAAAGCTTTTGGAAAATGTCACTATATCTTGCTAATCTTACTTAAATGATTGATTGCTCTTTGATGACCTAAACACTTGCTCTTGCCTCTCTGTCTATGTGTATGCATATATACATTAGATTCTGAATCTTAGCTGAATTTATAAGTGACATGAATCATTCAAAGAATTATTTTTTTCTCCACATTTTAGTTAATGTCAAAATTCGGGCTTCCATTAAAAAATGTTATAAAGCAATGAGATTTCATAGATTTTTTTTTCTCCTTGTTAGGCATTACCATCAAAATATTTTGACTATTCTTTTCACCTCTTCATAGATGTTTTGGCACCCTGTGTCCAGCTTTTCAAGAAGGTTTTTAGAGGTATATTTTTCAGTTCTGATGTTTCCAGTCTGTTATGTCAGAAAAATATTCTAAGCTGTAATGCCTTTGGCCCTGTTATTTGAGTACTTATAGGCTCCCCACTAAATTACTTCTTCGACTTCAAATTGATGTGGAAAATACTCAGTACAGTTTCAAGAATGGATGCTGTACATCATGTACTTATTGCAGTTTTGAGAAAGAAATCTGACATGGAATGTCATACTCAGACACACATTGCATTATCGTTATCATCAATATTTTTATAATTTATTTTACTCAGTTTCAAAGTCTCTTTTTCAGTATCTGTAAACTTTTTATGTAGCAGAATAGGTAAATATTGCCCACACATACAATAGAACTCTATGCAGCTTTAAAAAAAACCAAGATAAATTTACATGACCATATGGAAAGACCTCCCTCCAGAGGGTATTCGAAAGTGAAAAGACAGATTACAGATCAGTATAAATGAACCCAAGTTTATAAAAGTATGCATATAGACACATGCTTTAACAGTTCCAGATTGATACCTGTAAGACATAGTAAGTTACTCTTGCATAGAGTGTATGGGTTGGTAGACAGGAAATGACTTATTTTTAAATATACTTGAACAAGAAAAAGAACCCAAAATACTAATTTTATAGCTTAAAAATAGTCTCAAAAATATATTTTCAACTTGACATGTGAACAATAAGCTGATCAAATGATTCTAGAGTTAAACCATCCCTGGAGAATCATATAGCTTTCATAACACTGAGATATATTTGAATTTCTCCTTTGCTTCTTATTCTCATGCATGTGATTTTCATTCTGTTTTTCTGTCCATTACAAAGTCCCTCTTAGTGGGAATGGGAGGGAAAATTGGGAGAGAGAGGGCAGGGGTGACATTGTCCAAAAAGAAATGTACTCTTTACCTGACTTATGTAGCTGTAACCCTTCTGGACATTACCTTTATAATAACAATAATGTTTTTTGGGGGGTCAGTCATGGAGCTCTTCAGCTCAAGGCTAGCACTCTACCATTTGAGTCTATTGGAGATTAGAATCTCAGGGACTTTCTTGCCTGGGCTGGCTTTGAACCATGATCCTCAGATCTCAGCCTCCTAAGTAGTTAGGATTACAGGCATGAACCACCAGTGCCTGGCTAATAACAATAATGTTTTAAGTCCCTCTTAGCCAGGTGCTAGTGGCTTATTTCTGTAATCCTAGTTACTCAAGAGGCTGAGATCTGAGGATAGCCAGGGGAAGGAAAGTCTGTGAGACTGTTATCGCCAGTTAATTACAAAAGCTGAAAGTGGAGCTGTGGCACAAGTGGTAGCACCTTAGCCTTAAGCAAAAATGTTCAGGGACAGCACCTAGCCCCTGAGTTTAAGCCCCAGGACCAGCCCCCCCCAACCCCCCCCCCACATTCTTCTCTTTTATCATCCATTTTTAAAAGTTATGAAAGTACATACATAACAAAGTTTACTATTTTAATCATATTTAAGTTGATGGTTGGGGGACATTTAGCATATTGATATTATAGTACAACCATCATCACTGTAATTCTATAGGAGTTGATCAGCTGGTAACTAACTGGTTATCAAGTTACTGGTATTATGATGATTGTTACTGAATTTTGATATCACAGTGTTGTCCTGGGTATTTTCAGTGGTAGGAAAAAGAACAGAAGAAAAGGAAGCCGAGACTTTGGCACAGTGGGGTGCACGTTAGGTTCTAGGGAATAACCTGAGCTCTGCCCCAGGCAGTAAATGGAGTAGGTAATGATAGGATGGGGCTTCAGAGCCTGTGCGTTGGCTGATTACATAGGAGGCACTAATTTGAGGGGTGTCTTCAAAGACCAAACAGCCCTTTGGTTTTATATCGAGTGAGCTGCCAATCCTGGCAAAAGATGGCTGGAACTATCCAAGCAAAATGGCAGAGACATGTGGTAACACTTGAAGAGGCAGTTTTGCTTCCTGCCCTTGTTTTCGCCTGTGTTGTTCTCCTACATCTTGTCCATTTTCCCAACGAAGGAACACTCTCAGAGACTTTACAGCACCTGAACAGCATAAGCCCAGGAACTTTTATTGTTTTTCAGCTTGGGCTCTGCCATTAAGCAGCCCATGTGAATGAGAATATACACTTTACTTTCTGAGGATCTTTTTTTCTTCTTCTCAATTATACAAAGTTGGAACAAATACCATTTTAGGATCTTCTAGTATTATTCTGTAGGTTGTACAGGTAAAGGGAATATGAAGGTTTTAAATAGACAGCTTGTCATATCGGTTATTCTGAAGAACTAATAGCTTGATGTTCATGAATCCTCGAAAAGAAATGTAGTCTTCCAGCTGTATAATGTGGGCAACAATGTTGGAAACCATAAATGTCTGTCCATGTGATGGGCTGGTGACAAGGACCACTCTAATTTCTCTCTAGAAAGGTAAGAAAATCACAAGTGCCCTGGGAAGTTAAGTGCTTAACCCAACTGGAGTGAACTAATCCTTCAAGACAGAAGGTGAGAGTATTGAGCATCAAACCTCTTTTTGTCCTTGAACTCCAGATCCATGAATTTATCATCCCCATAGGAACCAACTGAAATATAGGAAATAAACACATCTTATAGTACTGAAAACAGTTCCAAAAATAGACTATTGATCTCCCAGACAATACCTTTCAAGTGATCAGTAGTGCCACTTATTTACTCAACTAAGTTTTCTTCCAGTATTGAGGACTGAATTTAATAAAAATGGGTAGCTACTAAATGTGAGCAGCCACATAACAATATTTCTATTTAGTTTCCTCTGGCATCCCTAAGGGTATACTTACATTAAGGAAATATATTAATGAAGGCATTCTTAGGTATAAATGCTGGGCTGAATTATGGAACATTATTTTTTGTAAGCCCAAATGTTTCTTGAGTTGGGATTGGTGGCATGTGCCTATGATCCCAGCTACACTGGAAGTGGAAATGGACGTATCCTTTGAGCCTAGGAATTTGAGGCCAGCCTTGTCCGCCATAATAAGACCCCATCACTCCCTTAAATTGTTTTTGCTACTCAAGATCCTTTGTATTTCATGTAAATTTAAAAATCTGATTTTAAATAAACATATATATATCTTCTGAGCAGGGTGCTAGTGGCTCCCGCCTGTAATCCTAGCTACTAGCTACTCAGGAAGCTGAGATCTGAGAATCACTATTCAAAGCAAGCCTGGGCAGAAATCCATTAGACTCTTATCTCCAATAAACCACCAGAAGTGGCGCTGTGGCTCAAGAAGTAGAATGCTAGCCTTGAGCTGAAGAGCTCAGGACCAGCACCCAGGCCTAGAGTTCAAGCCCCACGACCGACTAAAAAAAAAAAAAAAAATCTTTTGAGACCTTTTATTGAAAAGGTGATGAAATCTATCAATCTACTGATCAGTTTTAGACACCTTAAATTTTTTTAATCTTTTATATCTCCCACATAATATAGGTCTTCAGTTATTTAAGGTTTCTTTGATTTCTTTCAATGATGTATTGTTTGCAGTGTAGAAGTCTAACTTTTTTTTTCTTAAATTAGAATTTTTCTTACAGTAGTTTGTTATTTAGTTTGTGCCAGTGCTCGAGTTTGAATTCAGGGCCTTGTGCTTCCTTGGCTTACATGCACATCTGGAACTTTACCATTAGATCCATACACCTTGTCCTGTTGTTTTTCTGATTATTTCAGAGGTAGAATCTAGCAGACTTTTTTGCTCAGGCTGGCTCAAACTCTGACCTTCTGTATCTCAACTGCCTAAGTTACTGAGATTGCAGATGTGAGCTACTGGTACCTGGCTAGATGTACGTTTTTTTTTTTTATAGCTGTCTTTCATCATATTAAAGAATTTCTACTCCTAGTTTGCTAAAGGTATTTTATTTTATTATTTATTTATGTTTTTTTGTCAGTTGCGGGGCTTGAACTCTGGGCCTGGGTGCTGTCCTTGAGCTCTTCGGCTCAAGGCTAGTGCTCTACCACTTGAGCCACAATGCCACTTCTGGTTTTCTAGTTGTTAATTGAAGATAAGAGTCTCATGGACTTTCCTGCCTGGGCTGGCTTTGATCTCAGCCTCCTAAGTAGCTAGGATTACAGGCATGAGCCACTGGCACCTGGCGGTTTATTATTTTTTGAAATCTGGGTTGGTATTAAGTATTTTTATCTTTTTCTAAACCTATGAAGGTAATAATATAAATTTTAATTTTTATTATGTTACTAGGGTGATGTCAATTGACTTTTAACCTACTCTGAAATAATTTTAGATTCAAAGGCAAGTTGCAATGATAGCCCAGAATCTACCTAGAATTTGTGTATTCTCATATCCCACTGGGAACATAACTATAGTCCATTTATCCAAACTAAGAAATTAATACTGACCCAATACTTTTTTCTCTTTCGTGTGTGTGTATGTGTGTGTGTGTGTGTGTGCCAGTATTGGGGCACTGTCCCTGAGCTTCTTTGTTCAAGGACAGCATTCTACCACTTGAGCCATAGTTCCACTTCTGGCTTTTTTGTAAGAGTCTCCTAGACTTTTCTGGCTGGACTGGCTTGGCACCACAACCCTCAGATCTCAGCCTTCGGAGTAGCTAGGATTGCAGGTGTGAATGAATGGTGTCCAGCTCTTAGTCCTTTGCCGCTATCAGTGTCGAGTTATGGCTATTTGGGTTAGGATTCAATGCTGGTGAGAGTGTAAAAGAACTGCCACTTGGTGGGCAGAAGCCACAGCAGCCACGGTTGGCGGCACACTGTCTCCATCAGATTGCAGGCAGCTCTTCTTCCACTGCTTCCCTCCAGCAGCCACCAATGTGATGTGTACGTTCACAGACAACACCACCTTGTTTTTAAAGCTAAAATGCAAAACACCTTGTAGCCTTGTGCATTTTTATAATTTTACTCATAGAAAGCTATACTACTGTTTTTTTATTAGGTCCTACCTTTGGGGGAAAAAATGTGTCATTGAAGAAGTATTGGAGTGCTCATTGTTCCCGTGACACCCATGGTTTTTACTGTGCAGCTTTGCATAGCGTGATGAGTTTTAAGAACACGTAAGACATGTGTGGCAGAACTGATTTTAACTTATTTTCCTAACAGTGAGAAATCTGCCTCCGGTCATCTACCGTTTATTGACTTATTTATTCAACACTGCTATACCTGGAGAGTGGTTTCAGAATTGCAAATCAATACTCCCGTGTGAGGTAAATTTGTCAAACAGTGTTTATGCACAGCTTCTTTTATCTTTAGCCTTCTACCATCCAATCAAAATATTATTATCCTAAGTTATTTAAGTCAGGTCCTTTCCCTCTCCCCTTGAGGGAAGTAATGTCATTTCTTAGTAAAATGGCTAAATTGTCGTTTCAGCCTGGCATTCTCCTATTATGGCTGACTTTTTATTAAGTTTGTATAAAGTCCTCTTTTGAAGTATCTACTTCTTCAGACTTTGAAAAATGTATAGAGTTATGTGTTTACTACTTAGATTTGGAACAGAGCAGGTTTGTCACCCTAAAAATTTCCTCATGTAGCCCCCGCCTTTCCATCTCCCTCATCTCCCTTAACACCAGCAAGCACTCAGCTGTTTCCCATCCCTACGCTTTTCCCTTTTGTGATATTATAGAAGTTAAACCATGTAACACGTAGCCTTCTGGACCTGGATTATTAAATTTAGTGAGATGTATTTAAGATCGACTTGAACTGTTGCATGAATCAGTAGCTCATTCTTCTTTGATGATGTGTATATTTTATTTTATGAATATACCATTCACTCACCCTGTTAAGGGAGATCTTCCAGTTATTGGTGATTATGAATAAAGTGTCTTCAAACATTTGTATACAGTTTTCATGTACTGGGATACATACATTGGCAGGAAATCTCGGGGTTGTATGGATAAGTATATGTTTAATCATTTTTGGCTTTTAAAAACTTCCTTTTAAGTAGTTGTATAAAGGGGTTCCAATTCAACATGTCAGTTTGTGAGTACACGGCATCTTGTTCAATGTCACCTCTTTCATGATCTCCCCCATCTCTTGCAACCCCACCCCTCCCCTCCTCTCAATTTACCTAGTTCCATTTTCACACCTACATTGAATATTATGCCTATATTTGCCCACTGTTTACATTTTTAAGAAAGTCTCAACCCTTCTCTCTCTATAATATATATGGATACATATGTGTGTGAGTGTATACATATACATGTATGTGTGTACACATCAATGCACACATTTTAAAAGTTTTAAATCAGACAATGTTTGGAGGTTAATAATGGCTCCAACGTCATGCTTGCAACATAATTCCCTCTTTGTATTATTAAACAGAACAAAAACTAATTATATCATGTCTATCCTTTCCATCAATATTCATATCCTATGAATAAACCATTATGTAATGGGAACTCTGTACCTGGGGTAAGTGACTCTAATTGCCATCCCAATAATTCATATCATGCCCTTGGGATAATACAGTATTGTGTTTCAGGTGACTGTCTTAATTTCAGAGAGGTTATAGGAGATCCATTTCAAGAGGCAGCAGATTCATTGTGGGACCAAAACTCTTGCTTGAGTGTAGCCTGGATAACTCTCTTGAACTCCAAAGACACTACTCAACTATAACTCAGTAGAGTCAAATCAGTGGAACTTTGTAAGCTAACCCAAGCTTCTGGTGGACACTCTGCTTAAACTTGGTAGGGAGAATGAACTTGTAGTTACTTGTGTTTGGTTGGGACTGGCTCCTCCCATTAGACAGAGTTAGGGTGGCTCTCCCCAGACTGCTCTACAAAGGCTAGATGGCCATGACTTGTCACCCCAATTTACTTTTATTTTCTTTCTGGAATAAGATTTCTCTTTACACAGAATACCTGTGTAAACTATTCCTCTTTTCATATAGTGGAGTATGAATTGCATCCTATTTCCTGGACTTCTTCAACTCTGAGGACTAAAATGCAATCCCAGGGTAAAGACCATGTGGTTATCCTCTGGATCTTCATAGCAGTTGATCTTCAAGTATTTTGAATTATCTTAGAAATACCAGAGAGAGGATGGAGTACAAAAACCTCATGCTAAAGTTATTTTTCAAGTTTCAACTTTTTATTTTCCTCCATTTAGAAGTACCAGAGCATTGGATCACTAAATTATGCACATTTAAAAAATACTATATTGCCATTTTGGAAAAGTAGAAAGCAATGCAACATTTCCCCCCTCCAAAACATTTATTTTGAATTAGTTTTTAGTAATGAATACCAGACAGATACCCATTACAGGACTTACCAAAATGCCAGCCTCCCTCCTTTTGCTATGTTGCCTGGTTTATTTGTTCTGGAGAGAGGGACACAGCACAGGACTGAGGGAAGTCTAAGCCAAGTGGCCTACTGAGACAGAAAACCTAGTGTGCCCAGTGGATTTAATTCAATTTGGGTTTACCTTGGATGCTTAATGACCAGTGTGAAAGGATGGTACCTGTTGCAGGTTGTAATTAGCAGCCAGAACTCTTTTTCAAAACTGTAATCTTTAAAAAAAAAAAAAAAAAGCTGCTGACTTTAGGATTTAGTGTTTTAATCATTTTCCTTCCCTGTGCATCCTTCCAACTTGTCCTGGAGGAAAACTGTCATTCCCCCCCACCCTCCACCATGCATGTGTGTGTGTGTGTGTGTGTGTCAATACTGTGGTTTGAAGTCAGGGTCTGAGGCCTGTCTCTCAGCTTTTCTGCTCAAGGCCGGGACTTTACCCACTTGAGCCACAGCCCTGCTTTCAGTTTTTTGCAAGTTAATGGGGAGATGCGAGGCTTATGGAGTTTCATGACCAGATTCTCTTTAGGACTTTGAGCCTCAGATTTCAGCCTGCTGAGTTACAAGTGTTAGCCACGATTGCTTGCCCAGCTCTTTTCCTTCTGTTTTTTTTTTTTTTTTTTTTTTTTTTTACTCTTATCTTTAAGTAGTTGTACAAAGGCACTGCCATTTCACAAAGCAGTTTTGGAACACATGCGTCTACAGCAGTGTCACACCTTTCAGCATTCCCATCCATACCGCTCCTAGCCTCACTTTGTGTAATTTTGTAGGATAAACATTGGATTCCTGACGACAGTCTCCCCCCTTCTCCTCTCTCTCCATGGCCACACCCTACTCCTTTCAAAGTACTCACTTGCTGGCGTTCTTTTAAGCTGAACTTTGACTGTCTTTCTAAGGAATTACACGGTGTTTCTAAGGAATTACACTCCCTTGAATCTGCCCTATTTCAGTTCATGCATTTGTACACTTGCCTACCATCTACTATATTTACTGACCAGTTTATAGGCTAATTCTGGCTTCCACCTATGAGGGAAAACATGAAACCTTTGTCTTTCTGGGCCTGACTTACCATCCTTTCTAACGAAGCTTTCCATTTCTTTACAAACGGTACAATAGCGTTCTACAGCTCCGCGGAGGGGAAGGAAGGGCCATTCATTGCTGGGCTCTGTGGCCCCTCGGCTCCGTGTGACCTTGGGCACTGGGGCTGAAGTGACAGCCTCCCTAGAGCTAAGGTCCTTCCGCGGGGAGCAGGGGACCCCACGGCCCTCCAGACCCAGAGCTCGCGCGGCGGGGCTTACGTCCCCGTCCTCCCCCCCCCCCCCCCGCCCCGGCCCGAGGCCTCGCCCTCCCTCCGCCCCGCGAGGTGACCCCGAGCCGCGTGGGGCGGACAGTCGGGCGCGCTGGCCCGGTGGGGTCTCGGCTCCGCTTTGGGGAGGGGCGGAGGGGCGCCCCGAGCGCACCTAGCTTTCCGGCATTGCCCGGGGAAGGCTCTTGCTTATTTACTGCCTGTGGCGTCTGTATTATTATTATTATTATTATTAGGGGGGGTTGCGATTCCCAGGGGGTCCCCGAAAGTGGGGTCCGCACAGGCGCTGTAAGGCGGGGACCTCGACGCGCGTCCCCGCGTCGGAGGGTGGAGACGGAGAGCGGGGCGCCCCTCGCCCGGCCCGCGGCCCCAGGGTGCAGCCCCCTCCCCGCGCCCGCGGCCCCGCCCCGCCCGGCCCCGCCCCGTCCGGCCGCGCGGGCGGCGCAGGTGCGCGGCGCGAGTAGGTGCGTGGGGATGATCTCACTCGCGCGCTCGGCGCCCGGAGGAGGAGGAGGAGGAGGAGGAGGAGGAGGAGGAGGAGGAGGAGGAGGGGGAGGAGGAGGAGCGGGAGCGAACCCGACTTCCGGGTAGAGCCGCCGCACGCCACCGGCGTCTCCTCGCTTTTTCCTTCCCCTCCCCCGGGTCCCCCTCGCCGCTCCCTCCTTTCCTTTGATTCCCAGCCCCACCCGCCAAAATGAACAGCTCGGACGAGGAGAAGCAGCTGCAGCTCATCACCAGCCTGAAGGAGCAAGGTAGGCGGGCCTGCGGGCGCCAGGTGTGGGAGCCGCGGCCCGGGGGCGGGACGGCGTCCGGGCGCTGCGGCAGGTGGCCTGGCGGCCGCCGCGGCCGCCCCGGGACGGGCGCCCTCCGCGCGCGCCCTGGAGAGCCCAGGGCGGAGGGTGAGGTGCCCGGGTCCCGGAGGGTAGGGCCGGGTGAGGGGAGGAGCGCTACCCGCCTGGGCCCGCGGCGATCGGGGCCGGGCAAAGGAACCTGCCGGCGATCGGCGTGCACGAGGAGGCCCAGCACCCCCTTCCACGCGGCAGAAGCGGGTGGGGCGGCGCGCAGGGCGGCCTGGGGTGGCTCTCCGGCTGTCTCAGGGCTCTGGGCCCGGCCCCACCCTTGCACACTTTGCGCGCGCCTGCTCGTGGGCCTGCAGTGCTGATTTCCAGCCCTTCCATCCCTGGGTTAGGTCCAGTTCCTCTTTTCCTTAGCTGGCTGGGATTTTCAGGCCACAGTGTGTGTGTGCGTGTGTGTGTGTGTGTGTGTGTGTGTGTGTGTGTGTGTGTGTGTTATCACTTCCCCATTTTTAGCAATTTATGAGTCAGAGCCAACACTGCCTGCGTGGGCCTCCTGGGTGTGCAGGGTCCGCCTGCCCCAGGCCCTGTGCATGCCTTTCACCAGGGCCTGGGAAATGGGGATTGTCCTTAAGAACTGTTGCAGACGGTCATTTTCATCCCTTACCACACCGAACAAAGCCAGGTCGGAGAGCCCGTGTGAGCCTAACCTTACGCTCTTGCAAAATGATTATCACCTGGACCAAAAGGTGGTTCGAGAATGTGGACCTAGAAAAGAGCGGAACCAGATTTAGGAAGTAAAAGTGTGGAGGGTCATGTGCTTTTCTGAGTGACTCGTTGACAGCACCATGCAGTGGACAGGGCTCTGCTCATGGCTAAGCCTCTTGGCTTAGTCCCAACTCGGCCTCTTACATTCTGTGAACTTGGAAGAGTCTCTTCCCTTCATTGGATCTTGTGGTTCAAAACTCCCACATGACTAGACAAGGGTAAACCAGATGACCTCATGAGGTCAGTGTGTAGGACTATGACCTGCTGCTGCTAGAGTCCACCCACCCCTCTGGAATCCACATTCCAGGGCAAACACATCTCTACCGGAATGTTTACTGTGACTTTTGGGGAAGTTACTTCACCTCATTGAAATGGACATGACCCACTTCTCTGTGGTTTGTAGCTTCTAGAAAGTGCTGGTTAAGTGTTAACTTGCATCTTTTAGCTCTCACTCTAGATTAGTTTACTATCATAAAAGTAGCTACCAGTGACTGACTATGGTAGGATGTGAGCAGGGGTGAGGGAGGACAGAAAATTCCTTCATCTGGAATCTCTCAAGTCAGGGCCAGATTCTGCAAATATTCTTCTTCATCTTCTTCTTCTTCTTTTTTTTTTTTGAGTAATATCTCCCATTCCATAACATAAAGACTTTGATTCACACTTAAGACTTACAGAACTTCCCTTATAGATAATAGTCGTCAATATTAGCTCTTTCCTTGGCTAATTTTTGAATAATAATAAACCATGACTCATGTTTATTCTTTATATGACTTCAAGAGTAGAATAACAATGTGCATAATCCACAATCGGTTTTTACTTGATTTTAGAACATATTCTGGTCTCTGTTGGATTCAGGGCTCTTGTGATTATTGTATTGGACGACCAGTTCATGACATTGGTATTTTTAGAGGCATATTTCCTTGATCAAGTACATATTAAAGTCAGTGAAACTATTAAGACTTGAAAATTTGTGTTATTTCTAAGTAAACTTTCGTAAGGGTATTGAATCTGCATGCATAGATGTTGGGATTTTTTTTCAGCATTGTAAAACCAGGGTGGGGGTGTGTGCCAGTAGATGGTAGTGTGAACAGTTGACTGCAATAATATTTGTTATTTGGCCTATGGAACTAACTGGGAAGCTAGGAATTTGAGATGGGAACAGGGCAGCTAGGTCTTTGGCGACTTGCCAGTGTCATGACCAATTTTGTAAGTTAGTTTTGGGTCAGAATTCCATCATCATTATTTAACATGTAGAAAGAGAACTGTGGGCTGGGAAGGTGGCTCAGTGGTAGAGTGCTCACCTTGCATGCATGAGGCCCTAGTTTTGATTCCCAGCATCACATAAGCAGAAAAAGCCAGAAGTGGTGATGTGGCTCTAACGGTAGAGTGCTAGCCTTGAGCTGAAGAGCTGAGGGACAGTGCCCATGCCCAGAGTTCAAGCCCCACGACCGGCCAAAAAAAAAACAAACTGTTATTAATCAGATGCCCTACTTTCCTTTTTTAATGCTGAGTAAACACAATGTATTCATACCTTTAACAGCTACCAGGAACTTACTATATATGACACCCATCTGGTAGACATGGGTGTTATGGGGTGTAAACCAAATAATCTATATTTCAATAAATATTCCTCCTTGTCAGTAGTCATTAAGATAATCATACAAATAGATGTACAGTTATGAAGTCTTTCTGGGGTAAACAGGAGTGGAGTTGTTGGATGGGAGGGCATGCAAGGGCATGTATAAAGTTTGGCTACACAGTGCCCTCCCCAGTGGCTGTACCAGTTTGCAACTTCCCCTGAAGCAGTGCCTGTATCTCCACAAGACTGGCTGAAGCCTCACAAGTTTCTGAGTTTTTGCCAGTCTAATGAGCAAAATGGAACCTTTTGAAATTCTCTTTGCTTGGGTTATTAATGAGGCTTGAGATCTCTTCAGTGTGTTCACTGGCCAGGTAGATATCCTCCTGTGGTTCCTTTGTCTGCAAGGTTCAAGTCTAAAACTTGAACCCATTCCCCAGGAGTGTGCTCAGAAAGAACGTAGCTGTCTGAGCTGCTGTGAGCTGCAGAGCTGACAGCAGCCTCGCCTAATGGGAAACCTTCAGTGGTGTGGTGAATGAGGTTGCTTTTGACAAAAGTTGTGAAATGTAATGACGGAGTCTGTCATAATATGAACAATCTCTAATTTCTACTTACCATTCCCTGAGCTCTATGTCTTATAAATCACACCCACTTCTGAATGACTTCAAAACATTGTATGTTCCCTTCTAGTGAATGGTGTAATTAGCTATATTATGTCTTTCTAGAAAGTTATATTATGTCCTTTTAAAAAAAATTAGCCAGTGTGTGATAGCTTATGTGCAGCAGATGTTGAGGTAATGAGGTAATTCTCCTTTTGTCTTTTTTTTTTTCTGGGCTTTATTTTATTGGACTGATTGACATCTTTAATGCCCAAGAAATGGCAACTTTGGATACTATTTCCGATGCATATTTCCTAGTCACTAAAAGTGGACATTTCCCTCACAAAACATCATACAATTTTCTCTCTCTTCAGAATTCTGTTGGAAAATGATAGACTTGGTTCAGCATTTGTTTTTAAGGTGCATGATTTTCTGTGTAATTAATTCAGTTCACGTGCACTGAATATTCATAGCCAGGCAGTGGGTTAGGCATCCACGATAAAGAGCGGAGTAAGACCTGGTCTTTGCTGGTGAGGGCATGTGAATGCCAAGAATATGTGTCTGATTGGCCTAGTTGGGGGTCATGAATTCAAGGCATTTGGCTAGAGAGCATCTTCACTGGCACCTTCCAGAAAAACCCAAGTTGGAGTAGTTGTTGTAAATCCTTACTGAAGGAAGTGTGCAGATGGGGCCCACATAAACAACAGGTGTCCACTAGACTGGTCATTGTAATAGTGCCATGTCACTTGGAGCTTGTTGATGACATTTTGATGAGAGTGAATGCATTTGCCTTTCACAATGGTGGTGGGGAGGAGGGAAAAAGGGTGGGAGAGAAAGGGAGAGAGAGAGAATGACAATGAGTTATGTGTGTATAGTATTAGGGATTGAACCCAGAGCCTCATGCATGTTAGCTAAGACCTAATACTAACACCAACAAAACAAAACCTCTGAAGTTACTAGCTGCTCTTGGGAAAATACTATCTAATGTGGATTTTCTAAGTTAAGATGGTTGCTTTTTATTTGTTTATTTTATTTATTTATTTTTTTGGTCTGGTCGTGGGCCTGAACTCTGGGCTTGGGCGCTGTCCCTCAGCTCTTCAGCTCAAGGCTAGCGCTCTACCACTTGAGCCACAGCGCCACTTCCGGCTTTTTTCCCCTGCTTATGTGGTGCTGAGGAATCGAACCTAGGGCCTCATGCATGCAAGGCAAGCGCTCTACCACTGAGCCATCCTTCCCAGCTCAGATGGTTGCTTTTTAAACCAAGTTAACCTGCTCTCATATTGAGTCAGTGTCATTTCCCCTAGGTTACTAAGACATATGTAAGGTTCAGGTGGAAACAGAGTCAAGCTTATTCTTAGAGCTGAGTTAGTAATCCACAATACTTCCACTGTCCCCTTGGCTTTTGGGTCTATATAGGCTAGAGCCTATTTTTGACAAAAGAGGCTCTGTGGCTCTATTCCCTCTAATGTATTGTTTTTTTCATGGACCCTTCTAGACATTTTATGTAGCATGATCATTTGGAATGTCATAAGTCATTGAAAGATATTCTTTTCTCACTCTCTCCTACCCCCAATGCCTGCTTCACCCCTATGATTCATGTAGTAGATGTAGCAGAGAACCCTCATCCTTAAGCGGGGACTGTTATATCTTTGTACTCCCAAAGCTCACAGTGAAAAAATGGGGATAGAGTAACTCTACAGTAGCAATACCGGAGGGAGGACACTAGCTCAGCCAGGTGACCCATGGCATCAGTGTCCTGATGAGTCATGCTGAGAACATGATGTTGTACAAATGGCCACATTTATCTTTGTTCTTTCCTAACACACGCACACACACACACACAAAACAAAATCCCCCAAAACCCAAAGCCCAATCTACTCAGAGGAAAATATCATAGATTCCAATTTGCACACATTCTACAAAGTACTTGGTCAACACTCTAATAAAGCTGCCAAGTTCTCTAGAAATAAAAGAATAACCTGTCTAGGAGGTCAAAATGGAAGAAAGTCTGAGAAACAGACAAGAGCCATTCCTTTAGACAGGGCAAAAGGAATGTGGCAGGTGGGGACCTGGAACAGAAAATGGGACCTTAGGTTAGAAGTAAAGGAAGTCTGAATAAGATAGAGACTTCAGTTCATCATAATGCATTCATATCAGTCTACTAATAGTAACAAACACACCAAGATGTAAGTAATGGGATGTAAGTATAGGCTGCCCTTCAAACTCACATCTGTGCATCCAACCAGCTTCAGATTGGAAATACTTGAAGAGAAAATGGAACATGTGCAGGCTTTTCTCTTATTATCCCCTGAAGTAATGTAACAACTCCTTATGTGGCATTTACAGTGCATGGGGTATGATAAGTGAGTGATCTGAGTAAGATTTAAAGAATACAGGAGACTGTGCCTGATCTTCCAGATTCTGGTGTGCGTGATGGTCTGACAACCAATACCTTGTGGATACCGAGAGGCCTTGTACTTACTGTCTTTGTGGGGTTTTTTGATACCTAACATATATGTAAAACTAAAAAAAAATAATGCCACGACATGCTATACACAAACCTATGTAAGTGTGACTATGGGGGAGGAATTCTTTTACAAAGTTTTATTTTTTTAATTTACAAATAATTGAGTATTTATGTGGTAAGCATTTTTTTTCTTTTTTTTTTTTTTTTGTTGGTTGTGGGGCTTGAACTCTGGGCCTGGATGCGGTCCCTGAGCTCTTCAGCTCAAGGTGAGTGTTCTACCACTTGAGCCACAGTGCCACTTCCGGTTTTCTAGTGGTTAATTGGAAGTATGAGTCTCATGGCTTTGAAACATGATCCTCAGATCTCATTCTCCTGAGTAGGATTACAGGCAGGAGCCACTGGTGCCTGGCTAAGAAAAAATTCTTTAAAGAGGAATTGTTGGCCAGAGGTATTCCTCGCTACTCAGGAAGCTGAAGTCCAAGGATCACAGTGCAAAGCCAAACTGGGCAGGCAATTCTTCAAGACTCTTATCTACAGTTAAGCAGCAAGGAAAAAAAAAATGCTGAACTGGAGTAGAATGACAGCTGTGGGTAAAACAGCCAAGTGAGGATTAAAGGCCTGAGTTCAAGCCCCCAATACACCCCTGTTCCCCTCCCCCATACACAGAAAGAATTGATGGATCCAAAATGTCTGTATATTTTAAGCTTTGTTCTGCTTTAGACTTTCACACTTCTTGTTTTTGTGGTGCTGGGAACGGAACCAAGGACCTTCTGTATGTGAGCCAAGTATTGTACTATTGAGTCACATACCTCAATAGTAGATTTTATTCCTTAAAGCTGAGATATAGCTAGGCTTTACTTTGAAATATAGAAGGAATGCACTTGAGAAAAAAAACATTCTAAGCATTTAAAACACGAGTTCACCTATTGAAGATCATCTTGGTTGCTTCAAGTTTGGAAAGTTTTATGTGGTGGTCTAAAGTATGGAAGTGTTCTTTTATTTTTTTTTTTACATTCTTAGGCGAGACTGGAAAGGCTAGACTTGGTTTCCCCACCCTCCCTCCAAAGTCTGTTAGGCTCCAGTAATAGTTTCTCTTGAAGGTCAGGCCTTAAGGATAGCAGAATTTCTAAGCATCTTTCAGAATGTCTCGTTTTCTCCTCTACCTGGTAGAAGTTGTAGAGAAATTTTCTCTGACCTGAAAAGTTTCCCAGAATCCTTTCTCCTGCTGCACTGCCATCCCTGGCATTTTAAATTCTTTAAACTCAGTTCAAATGGAGCCTCCAACAATTGGGCAATTACAGTTAAGCTTTCCCTGTGTTGGTGCTGGTTCTTGAGAGGAGGTTTCTGTTTGTGGGTGTCTGGTCTTATAGTTGTGTCCTCTGTATCTGCTAGGAAGTTTCTCCAGTTTTGCAGATGGTGGCTTGCCCTGGGCCTCATTTCTTTGTTGGATCTAAGTAGAGTTGTTTATATCCAGTTTTGTTTTGCTTTCTTTGTTGTCATGAGGATGGAGTGAATTACAAGCTACTTATGCCAGACCAGAAATTAGACCTCCCTATGAATTTTAAAGGTACTTGGTTTTCTGCTTTTCTGTTGATCATGAGAAGTCATTAATGTATGTTGACTGTACTTCTTAAGTATCATTACTTCATTAACACCAGATTATGTATTCTACCTAGTCTGAATGAATCTCAGGTTTGCCATCATTTCTTTTCTGATCTGAAATCTATCATCTTTATTTATTTTTTGGGTCAGTTTTTCCAGTAGTGTTTTCTCCAGCTTTATATGACGTAATTAACAAGTGAGATATAAATGGCTTCTCTTTTATACTATGGCGTTAAGAGGAAGACCCATTGGGATGTGTGCAGAAGGGAATCATGTCCTAATTAGCACTGTCGTTTGTGACTCATGTTCTCATTGTCCATTAATAAGGTCTCAAGGCTCCCCAAGTCTCAAAGATACAGACTCAGTGGATGCAAATCTGCATTAGAAGATCTCATGAGGCGGTGGTTTTCTGGTTACATCTGGTAGCTATTTAAAAGTTTCATTTCAATTAAGCATGTTGATGGGGCAAGAGAGTATGACCTCATTCATGATTTGCTGATGTGAACACTTAAATCCATTTTTCCTTCCTCCTGAGTTTAGCACATATTTATCATATGCCCAGTATAAATGGGGCATTGTGCTTGATTAGGGCATCTGGATTGATAGACATAGTGTTCACCCTAGAGGATTGTTTCCCTTTTAGTGCTTTGTTGAATTGGACACAGTAATAATGTTCAGTAATGTCTATTTTTCTTACATATGACTTTGGGAATCTGTAGACAGGTACTGCTTCCATTTCTTGCTGTGGAATTTGACTTCTTTGAATTTGTGTCTTCTTTTGCAAAATGGAGGTGTATTTTCCTTAATTATTTGGCATAAAAGACAGGTAGAATTTAACCATTCAACATAGATGTCTTTATGCCAAATAAAATGGATATATCACTATGAAGTAGGAGAATTGCAAGAAATAGGATTGCATGCATGTAGTTTATAATGTCATATGTAGGAGCTCTTCTAGAGGTACGGGCTGAGTATGCATTAGCCAAAATGCTTAGTTCAGATTTGGGGTCTTTTTGGATTTTGGAATATTTACATGCACTTTACTATTTGAGCATTCCTACTCTAAAAATCTGAAGTCCTTCTGGATTTCAGAGTGAGAGATGCTCAGCTCAAATATGAGCAGGGCACTTGGTAGTATTTTAAACTATGAGCACTCACTTTGCCTGGGGCATAGAAGACAATTGAATTATATTGCAAAGGGGGAGGAACACCTGCAGGCTGAATGGAGAACATTTGCAAAAGGTGTACAGGATTTGGGTGTGGTCCAGGTAGCATTGAAACTTTGGGTGTGATGGAGTGGGTTAGTTAGTTTCTGAGTCTCAAAAGACTGGAAGAGAGCAGTGGCTCCAGATTATGGTGCTCAAGTCTTTGCAGGATTATAAGCAAGAAAGTAAAATAATCAGCTTGCTTTGTCAGTGTGCTTAACTACCTTGTGAAGAATGAACACATCTAGGAGAGAGAGAAGCTCCATCCTCATTGTTGAGAGTCTGAGTTCAGGGTTGAGAACTTGGTTACAGGGAAGAATAGATTGGAGAGGCATTCTTTCAAGACCAGGGGAGTTTGATGGTTTTTTGGAGGTAGTAGAAAGTAGACTCAAGGTATCTGTAGGTGCTATCTTGAGGGATGAGTGGATGGTGACACAACTGAAGGAAATATTCGTGCAGGAAACAGAAAATTGGGTGGAGGGAGAGTGTTGAGTTCTATGTCTTACGTGGTTGAGGTTGAAGTACTTGAGAGGTAGCTCGACAGAGACACTCAGAATAGTAGCAGCTTGCTATGCTGGGAAGATTCTGTGTCCAGTGTCTAGCTTGCTGTCTTTAAACCACATGCTAAAAAGGGACCTGAAGAACCGGAACTTTACATTGTACTTAATTGCTTAAAATGGAAATAGCTGCAATGGCTGCCTTGTTGGGCAGTGCAAGTCTATCTGGCAAATGTCAGTTGGAAATGATAGTGTGAGAAGATGCTAGAAGGAGAGTGATTAGGCTGCCAGTGATGGAGAGGTTTGCCAGGGACACTGGACTTCCAGTGCTAACGCAGATGGTCCCAAGCAAGCCGGGTACCAATCCTCCCCGAAGTGTTGTTAGTGGCTTGTAGTTATGAACTTCAGTTGTTATATTTCTGAAACGAGTAAGTCTACTCAGCTGCCTCCTGGGCTGGCTATGTCATGATTTGTGGCGTGGGAGGAAAACTTGGCATTAGGGAGTTAGGAAATGGAAAAACAGCATGATTCTTGCAACACGTGCTCTGCCTGATATTATCCTCGTTTTCTCCAAAACCGTCCTTTTTCTTCCTTTACGTACTGTTATGTGGTGGTTCTCTACTTTGGTTGCACATTAGAATTGCTTGAGAACCCCTTACAAAAAGCAGTAAAGATGCCTCAACTAGACCCTCAATGAGCTAAATCAGAATCTTGTGGAAAGGGGAGTGTGGAGAGGGGGCTGGGGTCTGTGGGGTTGCAAAACCACTGGCTGATTCTGAGGAGCGGGCAGGATCAGAAAGAATGGCTCCATGCCTCGGCCACATTATTCTACACTAACTAATGGTTTGAACTTGATCTTTAGCTCCCTTTTCCCTTCCTTTTTTACTGGAGAAGAGTAGTATCTTGGGTTTCAGATTTTTGTTTGTTTGTTTCCAGTCAGCTATCTTTTGGACCATATGAGACAAAAGGAAGCCTGAAACTCAGGACATCAGAGGGGGCCATCTAATTGCTGGTCATGCCCTAAGATTCAATGAGCTTTCGGTAGTGAGTACTCTGGCCAACATTGGATGGACCAGTTCATGTGCCTTGAATAATCATGTATATTAACTCCTTTTCTTTTTATAACAACACACGGTGGAACCCAAGGGCTCAAAAGAAGACCTTACCTGTCCAAGTCCTTCCCACTACTGGTGATCAGGCTGGGAGTTAGCCATATGTTACTGTCATATGTGACCTTACAATGCAATGACACAATGCTGTATCTGTAAAACTGAGCACGGAAGTCTCCCAAGCAATGCGATTTTGTGTGTGTGTGTGTGTGATTTTTTTTTCTTTTGGTCAGAACATGGGGCCTGAACTCTGGGCCTGGGCGCTGTTCCTCAGCTCTTCAGCTCAAAGTTAGCTCTCTACCACTTGGGTCACAGCGCCACTTCTGGCTTTTCTGCTTACGTGGTGCTGAGGAATTGAATCCAGGGCCTCATGCAAGCAAAGCAGGCGCTCTACCACTGAGCCACCTTCCCAGCCCCTGTGAATAAATATTATTTAGGGTGGTGAATATGACTTTTAAACTTCCTTACAAACTCTTTTCTTCCCTTTTATGTCTTGGCCAAATTATCCTCTGTGCATCACCAGGTGGTCAAATTCTTCCTCTACTTTTTTGTTTCTTTTCTTTGTGCCCTATCTTTTTAAAGTTGCATATAGTCACAAGAAAGATGTCATTTCCATTAAAATAGGATTGTTGAAGGGCTCTTCCTTAATGTTTTTGAAGAAGACCCAGTAATGAGTTTATGATGTTTCATCTTGGGCTTATTGTTAGTATAATAGAATAGCATGGACATTTTAAAATCTTCAGAACCATTATCCAATGTTTTGAATTAGGAATTTCTTAATGTCAACATGAAATTATGGTTTTGTAAACCATTTTCGTTTGTGTGTATATCGATAAAGTAGCTCACCAATAGATTATTAAATCCATTTTGATTATTTAACTTTAACTACAAATACTTTTAATGTCAAGTCATCTAAGTCAAAGTCTCTCAGTGAAGTATTTGTGTTAATTCTTGAAGCAATATTAGGTACAATAAAAAGATTTGGGGCCTTGAGCATAGACTTCCCAGTGGAATAAGTACAGATATGTAGTCTTATTCTTAGTTAACGGGGAACATCTCATTGATGGTTTTTTTTTTGGGTTCAGTCATGAGGCCTGAAATCTGGGCCTGGGCGCTGTCCCTCAGCTCTTCAGCTCAAGGCTAGCACTCTACCACCTGAGCCACAGCTCCACTTCCGGCTTTTTTTCTTTTTTTGCTTATGTGGTGCTGAGGAATCAAACCCAGGGCCTCAGGCATGCAAGGCAAGCGCTCTACCACTGAGCCACCTTCCCAGCCCCTGATTTTTTTTTTTTTAAATTCAAGGACAATTTGGTTTACATTCAGCCATTGAGGTATATGTTCAGCTGATAAGCAGCTGAACTACAGGGGGTTTCATTGTATGATCCATAAAATTTTTTTTTATGTTGAAAAATAGTAATTTTCAAAAGGGCTGTATCTACTCAGAACTGTATGATGAGCTACTTAATGTCCAAGGGATTTAGGGGGTTATGGCTTCAATTAAATTATTATTTTATAGTAATAGATGCTAATAAAATCTCTGGACATTGATGGTATAATCCCATGAACATTTATTGATATGAATTAGATATTTAAGATTTCTGTGCTATTCAGCAAGTATTCTAAACCCTTTAGATCACTGTTGGGAACAAAGCAAATATTTTTCCTTGTTAATTGTTTATTTCTAGGGTGTTATTCACCCTAGTAGTTAGTTATGTATTTCTGGAATTGATGATCAGATTATCTGGGATGGTTTTAGATTTTTTTTTTTGGTAGATCTCTGATTTCAGATTGTTCAAAGAAATAATCCCTGTTAGTCTTATATTTTTATACATTTCAATTTTGAAAACCTTAAAGTTCAACCTAAGATTCACCGACTATCTGGGGCTATCTGGCTGGAGCAGGGTAAACAGCAGTTCTAGGCTTATCTTCTGTTTTCTGCTCCATCATCCATTTTAGGTCATTGCTACAAACTTTATGTTCTTTTTTGTCTTGTGCCAGTACTAGGGCTTGAACTCAGTGCCTAAGCACTATCCTTTTGCTTTTTTGCTCAAGGCTGGCACTCTGCCATTTGAACCACAGTTCTACTTCTGGCTTTTTGGTGGTTAGAGATAAGATTTTCATGGCCTTTCTTGCCCAGCCTGGTTTCAGACCTTGATCCTTAGAGGTCAGCCTCTTCAGATGCTAAGATTACAGTGCCTGACAAACTTTGTATCTTAACTTGTGAGATACTCAAAGAATAGTGCTTTTGCCAAAAGTTGAACATGTAGGTTCTGGTTGTTTAATTTTTTTTTTTTTTAGCAATAGAGTATTTTATGTAGCAACAACCTGCCCACCACAATTGTAACTATATCCTGTTTACATGTATTTCTGACCTAGTAATTTAATCTGGAGATTTCTGGTCATTGTTTGATGACTGCCAAAAAATAATCATTCTTAGTTGAATGTTCATAGCATAAACTTTTGCTCTAGATAAAGTAGATATGGACATGGAACTAAATATCCAAATCAATTTTTTTTTTCTTAGTGGTCATTTTCCCAATAAATTTGTGGTTACAATGACAGGGAAGCCTTTCAGGGACACCCCATGTCCAACTCCTAGGACCAAGCGTTGAGCACTGGAGAGGAGAGGGGGCTTGGCTCAGGTCACTTCTGCCTCAGCCATCTTCCTGTAACCTAGGGAGAACTGAAATTTAGTGTGGTAGACACACATCTGCTATGATCTCTTCTTTAAAAAAAATGACTAATCATGTACATATGTGAACATGGAACCCGGTATCTTGAGGGGAAAGGTAGGACTGGGGTACATGGGAGAGGGAGAACAATGAAGGGGTGACACTAAGATACATGGAACTCATGAATAGACATGTTGAATGGAAACCCATGTCTACAGCTGCTTAGAGATAATAAAAACGCACATTTAAAAGAAAGCAAGTTTTTTTTTTTTCTGACCTTTTCTACCCTATCTCAATTTAGTAAACGTAGTTGATGGGTAAGGGGGAGTTGGTCCCCAGGTTTTCTCAGAGTAAACTTATGACAGAGTTGTAATATTGCTTTGTTTTTTTTCTTTCTTTCTTTTTTTTTTTTTTTTTTTTAGCAATAGGCGAATATGAAGACCTCAGAGCAGAGAACCAGAAAACCAAGGAGAAGGTTTGTACTTTACTCTTCATTTTTTTCTCTTTTCTTAATGTGGGAAAGCCTAGGCAAAGTAGTATGTTGTTCAGCTATGGATTTCAGTTAAATGTGAGTGCATGAGGTTCTTTTTCTTTCTTCTTCTTTTCTCTTACATGTGTGGTTCGAGCTCATATCAACTCCACACTCCAGATGGTAGAGAATAGCAGGCATGCCAGTGTAGATGCCCCTCTGGGAGATTAACCACACAGCTAAATGTACAGCAAGGTACCAGGCCAATCAGTCCAAGGCTCCCAGAATCATACTTTTCCTGCGTCCGCAATTTGTATCTGGGAATGGACTGGAAGGTCTGAGATGTTTGCCTTTGGCACTTACCCATGTGTGCTCCATCTTGGAGAGACCTCTGGAATTAGCTGTTGGTGGTTAGCCAGAGAGCTCCATAAACCTTTTGTACATTTGCTTTTAGCCGTGTGATTAGCATACCGGAAGTTGAAAAACATTCAATGTGAAGTGGGAGAAGCCTGCCCAGTATTTTCAGGAGTTTGGCAGTCTTAATTTTTTTTGACTATTAAATAGTTCAATTGTACTTACTTCTATAAACTATGTTCTTTTGTCCTCTGAAAGTATTTTCTTAAAATTTTTGAATGTTTGCTAATATATACACAGTTCCTGTACATTTAGGGAAGAGGAAAAGCAGCAAGTCAGAAAAGAAGAGGGACTGGGTAGAAAATGAAAAAATGGAGAGGATGTAGTACTGCCCATTTTTGTTTTTAGATAGAAATACAATTTACTTTTAAAATTGCAGTTTTGATAGACCAAATATTTCTAAACCTATCTCTGGTAGAAAATTAATCAAAAGTTCCCAGTGTTTATTAAAGTGACTATCACTGCTGTAAATTGTGAAACCTCATTTAAAAAATTTCAGAGGAAGAACTGTTATAAAAATTGGCTGTGAAGCTGGGTTGGTATGGTGGTTCACACTTGTAATCTTACTGCTTGGGAGGTTAAGCCAAGAAAATCATGAGTTTGAGGTCAGCTTTGGCTGTAAAGCAACATAGGGAAACTGTCTTAAAAAAAAAAAGAAGTTATTTGTAAAATTTTTGACATATTGGAATTATTCATTGGGTTGTTTAAAATTATATTTTAATTTTTCAGCTGTATTAGTTCTCTATATAGCTACAGTATGATTAATACTATTAGTAATAAATACTTTAGTTCAAAGCAGAGTAAAATGGATTTTTAAAAATTATTATTTTGTTTCCTAGTTTTAAGTTTCCTTTGCTCTTTGGTAAATTAATTTTTGGTGGTCTCTGAAGTCTTATTTCCTATCTTCTCTCCTCCAGACAATTCAGGAGTTGGTAGCTGGTAATGATAAAACTGTACCACGCAAGTACAAATAGAAGATATGAAAGAACATATAAAATAGTGTGATATGTAGTCTTAAAAATTATTTTTAAATAATTGTACAAAGGATAAGATACCCAATTTCATCAAACCCCTCCCCACAATCAATTACAGATGCCCTGAGGATATTAACAGGTAGATACAGTGTGCTTCCTCTTTTTTTTTTTTCTTGTTTGAGTCCTGGGGTTTGAACTCAGAGCCTGGGCATACTGTGTGCTCAAGGAAAGTACTCTACCACCTGAGCCACAATGCTGCTTCCAGCCTTTTTGGTGGTTAATTGGAGACAGGAGTCTTGAGGACTTTCCTGCCAGGGCTGGCTTTGAACTGTGATTCACAGATCTCTGCCTCCTGAGTAGCCAGGATTACAGGCATGAGCTACTAGCATACTGCAAGCCTCCTCTTTTTGAAGCAGATTTACTGGGTGATGTCTACATCAGAGAGCTTGGTCGTCCTCTTTCCTAAGATGATAACCATCATTCAGCTCCAGGAGAAGAAGGCTGAGAAGTTGTTCTGCTGCCAAATCTCTTTCATAGCTACTCCTAGCTCAAGAAGGAGAAGAGAAAAGCAAGTTGGAGGGGTTAATGCAGGAGAAACATTTGACATAGAGGCAAAACCTAGTAGTAACAAGCCAGCACCTATAATTCTAGCTACTTAGGAGGCCAAGATCTGGGAATCATTATCTAAAGCCAGCCCCTGGAGGACAGTCCTTGAGACTCAAATTAACCACTAGGAAAACTGGAAGTGGACCTGTGGCTCAAGCAGTAGAGCACCAGCCTTGAATGAAAAAGCTCAGTGACAGCTCCTAGGCCCTGAGTTCAAGTCCTGTTACTGGTACAAAAGCAGCAACAACAACAAAAAAACAGTAGCAAGGAAGAGAAGATATGGAATCTCTCTCTCTTCTCTTTTAACCATTGTTTATAGTCCTCGCTGTACCCTTAAAGAAAGAAAATCAACTGAAAGCTAGTGGCTCATACTGCCTATAATCTAGTTACTCAGGAGGCTGAGATCTGAGGATCACAGTTCAAAGCCAGCCTAGACAGGAAAGTCTGTGAGACTCTTTTATCTCCAATTTACCACCAAAAAGCTGGAAGTGGAGCTGTGGATCCAAGGGGTAGAGCACTAGCCTTGAACAGTGGCCCACACCCTGAACACAAGCCCTAGGACCAGCACCAAAAGAACAAAAAACAAAACAACCCCCAACCCCCAGCTCCCCCCCAAAAGCAACATTCCCCCCCTAAAATCAATGCTCCGTAAACACCACCCTTTGGTAGAGATGATAGTTATTTAATGGAGAGCAACTTTGTGCAGTGAGGTTTTAACAGAACCGTCTTGTATGCACATATCAATATAGGTAAAATACATTTTGGTAAAAGGAGGATTATTAATGATCTCAGCCCATCAACTGTTTGCATGCTTCTCTCTCTATGCAGAGTCTGCCTAATACTTTTGTGACATCTGTAGGCATTATTGACCTGCTTCTGTCCTGATTCTTTAAAAATAACTGTTAACGGTAATGGGAAGAAAAGAACTGAAAGCAATATGGAATGCTATGTGGTTGGGTAAAACAAAAAGTAGAGAGGTTTTAAGTTCACTCCACTCTGTTTACCTTCTGTGAAAAGACTAGCTTGCTTATTACTGCAGATTTTTCCCCAAAAGGGGGGCCGTATTACAAAGGAGGGAAGCATATAATAAAAGCCTTTTATCCAACACAGAATGAGTAAAAGCAGCTTTAGTTCCGGAGGTGGTAAATGGAGGACACCATTTTCTCTGGGAAAGCACTTTCTTGTGCCGGGCTGGGTAAGCTTTGTCCACGTCAGCAAGAACACATGGCTATCTTTCCTCTGTGGCCCTGGTCTAGAGTTCAGCTAAATCCATCAGCATTAGCCATCTAAAATAAGACTTCTTTTGTCATCTTTAATTTGATGTGGGGAAATTTGGCACAAATAGGAAGGGCAAAAAAAAAAAAAAAGGCAAAGGGCAAAGTATTTCTCCTCTCTCCAAGTCTTAACCATGTCTTTTACCAGTGAGAAGAGGCAGTGGGTACAGTTTCTTTGGGTAGGATCTTCTTGTGCCCTATTGGCCTCTCCTCTTGGGGATGCCAGTGGCTGGACACGTGGTCTCTAGGAAAGGTGGTTGCTTCAGAGGCTGTGTTTATGAAGAAGCAACTGTGGAGCTGGGTGTGGTAGGGCAAGCGTGTGAGCTCAGCTCTCTGGGAGGCAGATAAAGAAGGATCAAGAATTTAAGACTTAGCCCCAGGCACATTTAACTAGTGATCATATCTTAAAAAAAAAAAATGAAAGGGCTGGAGGTGTAGCTCTGGAGAGGTTAGAGCTTCCTAGCAAATGTGAGGCTCTGGGCTCAATTCCTAGTACTACTATGGAAAAAGAAAATCCAACCAAACTTCTTTAGGAAGAAGGAAATGCCCCAAATAGTTGTGCCAGGCCTATTTCACAGAGAAGAGAATGGGCTTCGTGGGTTTCCCGAGGTTTTCTAGGTAGTAAGAGAGTGTAGATATAAACTTAGGTCTTCTGCAAGGCATGATCGCATGCACTGTAATCTCAGTCCTTAGGAGACTAATGGGAGAGGCTGAAGGAGTAAGAATTTGGGTTTAGTGGCTATCCTGGACTACATAGCAAGATGACATGTATGTGAACACACATGCATATGTATGCACATGTGCGTGCGCGCGCACACACACACACACACACACACACACACACACACACATACATTGATTCTTGACACTGCACTCCAAGGAGAAAAGTAGAAAGTAGGAGACTTAGGGGTGGGCCACTGTTTTGTTTTCAGTGATGTTTTCCTCTTCAGTTCTCTCTTAGAGGACAATGGAATGTTGGCTATTTATGTATTTTTTAATCATTGCCTTTGAAGATGGAATCAAACTGAGTATATAAGAGAAGCTCTTCTGAAGGAAAACCTTTTTGTTGAACACCTTTGGAGTTCCACCATATAAAGAAAAGTACATGATGGTCCTATACTCAAAATCATATGAATGGGGGACCCAGACCAGTGGACAAATAGCCATGATAAATTACTCAGTTCTTGTTTAAGTGAGTGGCTAGAGCCTAGCAGTGAATTGGAGGAGAGAAAAATAACAGGGTTTCCTGCTCTTTTCCACATGACAAACTTACTAACCCTTAGTGCTGGGCTTCTATGTCACTTGTTTTTCTTTTTAAAGCCTTCTGTCACATAAGCAGAATTAATTGCTTTTTTGGGGGGATAACAAACCATCTGTGTATTCCTGTGTACTTGTCACATTTACTAAATATAATGTGTTATTTAAAAATGTCACTCCATTTTGAACTAGTGCAAACTAATAAAAAAAAATAGCCAGGTGCCAGTGGTTCATGTCTGTAATCCTAGCTACTCCAGAGGCTGAAATGTGAGATTCTCAGTTCAAAGCTAGCTAGGGCAGCAAAGTCCATAAGACTCTTATCTCTAATTAACTAGAGGAAAAACAGAAGTAGACCTGTGACTCAAGTGGTAGAATACTACTCTTGAGTGAAAAAAGCTAAGCTGTCTGTTTACAAAATGTACAAAGCCCTGAGTTCTAGCCCCTGTACTTGCACGTGCGCGCGCGCGCACACACACACACACACACACACACACACACACACAGAGTGTGTTAAGCAACTGGTGTAGTTTGGATTAAATTTTCAAAGCTTGATTTTTCTCCCTCCCTCTCTCCTTCCCTCTCTGTCTACTTTTTCTCTCTCTTTCCTTCCCTCCCCCTTCCTTCCTTCCTTCCTTCCTTCTTTCCTTCCTTTCTTCCTTCCTTCTTTCCTTTTTTTTCTTTCTCTCTTTCTCCCTTTCCTTTCGCAAGTTGTGGAGCTTAAACTTAGGGCCTAGGTACTGTCCCTGAGCTGTTTTGCTCAAGACTAGAGCTCTACCACTTGAACCACAGCTCTACGTCTGGTTTTTTGGTGTTTAATTGGAGATAAAAGTCTCATGGGCTTTCCTACCTGGAATGGCTTTGAACTATGATTCTAAGATCTCAGCCTCTTGAGTAGCTAGGATTACAGGTGTGAGCATCAGAGAACTCAGCCTGAGTGTGTGTTTTAACATCAGGATCTGAAGATTTTGAAAGGATGCTACTAGTTGCAATTCTTTTTTTTTTTTGTCTATTCTCTAAGTGACATCATAAAGTGAGGAAATCAGAGAACCTATCACAAGGATTGAACAACTCTTTAAGTCTGTATTTTGGGGTGGGGAAAAATAGACAAGTGAACAGTTTGGAATTAGCCACGTGAAGTGTGATACTATGCTGTGTAACTGTTCCTGTAGTCCAGTGCTAGTCAAGCATCTACTGTTGAAGGACATTTTCTGATGACTCAATTAGGATCATTTGGGTGGTATTTATTTATTTATTTACTTCCAATATGTGGGGAGAGCCTCAATGAGCTTTGAATGGACTGGCTTTCACATTTCTCAGGGTAGTGGTATGTGTGTAGAGATCTGTATAATAGAAGAATGTCTACCATTAAATAGTAAGTATTTATGTTTAATGTTATATTCAGAGATGGAGTTTTGAAATGCATAAATTTTTAAGTGGCTGATTAGAAGTCCTTTGGTGAGCTACTCTAACAGTGTATCAGGCGCTCTGTCAGCCTGCCAGGAACAATGAATGAAAAGAGAAAAGAGACAGCCACTTCCCAAGACTTAGGTTTCAAGAAGCAAGATATCTGATACTGTTTGCCTCCTGGCTCTGTTGTCTATTGTTAATTTTCTTCCTCATATGTAATATTCACAGGTGAAGGTCCCAAAGTATCTTTTTTTTTTAAAGACCCACTAAAGAAGCCACTTTAAAGAGCAAGATATGCTTCTATTATGCTAACTGTTCATGCATAATACATCCACATACATGCAGTTTCTTTGAGACAGAGTGGCAAGTGGTTGTGCCAGAGAAAAAGTAATTACTTAGCAGTTTGAAAGTGAAAATGAGTCTCTTATTAACAGCAATCTATCCAGAAACAAAGAGCCAGGATCTTAGTTCCGATGACATGCCTTTCCAGCTAACACACAATACCTAGAATTTGGAGACTGCTACAAGACAGCTTGGGGTGGGGGTAGGGGACAGCTTCTACTTCTTTATGAACTGAAAACTGGAGGGAAAGAACTCTGAATTGGAAGAAAGAAAACACCAGAAGAGAAAAAAGAATGAAAGGAATTCCATGCTAGCAGGAATGAGTTATTGTGTTGCACCCTCCAAAGATAAAGGTAAGCATGTAGGAATCCAGAAAGCATAGACTTAACATACAAGGAACAATAGAATCGTGGATTATTTAAAAATGATGTGATGGTCCTCTCTCTGCACCACTGAGGATTCTGAAACAGGTAAAATTCAGATGCTATGCATGTTTAAATTGTTGAATTTTTAAACCTGATATAAAAAAGAATGAACTTGGAGAAAAATGGTGTGCGGTTAAAAATCCTTCTAGACTTAGCATGACTGCCTCTGCTAGCTGTTTCTGTAATAGGGTGGAATTTCTGTCATTATATGTAGTAGCTTTTTAAGTTGCTTGTTTTATTGTTGTTCTTTCCTGCTAGATTATAAATTTTATGCACACGTAGCATCTGTGATGCTCCTACCACATTTCCCTCTATTTTAACAGTGTCTGGCAGGTATAGGTACTCTATGGAAGGAATGATCACACTTAGTGATGACAGAACATCAGGAGTCTACTTCAGTAAATTGTAAGGTATATGTTTGCCTATGGATAGGTTGTCACTGCTCTGGGTAGTGTATATAGACAGTGCATACATGTAATTTTTGGGATACAAACTGCCTTTTTATAGGCAGGCAACCCTTTATAGTATTTGTGTATCAAGATAGAAATGAATGTTTACATTCGTGTAAGTTAGGCACAGAATGTTGAGATTTCTCTTGTATAAACTATCCACACAGCAAAATGGAGAGCTATCTGGGTCTCTCCATTGGTTGTCCAAACATAGTGGTCATTAGCAATGTCTGACCCTCTTTGGCAGGCCGGTAGGAGCTGCTAGGATGGGAGACTATCTTAAACAGGTTCTGTTGAATAAGAGTTTCCAACATCATGGCTTCTGATAAGGAGATGATACTTACCATTCACGGTAATGGGTGGTAAATGAGAGAGGAAAATTGAGCCCCTATTTGAAGATGCTAGTTCACACTGGAAGGACTTTCCTGTATGAACCTGTCAACCAGTGCTGGGACATCTGGGTAGGTCTCACAAGCCAGGTATGAGTCTGAGTGAAGCTCAAAGGAGAGATCTGGGAAACAGCCAAGACTTCTGATATTCAGGGCTTTCCTCCTCCAGTCAATTCATCACTTCATAAAGGGAGTCTGCAGAGTAAACCATTCATATTACCCAGCTTGATTACATCAGCCAGCACACAGGCCTCTGGGTTCTACCGTCGCCTTGAGCTGCAGAAAGTCGTTGAGCATCATAATTAAGTGACGTGGGCCCAAAAACATCTGTTGCTTTTGCAGAGTCTTCATGAGCAAGTCTCAGAACAAAAAGAAGCAGGTTTTTTTCTTTGCTTTTTCTTTCCTTTTTCTTTTTACAGATGGTGCAGCTGCATGTGCATGGAGGGAAGGGTGGGCTGGGGGAGGGGCTTCTGTGTGGCTCAAGAAGAAATGCTCTTCCATAAAGGCCCACAAACCTCCCTAACCTGTCTCTGATAGAATGAAGAATGAGAAGGAAATGGCAAGATGCCTTGATTCACCTGAAAGGACGAATTAGTGGACATTTGGAATTCTTGCTCAGTAAATGGTTACAATCCTTCAGATTTTGATCTGTTCTGGTTTGGAAGAAGTAATTTGCAGCATGTGTAAACCCCCCTCACCCGTAACACACACCCTTTTCAGCATAGCAGATGGTAAATTCAGTGGCTGCCAGTTCCATCACAATATGGTTGCAGAAAATAGAAAGCAAAGCCACATGAAGACCCCTGATAGAACACAGCTGGGGTTGGGAGACAGCCTGTGAATCTATTGGTGGTAACTAGAGCATTAGTGTGAGCTGAACTGTATAGAAACAAACCAGCAGAAACACCCCAGGTATGTAGCCTTTGCCACTCCTGACTTAGGCCCTGAGTCTAGCCAGGAATTGGGTTTCTCTTTGTGATCTAGACAAAGCACAGGCATTGTTGGGGGTGGGGTGGGGAGCGGAGTTGGCCAAACCAGCAGGAGTTTGGGGGAAGTCCAAAACAAACGGAAGACCTGGTCTAGAAAAGAAGAGGAACATTCTAGAATCTGCTGGGCAGCAGGCTCAGAGTTAGAGCCTGTATTGTATGGAGTAGACCACTTAGGTGGGAGAAGTTTATTTGAGACTCTAGAGCTTTGGCAAAGGGAAATTTAAATGACCGAAAGGGATAAAGTGTGTTTTACCTGTTAAATTGGTGGGAGCTAGCCTAGAAACATGTTAGATTTTTGTTTGTTTGTTTATGTAAGATAGATTCATCCTTGAAACCTAAATGAAACAATATGACATCTGTAAAAAATGATTTTCAGTTCAGCCCGACTCATTTTGAGGGTGCAGGTCAGAGCATCGCTGGTCTAGTCCTGTGCGCCCGCCTCAGGGTGTGGCAGGATGAGTTGTGTGAACAGAGATGGGCTTTTAACTCTTCAGTAGTTCTTTGAAGACTAAAAGAAAAATCGGAGTTGGTTGCTCTTTTCTTTATCTTTAATGTTTTAAACTAGGAAAGAGCAGAAAATAATACAAAAATACCCAAATGTACAGAATTAACTTACTGTTTTTTTTTTTTTTTTCTGTACTAAGGTCTAGGGTTTGAATGCAGGGCCTTCCTGTACTTGCTCTACTGTTGCTCCACTGTATGAGCCGTGCCTCCAAGCTGTTTTTTTGCTACATGTTTTGGAGATGGAGTCTTGCAGACTGTTCTGCTTAGGCTGGTTTCAAACTGCCATCCTCTGGTTCTGAGCCTTCTGAATAGTTAAGATTTGCGGGCATGAGCCACCAGTGTCCAGCCTTAACTGTTTTGTTTTTAAATTTTTAAAAAATGCTTGGTGCTGGTGGCTCACACTGTAATTCTATTAGCTACTCAGGAGGCTGAGATCTGAGGATCGTGGCTCAAAGCCAGTCCTGGCAGGAAAGTCCATGAGACTCTTCTCTGCAGTTTACCACCAGAAAACCAGAAGTGGTACTGTGACTCAAGTGGCAGAGCACTAGCCTTGAGCTGAAGAGCTGAGGGACAGTGCCCAGGCCCAGAGTTCAAGCCCCAAGACCGACTTAAAAAAAGCATTCATGAGGAGTGGTAGTCATTAGACACTATGTTGAAAATGAACTATACAACTTGTGGGTGGGGATGTGAGGGAAAACCCGAGAGTGCGAGGAAAGGGGTAACATTGTCCAAAAAGAAAGGTACTCTTCACCTGACTTACATAACCATAACCCTTCTGTACATCACCTTTGGAATAACAATAAAAATTTTTAAAAAACATTTGTGGATGCTGTGGATAAAATTGAAGATTTCTTTAGGCCTATTTTCCTCCTGTCCCCTAAGGGACAACTGCTGTTATAAGTTTGATTATATATTTTGCCATTTTACCTGTTCATATTTTAATATACCATGTATAATACATATGCACACATAGATCATAATGTATCATCTTTTTATATATACTCTATTCTTTGTGTACTTAAGGTATCATTTGATATATATTCTGCTGTTACTTTTAATCAACATGGTCTTTGAGACTTGTATTGACATACAAGTTTGATTAACTCATTTTCATTGCTGTGTAGTTTATTACATGAATAAGCTAGACTTTTTTTTTGGTTAATCTTGGGGTTTGAACTCAGAGACTCAAGCTTAGTCAGTTTGCTAGGCTGGCATTCTACACTTGAGCCAAGCCTCCAGCTCATCTTTTTGTTGGTTAATTGGTTATCAAGTCTTGAATACTCTGCTTTGGCTGGTTTTGAACTACAGTCTTCCATATCTCAGCCTCCTGAGTAGCTAAGAATACAGGTGTGAGCCAAGGGTATTTGACAACTTATTGTCATAATTGCCAAACATTTTGTACTATTTTGTGCTCATTATTAGGTACCTATACACTAGAAGAATTGAATATTTAGAATTTTGATAGTTTAGTTTCTAAGTATACGTACCAGTTCATCAACTGAAGAATGTGAGCTACCAGATTTTGACATGACATTTTTTTTTTTAGTCCAGTCTAGTAGATGAGAGTCTCACGGTTCCTTCTTTCAATTAAAAAAGTTTTTTTTTTGCCAGTCCTGGGGCTTGAAATCTAGGCCTAGGTGCTGTCCCTGAGCTGCTTTGTCTCGAGGCTAGCGCTATACCACTTGAGCCACAATTCTACTTCTGGCTTTTTGTGAGTAATTTATTAGAGATAAGAATCCCACGGACTTTTTTGCCCAGGCTTTGAGCCGCAATCCTCAAATCTCAGCCTCCAGAGTAGCTAGGATTACAGGCATGAGCCACTGGCGCCCGGTGAGAGTTCTCCTGTTTTAACTTTGAGTTTTCAAATTACTTGGTGCCATCACAATGTTTTGACCACTGAAATTTAAAATTTAAAACATCCAACAAGGCTGCAGATGTCCATTATGGTAGAATGCTTGCCTACTGCACTCAAGGCCCTAGGGTATGATCCTCAGTGCTACAAAAAATATATTTGTCTGACATGTTAGGAATCCAGCTTAGTGTTGTGCCTTATTTATATACTTCTTTTAAAGAACAAGGTATTACTAGAAGATTCACTTTTTAAGGATTACCTTAATAGTTTAATTTTAACTCTCTTTTTAAAAAGCTTTAGGCATCCTTTGAAGAAAAACATCCCTGTTTCATACTTCCGGATAAGAGTTTAGTTCTCATAATGAATACCTGTTTTTATATAAATCATTAATGCTCTTAGCACTTGTTGAAATGTAAGATACTTGCTTCCATTACTAGTGTAATGCTTTGATTGTTACTCCTGCTTGTTTATGGTCTTGCCAGCTAAAGTCTCTTCAGTGAACACCCCGACCTCTTTTGAATAAAATGTCAGTTTATATTTGGGAATGTTTTGCCTCCTCTCCTTTTTATTTCCCACCTTTTTCTATTCAAAATGCTGAAGACATGAAGAACACTTTTTGTTGGGTGAGAGAGGGCACAGTGGTGTGTCAGCACTTTTTCTTCATTTGCTTGTCCTCCCATTTGTTTCCAAGATGACATCAGCATTGTGGGTGGTTAAAACCTGACACGCAGGAGCAGGGTGGTCACTGTTTACCTTCCCCAAAATGAAGCACAAGCACTGCTCTAAAGAGAAAATACATTTGAACTCAAGGATGGCCTGTTGATCTGGTGTTCATACAATGAGGGTAGGGAGTCTCGTTATATTAGAAGATCCACGAATATTGGCCAGATACAAAATAACTACCTGTACCATGCTAGTTAAGCAATACACAAACCATGTATCATTAGAGTTCATAAGACACATTTTGTTTTTAAAAAAATTGCTATTGCTTATGTTTACTTTTGATGCTCACCTTTCGAGACTTAAAATTTATGAAGTTTAACATTTCCCTTTTTTTCTCATTTCAGTGTGACAAAATTAGGCAAGAACGAGATGAAGCTGTTAAAAAACTGGAAGAATTTCAGAAAAGTACGTAAGCATTTCAGTGAAAATAGTACAGACACATAACTTTCGGAATTGTTCAATAGGCAAGAACTTGTTTATTACATTAGGCATGCAACCAAGAAAACAGAAATTGTCCCATTTTCCCTGGAATTACTGTGAGTTTTAGAGAAATGCAGTGAACATTATTGTTATTATAAAATCTTGAGCCTGTTATAAGAAAACTTTGCTATATTAAAAAGTCAAAGGAAAGCAAAAAATGAGTTTATTTTGACTCCTTGAGAGAAGTCAGTGATAGTATTTTATAGTCTCTCCTTTCTGGCTTTTTTATTTGTCTTCTATATCTTTTACAGAAAAAAATTTTTGCATTCTATTTTGTAGCTTACTTTTTTTTCTGGTAAACTGTATTTTGTCATCTTGGTTTGTTTGTAGACTGATGCATCAGTTTAAATTGTTAATGGTTTATATAATAGTACCATAATGTATTTATTCCATCATCACTTTATTTGTTTTTTAACTTTTATAAATAATACCTCAGAAAATATTCTTACAGCTTTATAGTAATCTGATTAGTTTTCATAGGTTAATTAGGAAGAAAGGAATAACACTAGAGTTCTACTGTACAGCTTTGGGTCCATAGCTAACACAAGATTTTGTACTTAAAAGTGTCTTAAGATTAGAATAGATCTTACGTTAAGTGTTCTAAAATAAATAAGGGTTGAGGATGTAGTTAAGTGGTAGTTTAGCACTTTGCTGAGCATGTGTCAAGACCTAGGTTTGATCCCCAACACTGTAAAATAAATAAGATAAATAAGTAATGAAAATGAGTAGAGTAGAAGGGAACTTTGGGATAGGTATGGCCATGACTTTGGTCATGGTCATAGTTTCACACGTGTATACTTAAGCTCAAATTCATCAAGTTATGTTACTCACAGGGCACTTATACCTCAATAAGATTTTTTTTAAGGCAAAGCAATAACAGGTTTGCAGAGTTTAGACATTCTACAAGCACACGTGTTTGAAGTAGGTCTTTCCCTATGGCAGGTTTTAATCCCATAAAAGCTGCAATAACTGTCTTCTAAAATTTTGGTATTTTTTAAATGTGTCATAAATCTGGTATTTATCTTCCAAGATAGAACATAACCAATGAGATCCAGAATGTGAGATGGGAATAGAAAGGAGGCATGGCAGGGCAAATGCTCCTCTCTCGGAAGAAAGGCCCTTCTCTGTCATTCTCCAGAGGTGATGCTGTATCGTCAGGCCACTTGATTCTGTCATAAAACCTTGACTGGGTAACTACACCATGAATCATTTTACCCTTCTGGAAGGTGAAATAGCTGTAAAAGTGCAGCCTTATAGTTAAATAACTAGTGTATTCAGTACCTGGCTCTAACCAAGAAAAATCTGAGAGTAATCTAGTTGGTGGTGTTGCCTGTCTGAGAGACCAGTGTGCTGGAATAGAAATACCCCTTATTTGTGAATGCATGACTCACAATTGCAGGAGCCTTTCTCCTTCCTTAAAGTAGGGGTGATGGGACTAGGCTTACACTGGTGCTGACACTGCGCACATTTGAAAGACTGATCCAGTTCCACCGTTACATCTGTTTGAATTATTAATAGTGGATTGGTGTATTGTGTGCAGTGAAGATAGTTCAAGTTTCCTGTGGTAGGATTTATCACAAGATGTTTTGATCTAGGTAGATAGAAGGGATTTGGTCTCCTGCATTATGTAAAATGAGTAACACTTTTCATCTATCATTTCCTTTTTCCTTTTGTCTTCTAAGTACCTAGGGTAGTTAAAAAAAAAATTTCTCCCTAGAAGCAACTCAGAGTAAGACTTGTAAGGTTAGTACAATAATACCATTCATTTAATTTTTCATTTTATTAAGCCTGCTTAAAAAAATTTGGATGGCAGGAAAATGACTATTATTTATTTGGTCTTGAAGCAAAAATAAACAAACAAAACCCCCAAGCAACAAAAGACAGTAGGAAGTAAGAAAACTTCAGATATTTCTTTAAAATTATATCCAAGATAAATGGTTCATGGCTTTTGAATGGACTGTAGGGCTGGAAATCTGGGAGAGAATTGCTAGACTGTATTACTACTGGAGAGCCCCAGAATTTATGTAGCCCTAAGAAAGTTTCTGCATCAGTAAAGTTGGGATGTTCGACCATGCTATGTAGATGGGAGGCTAAAATGAGAGAATGCACACAAATAGTATCAACACTGGATCTGGAGTGTAATGAGAACTTGATCTGTTTTAGTTGCTCTTGCCGCCATTTTAACCTATGGAAGTATCCAGTGCCCAAACTCCACTCAGTATTGAGTCCATTCCATTAACAGTTAGGAAATTGGTCCTGTACAAATCTGCACATTTGCATACCTGGGGGGGCGGAGTTTCTTTTGGTAAACAGTTGAAATCTGAAATCCTTGTGCTTATTTACCTGCTTACTTATTTCTCGAAGTGTGAGAAGAACATGTTGAGTAGGATTCAGGGAAAGCTTTGTCAGGCCATCAAGCTCTGCTCGCCCTAGTTTAGTCTGCCTTTTCTAGGGTAAATATGTCACTACCCATATTTCATGCCACTCTTGGCCCTCTGCCAGTTCCCCCTGAGCCCGCCTCCTAGTCTTTCTACACAAAGAACACTCCCCAGAGCAAAGCTGTGTGCCCTGGAGGCCAGATTCCCATGAAAGGAGAAGTCACTAGAGTCCTTTCTCATTGATTTGAGACCACAGCATTAGATCTTGTGTTCTATTTCAGGGCACAGCAGACCACCAACCACCTGGCTGCTTTCTTGCCTCATGAAAACCTGTCTCAATGATCTGACCTTGAAGGAGAATTTGTGTTATGTGTGGGTTTTAGAGAGGAGTTTTGCTCTGAAAGCAACACCATTGGGGTTGACCTTTAACTAGACTAATGAAAGAAGACTGTGGAAAAAGGGAGTTGTCTAGAAATGGTCTTGGCTGGGCTTTCTCAGTTGAAGCTCTGTTCTTTGGAATGTTACTTCTCTGGGCTTCTGGTGTTGTGCAGAGACAAGTTGCTATGATGATCCCCTTTGTAGGATGCGATAAGGATTCCTGGAAAACCCACATGAAGGATCAGCATGAGGCTGGACAGTCAGGTTTACTGACAGTGAGCACTCGGATAAGAGGATGTGCACAAGCCAATGTAGCCTGATAGGTTTTTCAGTCCTTCAAACAAACACGAGTACCTTCTTGTGTTGTTCTAGACACAAGGGAACCAGAAATGCATGAAGCAAAGTTCTGCTTTAATATTCTGTGAATAGAACACAGAAACAAATTCAAACAAGCAAACCAAACAAAAGCCAGTTATCTGCAGTGTGACCTGCATTCAGTGATGTATATGTAGGAGTACAGTAGTTTGAAGTCACAGAGGAAGGATGTACTGCTAATTCAGCTAGCTGAGGCAAATGATGGTTGGCAGGCTTTTAGGCTATACTTTTGAATTCACAGGATCTTAATTATTTTTTTCTTTTGGTACCAGTCTTGGGGCTTGAACTCAGGGCCTGGGTGCTATCCCTGAGTTTCTTTTGGTCAAGGCTAGCACTGTATCACCTCAGCCAGGGCTCTACATCTGGCTTTTGTTGTTGTCTTATATATGTATCTCACACTTTTTTGCTTGGGCTGGCCTCAAACCAGGAACCATGCTACTTAGATCTCAGCCTCCTGAGTAGCTAGGACTATAGGTGTGAACCACTGGTGCCTAGCTCTTAATTTTTTTTTCATGCCAAGTGTCAAAGTTATTCAAAAGTGAGAAAATACATACGAACCTTCATGTGTCCTATCAACCAGCTGTAAATAGTTACCAATGCAAACCTGTCATCTTGATTATTTGCTTGCATATCTACTCGTACCCACCTCATATTACTATAAAACTGATGCCAATTGTTGTATTATTTTAATATTTGCTATCTATGAATATTTCAGCCAGAATTTCTAAAAGACTAGTTTGTTTTCAAAGCATAACTGCAACATCAGAGGACTTTACTTAAGCTTATCTTAAAAAAAAAAAAAAAAGGACTTCTTGTTGTCTGAGACTCAATTGTCACCAGCACAGTGGCTGCGAATTAGGATTTTACAGAACAAGCTTACATTCAAGACCAAAAGGTCAGTTATTACATGAACAGCCAAAGCTTTTGTATTTTCTTTTTTCTTTCTTTCTTTTTTTTAGCTTTTGTATTTTCTTTCCTCTTTTTCTCATCTCCCTTCCATTTTTTCCTTTCTCTTCCCTTCTTTTTCTTTTCTTTTAGTTTTTTGAATTTCAGTTCTTCAAAAGGTACATATTTTTTGTTTTGTGTCTTGTGACTTGACTTTCGGGTTTGGAAATGAGGTTATATATTTTTTTCAAGATGTAAATTGCCTTTAAAATATATTATTCCCTTTTGAACTTGGAAAGTTGATAGGCAGGTTTCTTTGCTTACCAGTTTAGCATTGGGATAATAGTTTTTTTTTTCCCCTCTTTTTTCCTTCTTTTTCTTCCTCTTTTCTTTTTAGAAATAAGGTCTTAGTATGTAGACCAAGTTGACCTTGAACTCACAAACATTCTTCCTCAGCTTCCTGAACACTAGGTTTATGGGTGTGTTCTACCAAACATGACAGGTTGGGATAGTTTTTTAAACTAAATGAAGCACAATTTAAAGATTTCTTCTGGTCCCCCTTTGAGAAAGACATAAAACCCCAACCTGATAGAGTACACAAACTCCAAATTGGAGAAGATGTTAGTGAGTCCTACCTCGCCATGTTTATCAAGTTAAATCACAGTGTAGCTCTTTACAAAATGTTTAGAGAAATGAATGTTTCTTTCTCCTCCCTTTTCAATCTTCATGCTAGGCCCAAACCTCACCACTGCAGAATGATTTTTCTTACGCTTTCATGAGCAAGAATGTTATTGAATAAAAAAGTCAAATTCCTGTGAAAAATGCAGAGTGTTTATGTTTTTGTTATGAGAGTAGAAATACCAGATTGTGGCAGAAGATGTCAAGTAGTTAAGGCTAAAAATTCAAAGTAATATTTGATGTTGTAAAAAATTGTATAGGTTTCTTTTCTCTTTCCTTCACATTTTTGAAGAACCTACCTTGTAAACATAGTGATAAAATGCCAGGAATATTAGGATTTTAAGGAAATAATAGAGCCTATTATTTAAACTACAATATAAAAGGCAATTATATTGATGAAGAGCTACATGGGCTTTGTGTGTGTGAATAAACTTGGCCTGTGTTCAGCTTCTATTTGTTCTTCTGGCATAAACACATATTGTGTGTGATTCCACTTTAATGGGGACCCGTTTGTATGCCAAGCAGCTGCATTTTAGGACCTATTGCGTGATTTCATAGCTCTCTGAAAATTGGTTCTATTCAGAACAAGAGATAGAAGAGGACAAGGAGGGGGGGTGGTGTGGAGGGGGGGAGCTTCAACACACAATCATTTCTTTTCAATTGGAGCCAGAAAGGTTGATGACAACATGACCATTGTGTTATAATGATAAGACCGCTAAGGCATCTGTACCGCTCATCAAGGCTTTCACTCCGCAGCAGATACAATTTAATTCACTGCTCCGTCAGCAGCGCTGATACCATTATGCCGTCTGTCTGCACAGTTATAATCACTGTCCTCTGAGAAATGCAGTTGGAAATGATCTTGAGCAGTCAAAGAAACTCTCAATTAAGGCTGCCACTTCCAATGTGTCAGATTGTGTCTTATGCACTTGGTACAATTTTCACTTCCAATCCTGTTTATTTACAATGTCTACCAGTAATTACGCTTAACGTGTCATTTAGTGAGGGGGGCCCCTGCCAAGCCGATTGTTGGGTGCTGCTGTACCATTGAGTGGGAGTTTCTCGAAGTCAATGCCATCAGCAGCTTTTAGGCCCTGATGGGATGCAGTAGTGATGTTGATAATGCAAGTATCGTGCTCATCAAGTCATAATTAGATGCCACTCAAATGTGCCACTTGTAATAACAGTGTTGATTCATGTTTTTCTCGGTGACTGCAACTACTAATTAGTTAAGTGGTTTTTGGTTGGCCTGCATTTGCGGCAGATTATTATTACCCCTGAAAAAAAAATGTCAAGGTTAGAGATGTTTCTGGCCATTTAGTGCTGCTTTATGAATTTGAATATTAACATAATAAGAACTTTGGGCAGACTTAGGAAGTAATACATTTTTTTGTATTTAATTTGGAGAGAAAAATTTTTCCCCTGAGTTTAATTATAATTGCAGGTTAATTAAGCGTAAATGAAGCAAAAGTAATCTCTCTTTGTGTTATGTGAGCCCAGTGCTTTTTTTTTTCTTTTTTTTTTTTTGCCTAACTTTGTTGGGTTTCACATTTGGATGAACTCTAATTTTTTTTTTAAAGCTAAACAAATGTCAATTAAGATACATGTCTACAGTATGTCTTAACTAGAAATATGGGTGGGAGGAATTGACATTTTTCTTTACTTGATTTTCAAAGTGTAGTTCAAGTTCTAAACTACTGGGTAGCCTTGTCTTAGTTTACATGAGCCAGCTACCGAAAAAGTAAAAAACCTAATTTTTTATGTTGATATCAGGTAAAATTTAGTTTTTCTTCTGATCCTATTCACAGTCTTTTATGCAAATATGAATTAGCACCTGGTTTCATCGCATAGTACATGAATCTTGGCATTATACTTTTTGGTCTTGGGGTTTGAAGAAATGGCAGTCATTCATTTGAAAGATTCTTAGCTAAGTTGCCCTATTGCTATTTTAGCCATAAACTCAATTTATTTTCCTTCTATTTCATATAAGACAGCTTTTCTTCTTAGATCCATATGTCATATCCCGCTGAGGATGGCCACTGTATATGCGGGAGATTCTTTTGCTTAAATTAGCAGATATATCTCTGAAGGTATGAATAGTTACACAGAAAAGAGACTCTTTAGATCTGGCACTAGTAGCTCACACTGTAATCCTAACTACTCAGGAGGCTGGGGTCTTGATTATGGTTTGAACCTACCCAGGACAGGAAAACCCATGAGATTCTTATCTCAAGTTAACCACCAAGAAGTGGGGCTGTGGCTCAAGAGGTAGAGCACCAGCCTTGAACAAAAAGCTAAGAGACAGCACCTAGATCCCGAGTTAAAGACCCAGTACACACACACACACACACACACACACACACACACACACACACACACACACACACACACACACACACACACACACACACACACACACACACACTGACCCTTTAAAAAAAATCGAAATAGCTTTTTATAAATGTATGGAATAGTAGCAAAAGTTATTGGATGGATTTTTTTTTTTTCTTTTTGCATTCCGGTATCAGCTGAGATTTAATCAGGATGGCTTCTGAGAAACTTATTTTAATGCTGGCTAAAAGGCCTGCAAGAAATAGAATTGCAGTATTCTTAATCATGGGATGATGTGTGGGCTACTGGAATAGCTAACTAATCTCTGAATGCTAAGACTTTCCCCCTTCATTCCTAGTTTCTCACATGGTTATAGAGGAAGTTAATTTCATGCAGAACCATCTTGAAATAGAGAAGACTTGTCGAGAAAGTGCAGAAGCCTTGGCAACAAAGGTGAGCCTCTTCGAATGGATGATTTGTACCTGAGCTTTCTTATATCACCCCAGTTGTCTAAAGAATGCCGTGTTTGCTGTTTTGCTTTTCTTCCTATCTAGTCACTTATTTGCACTGATGAGGAAGAAAATGTTCTAAGGTCTCAGAATCTTGGAATATGATTATGTAAATACCTGCTTCCATGCAGAGGTTACTTTGATTGTAGAAGATTCATTTATGCTGTTCAAAGCCTGTGAAAAAATGCCCCAGAGTATCTAGTTTGTTGGAAGACTTTCCAGATGTCTTTGCATTTGGTTAAAATGCTACCCAAGTTTAAAACTAACCTGGTGTGACCTAAGCGTGATGAATGTTTTCTGTTTGTATCGGATGAGAATGTCCGCCTCCAGCCTTACATCTCAGGTGATTATTTCTGAAAGCAGAGTGAGGGCATGCGAGAGGTGACCTCCAGTGCTCTGCTGATTGCTTCTAGCTGATGAATTTACCAAGTGTGTAATTTTCTATATTCTATCTCATCAGAAGTGCATTATTATTAAAGAATGTTTTTATCTCTGTCTTCTGTATTTTGGGTTGGGTAAAATGCATCTGAACCGCTTCATCAGAAAATGGATTACAGCAATTTTCAACCAAATTTCATTAGTAATTCCAGTTGGGCTCTTCTCACGCCCCCCCCCCCCCCACTTTCCTTTCCCTCCTGTCACCCTCCTCTGAAGTATTACTTTGGATGTGACTGAAATCCTATTCCAATAAATAATAAATAAATTTAATTCGCATGCATTAGCAGTATCCTTGCCCCAGAGGTTTTTGCTTAATTGTTTGCATAAAGATATTGCATTAGCATTCATAAGCTATGCAATCAGAGCCTAACTAACTTAAGAATATAAATTTATGTAACTTCTCTCCTGTTACTTGCCTGGTAAATACATAGCATTGCAGGCCCTTGCTTGGAAAACAACTATAACCCAGACTCTCTTTACCTCCTTCTTACTCCTATTGGAAATCCTCCTGGATTTCACTGGTCCCAAGATGTCATGTGAATTCTCTTTTCATTTTCTTTATCTCTTTTGGAACAAGAAGAGCAAAAAAATATATTTGGAGCACACTAGCTACTCTGAATCTTCCAGTACCTTAAGATAGTCTCTGTATTTTCTCTTGTTATGAACAAATTTCTGTTGCAGTAGCACAACCAAGTGAGGACATTGACCTCCTTTTTGGGATGGGCCAAATGTGTAGGGAGCAAAGGTTTAGGAGCAATGTATATGTTTCATCCCTGGCTATGTTATTGGTGCATATAGGGTCCTAGCATGGAAGTTCTGTTTCTCTCGGTGCAGTCTCTTGTTAGGGATTCCATGGACTAGAGTTAGGACTGGAACAACTTTAGGAATGGCCTATTTTTTTTTTCATGATGCCTTGTAATTCTTAGTCCACCTATGGGCCCCCTTTAAGAATTTTCTAGTCTCTACTCCCTTTAACAGGTGGGTTTTGGGTGACAGAATTCACGTCTTTATCTGCAATAGCTTATTTGATCTTCATGTCTGTGGAGAGAGCCTATGCACAGAGAGTCTAAGGCTAACTCACATGAACCTTAGCTTGCTGATGGGAAAACAGATACAGTAAGATTAGGTTGGTTCTAGAGACAGAGAGAGAGTTGGTTACTGAGGTAGGTTGTATATAGAATGTTACGTGACTGTGCACCAGTGATTCTTAGTGTTGATGTTCATCAGACTCTCCTGGGAAGCTCTGGGAGAGTCCTGTACAGGGGTTCCAGGAAGGAGATGTTTGGTTCAGGGTTTAACACTGAAACCTTAAATGTTCTCCATGGCTTCTGAAATGCAGCGTTGGAAACCTTTAGTTTAAATATTAGGAGGGAGAATTACAAACTGCCTTGACTTTCCCCCCTTTTTTTCTTAAAGTGGTCCTTTCTATAAACATTCAGAAAGATGGCACAGCTTGGGAATTGCAAGAAGGCTTTCATTTGTGGAGGCTGTGCTGTAGTGTTCATGGTTCAAAGTACCCACGACATTTGCCTGAACTTTGCATCCTGAGGAAGAGAGATTTGAACCCACAAGGTTCTTAGCCTAGATCCTCTAGTCTAAAGTAGGGAGACAAAAGCTGGGGCTAGAGAATGAGGACAGGATAAAGGTGTGTTGATGTCCTGAGCAGTGCTTTCCAGTCCTCCCAGAAAGCACCGGTGTGCAAGGGTTCATGGCCTTTCTAAAACCTTGTTCTTAATTTCCCAAAGATTTAGGGAAACCATTTGGGCTCTATAACATGCCACTTGGGGTACGTTTAGGCCCCACATTTTATTGAGATATGGGCCACATCTCCCAGATTGAAATGAGCAGTGAGATACCCAGAGGCTTGAATTATGATGATCGCAAATGCAGGGCCAAATTGCCATATTGAACTTAACTCTGGTATAAGGTTTAAATGCAGAAAGAGCAGTTAGCTTCCCATTGAATTATGTTCACCTCTTTCTAGTATTTTTTTTTTTTTTTTTTTGCCAGTCATGGGGCCTGAGCTCTGGGCCTGGGCACTGTCCCTCAGCTCTTCAGCTCAAGGCTAGCACTCTACCACTTGAGCCACAGTGCCACTTCTGGCTTTTTCTGCTTATGTGGTGCTGAGGAATCGAACCCAGGGCCTCAGGCATGCAAGGCAAGCACTCTACCACTGAGCCACCTTCCCAGCCCTCTTTCTAGTATTCTTAAATATAGCACCTGTCTTGGTGGCCTGGCCAGTGGCTTTAGCAAGGAACTATGTTTGTGTTTCTGCAGCCCAGATCCTACTCTACATTAGAGAAAAATAGTTGATTAGTTACTTCGATATGTGTAAATAAGAGAAAGCCTTTTGTTTTCCAGTCTTGGGAAGAGAAAGCATTTTAAAAAACACCTATTTTTCTTCTGTGGATATTGGGCCAAGTTTAATCTTTGTATGTGCTTTATACTACATATTTGTGCACAGAAGCATGTTAGCTAAAGACAGTGATGAATAGTTGAGTAACTAAAGTTAAAAACCCACTCATTTCTTTGCCAGGGAATAATAAATACATTTACAAATTAAGATTCCTTTTTGCTGCTGCATTAGAAGTCTTTTTGAAGTGTTATTCGGGCTCTGAACAGATAGCAGAAATCCATCTTGGACTAGCTTAGGCAAAGAAAAGGAGAAATGAAAGAACAGACAGTATATTGGAGATTCCTATTGGATCTATAAGCCAGGAGCAATTTGGGAATGGGCTGGAGACAAAGACTGAGGCCCTGGGGAGATCCTTTCTCTATTAGTTTTCCCTGCCTCTTTGAACATCAGCTCTATTTGTGGATTGACTGAGACTACTTTCTCTTCTTAACTCTGTAGTGGAATATGGTCATCAGTACCACTCAATAGCCAGACATAGAGCAATTCATTTCTGTCTTCTAGCCTTCAGATTTTTATAGGAAAGAGCTAATTGGCCAAGCTTGGGTCATGTGTCTAATCCCTGGATTGGCTACAGCCAATAAGATGAAGAACATTTTGTTTGTGTGTATGTGTGTATGTTCGTGTGGAAAGTAGTTGGGGGGAAGGGGGTTCCACAAAAACCAGGTAAACAATGAAGAAGAATTGTAATGCCTCCAAAGAGATAGCACTCTGTCAGATTTGTATGACATAAAGCACGTTTATAAAGACAATTATGATAGAAATATTAGTATTTCATCTGAATTCCTTATAGTTCTTATTGGTTATGCTTGCTTAGTATCTTCACTTACACTGGCTGTAATCCAGGTGTCAGGTTTTACTTAAAGTAATAAATTTAATATTAAAATGCATGCATAATGCCCTGTTTAATGAGTTCTAATTGTTATGCCCTGCTGTGAATGTTGATGAATACGTAAGACAAAAATACACTTAATTCGTCTATTGTTTAAAAATCCAAGAACCTCATTTGACTGCTGTTAAAATAACCGTTTTTGTATTTTGTCTTAGCTAAATAAAGAAAATAAGACACTAAAAAGAATCAGCATGTTATACATGGCCAAGCTGGGACCAGACGTAATAACGGAGGAGATAAATATCGACGAGGAGGATTCAGCCACCGACACAGAAGGTGCAGCTGAAATGTGTGTCTCAGTCCAGTGTCAGAAGCAAATCAAAGGTGAGATTCTACACTTCACTCCTGAGAACTTTCTTGAGGCCCATTACCATAATACTTCTTGCTTCGACTGTACATGAGAACTTTAAACACGATAGTGTCTGGCTCTTACTGTCCCGCAATTCTGATTTACCTGATTGGCCTGGGATGTGTATGTGTGTGTGTGGTGGGAGGATGGGGGAGTCCTAACTAAGAATCATGACGGTGTATAACATTTGTGAGTTGCTTTCTTGTTTGGAATTAGGTACTTTTGAAGGTGTTGTCTGTGTAAAAGTAGTCATATACCACATCTTTAAGAGTAAACCATGCACCAACCTTTTTTTTTTTTTGTTTTGGGTCCAGTCGTGGGGCCTGAACTCTGGGCCTGGGCGCTGTCCCTCAGCTCTTCAGCTCAAGGCTAGCGCTTTACCACTTGAGCCACAGCGCCATTTCTGGCTTTTTTCTTTTTGCTTATGTGGTGCTGAGGAATTGAACCCAGGGCCTCAGGCATGCAAGGCAAGCACTCTACCACTCAGCTACCTTCCCAGTCCCCTATTTTTATTATGTGAAAGAAACTATGGATAAAAGTACATGTAGTAGGGCTGGGAAGGTAGCTCAGTGGTAGAGTGCTTGCCTTGCATATTTGAGGCCCTGGGTTCAATTCCTCAGCACCACATAAGCAGAAAAAGCCAGAAGTGGCACTGTGGCTCAATTGGTAGAGTGCTAGCCTTGAGCTGAAGAGCTGAGGGACAGTGCCCAGACCCAGAGTTCAGACCACATGACCAGCAAAAATAAATAAATAAATAAAGTATACATAGTAAAGCCAGGTGCTGGTAGATCATGCTTGTAATCTTGGCTACTCTAGAGGCTGAGATCTGAGGATTGCAGTTTGAAGTCAGCCCAGGGCAGGAAAGTCCCTGGGACTCTTATGTCTAATTAACCACCAAAAAACTGGAAGTGATCATTTGACTCAAAGTGAGAGAGCTCTAGCCTTGAGCAGAAATGTTCTGGGACAGTGAGTGCTCAGGCCTTGAGTTCAGGCCCCGTGACCAAAGGGGGAAAAAAAAAAACTAAAGTCACATAGTTGATCTGGACATTGTTGGTTGACACGTGTAATCCTAGCTATTCAAGAGACTGATCTGAGGACCATGATTTGAAGGCAGCCTGGCTAGAAAACTTCAGTTAACTAACAGAAAGCCATCAATGGAGGTGTGGCTAAAGTGATTGAATACCAGCATTGGGCAAAAAAGCTCACTGAGAACTTGGTAGCTTGAGGTCTTGAGTTCAGGCTGTGCGAGCGCGCGCGCGCGCGCACACACACACACACACACACAAATGTCTCTATAGCTCAAAGTGTAGTTCAGTGATATACATCAAACTCAGCATGCATAAGACAGTTCCTGAACAATGTGCGCACATGCGCATGGGTGTGTAACCAATATGCCTTTCTTTTTTGGGGGGGGGGCTCTTAACTCTGGGCCTGGGCGCTGTCCCTAGCTCAAGTGGTAGAGCGCTAGCCTTGAGCTGAAGAACTGAGGGACAGCACCCAGGCCTAGAGTTCAGGCACCACAACTGACCACAAAAAAAAAAAAAAAAAAGAGAGTCTCATGTACTTTCTTGCCCTGGCTGGCTTTGAACCATGATCCTCAGATCATAGCCTCCTGAGAGGTAGGATTACAGGCGTGAGCCATTGGTGCCCTGCCTCAATATGCCTTTTATGTTGTTTTGGTCTCTTCCTTCCAAGACAACTCTCATTCAGTTAATGAGCTAAAAGCAATATTCAGTAGTAGACAAGCACCACATGGTTGCTCTAAGAAAAGATTACATGTTCCATCTTTATTAATTGTACACAGATTTTATTTCTACACATATAGACACTTGGCTTAAGTTGAAAGAAAACCAGTTCTTGTTAAATAATTATTGGATTGTTTAACTTAGAACACATCCAAGAGCAGTGTTTCTTTCTTGGAAGATAAAACTTCAGATGGAAGTGATTTTACTTGATTCTTCAGTCCCTTGAGCTAAGACAAAATAGAATTTGTTCTGGTATTCAAGTATTTTCTTGTTCATTGTTCGATCTTGAACAATGGGGTCTCATGTTCTTCCTTTTGGAATGAGCCAGCCAGTGGAGAAAGTGATTTAGAACTGAATTTCAAAACTTCTTCAAGCTGGGCTCATGTAAAAAATTTAATTCAGTTTATAAATAGCCACATAGCAGGTTTTCTTACTGCCCTTGGAGAAAGGTAGGAAATTAAAAGCCATTAAAAATGAAGTGACAAAACCCTAGTCCTAGGTATAAACTTAAGTTGTCTGTGTTAATCTGGATATTTTTAAATATTTCAGTGGCAAAAGTAGCTTTAACCTAATGCCAGGAGCTTTTGACTGAGGGTCGCTAATACTTTCATTCTCCTAACACTTTTTTTAAATTAAATTTCAATACTAAAAAAATAGAAACAAATTAAGAAACAAAATACTCACATTTCTGGAGGGAAAATTACTAGCATTAACTCTTCTTTATATTTGCAAGTCAGTTCAAATAATGTTTAAGGGCTATAAATTGGCAGTGAGTCAGGCTCTTTTCCTTCAACTCAAAATCTCCAAGTTATTAACTGCCCAATTGTTTGTTTATATTGTATTGTGGCAAGAGCTCATGGTCATTATGAAATGAAAAAAAGAATCAGTACAATGCCTTAATTTGTTTTTGCTGGAAGCTTAACATTTTTACTCCAAAATGTCAGATAGTTTTTTAGAACGTGGTTAGCTAGGTTGTAAAGAAAACTCCAAAAGTCCTATGAGTCCTTGGTTCTTCATCTTCTTCCTAACTGTTAAATAACCTTGTCTTTAAACTGCATATGAACTGACTTTTTGACTTGTTTTGTCCAGATTGGTTTCTTCTTTGAAAAATAAGTATAATTTCTACATTTTTTCCCTTTAAAAAAATGCAGAACTTCGAGATGAAATTGTATCTGTTCAGGAAGAAAAGAAGAAGCTAGCTATTGAGCTGGAAAATCTCAAGAGCAAACTTGTAGAAGTAATGGATGAAGTATGTATCTCAGGCCGAAAGGCTAAAACCTTTCAGCTTTTTAAACTAAAAGCTAGATTGAAAACTGACTAGCCGAGTTAAACATTTGCTGTTGGAATCTGATTTCTGCTGGGAAAGCTATCTACCAGTTTTCATCTCCTCTCCTCTCTCCTAGTTCAGACTAATAAAAAGGTACAGAAAATAGGATCATGAACAACAGGGACCCACTCTGCAGGTTAATAAATTAGGACATTAAATAGCACTGGCTGCTTCTTGTTGTCCCCTACTACTGCTGCTTTTGGTGAAGAAGGAAGCATTTTACTTCTCCACTGGCTGCTGGTGCAGAGGGGAAGGCTAATTCTCTGCACACTTCCTGCACAGCTATAGATGGCACAAGGAAGAGTGTGTTCAGTGAGGATTTGAAGAACCTTTTGTTTTCCTCCTGAATTGTCATCAAGAAAAGGGCCACACGATTACCTTTTATTTGTACCTGCCTTCATAATCTCCATTCACTTTGCCTCCTGGTTCTCAGAGTCTATAGCCCAGAGTTTCCCAGCCCTTGTGTAGCTCCCTTCTATGGCCTGCAAGGGTGCCAGGCACTGGTCTTGTCACTTGAGTAGCTGCATCCTTCATTCCCACCTGCATGCTCATCTTCCCTGAAGGTGCCACATGAGAAGGTTGAGAAGCAGTGCCACCAGCCTCCCAGCCCCTGCTGCTTTCCCTTTGTTTTGCCAAAACCTTGTTCTTATAGGAAAGAGGGAGGTGGCCATCTTGGAAAGGGAGTTTCTTAGTGAACAGTGTATACCACTTCCTAATTTAAATCCCAAGCAAAACCAGTTCACAGCCTAGAGGTGAGGAAAGATTCAGAACCCCTGGTCAATTCATTATCTTAGTTTCTTCCTTCCTTCCTTCCTTCCTTCCTTCCTTCCTTCCTTCCTTCCTTCCTTTTCCTCCCTCCCTCCCCCTCCCCCTCCCCCTCTTTCTTTTTCTTTTCTTTTTTTTTTTATTGTGAAAATACCATACAGAGGGGTTATAATTACATGGGCAAGGTAATGAGTGCATTTCTTTTTTTTTGGGGGGGGGGGGTCTGGTCATGGGCCTGAACTCTGGGCCTGGGTGCTGTCCCTCAGCTCTTCAGCTCAAGGCTTACGCTCTACCATTTGAGCCACAGCGCCACTTCCGGCTTTTTTTTCTTTTTGCTTATGTGGTGCTGAGGAATCGAACCCAGGGCCTCATGCATGCAAGGCAAGCGCTCTACCCCTGAGCCACCTTCCCAGCCCATGAGTACATTTCTTATCAAGCATTGTTGCCTCCTCCTTTGTTTCCCCTTGCCTTCCTTCCCATCTCCCCCCACCCCTCCAACCTCTTCTCCCCTTCTTTCTTTCTTTAGTTGGTCGTGGGGCTTGAACTCCGGGCCTGGGTGCTGTCCCTGAGCTCTTCAGCTCAAGGCTAGTTTCTGCCACTTGAGCCATAGCGCTACTTCCGGCTTTTTCTGTTTACATGGTGCTGAGGAATCAAACACAGGGCCTCATGCATGCAAAGCAAAGCACTCTACCATTGAGCTACCTTCCCAGCCTGATTTGATACTTTTGGGATGATTTCTAGCATTAAAAATAGACACTGAATGTCTAGAGTGTGAGTACTGTCCTGATGAGGGACAAATGCCATCCATCCAGAATATGGGAGTATGATCAGTATTCACCACACATCCCAACATAAGCAGCCACCCTGCCATCTAGAGAACAGCCAAGCGACCACTGCCTCCTTTGAGGCAGTGCCTCCTGTTTACATTGCCATGTCACGTGGCTGGGAAACTAGACAGCCTTTTGAGCGTCGCACATTGCCATCTGTCCTGTTTCACCATTTTGGACGTTCTCTCTCTTCCACATCTTGCATTTCTAGGTAAATAAAGTTAAACAAGAGAAGGCTGCTTTAAATTCAGAAGTTCTTGAACAGAGAAAAGTCTTAGAAAAATGCAACAGAGGTACGTATGTCTTCCTGGTTTTTGTTCTCGAGTATGTACGTGATGTGTTTTCTGTATTTGTATATGGTATCATTTTACACGGTGCTCTACAGATCCTCATAACCAGATTCTCCTCTCCTCGCTTGAGTCTCCCCAGCAGTGAATTCTTCTCATTCCTATTATTTTTGTCATTGGAGACATTTAAATGCAGTTTCTTTGAAGGACTTAGAGTCCACTCATTTTGAAACTTCAAATAGAAAAACACTTCCTTTGTTCTATGTGTATCTGGGACCGTGGGCATTTTTGCTGTTCCTACAGTGTCAACCTATTTGACAGGTTCTTTAGTGAGTTAGGAAATCTAGGTTATTTAGTCAATCCAGAATTGATTAGGACATCTACAGAAGTACATGCGACATGATTACATTTTAAATGAAGAGGGTGTTTGGGTGGAAAGCGGTCTATGGGAAAGGGCGAGAAGAGTTGGACATGCAACGTATACTTGCTCTGAGCTCTTGTACATTTCTTGTTTGTGTACCTGAAATCTATTTCTCAGCTATCTGCAGTCAACACCATGAACAAACCCAGGGCAAAATTTGATAGTCATGGGGAAAGTCAGACCTGGCCTCATTGAAAGATGGAAGTGTTCATGATGTCTGCTTGCAGAGGGAACTGTATGACTTTGTCAACTGTGACCCATCATCCTTGTCAAACCTAGTATCAAGTCTCCTCCTGTGTAAGATGGGGAATGATGCCAAAGTGCAGTTCTGCAAAAGTCGTTCTAAGGGAGGGGACTGTATTAGTCCATTTTCTGTTGCTATTATAAAATGCCAGAGGCTAGCTGCTTGATAGAGAAGAAAAGGTTCAGAGATTCAAGAGCAGGCCATCAGTCTCTGGCTGTGGTGAGGCCTTCCTTGTTGAGGTCACACCGTGGTGGATGGCATCACCACCGTGGCTGTGTGGCTGTGTGGGTGTGCTAGAAAGACAGGAGGTCATTGCCTTTCGGGGGAGGCGGGCAGTCTTATACTTTTAATAACAAGCCCCTCTGGTGAGAACTCACTCACTCCATGGGTAATCCCTTCTGGGGCTGCTGACTGCACCTCCATTTACCTGATCACCCTGCAGTACACTCCCCTCTTAAAGGCCCATCACCTCTTGGTCCCTCCACCCGGAACCAAATATTCAGCACATAACCTTGGAGAATAAACTACTTCCAAAGCATAGCAGAGAATACATGTGTTGTCCGGTTTCCCTTTTCCCCTTGGCCATTCGATGTAATTAGGTCTGAAGCTCTGATACTAACAGGATATCCTTTATGACCCACAGGGCTTTCATTGTCTTTCATGGTAGTGCACTACCTTTGTGTCATTCCTTGCCTGAGTCTTTGTACTGAAAGGCGCTGTAATTGAGAGTGGAAAGTGGGTTAGGTTGTGGCGTTTCTTCAGGTCCTACCTTCTTTACAGATAGGAGGATTTGCTGTCCTGCTGCGGTGGGTTAGAACAGGGGGCTGTGGGGGTCAGTCATATGGCCCTTGCCTGCAGGGAGCCCCTCCTCTAGGGAGAGAGGATATGTGTGAACAAATAAATACACTATAGGACCAACTTCATGTCTACAAAATCCAAGTCAGCGGGACCTGGTCATGTGACAATTCTCTTTTTATTACAGTGTTCTGGACATAGGAAAGAACGTCAATTATCTAGCCCAGGGCTTCAGACAGTCAGAGTCTTCATTGTTTTCTTTGCGAAATTTCTTTTTTTAAATAGGTTTGAAAATCATTTAGCTCTCAGGGCCCTATAATTCACATCCCAACCTACCACTTACATGACTTTACCTGAGTAAGACTCCTTGCCTTCCGTCTGAGGAGGCAGTAGATTTACAGAGTGCAGAGTTTGAAATTCTATGTCATTAAGCACCAAACCTGTCCTTAGTCAGTTAGGCTTGAAGTGCGCAGCAGAACAGTGAGTGAAAGCAGCCATTAAGGGGGCCTTGGAGAGATGTTATTGCTGTGACTCGGCTCAAGATTGAGGGGAGGCCAGGCCAGAAGCAGACAGAGGCCGTACCTTTGGAATCCCTATGGGTACCACAGCTCCCTCCTGCCTATCTATACCATTTCTTAACAGGGCGGGCCACCAAATGTCAAATGTAGCAAAAAATCACAAGTTGCTTTGATTGACAGGACCTTCATGTTGAAGGCTGATGTCCTCCAGTAATGCTTCAATGCAAAGCTCCATAATGTGGGCCTGAATGAAGCTAAGGCTATTAAAAATGATCAGTTCTTCAACCGGGTCCTGTTGGCTCATGCCTGTAATGCTAACTACTCAGGAGGCTGAGATCTGAGGATTGTGGTTCAAAGCCAGCCCAGGCAGGAAAGTCTGTGAGACTTATCTCCAGTTAACCACCAGAAAACCAGAAGAGGCTCCGTGACTCAAGTGGTAGAGTGCTAGCCTTGAGCTAAAGAGCTCAGGGACAGCGCCTAGGCCCAGAGTTCAAGCCCCATGACTGACACACACACACACAAATAAATTTTTCTTTCTATTTGTCTGCCTGTCTATGCACATACATACATATATGCACATGTATGTAGATATATGTGTGGGTATGGGTATATATATGTATATATTCTTTCTATTGGATAATGCAGTTTTTGTTGGAAAATTTAAATTCATAGAGGAAAAGAAAAAATTTAACCTTTGTAATCTAAAGGTAAATACATTTGATGGATAGATAGATATACAGTGTATATTCTTCTAATCAAAAAAAACAAAACAAAACCGGTATAAGCTGGGTACCTGTGGCTCATATCTATTATCGTTGCTACTCAGGAGGCTGAGATCTAAGGATTATGGTTCGAAACCAGCCTAGGCAAGAAAGTCTGTGACACTTATCTTCAATTAATCACCAAAAAGCTGGAAGTGGAATTGTGGCAGAGCTCTGCTTGAGCAATAACTAAATTCAGAGATACAGCCCAGGTCCTGCATTCAAGCCACAGGGCTGGTGCACATGTATGCACACACACTGTGTGTGTGTGTGTGTGTATATGTATATACATATATATGCATATATATATATGTTTGTTATATATCTTCTAATGTATATGGAAGAAAAAGAATACCAGCAAATGAAATCTGTATCTTTCTTCCAACATAGAAGCCTCTGAATGTCTCTTTATCCTCATACTCCATCCTTGAAGCTTTTATCATTTCCTTTCTCTTATTTGTAGTTTTGCCAAACATACATGTATCCTTAGACAGCACATTAATGAAGCAGGCTTTTCACTTGATGGAAGTGCAGTGATTTTGCATATGACTTGTGTTACTGTTGGTGTTCGTGAGATTCATCCGTGTTGAAGGATGTAGCTGGGACATGTTTATTTTCACTAGTGCATAGTATTTCATGAGCTAACTATACCAAAATTCCAGTGTCTTATTGTCAGATAATGTCTCCAGTTATTTATTTGCTTTTTGCCATTCTGAGTCATGCTGTTATGAAAAGTCTTCCACATTTTTTTTTCTGGAACATATGTCTAAGAGTTTTTCCACAGTGGGTGTCAAATGTCAAGTCTTACCTTCAGTTTCAATTATAAGTAAATCTGCTAGTTTATACTCCTTTTATACTTTTATACTTATAGTTGTTTTGTGTCCTCTTCCCACTTCATAAAAGCCACATTCTACCAATGTTTTCATGTTTACCAATTCCTTCCTTCATGTATAAGGGGGCTTTGTTTACTTTGCATTTCACAAGTTCTAACACAGATGAAAGTCTTTCCTCATGTCTTTCCTGTGCCTCCTCCCCTGTGAAATGCTTTTGAGGTCTCTCATCTGTGACTTTAAAAACAAAAATGAATTTATTTTGCACTAATTATTTACTACTTAAAATACATCACAAGTGTCTTTCTTTTCCATTCCTGTGTTCATTACAATACAATTTTGATGAAAGAGTCATTTTTTTTGTAGTACAGTTTAATTGATGCTTGGATATTAGGAGATTCCAGTGTTTTTGGCGATGATATGAACATTTTTGCAAACAAATCTGTGTGTGTGCTTAGGATTTTTTTGTGTGTAGAGGGGGCAGTACTGAGTTTTAAATTCATAGCTTTACACTGCAAGGCAGATACTCTCCTGCTTTTAGCCACACTTCCAGCCCTTTGGGTTCTGGTTGTTTTTGAGATAGGGTCTCACATTTTTCCCATGGCCAGCCTGGACCCCAATCTTCCTATTTACCTTTGCTACCATACCTAGGATGATAGGTGGGTTTCACCACACCCAGCTGTTGGTTGTGATAGTTCTTGCAAGATTTTTTTTTTGCTTGGACCACTATGGAACAACAATCCTGATCTCAGCCTCCCAAGTCTCTGGTACATGTCTTCACACTCAACTGTGGGTGAGAAAGAGGTCTTGTAACCTTTTGGCCTGGGCTGGTCTTGAACTGTGATTCTCCCAATCTCTACCCTAAGTAGATAGGATTAGATATAAGCACCTTTTAGGAGAGGGATTTCTAGAAGTGGAATTGTTGAGTCAAAGAGTATAAATAGTATTTGTTTATTTTAATCTCGCTAGTACTAGGGCTTGAACTCAGAGCTTAGGCACTGTCCCTTAGTCCCCCCACCCCCAAAGGCTAGTACTCTATCACTTACACCACAGCTACACTTTCACTTTTTGATGATTCATTGGAGATAAATCTCAATACTATGGGATGTCTTTGGACCACAATCCTCAGATCTCAGTCTTCTGAGTAGTTAGGATTGCAGGAACCTGTCTAGCTTTTGGTTTTTGATTGACATTGCCAACATGTCTTCCAGATAGCTTTTTATCAACTTATACTCCAAGTAGGATTGAAGGAGGTAAGTAGCCTGCTGGGCTGTGTGGGCTTCCTTCCAGACTTTTCTACTCGTGTTCTGATCATCTGTGCTGCATACTGCCTCTTGTTTTTTCCTCCTGAAGTGTCCATGTTAGCTGTGGAAGAGTATGAGGAGATGCAGGTGAATCTGGAACTGGAGAAAGACCTTCGGAAGAAAGCCGAGTCATTTGCACAAGAGGTGGGTGTGTGCTAAATACCTCATCTCTTTTTTTTAAGAGGCTCTGCAGGTAACATGGGGGGAAAAAGGTACATTGTCAGATAGGAGGAATAGAGCTCTTGTGTCCTACAGCAGAGTAAGAGAATTGAAATTTACAGTAATTACTGTATGTTTTGTAAAGAACTCAAAGATAGGCTTTTTATTTTGTCAGTTGTGGGGCTTGAACTCTGGGCCTGGGTGCTGTCCCTCAGCTCTTCAGCTCAAGGCTAGCACTCTACCACTGAGCCATACTGCCACTTCTGGTTTTTAGTGATTTATTGGAGATAAGAGTCTCATGGACTTTCCTGCCCAGGCTGGCTTTGAACCATGATCCTCAGATCTCAACCTCCTGAGTAGCTAGGATTACAGGTGTGAGCCACTGGTGCCCGGCTAAGATAGGCATTTTGAAGGTAACCCAAATAGTAAATGTTGAAGGAGATGGAAATGTACTTATCCTGATTTGATCACTATACATTATATACATGAATCAAATTTTCATGGTGTAAATCATAAATGTGCATGATTATTATGTCAGTTAAAAAATTAAAAGCCCACCTTTTGAGGCTGCTTGATAATTTACCACTTTAATGAAGAACCACCTAAATGCAGGAGGCAACTGTGCTGGGTTTGGAATTTTGGTCATGTTGGATGTTGGTTCCGTGACCATCTTCCCTTTCCCCCCAAAAGCTGGCTTTAACCTCTTGGGACTTGTCACTGTAATATGGGTGCTGCTACAAATTGAACAGAGTCGATTTTGGAATCAAATGGAGCAATTAAAACATTTCATAAATAATCAAATACTCTGTACGGAAAAGGAATTGCCTTTAGAGATAGCCATAAGTTGTGGTGAAAGTCAGCTGGAAGACAAGACATCTCTGGGTTACAGATAACTTTGAGAATCAGACCACATCTCCATGTGTCGTCTCAGATCACAGTGAGGTGGGATCAGCCATTGTCTGCTGTTCTCATTCAAGCTGCTTCTTCCACTGTTTGTGGAACACTGCCATGTTGTACAGCCATTGTGTCAGCCTTTCATCCATGTAATCATTTCCCTCTGCTGCTCTAGATAAGCCTTGAGCTCCTCTACTTACACCTGACCTTGTTGGTGTGTGCAGTTGGGTATTCTGTGGCTTAGAGCTGCGCTGCAATGGGAGCTCCACCCTGCATAAATACTTTGAATCGGTCCCTCATATGGGTTGCAGGAAGTAGCTAAGGAAATGTGGAGTACGTAGGTAGTCATAGGGAAAAGTATCCAAGACACAGAAAGAAGATATGGGTGTAATAGAAATGACATTTGACAATCAGATTATGGTTTTGTGGAAGGGCGGGGGGAGCCTTTCTGTGCTTGAGTGTGCTAGCAGTGTTCGCTATGCTAGCAGTGAACTCTCCAGAAGGTTTAGTCCAAGTGCATCTGATTTGAAATATCATGACCCATTTTATTCAAGGGAGTTTAATGAGAAGTGAGTGAATGCTGTTCTCATTTTACTTGTAAGAAAGAAAAAAGAATCCAAGTGTGTCAAGCACTCTGTTGGGAGCGGCAGCAATATAAACAATGTGACTGCATGCACAGTGCCAGGAGAGCGAGGTCTGGTAAACAGAAGGGTAGGGATAAAGCAAAGGCCCCTCCATTGCAAAATTAAACAGATCTGCTAAGCTTGACCCGAATGCCAAGGTGTTATCTCAAGACATTGCAATCTCCCATATGCTGTTATTTCAATGACGTTAGACTACAAAACAGCTCGAAGAAAATCTTGAAGGCCGTGCTATAGCTGAGAAGACAGATGGGAGAAGCAAGATTCCAGGAAGAGGGTCAGAAATGGAGTGATTTCCTCAGCCATTCACCTGGTAGTGTGTTAAGCCTTGGGGATGGGTGGTGACAGTAAGACGGGCCATCAGGCCGACCCAGCGCAGGAGGCAGGAAGTAGGTCCCTGGCTGAGGCGGGAAGGCTTATGTTACTGCTAGCGTAGATATTTACAGTGGTGCCTGATACTTTTACAGTGTCTAGCTTTGGTCTACAAAATAATGAAAAGAAAGCTTTTTAAAAAAATAATAGCACTCAATTGGAACAAGTATGTTTTCCCTTTCCCGTAGATTGCAGATTCTCAGATTTGCAACAAGGTGCACTCACTTTGTTCATGGCTAGCACTCTTAACCACTGGAGCCATACCTCCAGCCCAACATTTTGCTGGTTAATTGGAATAGAATTACAGGTTTAAGCCACTGTACTTAACATTTTTAATTGCAAAAGGAATACATGTATATGCATATATACATATGTATGTATATAAACACATACATTTGGAAAAAAAATATAACCGGTTCTCAAGTATGTTAAGAAACAATTGAAAGTTTTTCCACTTCTACTAATATACTCATTTAAAATAGAACAAAGAACCCAATCTTCCACAAGAAAAAAATTAAATTGTCTTCAGAACTATATTATTTTTAAAATTTCCCTAGCATACTCCCAATTTTTAATATAATGTTCTTATACTTTTTAATATATTTATCTTGCTACTCAGTATAGTGGTTCTTTTTAAAGATATAGATGCTTTGATACGTATTCCCAGTAACCTATAAAACTATTATGCAAATGTTTTTTTCCCTTCTGTATAAGTCAGATAATAGTGGAGTGTTATTTTGTAAACAGTGAATTATACATTAGCAACCTAAGATCTTTCTTCTCCACTCTTCGCAAAGATTTGTGAAATTTCTCAGAAATTCTGATGCCCGCGGGTATCGTTGTCTGATTAGAGACCCACTTCCTATCTGTACCTCATGAACTCAAAGCCAAGTTCCTTCGTGTTTGGTGAATAAATTTTCTTGAGATTTTTTTTTTAGAAGAGTAGTTATTTAGACTTTTTTTTTTAAATATTTTTTATTAGCATCTGTTAGTGGGATGGGGAGGTTTATGTGATACTTCTTTCATGCATATGAGATACTCCATCAAACTCACCACCTCTACTGCTCCCCCAGGATTCATTGTTCTATTTACATATATGCAAATAAGACACTTGGACAGCATTCCCTCATTCATCTTTGTATTGCCACCCCCCCATTCCTGTTGGTAACCCTTACCACACAGCACCTATTTTTCTTGTCATTCATTTTTTTCATCATTGGGAAATGTATATTAATTATACAAAGGAGTTACACCATGGTATTTCACATATTTGCATATTATTCCTTATTCAGATTGATTATATTTTAGTCAGATTTAGAGATTTTGTGTGTGTATGTGTGTGCGCGTGTATGCGTGTGTGTACCTACACTGGGGCTTGAACTCAAGGCCTCTAGCTCTTGCTCAGCTTTTTTCAGTCACAGTGGGGGCCCCTACTACTTGAACCTTGGCCTCCATTTCAGGCTTTTTGATAGTTATTTCACACTAACAGTCTCTCATATTTGTCACCTCAGCTGGCTCGGAACAGTGATTCTCAGATCTTAGCCTCTTGAGTAGCTAGGATTATAGATAGGAGCCACTAGGGCCTAGCTTATATATTTTATATATAATTTTATAATTTTATTTTTAATTTTAGTATCTTGAGGTTTAGAGATCTAAAGACAATAGAATGGATATTATTTTCTTTTAAATTAGGACTTTTACTTAAAGGAAGACTTCCATTTGTATATTTATATACTTCCTCTTGTAATATTATTATAAGGGATTTTGCAAAAGAAATTCACATGATTAATATTTCTAAGATGTGATGTCATATAGCTTGACTCTTGTCTCCAAAACAATGCAGACGAAGTAATTTGTAATTGATGTTGAGCAAGTATCCAGAGTGCTTGTGGAAAACTTCCCTTTTCTCACAAGAAGGAAGCAAAACCCAAGGATTCATCTGCACCTCTCTCTTGCAGAAGCGAGGGTGGAGTAAAGGAAGAATGTGGGCTTCTTGGACCACACAAAATGGTCCATGGGAGTTGGGTACTGGTAGCTCACACCTATAATTCTAACTACTCAAGAGGCTGAGATCTGAGGATTGTGGTTCAAAACCAGCCAAGGAAGGAAAGTCCACAAGACTATCTCTAATTAACCACCAGAAAACCGGAAGTATTGCTGTGGCTCAAAGTGATAGAGCGCTAGCCTTGAGCAAAAGCGCTCAGGGACAGAACCCAGGCCCTGAATTCAAGCCTCACAACCAACCCTCCCCCCTCCAAAAACAAAACTGTCTATGGGCCTGTGTGAATTTGTAGTGGGTTTAGTTTTTTTTTTTGCAGAACACATGCAGTTGAGTAGGCTTTTCATAAATCCCTAAACATCAAGGACTGAGTGCTCCTGCCCATTTTCCCCTTCCTAAGACAGTGTACTGGACAGGAAATGTGAGGGTCTTGCTTTATTGTATTCATAATTTTTGACTTGAAAATCAACACTGGCAAAGGATCAAGCTTGAGGATTGTCTAAATCATTCAAGCTCTCGTCTTAATACATGAAGGTGGTTAAAATATTTTTTTGTCTCAGGTTTCACTTACCGACTTTTTCTGTTCCCTGATGGGTAGAATTACTGAACAAACTGATATATGCTCTACAGCAAGTTGTTTTTCCATATAGATCTTATGCCAGACTGTGTTCTTTTCAATGCTGTTAAGAATCTGAAAATGGGAAGTTCTACTGTTCAGAAATTGTAGAGTGGGAAAATGTTTCAGAGATTGCCAGACATTTCATGCTTGGAATCACCTGCTGGTTTACTGTAGTATAGTGTAAACAACAAAAAAAAAAAAGAAATAAGAAATGAATAGAGAGAGTTATTGGAGCTGGGTGCTCGTGGCTCACTCCTATTATCTTAACTGCTCAAGAGGGTGAGACCTGGACGGTGGTGGTTCAAAGGCAGCCTGGACAGAAAGTTCTGTGAGACTCCCATCTGCAGTTTACCAGCAAAATGTCAGACTGGAGGTGTAGCTCAAGTGGTAGATTGCCAGCTATGAGCAAGAAAGCAGATTGAGAGGGTTCAGCCCTAAGTTCAAACCCTGGTACTGACACAAAAGAAAAAAAAAAAAGCATGTTGATTTTGGTCATGTCAAAATGTGAGAATTGGATGAATAGTATGTATTGCTTAATAAAATGCTCTGTGTATACAAGCATACTTCCAGCCTTCTCGGCATTCCTCTACTGTGAACAACTTTTGTCACTGAGTGAAAATGATTGGTTTAAAACTAAACAGGAAGTCTAATAAATAGCAGAGGATATTATTCAGGTTGCTAAGAATATTGGCTTGTAAATCAGACAGACCTAGTTTTAAATCCTGATTTTTACCGTTTATGTGTATCTTTGGCAAAGTTGTTCACCCCCTCTGAGCCTATTTCATTATCAGTAATAGTATCCCCTTGACAAAATGGTTCCAAATACCAGACATTATTGTGAATATAAGATTATCTCCGCTGCATTTATCATAGTGTTAGCAAATGTTACCTATTCATGATACTCGTTAACTCACGTTTGATTAAAGCAATGCATATAGAACCATGAGTAGAGTACCTGGCATAAGGTAAAATTTTGGCGCCTTAGCTACTATGTTAAATAGTGACAATATTAAAAACTGAAATCTAAAATTCGTTTATTCTATAAACACCTCATTTGGGGCAGGGCTAAGGCACTGAAGGTTAGGAATATCATAATAAGAACTCCACAGCCTGCCCTTGGGCTCTGTTACAGTTTGGGGAATAGTGGGATTGAGTGAGATCTATGGGGGTTTTTTCTTTTTTTGTTCTAATTTTTTATTGTGAAAATACCGTAAGATCTATGTTTTTGTAATGAATTTTTGCAGATGTTCATTGAGCAAAACAAGCTGAAGAGACAAAGCCGCCTGCTGTTGCAGAGCTCCGTCCCTGACCAGCAGCTTGTGCAAGCGCTAGATGAAAACGCAAAACTCATCCAGCAGCTTGAAGAGGAAAGAATTCAGCATCAGCAAAAGGTAACAGATTTCATTCTGGAGTTATAGAGACACACTTGTTTTAAAATGAGAGGCATCGGTCCATATCTTGTATCTTATTAATTTCTTCTAAGCAACTTTCAGAAAAAGAAAGCTACCAAGGGAATTTAGTGTATTGCCCAACTAAAATTTCTAGCATACTTTTGTAGACTTTATAATAACCTTGAAACTGGTCATTGAAGAGAGATCTTAGCAAAACAGGGTAAAGATACATGATTCAAAAATGAGATAAAATGGATGGAACTAGAAATCATATTAAATGAGTCAAGCCATGCTCAAAAAGTTAAGTATCAACCTTAACACCAACGCCTTGCACCTATAATCCTAACTAGTCAGGACGCTGAGAGCTGAGCCTTGTAGTTTGAAACCAGCTTGGGTGGACAAACCTATGAGATTCTTACCTCCAGTTAAACCACCAAAAAGGCTGAAATGGGAGGTGAATGAGAACACAACGTCCTAAGTTCAAGCACCAATCCCAGTGCATGCATGCATGTGTGTGCACATGTACGTGTGTGCACGCACACACACGCGCAGTGATGATGATGATGATGATGATATATGAGTGTAAAAGGTAGTAATCAATGGGACAGGTGGGGAAAAGGAGGATAATGGAAGATGTAGACGTATGTTACTTTTACACACACACAGAAATATAGCATAATGAAATCCATCAAGTACTGTTTGAAAGGGGAGAGTTAGAAGGAATGTGTTAATATTGCACTGTACCCCTCCCTAGAATCATCACCTTGAAATCCCCCTGCTGTATTAATTCATGCTAATTTTTTTAAAGAAGGGACCACAAAAACTTTCTTTTATAAATGTAGTGTGGAAATATGCTTTTTGGGAAGACGTGGTTTTTGGAGAGCTTGTTGGAGGCCATAGGTCTTACTCCAAGAAGAAAGGACAGAAAAGTTATGGCATGCAGAAAAAGTTAAAGAAACTTAAGATTATTTAAGAATCCCACACTTTGGTGTATATCTAAATTATGCATATGTATAATTTCATGAGTATATAGTCTGCCTAGATGGAATTGTACCACATACTAGTCTATAACCATTTCAATTGGCAAAATATATCTTCTCATGCTAAGGTATGTGATTTTTAAATGGTTGTCTAGAATTTCATTTAATGAACATTATAGTTCATCAAGTCTATAATATTGGTAGGTATTTAGGTTATTTCCAGCTATTTACTATTATAATTAGTGAATATATTTGCACATTTGTCTGAATTTTTTTTCTTCAGTGCTAGAGAATGAACCCTGTACATGTTAGATAAGTACTCTACCACTGAGCCACAATCCCAACCCCTGTCTGAATCTAAACAGGACAAAACAATTTTCTAACAAGGGTATTACTGGAGCAGAGTCTTTCCCTCTTTTTTTTTTTGAAGATTTTTGGTACTTTCTAGCAATTTATAATTGTACTTCACCAAGCGTCTTTAAAAATGAAAATGGATACAGAAGTATTAATCTGTTGTGTTTGTGTGTTTTGTGTGTGTGTGTGTGCTGGTCCTGGGGCTTGAACTCAGTACCTGGACACTGTCCCTGAGCCTTTGTGCTCAAAATTAGCACTCTACCACTTGAGTCTCAGCTCCACTTCTTGCTTTTTGATGGTTATTGGAGATCAGAGTCTCACAGACTTTCCTGCTCTGGCTGGCTTCAAACCATGATCCTCTGTTCTCAGCCTCCTGAATAGCTAGGATTGCACATGTGAACCACTGGGGCCCAACAATCTGTTTTAAGTGAGTTTTTAGTCATTATTGTAGTTATTTTATTTACTTAAGAAGCTGACAGTGATTGTAAGGATTGTCTGTATTCATAATTTGTGTGATTTTAAGATCTGTTAGAATTTTTCTGCTGTGAGAATGATGTCAAAGATATTTTTCCCTTTTCTTGTCATGGACAAAGGACAACTTATCACCCTACTAAAGTTTGTGTGAAACCTCTAGGTCAAAGAATTAGAGGAGCAGCTGGAAAATGAAACATTGCACAAGGAGATACATAACCTCAAACAGCAACTAGAGCTTCTAGAAGAAGACAAGAAAGAATTGGAATCAAAATACCAGGGTTCTGAAGAGAAGGCCAGGAATTTAAAGCATTCTGGTAAAAGCATTGAGTACTTCCTACATCTTAATCATTCACCTGTAAAGCTCTCCTATCCAGGACAAAACCTGGCATATAGCTAGTACTGAGTGCTATAGGAAATTACCAAGATTTGTATTTAAATTCCTTCATTGTTAACAAAAAAGAAGAAAAGCTTCGGTCATCAATTGATTCACAAGTAGTCAGGCTCCTTCTTTTTTGGGGGGACATAAGGCCTTTGTGAACACATATACAGTATTAAGACACAAAGATGCTAGAAGCATGGATAGACAAAAAAATGTCAGCATTCTCAGGCCTTCAGAGGCATTCATACAATAAAGAACTCTGTTTTGTTCATTTTAGAGCACACTTTTAAAAGAAATCAAGTCATTTTTTTATAATACCTTCGTCTTTGGTACTCACACTCCATCTTTGCCTGTAATTATACCCATGAAATAATACTTCCTATGTCATGCCTAACAATGTAATGGGCAACTATAGATATATATATTAAATGGAAAAACTTTTGAAACACCAGGGATGCTTAAATCAAAGGATTTATTCATTCATTGTGGGAATGTGTGAGTTGGATTACTACACAGGCCTAAGTATAAGTCTTGGTGGGAAAGCAGGTAATTTCTGGAGGCAGGTACATTCCCTTTATAACAGCTTCAATATTCACGTCAGACGTTTTTGGTTAATTTTATACTAGAATTTTGAAATCTGTTCAGAAGAACCTTTGGAGGCTTTTCCTCCCCTTTCAAGTATATTCAGATATTAGGCTTGCTGCCTCATGCCTGTAGTTGGTTGGCAGAGAGGAAATTGGGAGGCAGAAATTAGGAGGATCCTGGGTCAAATCTAGCCGAGGCAAAATTTTTATGAGAACTCATCTCAGCCAATAAAAAGCTGGGCAGGGTGATGCAATTTCTTAGCTTTGGTGAGAAGTATAAATAGGAGGGTTGCAGTTCAAGCTGGTTCTAGCAAAAAAGCAGGGCTCCAAAGTAGCCAAAGCCCAAAGAGCTGAAGGCCTGGCTCAAATAGTGGAGCTCTTGCCTACCAAGTGTGATACCCTGAGTTCAAACACTACTCCTGTCAAATGATTTAAAAATTTTTTAATGTTTTTTAATTGACAGTGAAAATTGATTATACTTTTTTAATTGACCTAATTAAAAAAAAATTATTTTGGTCAGTCATGGGGCTTGAACTCTGGGCCTGGGAGCTGTCCCTCAGCTCTTCAGCATAAGGCAAGCAGTCTACCACTTGAGCCACAGCACCACTTTTGGTTTTCTGGTGGTTTATTGGAGATAAGAGTCTCGTGGACTTTCCTGCCCAGACTGGTTTTTTTTTTTTTTTGGGTCCGGTTGTGGGGACTGAACTCTGGGCCTGGACGCTGTCCCTCAGCTCTTCAGCTCAAGGCTAGCGCTCTACCACTTGAGCCACAGTGCCACTTCCGGCTTTTTTCTTTTTGCTTATGTGGTGCTGAGGAATGGAACCCAGGGCCTCGAGCATGCAAGGCAAGCGCTCTACCACTAAGCCACCTTCCCAGCCCCCCAGACTGGTTTTGAACTGTGATCCTCAGATCCTCAGCCTCCTGAGTAGCGAGGATTACAGGCATAAACCACCAGCTCCCTGCTTAATTGAGCTAATCTCCCCAGCCCCCACCCAGGGATAATTGAGCTAATTTTAAGGAACATTCTGTTCTTTTTTAGCCAGTATCAGAGGAGCTTGAAGCCAAAGCTATCTCATGACTGAAAGCAGCAGACATTGGACATATTTGAGTTTCAGATTTGAGTGTGTTTGTTTAGAATCTGCTGTGAGAGTCCCCAGTCCTACTTTGGTGTACAGTCAGAAATAGATAAGAGTAGGCATGCCTTTTGTCTCCAAAGATCTCTGAATCTCTGGAGCAACAAATATATGTTTTTGAATTAAAGGGAGGATTCTTGCCCACTCTGGTTTGGGGGTGCCATAGCAAACAGGTCAGCTTGTTTGCTACTCTGAGGACAAACAGCATTTGGCACCTGTCACCTGTTGCCCATATTAAAGAGGTTTTTTTTTGTTTTTTTGGGGAGTCCAGTCGTGGGGCCTGAACTCTGGGCCTGGGCTCTGTCCCTCAGCTCTTTAGCTCAAGGCTAGGGCTCTACCACTAGAGCCACAGCACCACTTCCGGCTTTTTTCTTTTTGCTTATGTGGTGCTAAGGAATCGAACCCAGGACCTCATGCATGCAAGGCAAGCATTCTACCACTGAGCCACCTTCCCAGCCCCAAGAGGTTTTTTTTTTTAAATGAATACATTCTTATTATTATTGAGGTGCTATACAGATAGGTTACCATTTCCTAAGTCAGGTAATGAGTACATTTCTCTTTTTTTTTTTTTTGATAATGTTACCCCTTCCTTTGCTTTCCCCCAGGTTCCCCTCTCATTCTTGCCCACAATTTTCCACATAGTGTATACTGAATAGCACAATTGCGTTTGTTCATGGTCCCTCCCTCTCTCTGTGCCCTCCTTTTGTCCCCCCTTAAAACAACCCAAAAGCAAAAACAAACACCACCAACAGCCACCACCACAAAACAGGTTTCTATTTTCGGAATGAAGTTTGATAAATAGCATTTTAAATGTTTTTAAACTTTTGCCATGCTGGTTATTGAACCCAGAGCCTTGTGCGTGCTAGGCAAGCTGGGCCCCTGGGCTCTATTCCCTACATCCCCAAGCCCTGTGGCGTACATTTAAATTGATCTTGAAGTCAGGATCTATACTGTGTCTCCAACAGCATTGTGGGTGTATAGTAATGTCTGTCTCATTGATTGGGCAAATTCTGTTTCTAGAATGTTCTTCAAAAGAAGAGAAAGCTTTTGAGTTACAGGCTTTTAGGAATTTAAGCCTAGTTAAAATAAAAGACTCCTAGTATTTGCAGTTTGTGAAGGAAATTAAGCAGTGGAGAGAAGTATGCAGCTATTAAAATTCATCACTAAATGTCATCTTTAAAAGTCATTCTTGGTCTCTACGCTTTTCAAGTCAAGTCTTAACAATATCTTAGTGTTTGAGTAGTATACTCTGTTGTTACAAATATTTCTTCGGCCTACTCAAATCTAACTTTCCACCCATTAGCCATTGTCTTGCATTCTTTTTCCTAGGTTGTCTGTGCAGGAAAATGATCGTCATGTTATACTGAAACAAATGGAAAAAACCTCTCTTGCATTAATGATAGACTCGATTTTTTTTTAAAGTCTGAAATGCTACAGTTTCATATGGAAATGCCCAACTCTGCCTTCCTAAGAAGCACTTGACTTGAGAGAGGTTATGTTTTTTCTTTCTTTCTTGTACACATGTAAAAGTTGCTTATTTCTCTTCTCTTCCGAATGTTTGTTCCCTGTGCAGTGGATGAACTCCAGAAGCGAGTGAACCAGTCTGAAAATTCGGTGCCTCCGCCTCCACCTCCACCTCCGCCACTTCCCCCTCCGCCTCCCAATCCTATCCGGTAAGCACAGGCTGGAGCCCCAGGGGCGGTACTGGCCTTGCTTTCCAGCACCAGCTTAGGATATGTCATTAGAGGAACTGTGAGAAAGCATCAAAGATAGCAACTTGAGAGCCGGGCGCTGGTGGCTCACGCCTGTAATCCTAGCTACTCAGGAGGCTGAGATCTGAGGATCGCGGTTCAAAGCCAGCCCGGGCAGGAGAGACCGTGAGACTCCTATCTCCAATAAACCACCAGAAGACCAGAAGTGGCGCTGTAGCTCAAGTGGTAGAGTGCTCACCTTGAGCTGAAGAGCTGAGGGACAGCGCCCAGGCCCAGAGTTCAAGCCCCACGACTGACCAAAAAAAAAAAGATAGCAACTTGTGTTTTTTTTCTCAGAAGATGTCTGTCTCTTCTCGTAATGTATGCAGTAGGGGCCTTCAAAAAACATTTGGCAAGGAAATTCCTGTGGGATCTCTGGTAGACCTTGAACTTCTATGTGGATACTCCACCCTCAAAAAAAACTAGGCACTTTTTTTTTTTTTAAGCGTGGATATACTGTGAGGATTGCTTTGAACAAGCACATCAAGGGGATTTTTGAATGTCACTAGAATGTTTTTATCTTTTTCTCCCACTAATTTGAATTTGAAAAGCTCTAGTTGATTCATTTTGTTTTTTTAAAAATTAAAGCAGCAAATTAAAACCTAAACCTACTAATTGTTATAAACTAGTAATTAAACTGAAAGTGCTAATTATTTTCATCCTTATCCTTGTATTTAAACCTTGATGAATGCTGAGAGAGGAACCTTCCATGAGGAAATCAATGATGTTTAAGTTCTTGGGAAAGGAAATCATCTATGCCAACAGGAACAAAAGTTTCCCCAAGCCTGACTCACCTGGTGGTCTTACTCACTTGAGCACAGCATCCTCCAGGGAGATCTAGTGTCACATTTTTGCCTTCTTTGTGGTTTGACATAACCCCACCTAGATCTACAAGGACCACCTGCTTCTTCTGGTGACCACTTAACCTCTTCATGTCAGGATGTTAGCTGCTTTTGAATAACTTATTCTTGAACAAATGGCATTTAAACTTTTGCTTTATTTTTTTTTTAGCTTTCATTAACTCATGTGATTTGTTTAATCCCTTCATGCAGAGAGGCCATTTATTCATGCTTTGCACCTTTGCTGATCTATCTGAATAGAACATGTAGCATGTTCCTCCCACACGACTAGGAAAATGGGACTTTGCCTTTCACAAAGATTCTCATTACTGTTCCTCACTGAGTAGGGTATGACATAATCTACTTGAAGCCATTGAAGTAGTTAAGACTAAATCATTTTTACACGTGATCGATCCAAGAGTCAATTGAAAGAATTTCAGGTATTTTAAAATTCTTTCTCTCCTGGGTAGCTGAATCTGTAGGCGATAGTCTAAATTTGACATTTAAAATGGGAAAGTCACCACTTTGATCTCTCTTGAAGGTGTAGAATTTTGAGCTAATAAGAAAGGTCACTTCTGTAAGAAGGGAGAACTGTTAAAAAGCAATTACAGCCTTGCTGTTGGCCTTTAATTTTTAGGCTCAGAAATGTTGAGAGCCCCTAGAATTAAAAGTAAAGTAAAACCTAAATAGAATTTTCCTCCAAAGAGTACTTTACCATTATACTGAGCAATCAGTGTAAGATTGAAGATTATGTGTGTTTCAAGAATGAACTCTTTTATAGGGCTCTTTGAAGAATTTTTTTCTTGAACAATATGAATAGCTTTATTTTTAACATAAATTTAAATCATATGGGGTATATTTTCTGGTAAGAATACTTCATGTGAAGAAATATCTTGAGTTTTGGTGTACTTTGAGCCCACTAGGCAAGGTTTTCCAACTTGTTCCTAACCCACATGTTGTTTCCCTAATGTCCCTTAGGTCCATAATAGAAATGACTAGAAATGGAAGTAGCAGGTGGAGAGAAGATCGAGACAACTGTAGGGCTTCTCTGCTTGGCTTTGTTGCTACTCGGGATTTCCCACTCCTTTGATTCAGGGAACAACAGGTTGGAGAGAAGAAAGAGAGGAATAAAGCATGCCTTAGTCATTTTTGTTGTGAAGCAAGTGTGGGTCGTGGGGACAGAGCCTGCAAGATGTCTGTGTAAGATCTGGAAACATAGAAATACAGTCATGTGATATATTCTGAGAAATAGTTTATTTGATGATTTTGTTGTGCAAACTTCATGGGGTGTACTGATACAAACTAAGCCCTGTCTTGACAATTGGTCTTTTTAATACAGTAGGTGATTTTTCTCTGGGTGCCACTTGTCTCCAATTTCTGCTTCAACTCAGAACATTTTAGGGAAACATTTTCTGCCATCTACTTAGGCAATTTACAGTAATGGACACATAATTGTTACCTCACATATGAAAACTCATATAAATACTGAGCAGCATAGATAAATTCTGGCCTCATCACCTTTGTATACAAGAATGTGTGCTCTCAGAATTTCCTCTCAGAACCATACGTGAGCCAGTTCCATAGACTATAGTGACAGGTTGAGGAGAGGCCTCTGATCTGTATGAATGTCCCCAAACCCACCCTGCCAGACATGGTGATGAGTAGATACGGAATCTTCCTGTGTTAGTCATTCAGTTGACTGAATGGAAAAAAATCAATAAATGAGGTTTACAGTTTCTCATTTCTGTTTTTCAAAGTTTTGTGTGGATTCCAGTGTCTAGCTTTTACAGAAATGATTATTTCCATTTTGTGCCCACTTTGAGTCCAGAGATGATAAACCAGACGGACTCAGCTTCAAGGTGAATTGTCTCCCAGTTGGAAAGGTGTAGAGATGTCAGAGGAGGGGCTAGAGTGTGGTGGTTTCTTTTTCCTGTGCATTGTGGAAGAGCTTTTTCAGTGTGTGTGACAATTTTTAGAAAAGACAACTGAAAGGTGATTAGTAATATAACCAAAGATTGAAATGAACACATTTTTTAAATCTAAAAATTATAGGAATTAAGAAAACACTGAGCATGGCAGGTGTAGCTTTGTAACAGAGCACTAACTAGCCTAGCATTTGTGACACTTAGCACCAGATAGGTCGGATACATAGATGAATGGATCGATGGATGGGTAGGTGGATGATGAATAGCTATACCAGCTTGCTGTGTTTTCCAAGCAAATGTTAATATATTCATTTGTTCCTTTTTTGAAAGATAATGTGATACTTTCCTACCACTTAAGTATACGTTTTTCTTTGCCAGCTTCCCAAGTTGTCTTTCTTAGGGGCTGTATTGTCCAATAAGAGTTCACCACATTGAAGGCATTTATAATACAGTGGAATGAATTCAGACATTCTCAATGCATTTGTTTGCTGTGAACTTTTTATAGTGGAAATGTTAACATGTATGCAGAAATGTACACACTCATGTGCAGTTTTAAAATAATATAAAACAAAGCCAGACACTAGCTCTTGACTGTAATCTTAGCTATACAGGAAGCTGAGATCTGAGGATTCTGACTCAAAGCCAGCCCAGGCAGAAAAGTTGGTGAGACTTTTGGTTAATCTCCAATTAATCAACAAAAAGCTGGAAATAGAGATGTGGCTCAAGTGTACTACTAGAGTACTAGTCTTGAGGGGAAAATAAAAAAGCCAAGTGAGAGTATGAAGCTCTGAGTTCAAGCTCTAGTACCTGAACAACAACAACAAAACTTGTTTGCCTTGTATTTCCTCTACTGAATATTAGTTTTATACCAAGAGGGGTGAACTATTTCTTTCCTGTAAAATCATCAAAAATTTGCTATTACCAAGAATGGATAGCATATGACTTAAATTCATTAGTTTGTAGGAGAGTTGGATTTCTACTGATGATTTGGAATCTGCATTTTATCTGTTTGATTGAGAGACCTCCAGTGATCTGCTGTTGATCTTTTGTCTTCCTCCCAAAGATCTCTCATGTCCATGATCCGGAAACGATCCCACCCCAGTGGCAGTGGTGCTAAGAAAGAGAAAGCAACCCAACCAGAAACAAGTAAGTACCAGCTTGTATATTTTCCTTTTATGACTTGATGATGTATGATTTTTCAGCAGTTCATATGCTTGCTGATCTTCTTGGAGGGGAAGTGTAAAGAGAAGCTGTAAGAAGGAAACAAGCAACTGCCATTGCCTTCCCAAGTTGGTTGTCTATAGATTAACATGTACACATGTCCACTACGAAGAGGGAAATCCAGTTCCATAGAGGAACAGATACTTCCAGGTGTCAAGGAGATTGAGCAGTTCCAGATGAAGGGCTGAGAGCTTCTCAAGAACTTAGGTGCTACTCCAGTGTCATGATTGGGAAATACAGTGAGCCTGCCTTACTTGCGGATTTATCACACGTAGTTTTAGCCAAGTGTGGTAGAAATAAATAAAATTTAAGCCAGGTGCCATTAGCTCACTCTTGTAATCCTGACTACCTAAGAAGCTGAGATTTGAGGCTTGTGATTTGAAGCCACACCAGATAGAAAAGTGTCTGAGATTCTTATCTCCAGTTAACTAGCAAAAATGCCAGAAGTGGAGTTGTGGCTCAAAGTGATAGAGTGTTAGCCTTAAGCCAAGAAAAGCTCAGGGACAGTGCTGAGGGAGGCCCTGAGTCCAGGATCCAGGACGGGAGGAAGGAAGAAGGAAGCATGCATATGAAAGAGAGAGAGACAGACAGAGAGACAGAGGCAGAGACAGAGAGACAGAGACAGAGAGAGACAGAGAGAGGGACAGAGAGGGAGCGAGGGATGGGGGGAAGCATGGGCAGATGCATTCCTAATAGTGTATATGTGTGAAAACGGAACTAGGAAAATTGAGGAGGTGGGTGAGGTTGGGAGAGTTGTAGTAGAATGATAGAAGGGATGACATTGATCAGGATGTACCTACAACAAACTGGTCACTGTTAAGTTCTTTGTACTTTTTTTAAAGTACAATTTTGGAGGAGAACAAGTTCCTATGAGATTATGGCAGTGGGCCACTAGTGTCAGAAGGTGGCATTCCAGCTGAGCAGTCATGCATTTCTGATATAAGGTGGGGGTGTTCAGTAGTGACACAGTAGGATCAGAGTTCCCGAATGCGGAAGGAGCTTGCCATAAGAGGAAGCTGAGAGAGCACTGCTATGGTAGAGCACTGCTATGGTAGAGCACAGGAGCGAGAAAGGGGTGCTGAAAATTTATTGGGAGCCAGATTCTGATGACTGTTCGAGACTCTGATGTTACTCCAAAAAGCAGAAGGTTTAAGTAGAGGTTTTATCCTGATAAAGTTTATCTTTTCTTTGGGGGAGGGGGCAGGAAGATCACTTCAGTGCAATTGGGAAGAGTATAGACTGAAGAAGGAGGGTAGATAAGGGAGGGTATTGTAGCCTTTCAGACAAATGATGATGACTTAGACCAGTTGGTAACAATTAGCTAAAAAAAAAAAAAAAAAAAACTTTAGGGAGGTAGAATATGTAGGACTCTGGGAATCACTAGGGACCAGGCAGGAAGGACAGCACGAGGAAATGGACTTAGAAAGAGGAGGACAGAAACACCAATGGCTGGTGCAGAGTCTGCACAGAGCTGTGGGTGAGTTGATGGGTAACCACTTGGAGATCAAAGATGTCCAGTGCTGGGACAGACTTTAATCCTTTGGGCCTTGACACTAGATCTCAAATTAAACTTCAGTAGTTTGTTTGGCCCCTGGAAGTTATGCAGCACCATGGATTTGCCAGGTTCAAGCCCCGAGTAGTGTAAGCTCCTTTTGATCCTTGTTCTCTGCCCCAGTCCAGTCCATTGCATCTCACTGGCATTGTGACATTCTCCGATCACGGGTTGGTCATTGTCATCCATCTATGACATCTATGTCTGTGTTAGACTAGAGCACACATTCTGTATTCTGCTTGTAGATGGTCCTTTGCTTTTACTTCAGCCACATTTCTCACTATGTCTGTCCCACTTTCTGGCTAGGACATTATGTGAAGGCTCACTGTGCATTGGTTCTTTCCCATCTTCATTCCCGAATTGGCCATCCTGCCCCATCCTTCTGTTATCGCCTTCTCAGGCAAGATGCTATTTCTCCTTGCACATCTCTGAAAATTCACCTTTGCACTCCAGGCTTCTCCTCCACCTTCTCTGACTTGCTAGCTTAATAATGAGTTGCTTGTAGCATTTTGCTTTAAATTCCATTGCTTTAGGAATTTACCGTCCTACCCCTAGCTTCTACTCTCTAGGCTCTGTGTTTGACACATTGCTGGGTATTCCAGTCTGCCTCTGAGCAGGTGGAAAGTTCTTTGTGGGTTTACTTTCCTCTGCAGCCACAGCTCTGTTGTATGAGTTTGGACTTAGTGTTGGTTTTATCAGGAAGCTTGCCTCACATTTACAACAGAAAGTTGAGTTTGTCTCTGAGTGGGTTCTGTGTGCCTGTCCCCTGCTGGCCTAGGAATCTGTCCCTCTGCCTGTCTGTGGGGCTGAAGGGCCCCAGGCTTTGCATGAGATATCGCAGGAGTCCAAAGCAGTCTGGCTACTGGTGATTTATAGGGCAGCCCTGCTCTGGGTTTACTGGCTATTACTTCTTTCTGATACTGTCATTTAAGTTTTACTTCCCTAGTTTTCAGGATTTTCAGTATATCTATACTGCTAGGAGGATAGTCAGAATGGAGTAATTTTTTCCTCCATAAAAGATGATATCAACTTGTCAACCTCAACTAAATTTGTTTTTTAATGTCTTTAAAACATTATTTCAGGAAATGGTACTGTGACTCAAGAGGTAGAGCTCCTTGAGCACAAATTGGCTCAGGGACAGACAGTGGCCAGGCCCTGAGTTAAAGCCCCGTGGAACTGTTAGCACCCATGCCATTTTCCTTATGACTCATGAACTGTAACATCCTTGAGCTATTAGTTATTTGGGGAATCTATATTGTTACTGACACAGGGGTAAATTGTGAAATTTTAGACTGAACACATCCTAAAAATCACACAGCCTGACATGGTATATACTGTGAAGTGGCTACACATAGCTAGAATAGCATCTTATCTCTGTCTGGCAAAGTGGCTATTTATAAGATCCTTGTTAATAGTTCACACAGTGGTTTAAAAGCATCCTGAGTGAACATAGAACATCAGATGCTGGGAACATCAGCAGCTATCAGGAATATGCATCTTGAACAGAGGCACTGTCTCAACGCTCAGTTTGCTTTCTCATATGAGCACGTTAGGGCAGCTTTTCATATATAGTTCATGGGGTTTTTGGAGCTTATGAATAGGAAACTCCTAGCTTAAGGGAGGTCTGGAAGATTTTAGATGTAGTTTTAACATCTGAAAATAAATCATGAATTTTAAAGTTAGCAACCTGGATTTTGACAAGAATGTATCTAGCAGGTCAATTCTGAGATTTCAAAGCCATGCCTCTATTGACACATGTTTCAATCATCACTGAAGATTTTTACCTCTGTGTCTCAGTTTCCTGATCTGTTCCACAGGGACAATATGATAGTATTGTATTATAGTATTATCTATGTCTATATTATTATTTTCTGTGGCTTCATTGGCCCTCAGTCACGATTGAAAATATTTATAGAAAATTCCAGAGTTAAGCAATGTTTAAAATTAACTTAGAGTTAAAATTAACTTAGAAATTTAAATCACTGTTCTGGCCCTCAGTGATACAAATCATCTCTCTTTTTTTTTTCTCCACAGTATATCCTTTCTGTAAATGCTATCTGCCTTGTGGCAGTTGAGAGAAAGGGAAAAAAAAAAAAAAACACAAAACATGCCCATATAACTTGTACTAAAATCTGCTGTTATAGTGGTTGTGTCTTATTATTACATATTATGATTAAGCTTTTACTGTGCCTTGTTTATAAACTAGACTATCACAAGTAAATAAGCACGAACAGAAGTATGTTAGTGTAGAAGATTCTATAGAACATTGTACACGGATGGTTGTTATTCAAAGTTTTAGGTACCCTCTGGGGTTTGGGGACATATCCTCTGCAAATAAGGAAGACCTATTATATCTGAAAAGTGTTTACAGTAGGACCCAGCACACAGAAAACTCTCAAAATACTGGCTAAAAAGTGGGTAAGGTACCAGCTGCCCATTGGGAGAGTCAAGGAGGGACTTCATTCCAGCATGCTTCCTCCGCATTGTAGTTAAAGAAATTTTCTTGGAAGTGCCACTGTGGCTCCAGTGGTAGAGCGCCAGCCTTGATCTGAAGAGCTGAGGGACAGCGCCCAGGCCCAGAGTTCAGGCCTCACAACTGACAAAAAAAAAAAAAAAAAAAGAAATTTTCTTTAAGACTATCACTGAAATTGAAACATACTTAAACATATATAGTACCTTTGAAATTCTGTTCATCATGATGGCATATAGTTTTAAAATACCTTTTGTTTTTAAAGTTAGTCAAAGAGAAAGGTAATTCTATGGTTTAGAAATTCAGTTTCTTCTAGATTTTATTAAGTAACAAAGTGATGGTTTTCTTTGTAGATTTGGTAGTGGGTTTGGTTGTTTTTTTTTTATTTTTTTAGAGGAACTTATTTTTCAAGTGGGTCTTAAAATTTAAGCCCCAATTAATTACATGTAGCTTTTTGATCCAAGACTGACCTTGAAGCACTAGCTCCGCGAACATTTGATTTTATTTTCTCCTGGCAGTTCAATAACGTTAGACCTGTTGTCTTCATTTGTCCCTTTCCTTAATCTGCAGTATCCTGCATATTTCTATTGTCCCCCTGATTACATGCTTTTGTGAGACAATTACCAAGTGCCTGATTGCAGAAAGAATTACAAAACATACCATGAGCTCTCTGTAGGTGATTCTCGCCAGTTTATTAGAACTGCTTAATAGTTTAGAAGTTCATATAGATTGCTTTTTGCTATTTCAAAAACAGGGTCTAGGAGAGACAGAAAGCTTATGTTGCTAACCTAGTGCTGCCCTTGTTTGGTGCCCAAGTAGGGAATCTGATAAGAGTGATTTCTTTTCCTTAAGACCAATTAAGCCTTTACATTTGAAAAAGACTGGGAAATTAAAGCCTGGTTTATAATCTGTACACAATACAGATAGTGGCACTTCTCTGAATTATCACTATGATTCTGGCAAGCAAATATAAGAAACTACTTTAAATTCCTACTATGTTAGATGCTGTAGCAGATTTGAATGGTGTTGACCATAATTCTCCATCTGTCTGCCTTAATTAGTTTTTGTATGGTGCATTTAATTGGGTTCCCGTCATTCCTTACAGAGGGCTAATCTGTTTGTAGGCGGTGTTCCTATTGCCCAGGCTGCTCTTCCTAGTTCACTCAAAATGGCAGTCTTTCTGGAAAAAAAAGCAACTGTGTTTTGAAGTGATTTTCTCAATTCCCAGGAATAAATCTCATCCCCATACCAGGTGCTTGAGCAGCAGATCTGGATTCTATCTCCTCTGATTTTGAATAGAATCGGCCAGAGTGCTATGTAGAGTACAATAGATATTCAGCTATTGAGTAAATGGATGGATGGATGGATGGATGGATGGATGGATGGATGGATGGATGGATGGATGGATGGATTTGTCTGTCCCCCTGTTGATATTTGTGAATCATCAGAGCCACCTGAACAAATGCTACTTAAGGCCACACAGTTGGCCAATTTAAGGCTTTGTCATCTTTTGTTTACTGGGAGATGAGTTTGAACATTGTTGACCACATTTCCCCTATTATCTGGCAAAAGATAGTTTGTTGACTTGTTTGAATATTGAGAAGTTTGAGTTCTGAGCTTTCCATTGGCTTCTGAGGATGACAACTTTCTCTGAAGTCAGGACTGTATCAGAAGACCTGGGTTGTGCACTGGCCCCTTCTTTGTGGTGTGCTACAGAGGTGAGGAGAATGGAAACTTCTGAATTCTGTTAATATTCCTCTAGACACCTGTATAAGTGGAATACCTATCCAGAATCAGTGTTAAGTCTTCTGTGGAAAGGAAACCAAAAATTGAGCCTCTGTCATACAAAACCTGACACTGGTGCTAATTATCTTGGGGATGCAGTTGTGGTTACTTCCATGTAGAGGCCCAGATAGGTTTTTGCTGCTGAGACCGTGGGCAACTTCATAGCCATTTAAAGCCCCGAACTTCACAAATCGGTCAGTAGATAGATACTTGCTGAGTGTCCATTATATGTATGCCAAGTAATGAGAAATATACTAGAGATACTAATTGGAAGGTCTTTATTAGATATTCAGACTGAAACATATGATCTGTAGTGAGTTCAGGTGATGTTCAATGCAAGATCTAACTGGTGACACATGTTCTGGAATGGTTCTGTGTTTTTGCTTGAGCTATTCTGCAAGAAAGGACTATTCTGATGAATAGGTTTAGATGTAGGTCCATTGCATTCATTTGATATGCATCTTAGCAGCTTGATTTGTTTTCTTATTTATTTGGGCAGTAAAGGTTATACAATAGACTGCATTTAGTGGATGAACTTTCCCTTCGGTCGGTTGGTGTTGGGGATGGAGCCCCAGGGCCTCACTGATGTAGGCACTGGCTAGTTAAGTGCTCTGCCTCTGAGCTACATCCTCAAACTAATAGTGGAAATTTTTAATCACATTTAATTACTTAATTTCAATTATTGCTAGATGTATTTTTTAACATGTCCAATTTTAACTTACAAAGAATTTGTTTAAATGTTCCCTCTATGTGTGATTCTTAGACAAAAGATGCCATTTTAAAAACAGATTTTCCCCCTATTTTTTATTTGACTTTGACTATGGATTTCTTCTAATCAGAAAACATCTCTTTGATGTCTCTTTTTTTTTCAAATAAGCTATGGATTGATTTCTTTGACATAGGATATACTATAAATCCTACCAGCATCTTTGAGGATAGGAAGAATTGACTATTTGAGAAGGAACAAAGCTGAATTTTTTTCCTCTTGTCCTGGGGCTTGAAATCAGGACATAGGTGCTGTCCCTGGGATTTTTTTTTTTTTTTTTTGGTGCTGGTCCTGAGGCTTGAACTCAGTCTGGGCACTAATCCCTGCAATTCTTTTTCTCAAAGCTGGCCCTCTACCACTTGAGCCACAGTGCTTCTAGCTTTTCTGAGTAGTTTATTGGAATAGTTTTTTGGGCTTTCCTACCTGGCCTGGCTTACCAGAGCTCAGCCTTCTGAGGAGCTGGGATTACAGGTCTGAGCCACTAGTACCTGGCTCTGAACTACTTTTTGCTTAAGGCTGCTCTACAACTTGGGCCAAAACTCTACTTCCAGTTCTTTGTGGGTTTTTTTTTGTTTGTTTTTCTGTTTTTTTGTTTTAGTTTATTGGAGATCAGAATCTCATGGACTTTCCTGCCCAGACTGGCTTCAAACTGCCCTCCTCAAATCTCAGCATTCTGAGGAGGTAGGAATATAGACATGAGCCAACTTTTTTTTTTTTTTTTTTTTTTTTGCCAGTCCTGGGGCTTGAACTCAGGGCCTGGGTACTGCCCCTGAGTTTCTTTTGCTCAACGATAGCACTCTACCATTTGAGCCACAGTGCCACTTTGGGCTTTTTTTTGTTTATGTGGTATTGAGGAATTGAACCCAAGGCTTCATGCATGCTAGACAAACCACTTTTCCAGCCCAAAAACTGTATTTTTAAGACCTGAATATTATCCAGTTTATTCTTTTGTTAATGAACAAATTGGCTTTGTTAAACATAGATGAGACAATACTCCATGATCCAAATTTGACCTTAATTATTAAAACTATTTGTCTGAGCAGATCTTTTATTCTTAAAAACAAATTATTTCAAAAGTGTTGCCACCTGGTAGCTGTTAACCTTGGTAAATTATTGGTGTTCTGCAACTGTCTGAGAAATTACTATGATTAATTATATAGTACAATCTCTCTAAGCCACCAAAAATAGGAATTAGCTGTTTTTCTGTAACCTAAGATGATTTATGTATATGTTCTTTAAACAGCTGAGGAAGTCACGGATCTAAAGAGGCAAGCAGTTGAAGAGATGATGGATAGAATTAAAAAGGGAGTTCATCTTAGACCTGTTAATCAGACTACCAGACCGAAGACAAAGGTTGGTAATGACTGTTAGATGTTTTTTCCTCCCCTTGGTCTTTCCTTCTTTAAATGTAACAATTTGAAAGTTGATGAAATCTCCAACTGGACTGCCATAAAGGTGTCATAAAAGCTTTCACCTCTACAGGTTTCTGAAGGGCGTGGTTTGACAACCATGGCAAACCTAAGTTAAAAGAAAATACATCATGTTGCCCAAAGTACTGATAGCACCTCCAAAGGGAACTGAGCGAATCTCTTCCAGCAGACAGCGTGCAATTGTTACGTCCATTCTTTTCTGATTCCTTATTGGTTATGTGATTCTACCAACTACTCCATGCCAAGTACTGGGCACATGGAAGCAAGCAGGATAGAAAGCTTCCCTGAGGCTTTAAGAGGTTTGGTGAGGGTGTCATATAATAATGGCAGAACAGATTGGTATAGAAATGACAGAACTACAATGGCATTTTAATTTTTGACACAATAGAGTTGGAATCAGGACCCTCAAGCTTGCTATACTGGTTCTCTATTGCTGACACATGCTTACAGCTCTTTTCTGTGCTATTATTTTTGAAAGAGAGTCTTCTTTCTTGCCCAGGTGGGTGCCTGGACTACACTTCTCCTACTTACACTTCCCATTGTAGTTGGATTGATAGGTGCAATACACTATACCGAGCTCTTCATTGAGAAGATTTCTTAGGAACTTTTCTGCCTTGACCAGGCTTTAACCACTATCTTCTCATCTCAGCCTCCCTGGTAGCTAGGATTACAGTTGTGAGCCACTGACTCCTGACTAGATTACATTACAAATTGCATTACAGTTTTTTTTCTTTGTTCACTTTAATCCTGTAGGAACAAACTAGTTCTCTTTCTTCTTTTCCTTTTTTTTTTTCTTAAACCATACTTAATGCTTTCCATCCCTCTTTAACTTCTTAAATGTCTGTCTCTCCATGTTATGCTATTTTATGGAAGTTTCTGGTGTCCTTTGAAAGTTGCTACTTTTCCCGCATAGGCAGGCCAGATAACCAGGCAAAGTGCGAGTGGCCATGGTGTGGGATGTCCTATGCAAAGGAGACTGCAAAGAAAGAGGGAATGGATGCTCAACTCCAAGAGCAGACTTACATGTTTGAGGCAGAAGTTTGAGCAGCCAAATAGAGTAGGTCAGTGTGTGCCCATGTTCTAGGCAAAGAACAGAACGTGGAACCACAGGATGTGGAGCCACGGGATATGGAACCAGGGGGAGGCTAGGAGGATGATCCAGTACACAAGGTTAAAAGAAGGGTGAGTCCTGTGCGAGGGTTAGTGCTCAGGCAGTACCAGCAGCTGCCCTCCACTTTTTCCTGTGCAGTTGAGGAGAATACCTGCCCTGTCTGACTCATGGGCTTGTCAGGATCAAATTGAATGAAGTGTAAAAACACTTTAGAATGTAAGGTCTGAGTGCCACTTTGCAAAAGAATACACTTTTTATGACATCCATGACTCAACGATTATAGAAAGAATAAGCGAAACCAAACTATTACCAGAGAGAAATGTAGTGTCCAAAAGAAATTAGTTCAGAGGAAAAGGCTGTTGGAAATGTCAACCATAAGTAGTCAGCGTTCTGTATGTACTTTTCATTTCCAGAGCATCACTCTGTCATCTTCCTTTCTTGCCCTACCTTCCACAATCACACCTTATTTAATGCCAGTTCAAAATCCAGAAAACAACTGAACAAGGATGAGTGGACGACTGGGTTTTTCACTGGTAATCATTAAACACGGTAGATGTAGTGTTAAGTGAAAAGGTCCCTGCATGCCTGAGTGCAGACTGTCCCCCTTCCCCCCTCCCCCCCCCCAAACTCTGTGCTGTCCTAAAGTGTCACCGTACGGGAGGATGTGGTCCAGGCGTCGAGGCTGCTGCAGTCAGGGCAGCTTGAGGGGCCCGGCTTTGAGTATCGTAGAAAGCATGGCATTTGCTCAAAGTTCACCTTGTAACCTGGCCAGTTTACCCACAGAAGTCAAGGCTGCCTTGCGAGGGCTGATAGAAAGGCATGTGTTCTCAATTCCTTGATGTTGTGGGTGGAGCTGGCCTGGTTGATGTTGCATATGACTCTCTGTGGTGGGGGGAGCAGGGTCAGGGGTGTTAATGTGCATTTTACAGATGAGGCTATGAAAGTTAAATACCTTAGCCTAATTTTTCCTCTATCTTCATTTAAAAATGCTGAAATAGAATCATAGTCTTGTGTTATTTTTTGAGAGGAAATGGTTATGGATTGCTATTGGTTGCTCCCCATTGCTGGATGAGAGGAAAAAAATCTCACCCTATCTCTCTTTGGGGAAGGAGTGGCTCATGTCAGTGTCCTGCTCGTTTTCTCTTCATCTCTGTCCTTTGTGAAAGTAGTACAGGGGAGATCAGAGGTCTGCCTTCAGTTACTTCCTCATGGAGGCCCCAGGCTCCATTTGCTTCCCAGCAGACCCACAGAAATTGTTAAACATGGCAGAGATTACCACCATTTTATTAGAAGTTATTTTTTTTTTTGTTCTTGGTATAGTCAAATGTGAATTGGGCTCACACTACAGACTGCTGCCCCCAATCTCCCTTCCTCATTTCTGACTTTTCTCCATGAGATATTCAGGTTGCATCTCCATGAGGCTCTTGAGTGCTCGGCCAGCCCAGGATGTTAACATCCTCCTGTAGTCCATGTTCTTCCCAGCCTGTTTTCTCCCACTTGATCATACGATGAAATTTCTGAATCAAGACATTGCAAGTCTCTGTCTCTGGCCTTTTCCTGGAGTTAATGGAGCCCAGAGAGTTTTGGGCCAACCACTTGATTTTAGTTGGGCTATTTCCACTCTCTACTTGGCTTGTTGACAGAAATCAACCATACCAATGGAGGACAGTGTATTACGAAGAATGCTGAATAATTTGAGATCAAATCTTTAAAATCTGGTGTTCACTAAATCCTTTCCATCTAAGATGATAACCATGAGGTTAAAAAAATAATATTTAGAAGGTAGCGTGAGTCTTCTGCTTTGAATGTAAGTTCTAATTGTGGCTCGAGTGGTAGAGCACTCTCTTTGAGTGCCCAGGCCTAGAGTTGAAGGTCACTACCAACCAAAAAAAAAAAAAAAAAGCTTCTGATTTCCTATGCATCTACCACTTGGGTACAATTACATGGCTAAGATTTTTTTCCAAATTTTAGACAGAAAACTACTTGCTATAAAAATCTCTAGTATTTTCTTGGGGTTCATTTTCAACCTGAATTACTCAGTAACTTGTTTTGTTTTTAAAATTGTAGCCAGAATCCTCGAAAGGCTGTGAAAGTGCAGTGAATGAACTAAAAGGAATACTGGTAAGATTTAATGCTGGTTTATTATTTACTTAATGGGGAAATGAATAATTTTTTTCCTGAATAATTGATTTTGGTGTTTCTATTTACAATTAAAGTCATTGTTATTTGATTGTCCTATGCTAATAACATATAACACATTGCTGTTCCTATTCTAAAAGAATTGTTTCTATTGTGAAATGAAGTCCTTGCTTCCTATTCTTGCCCTAAAATCCTGGCATTGCAGCATCAAGGTCAAGTGTCTGGCCATATGTGCGGATCGATCAGCGTGTGTGAGTAACAGAGCTATAAGAGATGAATAGTGTTTTCCTTTGAGACATGACAGTAGATTTTGAAACATGCAAATCTGAGCTGCCCTCCACCCCCACCCCAGAAGTGTGGACCTCTCAGGGTCATATCCACTTTTCTCACAATTGAAAAATCCTTTGATGAGAACTTAGAGGATAAAATGAGTCCCTTCCCTTACGCCCCCCGGTTTCATTTGCTAAAGCTAACTCTTGTCCACTAGAGAATGGGCATAATGTCCATCTCTATGGTCTTAGTTCTGTTTTCCCAAATGGGAGGTTTGGCCAGTGGCTGCCTTCTCCAGCAGTCGCCCTCAGAGACAAATGCCCTCATGTAGGAAGTGCTTCAGACATTGAGCTCTATTTTCAGTCCCTGTTCCAGTCCAACCCCAGTTATTATGCACAGTAAGTCAACAAACATGGGGGCGGAGGTACAGGACTAAATACTCCCCTGTTTGTTGTTACTGTGCTAATTATGCATTGTACAGAGACATCCACATAATGATGGTAAACAAAATTATTTTCATCAAGCATGTCTTTAAACAGTAGACTTAGCTCAGAATGGCTTAATTAGTTTGCTTTAGTTTTTAAGTGAGTGGGATTAGCCTTGAAGAGGGGTATATCACTGGCTAACAGTGGTGGTCTACCTACAGAAACAAGGATTAAAACCATTGCCTGAGGATGTGGTTATTATCTAATGGATTCTGTGATCAGAAGATTTTTGTTATCCAGTGTTGAGTTAAGGAGCACTCCCTGTGACAGCGCCTTTTGTTGCCTTGGCATTGTTATGCTAATTCATGTTGATGAAGATGTCCCCTGGGGCTGTGCGAGGTGCTGAAGAGCTGCTCTACTCAGCAGTGAAAGTAAACAGTAATGAGTTTAGTTCACTTAGCAAATCAGATGCGTTTATGACGTTCATATTACAATACTTGATTATGCAAAATACTCCAGTGCCTCCTCATGATGCTTGGTGGCAGGTTTATTAATTCAGCTTTACTCTGTGTGCATGTGTGCTGTGTGTGCTTGTGTGTGCTTGTGTGCCTGTGTATAACCCAGGACCGCACATGCTTAGGCTAGTTCTATCACTGACCTACACCTCCAGCTCCAATGTTACTCTTAAATATAATCACTTTCACTTTAATTTTATATCACTTTAAGGAGATAAACAGGAAATTATTTACTTACCTGGCATTGATATATCACCAGTAGTTATTATCCTAGCAATGTTATTTCTTTGCATTAAGGATTTTGCTTTTTTTTGTTGTTGTTGTTTAAGTGGAATTTATGATCCTCTCCCTACTCTTCTTTACCAATTGACACCTCTCCTTTACCTCAATAGAAATTTTTCTTGAGGGGTGGCAGACCAGTAATAAAGTTCTATACAGAAATGGAGAACCAGCAGGAAGAGCCATGTGCTTAGTTTTCCTGGAAAGCAAACACCAGGAGGCAGTTCAGAGAGGAGTATTTTTACTGAGAAGGAATGTGAGCCCAGGCAGAGGTAGAGATTGGCCTGCTGCTCAGCATTTGTACATACCTAGGAATAGGTATGATTGGGAGGAACTAGAAAACCCTACTGTATTTTTTTAGTTGTATAGTTTTCAAGCCAGCTTTGAAGGTGTAAATGTTGTCTGAATTCATTTCCCCCCCAAATTTCTACTTCTAAAGCTATGTATTTTGCAAATTATGTGTGTGTGTGTGTGTGTATGTATGTGTGTGTGTGTAGTGTTTTTAGTCAGACCAAGCTTTTGAGGTTTAGAAATTGAGCCAATCTAAGGGGAAACAGTACTTTTCACCCCCTTTAAAAAAATGGACATAACTTAATCTAAAAGTCTCTCTTTAAGTTCAGTTGGTGCTAAATTAAAGAAACAAAATCTGCTTTACACAAATTCTCACCCCTCTCCCACATCAATTTGATTCATGAACATTTGGCAAGCATGAAAACAGACAGTTTGAATACAAACAGTACTGGTTTGAGAATTAGACCCAAGTTCAAGGTGCAACCCTATCACTGATTTACCATAACATGCTTATGGTAAATCAGCCCAGTCTTTTATGGGAGTCACTGAGTTTGAGTTCTTTCTGGGAAGTGAAGAAATGGTATGCATCTACCCTATGTTGTCAGAGTGAGTTTCCGATTCTTCTATGTTACGATTCTAGTGTAAACAGATAACGGAGAGCTTCTTACTCTGTTAGCTGAGTTCTTTATCATTCCAGCTGAGAGTCCCACAGAAGTCTTTCTGTCCTTCCTCCACAATTGCTTATATATTTAAAGTTACTCCAATATTCTGAGCCAACCACAGTTACAGGAAGAAAGAAGCTGGGACTCAGGGGTTAGGACTTGAAGGATGAATTGCTTCAGTGTCCTGTGCAACAAGAGGACAGCTCACCATAGTCAGAAATTTGGGAAGATGATTCTTTTATCCAAGTAGAAAACTAGGGAACATTGTAAAAGATAAATTCATCAGTAGAGGGTATCCTCTAACTTTTCCTTGGGTTAATTCCACATTGGGATTGGGCAAGGTGGATTACATAGTGGATTTGAGAGTTAAACAGAATAACAGTTTTATATGTTATTAATAATAATAACCTTAAAAAAATTAAAAATATCAGCCAGGCTCTGGTGGCTCACACCTATAATCCTAGCTACAGGAGTCTGAGATCTGAGGATCATGGTTCAAAGCCAACCTGGGTAGGAAAGTCCGTGAGACTCCTATCTCCAATAAAATACTCACAAAAGGCTGGAAGTGTTGCTGTGGCTCGAGTGATATAGTGTTAGCCTTGAACACAAAGACACTAAGGCCCAGAGTTCAAGCCCCAGAATTGGCAAAATAAATAAATAATTTTAATATCTACTTAAAAATAATGCAAATGGTAAGTTTTTTAAAGTTGCAAATACAGGTCCTTAGGGGGATGGTTGTTTGAATACATTCTTTTATCTATTTATCTACTTACCTAAAGTAGCTGTGCTGTTTTCTTTGTCCATGATAATCATTCCTCATTGTATCTCTTCAGTGAGTAACTTCAGACCTGCAATGTGAAATAAACCAAAATGATCTCCCTATTATAAAATCGGCTTTCATAGTATTACATATAAAACAACACCTTAAACTATCCCATATGAGATTTTTGTAAGAACTTTTTGTAAGAACTTTTTTTTGTTTTGTAGGCTAAAGGATGTGGTTACCGTTTCTAGTGAGTAGGATTCTTGGAATCCTTCTGGAAGCTGGCAGAGGTCATAAGGGATCAGGTCATAAGGCAGGTCCATAGTACAGAGTACTTGTCAGCCTTGCTGGACGAAAGCCACCTTCTCATCCTGGCATGAAGCCTGGCAAGTCATACTAGACCTTAAGTTCTTATATCCTGCAGCTAGGAGATCATAGTGCTCCTTTTGCCCCTGCTCCTGAGCCTGCAGCACAGCCAAGGAGCATTTCAAAGAAATCATGGACATTTCTTAGAACAGACTTGAGAAAGAATGTGAAACTCTACATCTAGTTGAGGAAAAGTGTTTCACCATGTTCTGAAGAAACACTTGACTAGAAATGGAGAAGGAAGCCATAGCTCTTCTCTGTCACCTGCTTCCAGAGGGGCCAGAAGGGAACCACAGCTTGGGTCTTTTTCTTCTTGGAACCAAGAACAGTTTCATTGCCTTGTTTCCTTCAATGTCTTCTGGGCACCGAATAGAATATTCATGTCTCCTCTGGTAGGTATACAGAATCAGAGGTCGACCTGTCTGATGATAACTTTCCTCTTCCTCAGGGAAATTAAGGTATACTCGATGTGGCCTTTCTTTGGGTCTGCCACTGGAGACCATTATTACATGCCTCCCTTGCAGCTTTATTACCATTGTCACTAGGCTTGCAGCCAGGGTCCCTCTCTTTCAGCCACAAGGAGTTGGTTCAGTAGCTCATGGCTACCATTTCAAGACAGCCTTCTAAGGTGAGTTTAATATATCCACTTTCTTCTCCATCTGAACATTACACATCAGAATTTACAGCGTCAGTGGACCTAGTCTCTTCCCACTGCTGAGTCTCTTAGGATCAAGCTCATCAAAAGTGTTCCAGTACCGCTCTTCAGAAATGAAGCTAGTGCCTGCACCATCAGTAGCATCTTCCTAAATGATCCTTCACATCGTTTTGTCAAGGATGCGCCTGTTTAAATTAGGCATATATGTTAATATAGAGCAAATTTGTTTTGTTTCTTAATTCTGTTCAAATTCTGATGTTTTGTTGTTTTGCATTTTATATTCTTTTGCATATTAACCTTTTTGTTCTTGTTTTGTTTTGTTTTGTTTTTCACTTTAGGGGACACTTAACAAATCCACTAGTTCAAGAAGCTTAAAATCCCTTGACCCTGAAAACAGTGAAACTGAGTTAGAAAGGATTTTGCGTCGCAGAAAGGTGACGGCAGAAGCAGATAGCAGTAGTAAGCTGGTTTATGTTCTCCACAGTTCTCTTCATCTCGGACATCTCTTCCTTTAAGACGCTTCCTTCTTTAACACAAAATTACCTTTGAAAGATTGTTACCAAAATGTTTTGTTTTTAATGTGAATGAGAAGTATTGGGTGGGCAAAGAGTGCTTAGGATGGACAACTAACAAGAATTCTTACAAATTTTATCTGTTGATGTTTAAAGTTTCTATTTTCAGCTAACTAGGCATTTAAAGCTCTGATTTGTTTATTGTGAGATAATCCAGTGTAAATACATTCCAGGTGGATGTGGGCCACAACATGATATCACATGCAGACTCTGGAAGTAGACTGAGTTTGAATACTGGCTCTGTCATTTACTCTCTGCTTGTCCTTAAGCAAATTACTCAATCTCTTGCTGCTTCAGTTTCCTTGTTTGTCCAGTGAAGATAATAAAAGCACTGTTTCATAGGATTATTCTCAGGATTCAGTCAATACATGGAAAGTACTAACATAGAGTAAGCACACCATACCTAATCAGTCATTTCAGTTGTGGTTCCACACAGTTACAAATGTGAAGAAAGAAATCTTACTCTCCATTAGTTTGTGGCTCTGCCTGTGAACCAATGACCACATGGGTGGGTATTTTTGATTTCACTAAAAATAGTGAGATTGAATTAGAAAGGAGTTTGCATAAGAAAGGTTCCACTACCTACACAGGCCTGAGCTCACAGCATCTTGAGTTTTGTTAATGGTATCACAGACTCAGAATCTGCTCTAGAACAGAGTTTGTGTGGCTTCTGATGCTTTCAGGAGTTTCATCAGGTAAATTAGCAGACCCCTTCATGAGATTTTCCTCTTGTGTCCAGGTAGAAGTTTGGCTTTGAAAAGCTGTTGGCCAGCAGAGATGGCTTAGATACAACTCAGTTAATTAGTCTATTGCATCTATTGAAATCTGCAGCATTACTGATTCATGTTGACCAGATTTAAGTCACTAGAATGGCAAAATCTGGGATTTGATCATCAAGTTCTTGTCTGTGATGATGTTACTGTGATGATGTGCATCTTGCTATACAAATGATTGAATAAATAGTATGTTCCTTAAATCAAAATCAGGAAAATACCAAGCCCAACTTGCATTACAAAAATATGAAAGCCTTGTTTTCAATTATTAAAAATCAGTTGTTCAGTTTTTAGGTTGGCTTGCAAATTGTGTTAAAGTTTTTAAGGATTCTTCTCCCCACCCCGAAATAACCACCTCTAAGGATATTGAAAGAGGTAGCCCCTTACCCCTATATCTTTGTTGAGTGCTTTGCAATTACCAGAAGACTCCATATGAATCACCATTCATTTGGTGCCTGGCTCAAGGCCAGCTTCCCATCATTTAAGTTCGGATCATTTTTAGGACTTTTAGTGCCCTGTCTTTTACATGTGTCTAGCAGTGGAACCTTCCATTCTTCCAGCACCATTCTTACTTTAATGAAGTTGGTCAAACATGTACAACACTCCACTGTTTCAGAGGTGGATAACATACATTCAGTAGAACCATTAGTACATGAATACAGTAAGAACTGTCTTTGGTAATGCAGACAGGAAGTGCCTACTGAAAGAGTAACTTATAATTGAGCAGAAATTTCCTTTGAGCTTTCTAATAGCTGCAGTTAAAGGAAACAAGTGATCCAGGTCTCACTCTTATCATCTAGAAATCACACCATTTTTTGGTTGTATTGTTGGTCAGGTAGACATTTTCCCAGCAACAAACTGGAGGAGCCATTTACTGGATCTTTCTCTAAAGGCCATGAGGTTAAAAAGTGAGAATTCCAGAGGGAGAGAAGGGAAGAGGAAAAGGCTGTTAGTTGCATGGCAAGAGTCCATTATGAGTGCTGGATAGATTTATGCCTCATTGCAATTGGACCTCCAAGATTGTTTCCTATGCTAGGCTTATAAGAGGGATCATAAGAGAGGCAATCTGAGCTATAAGCTCAAATCCCAGGTTAGCGGCCCAGAGGCCAGGGATGACGCATTTTTGCGTGTTGTTCAGTTTTTCTTCTAGGTCTAAGTGATATTTTGCTTTGCCTAGCCTCAGGCCTGCCAAACTGTTATCTTCAAGAGTAGCAGGTGCCTCTTAGAAAACACCAGGTAGCATAAGCAGGGTGAAGTAATATCCTCAGACATTATGTATTTTTATTTTTTATGTATATAAGAAAAACGACAGGGGGGCTGGGGAGGTGGCTCAGTGGCAAAGTGCTTACCTTGCATGCCTGAGGCCCTGGGTTCGATTCCTCAGCACCACATAAGCAAAAAGAAAAAAGCCGGAAGTAGCGCTGTGGCTCAAGTGATAGAGCGCTAGCCTTGAGCTGAGGGACAGCGCCCAGGCCCAGAGTTCAGGCCCCAAGACCGGACCCAAAAAAAAAAAAAAAAAAAATGACAGCATTGACTCAGCTTCCAGCTCTCCCTTCTTTTTAATTGGCCCTACTTGCAGAACAAGATCTCTTGTCTTAACTTCTTACAAGATTCTTTCAAGCTATCTAGTACTGCGGTCAACAATTAACCCAGGCAGAACAGAGCTGAGCTGAAGCCAGTCTTGAACTTGACTTCACATCTATGTCTGGGGGCTTGCTCTCTTCACCTCTCCTTCTCTTTACTCTCGTACCCCCATGCAACTGGAGGCTCTCCATAGCTGAGAAGTAAAAGCCTTTTAAACAGAACATTAAGTAGTGTCACAAATCTGCCGCCAGCCCTCTAGCATAGATGAAGGTAGGAAAGAAGTCAAACATGGGTGCTTTGTGGGCTGGGTTTTTCACCAGACTGAAAGGGTTCTGGTTCTTCCACATGGAGTCAGCCTGAGCGGGGTGGGGGGTGTAAGTGGCGGGGGGAAGGTGTTCAACAGAGGGATGATTTTCCTCTCTCTCTTAGGTAGTTTTTCAAATTAGATTTTCCAGAATTCACATATTGACGCCACAGTAGGTTATCAATCACATACAGAGGTAAGCGTGAGAATCAAATTCCAGAACTATATACTACTGATCGGGCATCAGTTAACATTTTGGGTTGTATTACCAACTAGAAAACTGTCTTGGGAGATGATCTGCCCCTTTCAAGGTTGTCCCCTAACTTTATTTTTTAGGGGGAATTTAATTTGTATATTTGTGATTTATTTACTCTCGAAGCAGGTCTGAAGTTTCAGGGCACATCTACTCGAATCTCACTTTGAAACCTATCATATTGGATAGAATCTTTGTGCCTAAAAGTAGAGTGAAGTCACAAAGAATCTAGTTGTAGTGACCAGGATTTTTAGACTGAATGCCAATAATTTCAGTAACAAGCCCTATTGTAGTTTTCAAATCCTGTCCAAAGAGCAGAGAAAGTCCAAAAGGTAAACAGCCAAACTCTTTTGCCACTTAATTTTTATAATCCTGTGTCTGTATTTTAAGAGGCAATAAATCCACTTACTTCTCATTCACATTAAAATGAAAATGTTCATAAAAGCTGTTTAATGCTCAAGAAGCCTTCATGAGCCTTTTAAAAAGAACCTTTTGACATTGGTCCATTTTCTGTTTCAAATGCGGAGCTGAGTTTGAGGAAGAATTAACTCTTGAGAGGCAAAATGGTTCAAGCAGGGTTGTCAGAGAGCCACATTCTGGGAGAAGAAAAGAATTCCCACAATTCCAGTATTGCAAAGGACTCTGGCCAGTGAGGGACCCCTAGCCTGATATTCTGTGGCTTCTTAAAAGGTCTGTGCACAATCTCAGCATGGCTGGGGTGCATTGAAAATGTAGTAGTGTCCCCCAAGCCGAGCAGGTTGTTAGTAGGGACATTTTCCAGCATGTTCTTGAAATTTCTAACAAACTTGGCCTTTTCACTTCTTGAGGGATTTTTTTCCAAGCTAATATGTTTTTCAGTGTCATATTAATAAGCATCACGCCGAATTATTAAACTTCAGGTATGTGTTTGGTTTTAAGGTCCTACCGGGATATTAGCCACGTCAGAGTCTAAATCCATGCCAGTGTTGGGTTCTGTATCCAGTGTAACAAAAACAGCCTTGAACAAGAAAACTCTGGAGGCAGAATTCAACAGCCCGGCCCCTCTAACACCTGAGCCAGGTGAAGGGTCCTATAAATTGGAAGGATGCACAAGTTCCAAGGTTACATTTCAGTAAGTAATGATGCTCTTTATTAAGTAGTATGTAGAAGAAATCTGTCATGACTAACCTGTATTGCTTTGGTTTGTTTCTCTTGGAAGAGGTTTTGATTTGGCTAGCCAAGACTCTTCTTCCTTTGATGAGCCAGCTCCTGCTTCTAAACTTCTAGCTCTGAGCTGCCCTTGAGATTCAAAGCACATAGTGTGTCTAAAGAGAATCCCTTCCCCTAAACTAGTTTGTTCATTTTCTTCTCCTTCATCACAAAGAGCCGCCCTTCTGCATCAGAAAACAATTAAGTCTGAAAAGTCAAATGCTTAGATCATTCCTTTAATGGTCCCTGAGCAGCCAGAGTAGGTACTAGATCTTCACACTACTTTGGAGGGGACCTTTGTTCAAGTTTACTTTCTGAAAGATGTGCCTTCATATTGCTGGATCCTGAGAACGGAAACATACTATGTAAAGAATTATTTACACAGACCCTCTTCCAAAGTGGCACTTTGTCAGAGTTAATCCTGCAGTGAAACGTGTTTCCGACAGGTCTAGTGGAGGATCAATTTGTTTTATAACAATGGCAAGCTCCTTTTTAAATTAGTCTACACTTGAGCTTTAGTTCTCTTGCCAGGATATCAGCTAGTTTGTCACTTCAAGAAAAGGAAGAGGTGAGACAAATCAGATCAGCCGAATATTGTAATCACAGTTAATTAAACCTTAAATTTCCTGTTCTGTCAAGAGAGAAACAGCCCCCCACCCTGCTCTGCTTTTTTTTTTTTTTTTTTTTTGTAGCTTTGGATATCTTGAAGAGCTTAAAAGGTACAACTTGGACAAATGACATTGAAATTCAATTTGGTTCTATTTTTACCAACGGGTATTTTCTTGCTCTCTTTGCTTTTCTCTCTATTGGTACTATTAACTTTTTCCGCCTTCTTTGCTGATTTAGTTTTATCTAATATCATTGTGTTTAAAAGCACATTTTCTCCTGCAGTCATGGGCTTCCTTTCTTTTGACTGCAGCTATTTGCACAGTTCTAACAGGAAGATGATCTATATTCATTCTTCATCTTTCCTATTAAATTTGTTTAACACCTAATTTGACATCAACAATCTGGCTGCATTTGAACCAATATCCAGACACAAAAGCAATTTGGCTGAGACAAGTTGGTTTTCTGAGAAATGCTTCGGTGTGTGTGTGTATAGATTTTTTTTCCTCTACCATTTTACACAGATAATCTTAATCAGAAAATACCACAACTCTTTCCTCCCTTTTGTCTGCCTTTTATTCTCCAAAAGTAAGTGGAAATTACATTTCCAAGAAGGAAATGAAATAATTGCAGGCCCAAGGTCTGCAAAATGTGTGCTGAATTGACAGTGAAAAGGATCCGTGTGTTGACAGACACAGTTGTTAGATGCCATAAAGGCCGAAGTGAAGCTCAATTTATTTCTCATCTTGCTTGTTCAATGACTGCTTAAGAGACACATTTCAATTTAATTTATCTACTTAAAGCACTAATATAAGTACCGGGAGCTGCTGAATTAACTTTTAAACTTTGTAACTTAATGCTTGATTATTCAGTTCTTGACATTCTTTTAGCTGCAATAATCAGTGCCATAGATTTGTACATCAACAATCTGTTAGGAAATAAGAATGCTTTTCTGGAAAGTCTTATCTCTTAAGCACAGCTAGGCCAAATGAATCCAAGAATTCCACGTCTATACAGGGTATCTATTCACTCCCCAGACAGGCACACTTCATCCTCTTAAGTTTTCACCTAGCTTTTTGATGGAGTAAAAGAAGTTGAACTTAGCCCAGTTATCTGTGAACTGTAAAAGTGAAAAATCTGGTGATTTGTCGATTTCCCCTGAAGCTGACCTAGCTACCAGAAGGGACAAGGGTGATTTTTCAGGTCTAATAAATTCACTCTGTTATACTATTAAAGTGGAGGAGACGATATATCCTCCCTTATAGACCTGAGCTAGCAAAGCACATGGATGTCAGGTCAGTGATTAAGAAAGTTCAATACTTCTTTCCCTTTGAAGAAGTATCTTGGTGCTCTAGTAGTTACTCCCTCTTTTTTTGTTGTTGTTGTTGGCTGTCGGGCTTGAACTCATGGCCTGGGTCCTGTCCCTGGGCTCTTTTGCTCAAGGCTAGTGCTTTGCCACTTTGAGCCACAGCACCACATCCAGTTTTCTGGTGATTAATTGGAGGTAAGAGTTGAAAGTCCCACCTGGCTTTGAACCACAGTCTTCATATCTCAGCCTCCTGAGTAGTTAACGACTAACAGGCATGGACCACTGGAGCCTGGCTGCTCCCTCTATTTTTGTCCATGGCAAAACCATGATGGTGTTACAAGTAGATGGAACGACCAGTTCTCACCAGGAATCAAGGTCAAGGGAGAATGCCAGTCATAGTGGCTCTAACACATCTGTTATTGCCCCCGTGTACATATGTGTGCATGTGTGGACAACACACATAGACACACACTCACTGTTTTCACCTCCCTTCCTCCCTCTACTTTGGCCTTCTTGACCAAGTCTGATTCCACTGTTGGCCCTTTGCTGGTGCCTTTTTCTCTGTCTACTTTGGTATTCCCTGTGGTTGCCTGGCTGACTGACCCCTCAGCTCCTCTGTTCTTTGCTCTGATGTCATAATCTCCAGGTGCTCTCCCTGAATAAAGTTGTAACCATCTTCTCCTGAGCTCTGATTCCTCCATCTACTCCACAGCGTTTACCATTTCTGATACATCATCTACTGTACTATATTTTTGTTTCTTCCCTACAGTTATTTGTTTTTCTCTCTCTGGGAATGGAAGCTCCATGAGGGTAGAAATTTTTCATCTGTTTTGTTCATAGGTGTCTCTCAAACACCTGAGACATTTCCTGCCAGGTGGCCAGCTGACAATAAATGAATAGATGAGCACATTTTCACTGTCAGTAACATGGTGGATATCAATTAATGAGACTGTTCAGCTAGCCAACATTCTCTAAGCATTCAGCAGTCATACACAAGCACAAATTAGGAGAGATATTTGTTGATTTTTTTATTTATTCGTTTTTTTAGTACTGAGGTTTGAACTCAAGGCCTCATGCTTGCTAAGTATGTATGTATTCAATCCCATTTTCCACTGGTTGCTTCTGAGATAAGAGTATTGCTTCCTGCCAGGCATGTGTCTGGACTATAATCCCCCTATTTTAGGGTTCCTGATGTTGCTGAGATGCAAGGATACAATGCTATATCTAGCTTCCTGCCATCAAGATGGAGTCTCGTGGATTTTTCTGCTTGGGCTGGCCTATAAGTGTGATCCTCCTGATCACAGTCTCCCTCATAGCTTAGGATGACAGGCATATACCTCTGCACCCACCTATGACATGAAATAGGGTCTCTCAAATATTTCTGTGCGGGCTAATCACAGTTTTACCAGTCTCCACTAGGATTACAAGGGCATGATTTTGTAAACAGCCATCATTTACATTTAGCTCAGTCTTGTCTATCTTCTTTACCTTTGTACCTACTCGAGACAGTTAATAGAGCTCTGAGGGAAAAAACCTAGGTATAACACAAGATTCAGTAATGTCCACTGAACTGGTTCAGATAGGCTCAAAAGATGGCTAACCCACCAGAAAGGTTGTAAATGTGAACATAGAATAATGTTTCTTCATGATGTCTTAATCATAAATAACTTTCCAAGCTATCCCTTGACAATTCTTTTCCTTTCAATAAACTTCTGAAATTAACCTGTGCAATCCATATACTTGAGTAATTATTGTCCATAAACTATAAATTCAGAAATATATTAGTTCATTTTTCTAGGGAACTTCCAAGAGGAAAAAGGACATTTTTAATAATTAAAAGAATTAATAAAAAAAAATAATGTCACCTGCATAAGCAAAGCAAGTTTCTTTCCCTGCCTTTTCTTCTCTCTCTCTCCTTCCCTCCCTCTTTCCCTTCTCCTTTCCTTTCTTTCTTCCCCTCTCCTCCCCCTCCCTTAACACAAAAGAAAAGATAATCAGGGCTTGGGGAAGTATAAGTCACTGTTCTACTTTAATAATAGCCTTAAAAATACTTGCATCCTGTTACTTATAATGTCTCAAATCATAGTGAATTTGAATCTTGTTAATTCTGATTGGCAGTAGTTCATACAAGAATTGTGGTTATAATCTCCTTTTATGCTGAGAAAGATAAAGAGTGAGCCAAAGCAAATAAGACTGTGTGATCCTGCATTTTGCCTTTGTGCTCTTTCCTGTTGATCTGTGTTGTTCTGCTAATATTAAAGTGCAGTAAGAGTCCTTGAATCAAGATAATCAATGGGTAGGATGATCAATACAAAAAAGTGAAAATTTTACATTGTAGAATTGTTAAAGAAAACAATCATAATACTTTCAAATAGCTGTAGTGCCCCCAAAGTAGACTAACCAAGTATTGCAGAGGATCAGATACAAGAATGGTTTGTATCTTAATTTATGAAAGCCCCCAGGCAGGGGGAGGGAGTTAATAACTAAATTTAGTCACCCCTCCTGTAGGTCAAGATAGAGCAATTTATAGAACTTTTAAGGGCAGCAAATGCTAGCCCTTTGAATAGAGACCAGTCATTGAAAGCAGTGGACATTATTGCATATATAAGCTGTCTTTTTTTTTTTTTTTTTTGGGTCCAGTCATGGGGCCTGAACTCTGGGCCTGGGCACTGTCCCTCAGCTCTTCAGCTCAAGGCTAGCGCTTTACCACTTGAGCCACAGCGCCACTTCCGGCTTTTTTCTTTTTGCTTATGTGGTGCTGAGGAATCGAACCCAGAGCCTCAGGCATGCAAGGCAAGCGCTCTACCACTGAGCCACCTTCCCAGCCCCTATATAAGCTGTCTTTGAATTTATTTCTAATATTCCTGTCCTACAACCCCAGCAGTGGCTTGCCAAACCTGCCCCTTTCCACAACTGCATGAGTGGGAAGGAGCATCTGGTTATTTCAAGACTTGAGCTTTACACTTAGATTGCCTAGGGATTCAGGACTTGGATCTATTTATTGTTATCATGACTCCTCCAAGTTGTTTAATCTATGAGCTAGTTTTCTCAAACACAAATAGAGTATAGCAATACCTACTACCTTATAGGATTATCACCTAAATTAAGTAACATTTATAAAGTATTTTAATAAATTATTACCTTATGTTCAAACTATATTGCTGAGAGAACACTCAAAGACCAAAGTTGAGGTGAAATCCAAGATTAATTCAACCAAGTCTTTTGTCTGTTTTGTTTTCTCTTTGTTGTGTTTCTTATCTGAAATGGAGGCAAATAGATAAGGCACTCTCCTCAGTCTCTTTCGGCCCCAATAATTCCTAACAAATAAGATCACTTGGTAAAAATGTTCACAGGATAAAGAAAAAGAGGTTAAGTACATGTTTTCAACCTATAATATGTCTTTCAGTACTTCATAGATGTATCATAAAACAAACCCAGAAATGTAACATGATGATTTTTTTAATACATGGAAATTTCTATGTTCCCATGAAGAGGGTTTGTCATTCTGAGTAGTACTCTCAGGACTTGGGTCAGCTCTGTCACCCTTCTGTTAGAGACAGTGGGTCACAGAGGAAGTAAACATGCCGTCTTTTCTGTTTATTTCTGGGGAAGAGAAAGAGGATGAAAAGGTAAGACTGCTTCCAAGCCAGTCTGCTGGTTCTGTAAGAGACTTGGTATTAGGGCTCATTTGCATCAGCAAATGATGTGACTCATTTTAATTAGTCTATATGTCCAACATGTTTTCAAGTGGCTTTGGCTTTTTAAAAGTGGCTTCGATTTTTGGAAATAACTGTCAGTTTGCCACCTTTGGGGTGCCATAGATACTTGATAGGCTCCAACCACATGTCCAGAAAGAACACCATGCTGTACAGTCAAGCACCAGCTGGTTGGCCCTGGCCTTTCTTCTTCCACTGTTGTTACATAGCCTTGTCTACATCTGTCTGTGAAGCAGTTGTGTTGAGCAATAAATAAGGAAGGCCAGTACACTTGCCTGTGGGTTAATCCTGTCTTCCATTTTAATCCTAAGCAGAGTACCTGAAATACATGAATTCTGTTATCAACAACATGCATACATCTAATCATTTTTATTCATATTAGTATAGTAAACCAAGAAACCATTATTTTAGAAGAAGCCTGCGATATTCCATTTATTATTCCATTTAATATTTTCTCTTAGTCTTTAGCAATCTATAGTCATAATAACCTAATTTGCATCTAAGAGGAAATGGACTGAAATTGCAGTAGGCTGAGTAGGTATGTTGACTGCTGTTGGTAAGAGAACCATTTTCCAGTTTTGACAGGGGAGGTCATTATTTTATAGCTTGTTTCCATGGTATTGTGTTGTTTTTATTACATTTCACTAACATTTATTAAGCAGGTATTTGTGTGTATGTGTGTGTGTGTGCACACGTGCGTGCATGTACTACATTTGTGTGAGAGTGTACTTCGTGGTACTAGGGTTGACCTCAGGATGTGGTGCTTGCTAGACAGATGCCCTATCACTTGAACCACAGCCCAACCTTTTGGGGTTTTTGTATTTTGGGGGGGTGTTTTTTTTGGCTGTTGCTGTTTTTTGTTATTGTGGTTTTTTACTGTAGTTATTTTTGGGATAAGATCTTTCTTTTTTGCCCAGGAACAGCCTCAAACCACAATCCTGAACCACCATATCCAGCTTGTTCTTTTAAAATGAAATATTGCTAACTTCCTGTCTGGGTTAGCCTATAATCACCCCCTCCTGATCTCTACCTCCCACGTAGCTGAGATTACAGGTGTGTACCACCACACCTGTCTTCTATGATTTTAGTTCTCCAAAATCTATGGATTGAACATTATCCCCTTTTTACAGATGAGAAAACGGAGGCTCATTGACACAAACAACTTTATTCCTTATAATTATATTCCTGATAGTTGGGTTAGATTTCAGTGGAAATGTTCAGATCTATGTCCACAGCCTAGACTTTCTAAATGATAGCATACTGCACATAGTGTATGGAGAACTTAAGGAAGAGAAGAGAAAAGGGTCACAGGGAGGCAGCAATTGTGTGCTTAAGTCACTCCATCAGCCCTACTCTGCACAGTCTGCACAGCCTCAGGTTGCATCATCTCTCCCCAGGTTGCATCCTCTTCCCAAGAAGGTGTTGGTTTCTTGCCAAGTGGAGAAGATATTACCCAGGAAAACCATGAAAAGGAGAGCCAGCCCAAATGAGCAAAACAGTCTTAATAATTGGGAAGAGGTTGTTTTATTGTTTTTCTAATAAAAGGGTATACTTTAGAATAAAATTTGGAAGTTAGCTTATCAGAACATAGCCTAAGCCACTCTAGTCTTCAATATAAGTGTCATTTACACATTTAAAAAAATGTTTTTGGATGCTTCAAACATACTGAACCAGTACTTTATTCCCAGAAGTCAAAACTCTTGAATATCTCACTCTAATGACTGGATTAGAAAGCCCCAAATACATTTGATTATTGGATCCACTTTATGCTGTACCTTGTTTTTTTTTTTGTTTTGTTTTGTTTTTTGAGAAAGCTCCATGTTTGGTCAGTTCTTGATTTGAGTCATTTAAATGTGTGCTTCATATCGGATTCTGTGATCAGGAGGGCAAGACAGTGGGGCCATTGGTAAGGAGAACTGCTGAGCAGTTCTGAGAAGGCATCTGCCTCCCAAACCAGACAGAGGCTCTAGTGAGGGTCTCACAGTCTGGCCATCTTGCCTTTTGACTCTGACTCCATTTCATCTGGAAATAGCCCTGCTTATCTGAACTGGGTTTTATGCATCTATATATTCATTAATTTCATTTGCTGTTAGTTACTTTGGGGAAGGAGTGTATCCTCCAAACAGTTACAGGCAGCAATGTAGTCACAGAAGACCATTTCTCATTTGATACCTTACTACTAAAGGAAGAGCACATTTGAAACGGAGCTTGGGCACTACTGTAATAGTGTGGTTTGTGGTGATTTCCTGTCCCTGTCATCCTCTCTCGGTCATTCTTGAAGTCCTTTTAAGCCACAATTGCCAGAGACTCTTCACTAAGTGCTTTTCAAATCCATCATATTTCTCTTCAACCCCATGCCCCCCCAAAATGGCAGGCTTTATCAAACTCTTAAATTTCCTTTTGAATCATCAGACAGGCAGTTAGCTTGCTTTTTTGTTTGAGGGGTCAACACAGGTCACATTCTGCCCTAGAAGAATTTAAAAAACAAAAACCTACATAGCAATTATACGATTTCAGTTTCAATAGAAAAATATCCATTTCCGGTGAAACCATTTTTATTTTAATTTGCATCTAATTTCTAGATCTACAGTATCTCTAAATACATGTGACTTTTGGCCCCGAGGTCATCTTGTTTGGGTCATTAACTGAAAATACCAAAGGGTAGTTGATAAAAAGAGAAATTTTAGATGTCTCTTGGTTGGTGTGACCAGTCAAACATTTCCATACAAGGAAAAAAAAAACCCAACTCTAATTGCCTTTCATGTTTTTAGTGAAAACGGATTGACTTTTATCATTACTTGACCTCTACCTGATCTCTTCAGTTTTAATTCATTATTAGTGGAAAACTAAAGAAGAAAAATTTTCAACTTTTTCAGTTGGAGCTAGAAAGCCCAAGCTTTTGAAGTATGTTAGTTAACAGAAATTGCAATCCTAAGCTTACTTGTAGAGGAACTTGGCATAAAATGATTATGCCAAGCATTGGTATCAGCAGGAAATGTATGTGGTTGGCCCTGTAACCATTCCTTAAGAGGTTTGGGAGGACAGCTTTGATCCAGTGGAGACCAAGGCAGTTTTCTGTGGTGGGAGGAGTGTGTTTTCTTCCTTGGCTCCTACCCCTCCATTCTTCCTCACTTCCTCTGTCACTCTTTCTCTCCTGGGTCTTCGGTATGTCTGCTCTCCACGGCAGGAAGTGGGGAGGGCAGCACCCTCCGTGTTCTTAGTAAACATTTGTTTGGAAGAAGAGACTACCAGCTAGCTCAATGAGTCACATGGATGGTCCAGCTTAATCTGATGCTCTTATACAATTAAAGGATTTACTCTGCTCTCAACTGTAATCTTAGTACTGCTGAATTGTGTGTGGACACTACAGGAAACAGCTCTGTTCGGCAAAGCACCACTACAATGCTTCTCCCTGTGTGCCTGTACATGGACAATTAACTTCTAACAACAAAATTAGCTGAACAACTGGATGCTCTGGAAGTTGAGATCCCTTTAGCTTCATCTTTTCTTCCCCTCCACCAAGGAGGAGAACTTAAGGATTGCCTCCCAGAAACATCGGCTGCCAGTGTTGCCTTACAGCTGTCTGGGTAGCTATACAGACAGACAGCAACTTTCTTCTTCCAGACTAATTGCTCAGGGTTATCTTGTACCAAGAGGAAAAGCAACTGCTAAAATGCTGTTGAATAAAGCTTAAAATTACTGTGCATGTGCCACTGAGTAATTCTCCATGCTTCAGAGAATTAATTGTCTCTTTTAACAGGTGCTTGCAGTTGCTAAGCGTCTTTGAGTTTACAAAACTTGGCATAAAATACATCATTTCTGCGAATTGCTTTTGGAGCTTTGTAGGGCTTTTTTCCCCTGTTTTTCCGTTGTCTTTGCAGTTTTTGTATTTTTTTATTTGTGCAGAGTGGAGTGGAGGTTTTTGTTTTATTCAAAAGAAGAAACTCACTAGAAGGTAAAAGCCATTTCACAGATCAGGCTAAAAAGATCAAACTTCTGAAACCTGATAAACACATTTCTACATTTCACTTGAAATTACTTTTATCATGTCAGAAAAAAATATGAAAAATGGCCAGTGAGTTCCTTGTGACTTCCATTTAACTAGTGTTTGATGTACTTAATGCAGTTAATTGAAAAAGAAAAAAACCTTAAAATATATCTTGCCAAATTGCAGCCTGAAAAATGTGAGCATTTTGTACCTGGCAGCCCCTCCCCCCTTTTTTTTCTTTAAAAGAACCAGTATTATGTATGGTAACTTTTATTCTCAACATAATTCTTGTAAATATAATAACACCTGGGTTTTTTTTTTTGCTTAGATCTGTATGACATTTTCATGATGTAAAGTTGTACAAAATTACAAAAAGCCAGAAAGTAAGAAAAGTATGAGCTATTTCATACATTATCAGCAGTGTTTTTTGCTGGTGTGGAGGTTTTCCTGCTTCAGATTGAGTAAATGTCCCCAGTCTGGCTTACACTAGTGGAATAAAGATGCTTGCACTGGCTTTGGCCTCATAGTATGCACCGTGCACTGTGGGCTGGGATGTTAGCTGTGCCCCCGGCTGCCTGGGCAGCAGTTATAAAACTAAAGGAAATACTGCTGAGCTGGGATGCAAGGTCTTTGCCCAGCCTTTGTTACCTATGATAAAAGAAACTCTGGTTAATCCTGAGAGCTAGAGACCAATGTCAGATTTCCAAATATGGCCATGTTCTCTCTAATAATGTTAGTTTTTTAATCATCAAAAAAATTTCCATCAAGGAAAGCGAACTCATATGAACAAACTAGCATATTCCTTGAGTTAAAATGGATTGTTAAGAAAAGTGCAGCCCCAGCCTCAAAAGCTTTGTTCTGGCTCTGCTTATACTTAAAAAAATATATAAAATAGCCATGATATAAAAGTCTCAAGCTTATGTTGCAAACTTCGTTTTGTGAAGTTTTGGATGAGTGTGTTCAAAGCTCTGAAAAGCAGAATTTCAGAAAGAATAAATGTTATCTCTGCTGAATATCACGTTCCCTTAGCTGTTGTAGGGACTGTGTAAAAGGGTTTGGAGGGGTGGGGGGAAAGGACTTATTTTTACACTGGGGAAAATAGAAAGCTGACTTCCTCTTTGGATATTTCCCAGGAAACTACTTTGTAAAGACAAATTTAAATCTTTCCGTTTTCTGTCCTTGAAGGTGGTAAATACGATTGTGGGGTTTTTTTTATCCATTTTTATTGTAAATGAAACAGAGTTCAGACCGTCCGGCTGTGCGTCATTTGTTGGACGGCTGCCACAGACTAATGCAGACGTCCCACTGGGAGACCAGAGAAGAGCTGTACTTTGATTCACCAGATTGTGTTAAATAGTCCAGCTGTTGCGATTTGAAAGATAGTTACCTCAGAAGTGAAATAGAAATGAACTTGGCATTTATGCCTCAAACCATTTTTATACTGTTTGGCAATCCGCTTTTCAGAGGTAGCATTTTATAAAATAACTCTCACTGCTTAAAAGTTTCATTCACTGTAATGTTCAAAATGTCCCACCTTTATATTATCAGTAAAATTAAGCTTGAGTGATATGCAGAATTTGCATGAAATAAGCATGTCCCCCTTCATTTCATGAGCTTTGATTGTATTCAATTGAGCTCAGAACCATGTCGATTAGGGCTCTTTGGAGCATTAGTTAATTTGAATTGCAGCCGAAATGTTAGCTAGAATGTTGTTGAATATAATTGGGATGTGGAAAGTTGATTTTGAAAGGAATTTCATTGAATGCAAACAATGATGTGCTTTTTAAAAATCCGAATGGTGCACTTTAGTCTCTTGTGACATAGTCTGAGAAATCTCTGAATCCCTTTATCAAGTTCTGCAGTGGTGGAACCATTGGCAATTGTTCTCATACTTTCCGGAACCAGTATAGTTGGGAGTCAGCTCTTTCCTTTCACCCAGCGGGGGGTCCCACCTGCTACAGCCCCACCTTCTGGTTCTCCTGCAGTTGGGGAACAGTAGCTGCTTTCTAAAAGGGCGCCTACATTGTACCTGGGCATTGGGCTCTGAAGAGTAGTGTAGGTTGGCACATTTTGTCCTAGCATTTTGCTTATTGGTTTCTTTGTCTTGAAATTACCTTTGAGCATATGGTCTAAAATAGCCTGTGAAGAATATATATTTGAGTGGATCATAAATGACTTACAAGGAAAAAGCTTTGGCTAGGAGATCAGGATTCCACAGTGTGTTCTGTATTTGCTGTTTAGGTTTTGTGCTGTCGATCCAGCCATTTCATCTCTCCTGGAGTCTTCTTCTGACCAATGAAGGGGTTAGACCAGTACACATTGGAGATCTCTTCAAGCCTGAGTGTTCTAGAATTCTAGTCTCACTTCTTGCCACTTGTAACATTTCAGTTTTATTTGGCAGATTTTGCTGCATGTAGGGGAAGGATTGCCATGACTTTTTATGCAGACTGACTTTTATTTGCGTATCTGTGGTCATCCTCAGGCCTGAGAGTTAGCCAGGGGGCTCCTGTTGACACGACATGGGCCTGCAAGGGACAGAATAGTTGAATCTGCAGCTGAGCAGCTTAATTCAGGAAGACTGTTTTTTGGGCTTTGAGATGATTCCAGGACAGTGTCATCTGACAGTACAGTTTCTGAGTTTTCAGTTCACTCAACCTGTTCATTGCTGTTACAAAGCGCGGAGAGCACTTCCTGGAGGTGCTTGGACCCTGCCAAACACTGATGAAGACAGCTTTTTCTAGGACACGCTCACCGCCCTTCACCTGCCCACACTCAGGGGCATGAAACATTCTTCATAGTTGCACCAGTGACCAGGTTGGTATGGCTTGATGGACGTTGCTGACTCCCAATGGCAGAATGAAACAAAGACATCTTTTGCATGCTTTCTGCAGACTGGCTGGCTTACACGATCAAGGGCTCAAGACTCCAGCTGGTAAAGCTGCCTGAACTTGGCCTGCAGATTTCCACATGGCTTTTCCCAGAAACCTAAGCAAGGCTGCAGCTTCACTTCCTAGAATTCTCTCACATATTTGTTTCCAATTACCCCCAGGAGAAATTTGCATGTGATATAGAAGGCAGAAGTGAAGTCATCATCCTTTAAAAAAGTCATGAGTGGCAGGGCAGATTTTGTTACAGCTCCTGCACGGCAATGCTGACATGCAGACTGGCCTAATTGGCATGTGGCAGTGGCCGGCCTGCTGTTCTCCAGCTTCTCCCATGTCCTCTAGCTTCTCCCCATCCCAGATCAGGTGCATTTACAGCAATGGGTGGACAGCTCCAGCTGATCTCACAGGTCATATGCATGGTGAGGATTGGTACTTGTGGGGGATAGACAAAGCAGCTCTGGTTTGTCATCAGTCTCTGCCACTTTAAGACCACCTTCCCTTTCAGCTGCAGAACAATGGTCTTCAGGCCCAGCCTCAGGCGCAGGGGCAGCCTGGTCTTACCCTCCAGCACCCAGGGTCCTTTCTTTCTGAGTCTTCTGGCTCTGTTTCTCTGATGACAGACTTTCAGTTGTTACTGGAGCCACAGAACATGATAAAAGGTACCCTTGGGGATCCCACACCTCATACCTAACCCCTAGTTCAGTAGCAGATGGCTAAGTGGTTCTTTGGCCAGGGCAGATAGACAGTGTGATAATGCTTTCTAGTGAAGACACACTGGCACCATCTTTATTACAGTATAAGCACCCAGGTCTCCTTACTTTTCTTACCTCAAGGAAGACAGCGCGCGCACGCACACACACACACACACACACACACACACCACGATGGCCATGTCCCCAAGTTGATAGGACCTGATAGTCTGAAAACAACTTCTAAGCATGTGGACTGAGCTTGTAGCACAGTTCAGAAAGTGAAGTGCTGTGTTTGCATTTAGTGGTTTGGACTTCACCTGGGTCATACAGGACACTTTCTAGGAGTTGACCACTTCCTCTGTGGTTTTGGATATAAGAGACCTCCAGACGTGCTCACACCAAATGCTTTGGCTTCTCCTGTTCATTCTAAGCTATTCTCAGTTTGTTAGTATTTGATCATTGGGCTCTTTTACAAACAGTCCGTGCTCTGTTGGGGATAGAGTTGTGAATGAGAAAAGATTGCTGCCTCGTGGATGCTTGCATGCTGTCAGAAGACAGGAAGCAGTTGACAGTGGTAAGCCTAGCAAGAGAAATGAACAAGGTGAAAAAGTTCACAGGCCCATCTAGCCTGCTTAGCGGTCAGGGGTAGTGGAAGCCACTCCTGGGGCGGGGCCAGCCAGCAGCTCAGAAGCGCTGTACCCATCAGGAGCAGGAGAGCAAGGTTCTGTTGCCCAGGCAGTCTCATCTCTGAGGCTTAAAGAAAGCCTGGTCCTAGAGCCAGCCAAGAGGCCCAGAACATTCTATAGAGCCCTAGCTCTGTGCTCAATCTCCGGGTAACAGCAGCCCAGGGCTTTCTCCTTAGTAGCTTCTGGCCATAGTTTTTCAGTTACAGGATTTGAACTCAGAGGCTGGTGCTTGCTGGATAGGTTCCTTACCACTTGAGCCATGCCTTTGCCTCCCCTGCCTCCTTTTTTTATTACTTTATTTTTTTGGGGGTAGGATTTCGGGTTTCTGTCTAGGGCTACCTTTGGACTATAATCCTACCATCACGTCTGGCTTGTTGATTGAGCTGGGATCTTGTGAACTTTCTTCTTGGGCTGGCCTCAAATTAAAATTCTCTTGATCTCTGCCTCCCAAACCACCTCTGAAATTCATTAAGAAAATGTCTCAAGAACCCAGATTGTCCTATTTTTAAAAACCATATTCCCCGAACTCTGCCACCTCCCGCTTGCTCCCCTCCCTGAGCTCAGGTCTCTGTGGGCACAGCTGGCTGCGGCCCTCACCTGTCCCATCAGTGAGGGGGGGAGGGCCATATCCTCTCTCCATGAAGTCTCAGAGCTAAGCTGCAGCCAGCTGCTCTGGAGCAAGAGGAGGGGAAGGGGTTGGACTGGCTCCTTCCAGCTGAGAGGGAGCTGTGGGGTAGGGATCAGGGCGTGGGCAATGGTGGGATACACAATGGACCCATGGGCTTTGTACTTCCTGAGAGGAGCAAGCCATTAAGCAGGTAGGTACATTTGGCTTTTAAAACACATCCGTACTTAATCGCTTTAACTTTTCCTGCCTTCCCTCACTTGGCCTTGCGCTCCTAACATGTAATCTGATAGCTTTATTATTATTATTTTTTTAATGGCTGGCATCTCAAAGACTACTACATGCATGTTGATTAGACTTAGAATATCGCAGAATTTTTTTTTTTTTTCAATTTGGTCTGAATCCAGGAATAGGAAAGACATGTTTTCTATGTCTGCCTTTTATTTTTCCCATTTAACTTTCTATCCCATAGGCCTCCCAGTAATGGCGGATACAGGAGAAGATGCTTTGGCGGTGAAAAACAAGCTGAACCAGTTGTAGTTTTAGATCCCGTTTCTACACGTGAATCCCAAACCAAAGACCAGGTCACTGCAAAAGATCCAACTCAATGTAAGGAAGAGGAAGGCGAAATTGAACCAGAATACAAAGAAGACAGCGTTGAAAAAATGAGAGAGACAGACAGCTCCAACTGCTGATGGGAAACCGGAAGGCTGACCTGTTGGAATCCTTTTTCATAAGCACATGCTTTGTCTTGGTGTGTTGTCTAAGGCTATAGCCATTCTGTTCTCCCTGTATTTCTGATACACGTTTTTCTGGTATCACTTTTGTAAGTAGCAACTATACACATAAGTAAGTGATTTAACAACATATACATTCTAAGTAGCTTTGGGTTTGTTTTTTCTTTGTCTTAATAAGATTTTTCCTGATTACTGTATTAAGTACGACTTCTTGCTAAAGGCTAAGATACAAATGCTGATATCTTTGGAGGAATTGTGCATACCACTTATCAAATGTAATGCTGAAAACTTTTGAGGTGCTTGTGGATCATTGGATAAACAGAACTGACCAACTTAATGTGACTTACAAAGTCCCCAGAGCCAGCTGTAGTGGCACATACCTGTAGTCTCAGCACTCAGAAGGTGGAGGTATCTCATCATTTGAACCCAGGAGTTAACAGACTAGCCTAAGCAGCACAGTTAGACCCCATCACAATTTTCTTTTTAAACTCTATTCCAAAGAGGCTTCTGTTTGGGGTCTCCTCGTCTTTTGATGGAGAAACTACAGCAGCATGGGACCTGCTGGGGACTGTGGCCTACAGGTTATTTTCTAGGGCAGCCTGGGATGAACTTTGAACTTGGGCTCTGGCATTATCTAGTCGTCCCTTAGTTCAGGGCTAATTACACAGTTTTTTAAAAAGGTGCAATTAATTGTTCATGCCTAACACCTGCCAAGGACTTCAGTGGGAATGTTCCAGTGGCCTGAATACAGAATTGAGGTGAAAAGTCCGAAGCTTGAAATTCACAGTAATATCTTGATAAGCCATGTTTTCTGTACTGTGAGTTGTGTTTTCCCATATACTAACCCGGTGTGAGTACCGTATTTTATCACAGTTCTTATGCACAGTGACAAGCACACCTTTTTTTCTGGCTTCACTGCTGTTCTGCATTACCCAGGTTTTTTGTTTTGTTTTGCTTTTTTTTCTTTTTTAAAGAAATTAAGTGGTAGTTAGTCTCTAAAAATACAACGTTTCAGGCTACCACCGCGAATAAATAGAAATGTAATCAGGGATTTTTTTAAAGAAAAAAAAAAACTTATGCAGCTTTTCAAAGTTGATTGTTTCAAAATTGGTGTTTATTTAAAATAAGTGGTAATGCACTTGAATGCACTTTTTTATGACAATGATTCGGTAATGGTAATTTTACTATTAAAGAAAGTGAAAGGTTTAGTTGTGTTAGCATGACTCAGCATGTAGCTGTCAGGTGTTTTGCACCTAAGGGCAAAAGAAAATGATAGTAATAATTACAGTAGTTGTGTTTTATTGTACTTTTTGCACGTGTGCTGAGCATAGATTTGACAAGGTGGGGAGACGTGAATGGACTGAGTGGGTCCATTTCAGTGGGTTCACGCTGCTTGACTATCCCCCATGTTCTTCCAGTGATGGTTTGACGGTTATCTCATGGGGAATTAAAAAATGTAATGTTTTCCAACCATATGTATGCCTAACTGAATAATCCTGCTATGTGATATGCAAGCTCTAAATGGATGGATCCACAGATGAATTCTGTTATGTTGTACATTGAACTCTTCTCATCACAACATATTAAAAAAAAGAAAGAAAAGAAAAAAATAAGCACTAGTAGTTTCCCACTAAGGTCAATTGTGGTTATTGATTATTATTTAATTTAGTTCTCCAAATGGTCCAGGGATTTTCTCTCCCTTCCTCCCCCCCTCCCTTTTTTTTCCCTCACTCCCCCCTTCCTTTCTTTTCTTTTTCTTTTGGCTATGCTGGAAATGGAACAAGAATTCCACCATTGAGTTATAGCCCCAAAACTTAGCCAATCTTGACATGCTTTCTATTGAGTTGGTAATGTTAGTATTTTTAATGATTGATCCATAAAATGGTTCACTTGGAACAGTTTTTTCCCCTTCCTTTCCCCCTCATTCCTCCTTTCCCTCCCTACCTCCATCCATCCTTTCCTTTTTCTGGATTTTATATTCTCTGCCACTTGAGCCACACACACCCTAGTCCACCAGTTTTGTTTTTGTGGTCCTCTCTCACCAGTTTTCTGGTACATGTCTTCCATATATTTAGGAATATAAAAATATGCATACCACTATCCATATTCCATACACACATCAACAGGATGACATGATTATTAAAACATCTGCATTTCCAGCAGAAGTTAACCATTAGATTAGATATGATTGCTGGTCCAGGCATCAGTTCACACCTGGTATTTTGAAAATGTTCTGCCTTCTATACTTTTGGACATATGACTTCAAAACATCTTAGAAATTGTTTTGTTTGTTTTGTTTTCTTATGGTGCTGGGGGTTGAGCCAGGGGCCTGTGCATGCTAGGCAAGTGCTACATCTCTAGTCTTCACAGAGTGTTTTTAGTCACATTGGTTTGAGGGTATTTGGTATACAGTATTTACTCATCTTTTTCGTTGCCTTTTCACCTCAGCTTTGAGGGTTTGCCCCTGCTGACTAGCTGTTAAAAAAGCAGTTGGGCTAGGATAGGCAGACACAGGGAAACTAGTCCTTGTACATTTAAAGTAAGTTTGCAGCTGTGCACAAAAATTGCGTGTGCATTCTGTTTGCACCACTGTGTACAGCTGTAGCTGGGAGAGAGTGTATAGTTCTGTTTTCTCTAAAAGGGCATGTGTTTATTTTTCCTTCTGCCTTGGAAGCATAACATAAGTCTCTCTGCTTCACTTTTCTTAGCATTGACATGCTTTTATAGCCACTGTGAGGCAGAGGGGGAGAGGTCCTTTGTGTTGTTGCTAGTAGAAAAAAAGAAAGTGTCTCTCCTCCCTTCTAGAAGAGTAAGAATTTATTGCTCAGCTTGTTGGGAGTCTGACTGGTGTGTCACCAAGGCCAGAGGCACACAGCCTGGGTTGGCCAGAGGGGAAGGGGTGGATGTTTTGGCTCCCGACTACTCACCAGTAATTCCTCCTTCCTTTACCTTTGTTAACAGTAGAAGGGTAGCTAGAGAGGGAGAAGATAGAGGTAAAAATGATAGTTGATTATCTTTCTGGGTCATGTGGTAGGTGGTGTGGTCAGGCAAGTAATAGTCTTTATCAGAGAGTCTCAAATCCAGGGGCCAGTGCTTTCCTAAAGGCACACTGTCGGTGTGCCTTCGCTTCCATCAGAGAACAGCTTCACTCTGTGTCAGCAAGTTGGGAGTGGATGACCACCCACTGTTGTCACTACCTCAGAAGAGTCATCTGATCATGCCCACAGAATGGGAGTGTGTGATGTTTCCCCACCCCAGGGCCATATGGGATCTGCATATGATTAACGTCTCCCGTTGCTTTTTATCGACATTATATATTTTACATGTTAAATATTTTATGACTATATGAAGAACATAAACAGTGCTCCCTATCTGTTGGTGAGTTTAGGCTTCAAATAAGGTTATGTGAGAAGACTGCTCTAGGTTGGAATTAAAAGTACTGACCTCGTTACAGTAATAAATCCCTTCTTAGGTTAGGATCCCTGCTTAGGTTTCATTAATTTGATTATAACTTACAGCACTTTCAGGGCACACACCTGTGTGTGTACATTTGCAAAGGCTGTGTGAATACCAATCATGTTCATCCTACCTTGAAGATGAATTTTCCATCCAATTTCTCCTGCCTCCCTGTTTGTGGCTAAATGCCAAGAGAGGCAATGACAGCTACAGACTGTGACATAATTCCAATTCCAACCAGTTCTCTGCTCCATTCTCCAAGCATCTCCTACTGGGCCAATCTCAAATTGTAGCTTTGAGAATCAGAAGTTGATCTACTATGAGGCCATAAAGTTCCCTCGTTCATACTCTTCAAAAGGAAGAGGCACTCTGTACTTAATAAAAATTTATAGACCAAGAAGCCTAAATTTAGTCACCCTGCTGTAGGTCAGGATATAGCAATTTATATAACTTTTAAGAGCAGCAAATGGTAACCCTTTGAATAGAAACCCAGTCATCGAAAGCAGTGGACATCATCACATATATAGGCTGTCTCTGAATTTATTTCTGGTATTCCAGTTCTATAACCCCAACAGTGACTTACAAAAGAGGTGACTCAGTCAATATGCACGTTACATCATTTTTAACCTTCCAAATCTTTAAAAAGCGGTTGTGTAACTAACTGATAGCTAATAACCTTAGGAAAATTTGCTAGCCCATGTACTTATTTGTACTTGTCCTTCTAAAAAAGTATCTGAGGAGATTCATATAGGTAAAAAAGTAAAATACAAGAGTAAAATTTAAGAAGGGGAAGTGGCAAAAGAGGGGTCAAGTGTAGGAAAGGGGGCTGAAGCCATTCAGCTCTTCCCAAAAGGGTACCCACCCCTCTCCTAGTTCTACCCAAGGCTGGCTCTGTGTCAGCACAGCGGTGGAAAAGGAACACAGAAGGTGGACACCCACTGGTCACGGAGAACTTCTTGAAGAACGCAGAGATGGTATTTTTAGAGGTGTTCTGATTTGTAATGAACAAGACGTTAAGAGTATGGAATTTGACAACAAAAATGCATCTAAGAAAACTAGATCGTGATCCTGAAAAATGGAGAGTGGAACTAGTGTCTCCATGGAAGTATGATAAAATGTGGGGCAAAAATTATATACATACACCAAACAATGAGATTAAAGAAATGAAAATCACATGAGTTAGTGAAGTTTTCACAACAAAGCCAACATGGAGACATACTTCAGACCTGTGAGCCTAGCACGCAAGGGATGCCTCTGGCCTGGGGCCCAGCCCCACCTCAAAGATGCTCATCGTCTGGCTGGGCCCTCTATAACCTCCGTGGGGAAGATAGGCTCCTGGGGAACCAGCTCACTCAGTGCGGCGGTAGCAGGCTTCTCGGCATCCTCGGTAAAGGGGAAGAAAGTGTGTTCTTCACTAGCACCTGTTTAAAACCAACAACAATGAAGGTTACTGTCTGATCTAGTGTTACCAATTCTGATGTTATTTATCACATGATTTGAAGGACAGAACCAGAAACATCCAAAGGAGTCACACTGCCATTCGGATCCACACCTCTTTAAGATGTCCTGTCTTCAGTTAGGCCTTATTTGTGCACACCCTGTTGTCCTGTCTAGTGTATAGGACATCTAATGCCATGTTTGGGGAAGTCTGAGACACAGTGCCAAAGACTCAGCAGAAAAGGCTAAGAGGAAGACAACAATGTAGAGGAAAGGCTGGTATGGAAAGACAGTCCCAGGCAGACTGATTGTGCCAAGATCCGCTACTCCAAAGTGGGAGTAGAGAGCTTTGTTTTGCCAGTTTAGGGGGCCCCTTAATATTTACTGCCCAGTGCCAGAGAAATTATTACTAAGTCTTTAGTTCCAGGGCTACAAATGGCACCTTGGACTCCCCGCTCCCTCTGCCTCCAGTCACAAGTTTGTTTTGGTGCTCTGAGTAGCTGTGTTCCTTGAGGAGTCTGGATGCAAATGGAGAATGCACTGGAGCTTCCTAAGGCCTCCACAAGTTGGTACAATTAAGGACAATCAAATGGTATGTACAACCATAGAGTCTGACCTATTTGACAAAAAAGCCAGTGTGTCATAAGTAAACAGCATAGTCTTAACATTTTTTTGTGTGCCAGTACTAAGACTTGTATGGAGCTGAACCAATTGAGCCACACCTCTGCTTCCTATTGTTTGTTAGTTAATTGGAGATCAGAGTCTCTCAGACTTTCCTGCCCAGGGTGACTGAACTATGATCCTCAGATCTCAGTATTTATTTATTTTTGGTCATGGGGCTTGAACTCAGGTATGTCTAAATGGAGATAAGAATCTCACAGACTTGGGGCTGGGAAGGTGGCTCAGTGGTAGAGCGCTTGCCTTGCATGCCTGAGGCCCTGGGTTCGATTCCTCAGCACCACATAAGCAAAAAGAAAAAAGCCGGAAGTGGCACTCTTCAGCTGGAGCTGAAGAGCTGAGGGACAGTGCCCAGGCCCAGAGTTCAGGCCCCACTACCGGACCCAAAAAAAAAAAATCTCACAGACTTTCTTGCCTGGGCTGGCTTTGAATTGCAATCCTTGGGTATCTGCCTCCTGAGCAGCTAGGATTACAGGTATGAGCCACCAGTGCCTGGCCCAGACTTTTGATTGCCTTCCTATGTCAAAGAAATGGCTGCCCTGTTAGCTCTTTATTTCCTGTTAAAGATGACTAGTTTAAAATCAAGATTTCTGTCAGTTTCTTTAGATATTTCTCTACATGTTAGCCCTCCTTTGGGTACCAAAATCAGTAATAGAGAAAACAAGAATGTGTAGCTAGAATATTTACCACCAGCCTACACACAAAATGCTGCTATCCACTCAAATTTTACAAACTAAGTGATCAGTTCACTTCTCTTGTGACCTTGGCCTTTTCAGGGTACAACATGAAAATTAGCATGCTGCCCACTAGGCTGAAGTAAAACGAATTGTTTCCAAGAACCATCAGCAAAAACATCTGCTTTCACTTTCAGGGACAGTGCAGAGAACCTTTAAGTGTAATTTGGACCATAACAAAAGGTAGGCTTAGGGATTCCAATCAATTAATTCCACTGAAAAGAATTACACAGCCCATTCAGCAAGAAGAAGGGCAAGAGTGTTAAACATTCAGGTAAACAGATAATCCATTAAGAAAACAATGTCCATTGTGGCAGTGCCACCCTGGCTCTGTCAGCCCTGATTTAGGGTCTTCGGATTCCCCTGCCCTCCTGCTGAGGGACTTCTGTTCCCCCCTCCTCCAGTCTTTGTTCCCTTATTCATGGCTAAGTGAAAACAAAGCAAGAAAGCAGTGCATACCCCAGGTCCCATTCTGGACAAGTTCTTCCTCTATATTCAGAAGACGATTGTACTTAGTCACTCGTTCTCCTCGAGAAGGACCCCCCAACTTGACAAACCGGACACCGAGTCCAACAGCCTGAACAAAGAAAACAACTTCTTTTCTATGGGGGAGTGGTGTTTTGCTAAGCCATGAACAATTCTTTATAAAGAGAAAGAGTAATGTCACAATGTGCTGTTGAGGGTTTTCTCTTAAAACTTGGTTTTCTATCTTGATGTAAGTAAAGTGGCCTGCTCAGGAAGGGCAGACAGATGGCGTGACTGGCTGTCCATGCGGCACTTTACTGGTCCTGTAAGCACGTTGATTTCACGTAAGAACAGCTTGGCCTTTCACCCTTCTTTTTCGGGGAAAGATTGCTAGTGCATACCCTAGTCATTTAAGTGTACTCGTCATTTTCCCTGGACTTCAATTTTGCTTCTTTTTAAAAGTTCAAAGATTAGCTCTTTGCAAAAGGCAGCTGTCTACGAGGAAGCAAGTCTATTTCATAAAAGGTTACATGACTTTCTTCACCAAAGACTGCATTTCTCTGAAATACCAATTCGCGATAAAAGCAGTGTTTTGGCAATTCTGCAATTGACCAGCATTCAGCACTTACCAAATCGACAAGGCTGTCATCAGACGACTCTCCTTCTGTAGTGCCAAGAATGACGATTTGCTTCTTACCTGGAGAAGTGTTTCATGTCAGTTTTGTGTGGCGTAGAAACAATTCTGATAAATATCAGAGCCTTTGGGATCAAAAATAGAAGCTTGCCAGAGTTGGCAATTCTAGCCTAGACACTTACATTCTTATTGCCTGGGTTTTCTTTATCGTCTTCTTTCCAATAGCTAGAGGCCATAAATACTAAATACTGTCTTTCATCAAATTTAAGATACATTGTTAGTAAGATGCAGTATTGTCACTGAAAAATGGGGAAGTGCTTATCAAATGGACACATTTCTAAGACACAGCTATACGACATGATTTGGTTTCCTTGCTGTTCAATGTAGACAACGTGCATCCTTGAGTCAGTGAAATACACTTAAGTTCAAGGACAGCAAATGTAGAGTTGATAGGCTGCCTAAAGGAAGCTGTCTTTCTGAATGTTAGAATAATGTGGGTAGTGAGGGTTTCAAAACCTTATGAAATTTGTCTACAAAGAGCACAACCACAGACCCCCTCTCCCTAGTGACAGTATATGTGTTTTTAGATGAGCTGTGTGAAATGGGTGACAAATGCTTGCTGAGTGGTGGGGCCCAAGAGGACAGGTCCTTCCCAGCCAGCCCTGCCTGGACCTGTCATTCAACCTGTAGCTCCTCCCTGGCCCCTGGCTGCCACTCTGCCTTTGTGTCCTGATGAGGATCTGAGACTCCCCTATGTAGTTCCTAAGTCCCAGTATGCTGTGCACACATGCATTCATGAACTTACTGGAGTCCGCCATCTAGTAGGGGTCGCCAGCTATTAAATAATCACATAAATCATTATGCTTGTCCTATAGAGGAAAAGTAAAAGATGCCACAAGGAAGGTTTAAAATGAGTAGGGGTAGGGGAGGTCAGAGAAGGCATGTACACATCAGCCATTTAAGCCTATAGCTAAATGATGAGTAGATAGCTAAGTAACAAGTACAGGAAAAAACATTCAAAGCCAATGGAACAGTATGTTTAGAACATGAGGTAGTAACGCGTTTGAACTAGAGGAAATGACTTACTTCAGAGTAAATCCAAAGCTAAAGTGCCTATGGGTCCTACACGAAGCTGCTCTCCTCTGGCCTCTCAGGCTTGTCATCCCCAGACTCCCAGTGCTTGGATTCCACGTCTGATTCCCAGCTTCCTTGCTAAGGGCCTGCTCACAGGTGCCTTTCTTGATGATGCTACTCAGCCCTGCCAACCTGCCTGTCAGCTTCCAAGTAGTAGGAAGTGAACCTCCATCTGCCCCAGGTCTTTGTACTGATGGAAAGCTGTTTGCTTCTGATTGGGTCTTCTCGTTGTCATTTTCCTAACTGATCAAGTTCCACATTCTGAGCCTCCCCCCTAGACTTTCCCAAGTCAGTACAAATCAAAAGAGCCCCCTGGTGTCCGAGTAGATTACTAGCTAAGGTTATTTCAATCAAGTACTTGGGTTGAATCTGTGTGTAAGAGCGTCCTCATCTCATTTGTCCACATAGAAGCTCCTTGATTCACAGAGATGAAGCGGTGACAGCACAAAGAGGGATTTTTTAGTACCTGTGCTGCAGGCTTAACACATCTGTCCTTGCTGACCTCCCTGATAGTGCTTGACACCTTGCCTTTGTGAGTATCGAACTTTTTTCCTGATCTGGAACACTGCCTCATGTCAGGAAACATGGCTAAGGCAGCCATCGGGTCCATAGTCTGTGATTCAAAGGTTGGATCCTGTTCTATAGTAAGAGAGGCTGTAACAATCCTTTGGGTTTCTCTGAGGTTTTTTTAGCCTAGGCCAAGTAGCCCAAGCAAAGGAATAAGTGTGCTAGTTCCCTTTCTAGGGAAGCAGGCCTTGTTCAGAGTTAGACAGGTGCTTTCCCATTATGAAGGTGACAGGGAAGTGGCCTTTGTCGTGAAGCTCAGTGAGGGGATGATGTTAGAACTTGGTAAGATGAATCACCTAGCTGCAGTTTCTTTGCCAGAAAAAGAGAATGTGCTGACAAATGGCTCTTGAGATTGTTCTTTCTGAGATTACTTGCTTTCTATGAGCTTTGATGTACTGCATATTTGGGGGATTTTTGTATAAGCAACTCATCCTGAGTCTTTTGGCTGTGTTTACTCACTGTCAGCAAGATTGGTTATTTCTACCATGTCAGACATCGTCGTTTGATTGGTATGTCTCAGGATCAGTCCATGGCATTTGGGGATGCTGGTGATTTGGTTCTCTAGAAGTTTTGAAATGCTTTTGGATGCAGCTCCTGCAATTATATAGCACTTGGAACCAACCGCTGTGTAGATGCTCTCCCACTGCTCAACGTCCTGGGTAAATATTGAAAGGTTTACCTTAATGTATTGAACATGATCAACAAATCAAATAGCACAGAATCAGAGTCACATTTGACTTAGTTACGCCTTAACACTTTTTTTTTTTTTTTGCCAGTCGTGGGGCCTGAACTCTGGGCCTAGGCACTGTCCCTCAGTTCTTCAGCTCAAGGCTAGCGCACCACTTGAGCCACAGCACCACTTCCAGCTTTTTTTTTTTGCTAATGTGGTGCTGAGATCAAACCCTCACACATGCAAGGCTAGCACTCTACCACTGAGCTGCCTTCCCAGCCCCACCTTGACACTCTTTTAACCTGTGCCTGAATTCTCTCTGTACAATACCCATAGGAATTAGCAAGGTTCATGGAAAAGGATCATTAAGTGATTTGAGCTTACAGATACTGTGAATAAAATATTACTGCACTAAATGATGTTCTTCCATGGACTGACCTAGTCTATTCTCGTCCCATAATGCTATTGAAGACTGGCTGGTTAGAAGATGTTTCTGTTATCTCTGATAAGCATAAAACTGGAAACACAAAGAGCCTACAAGTGCTTTTTCCCAACACCCTATTTTTATCAGAGAGACCTCTGTAAAAAGTATAATGCCTATTGAATAAGTTACATGTATCTGTAACTGCATACTTCTATATTAGTGCAATATGTATACATGCATATATCTATATTAGTGCATATTTATATATATGCATGTACATGTACTTATATTTATATATGCATATTATACATATGAAGTCATTTCAGCTACTGGATCAAATTTCAGCCTGTCCCATTACAGCTGACCATGTGGGTGCATCCTACAATTTCAGCTACAATCCGAGCCTGAGGCCTCATCGTGAAGCCAGTCTGGCTCTGAACTCAGCAAGTATCCTCTGAGAGTGCTAGATGTAGCCTATGCCAGGAAAGGGAAGATGGGACTGAAAGGCTCTGGGGCTGCAAATGGAATCCAGTGTTCATACTGTCCTCAAATCAACATAGTTCTCTCAGAGAAGATGCCTGCTCAGCATGCCCCTTCAGTATATGAATGGTTCTCAAGTTCACAAAATCAAGCATTCCCATTTTGGAGTTTAAGTGGGTTGGGAGGAGATACGTATTTTAAATATACACATAATATATATATAGCCTTGTTCCTTTCGTGCATATATAGTAACTAGATTTAGGTTGAAAAGGTATTTGGTCTCACAGAAGTCCTGCTTCCGTGAGCACATGGAAATGATATATGATTAACCTATTGAAGCACCAGCTGGCACAGCAGGGGCAGCTTCCATCAGTCAGGTGGTTTGTAAATACGCAGGTACTCCTGAAGGGCTTGCAGAATGGCTTGTTCATTCCATAGACAGGCACACTCCTAGATAATTGTGTTTCTGCTATTCATTTGCTTAGTAAGTGCCTTTTTCATGAATGCCAAAATAAAGCACCTCAGTCCCCAGCCCAAATTACCACATATTCCCAATGACAGAGATCCAAAAGAATGAGATTTTATTCTATGTTAGAGAATGAACAAGTTGAGCCTGCTTACTTTATAGCATATAAAATATAGGTTATAAAATAGAAAAGGTGGGCCCAGCTTACCTCCTTCCTGAAAGGATCAATTAAGGCAATAATGGAGGGGTACTTGTTGATCAGATCCACATACAGGTCAACCATCTCAGTTAAGTTTTTGTGGGTGCCTACCATCACTTCGTACTTCCCCTTACTCTGACATGTGTGAGGAAAACAGCACAATAAAAGGACAAAGAGTAAATTTTTTTTACCATTTCAGTGGTAAGTATGTGATTTCTTTGTTCGTTTCACAGAAAAGATTGCAAACAGACTCTTTTTAAGCCAGCTTCCCCTGAGAAATCAATGCCTTGCCATCTAAATATCTATAAAATATTAACCTGGAGAAATCAAGTCAGTGTTCCTCTTCCCACAGACCTCAGATGGAGCCTTCTGCACAAAAAGCCAGTAAGTACAGAGTGGGAGGGGAACGTATTTTTATTTAGCTTTATGACCTGGTGCCAGGTCCCCGGCTGCTTAGGTAGGTGGACAATAATATAAATTTATAAAACAACAACAAAATAGCACTGTAAATCTGCCCACTCTGGAACTCACAGTGGACAGATAATTGTCTCCCTTACTGTAAATATTGTAAAACTATGAGAGCAGGGCTCGCCTTTTGAGGACTAACAACCAGTATGAAATGTGTTTATGAGAAGGCATCTTTCAGGTAGTGTGCAACTTCAATAGGAACCATACTTCCAGGAACCATACTGTCCTGAAAGGAGGATTCTAGTGCAAGCCCACTCATTAGAAGTCTGCAGCTCCCATCGTTGCATATAATAAAACAGGTGTACTTTAGCCTTTAAGCAATTCTTCTCAAGTCTGGATTCAGGGGTGGCACCTAGGATATTTAGGTTTTAGGAGGGAGGTAGACCAGCTAAGAGTGGCTGTTTTCTTTGCTAATGCCTTCCTGCTGTTTCAGCTAACAGAGTAGATTTTAGTGGAGTTCACTAGGTTTCTAAGAAGTCCACAACTGGAAGGATTTTGCAGTCGTTTCACATTGAAAGAACCTTAGCTTTTCTAAGGCAAAGCCAATACATTAAATTGAATATAAGCAATAAATACCCATGCTCCTTATCATTAGTAGCAGCATATTCATTGTTCTTGGTATACATTGCTGATGAAAACATGCAGTTAACCAGGTACGAGTAATCCTAGCTACTCAGGCTGAGATCTAAGGATCCAGGTTGAAAGACAGCTCAGGCAAAAAAAAAGTCCATGAGACTCTTATCTCCAATTAACCACCAAAAAGCCAGAAGTGGAGCTAAACAAGAGCACAAGGCTAAGAGTTCAAGCCCAAGTACTAACACCAAAACAAAACAAAACATGCTCTGTGAAGAATAGGAAATTAAAAATTCTTGTATGTGCTTGCTTGCTTCCTTTTCCTTCCTTTCTCTTTTCCTTCCTTCCTTCCTTCCTTCCTACCTTCCTTCCTTCCTTCCTTCCTTCCTTCCTTCCTTTTCTTTCTTTTGTTCTTTCTTTCGCCAGTCCTAGAGCTTAAACTCAGGGCCTGGGGACTGTCCTAGAGCTTCTTTTGCTCAATATAGCACTCTACCACTTCAGCCACTGTGCCACTTCCAGTTTTTTTCTGTTTATGTGATACCAAGGAATAGAACCCAGGGCTTCATGCATGCTAGGCAAGCACTCTACTACCAAGCCACATTCCCAACCCCTGTGCTTTGTTTCTTGAGAAAACTAAACTTCTAACCTAAGATATTATTCAAAATTTCTTTTGTAGATAGGTTACAATTACAGTTAGAGCAGGATCTTATTTTGCTGTGTCTCTCAAATGTGACATAAAATGACCAAGTCACTCTAAGTACACGTCAATATGATGTGCATTTTATAAAATTAAGACTTGACATTTTTGCATTTTAAAATGTGAGAATTGTGTGTGTGTGTGTGTAAGACCAAAAACTTCAATTATATTTCTTAGCACACAGATTTCCCAAATACATTATTAGTAGCCTGGGGGAGCAAGGGCCTGACAGGTGTCAATGAACCTGTTTTCCAACTCTTGAAAATATTTTTTTCTTTCTAAGTAGTGTAATCACTGCATGGTATTTCATCATCAAGATAGGTTCTGTCCTCCCCATCCAGGCTGAGCATAACACTTGGATATATTTAGTTGAGTGAAAATATATTCTTCATAAAGCTTTTAACAACTTGGACATCTTTTTTTTTCTATAAAAAGGGGACTGGCGGACAGGGCTCCCACTTCTTAAACACTTGTTTAAGGCCTGGACCCCTCCCCTTATGGTTTGATCCCTAGGACTACAGAAATTATAACTAATAAATAAATAGAAAGCCAAGCCTAAACTCTAAGTCTCAGCTAGCTTAGAGGGATTCTATCTAGAAAGGACTGTCAATCATTATTATGACTGACCCACTTTACATGCCTGACAAATTCAGCATTTACCAACCAAAGGATTATACTCAACAAACATATCATTTCCCAATAGCTTTCATGAGGGCAATATAAATTATGCAATTAAGCAAACTCCTAAGGAATCTATAATTGAAGGGATTTTTTATACTTTTCAGAAACACTTTTAAAATTTATGAAGTTTCTGTATGCAGAATGTCTACATGTAATTAGGACACTGTGTATTACTAAAAACTTATCTGCTTATACTACCTAATTTGGCTTTCTCCACTAATTTCTATCTAGGTCCCTTACAGAATATGAATAACTAAAATTCTGTACCCCTTGAGGATATAGTCAAATAAGGTCTTCCTTTGAGGTCTAATGTTAAAATTATGTATCTCAGCCAGAGGTGACCCACTTTCAAGTGGAAACTTACATAGTCCATGAGCTCATGTCCAGCGCAGTTGATGGCCAGATGCAGATTCCTTCCCAGTTCTAGTCCCAGGTTCACACAGGCTCCCTGGATTAGAAGCAGGGGTTGTTCTATTGTGTCGTAGTTAATGGTTAAACAGCCAAGGTGGGACATCTTGCCAGTGATCAGTGGCTAAGGATGAAAAAAAAATGATGCGCGTCATCCCAGCCAACTAACGTCCTTGGAGCTTCTGTGATGGTCATGGATTATAACTTGATACAGCTCTCCAAAGATCCAGTTCTTCGGTTCTTGATAAATCCAACTTCTAGATTCCATTCACAGGACTTTGGGCATATGATTTCCCCTAAACTGAGCTAAACTGAGCCATAGCCACCAAGTTGGTGACTGTTGAGTCTGTCCTTGAAGCTGTCCATTGGTCTCTAGCTCAGCCAGTCCTCTTCCTCCAAACCTGCTCTTTCTTGTTTTGTTTTCTTCTAGATGAACGTAATTGTTAAAAATGTAATTTTCCTTCAGGAAAGGTCTGATTTTTTTTTAAAAAAGAAAATGACTGGAGGGGGTAACAATGCTCAATAGGAAGTGTACTCATTACCTTATTCATGTAACTGTAACCCTCTGTATAGTACCTTTACAATAAAAAATTTAAAAAAAAGAAAATGACTTAAGACTAAAAGTATGCATTACTAGGGACGGTTTTTAACAGATTTGGGAACCCAAAGGATCCCAAGGAAAGGCAGCCATATGCCTCTATTTCAAGGTTTGTTGTGATGTGCCCAAACCATGAATTGCTACTATATAAATTGAAGCACTATCAATGAGGCTGAAGGTTTAAAGTTGTATGTATGAATGTGTGTATGTGTGTGTGTGTATGTGTGTGTCTGCTTATTAAACTGAAAAGCAGATGTGGCAAACAAACACATGGACTTACTTGACCTCTTTTGCTTGAATCGTGCCCTTTCTTTGTCTCTGCTTTTGGAGGTGGCAACTGTGAGACAAAAGATCAAGTACATGTCACTCGGATTTCAAACGTGTCTGTGACAGCAAGCAGAGCATCAGGTCCTCTGCTTGCACAGAACCTGGCCAGCCACACTGACTTTCTGTCTCTCTCTCTGTCTCTCTCTGTGTCTCTGTCTCTGTCTCTCTCTCTCTCTCTCTCTCTCACACACACACACACACACACACACACAATCACACTCCACACTCACAAGCACACAAATACCCTCGTATGCATACAGTCACCCTGCACTCATAAATATACACCCTACAATTACATATATGCACTCACAAACACACCTAAATGTCAGCCCACATATACACAAATAGTGACACCTAATACACTCATAGTCACCCCACACATAAACATACACACACCACACTCATGCATGCATACAAAAGTACATGCACACACACATATAAGTTACTCCAGTACACAAAGACCTACACACAAATACACACATACTCATCCACCTCTACTCACCTCCATACTCATATCAGCTCTGCTGTCATACATGCACACCCTCACATTAATGCACACGCACTCACCTATGTACCACCTCACATACACACAGATATCCCACACAATCACATCCATGTACACACACAGATATCCCCACACTCACATGCATACAGACACTGCCACACTGACATGAATGCACATACTTTATAGACACTGACATACATACAGACACCCCATACTCACAGCCTGCACACTCCACACACATGCACATCACAGGCACACACGTGTACACCTCCACACACACATAGGGATGATTCCAGACATACTCTTTAAGATCCCAAACTTTCAACTTCAGGAACACATTCCTTTGAGTTCACTCTTCATTTGTGCCCACTGTCACACACAGGGGTTGTACAGCTAATGGTTCATGTGCCTCTGTTCATATACACAAGCATGCACATGCCATGTTTGGAACTTGATGCAGATCCTCTCTTTGCAGAGGATAAGCCTGACAGAATACTCCCTACCACTGTGGGGTTTGGTTCTATATGCCCAGCATACTGTTTCCAATATTCTCAGGGGACAAGCTGGTGGGTTTAACTTTTAGTCACTGAATCCTTTGTCAATCCTAAAGGATGGTCTTATCACAGAGCCAGTAGCCACAGAAACCAGGATGAGAGTGCTCAGTACCCTTAGAAAGCAGATCCACAGACAGTGAAGGATGTATATATATGTACATTCACATGGGAAATCCAAAGCCAATAAAGCCATTTTTCCATAGTGGTAACAAGATTGATCTAATTCCAAAATGAGCTACAAGTTGGGTCCTAGTAGCACTGGGCACTGGTGGCTCACACTTGTAATCCTAGTGACTAAGGAGACTGAGATCTGAAGTTCAAAGCCATCTGGGCAGGAAAGTGTGTAAGACTCTTATTTCCAATTAACCACCAGAAAACCAGAGTGGCGCTGTGGCTCAATTGGTAGAGCACTTGCCTTGAGCTGAAGAGTTCAGGGTCAGTGCCCAAGCCCAGAGTTCAAGCCCCATGACTGACAAAAAAGAAGGGGGGGGGGGTAAGTAGCTAGATGCTATGCACTTTCACATACCGTTTCCATTGCTTTGCTAATTTGTTTCTGAATTTCCAAAAGCATCTCCACGCCCTGTAAGTAGAATAACCATCATCTTCTACAATTGTACCGGTGAACATATACTCCGTATGGTTATTCCTAATGCAGAATATTCACATTCCTATATAATGGCCCTCAGGGAGTAGGTGGTGTGGTCAAATAGCTGACTTAGTTTCCTCAATGTTCCTCCTGGTTCTAATGGTTGGCCCAGGTAACTTCATTTTCTTCATGGTTTCTTGACCAGCCTGGAAGCTTTCTCTAGTACATGTCACTGGTCATCAAGATAGCCTGGATTTGAGTGGCCAAATCAGTATGAATACTCTATAACTTAAAAATCAGAATGCATGTTCTAATACGTATAAGATCTACATATGAAGACAGATAAAGAATGACATGCCAAGTGCTCTGGCACTAAATATCACAGCAGATATTAACTAAGGGAAAGATTCAGGGAATAGGATCTAAATATCATTTGACAGATGGTGAGTCAGATAGAAATTCTGGTCTTCTATAATTAAGAAATGTAAGGTAATAATAATTTTATTTATAAAAGAAGTTCTTTATCATAGAGAAAACTTCCAGAGATTAGTTGTTTTTTGTTTTTTTTACCTTACTTCCACTAACTTAGAAAAATAGCATTCATTACTACCGGAGGTCAGAGGGAACATCCTGTATGTTTTCTGAAAGTAGCTATTATAGAAAATAAATGATTAGTTCTTCCCCACAATTAATTGGTACCACTGTAAGTCCATATTGACTCTCGCAGGCCTCTGAAGAGTGATGGAGACAACACTAATAATATACTCCCAAGAAGTGAAGGTAGGCTTAGGATTCATGCAGTCTACAAATACAGACTAAACCAGTGTCTCCACTTGCCAGGCAATCTGCTAGGCCTGGAGTTCCTACAGAATGGCTGCAGAATGCCAGCTTCTACTTGCTACTGCCAGTGAATAAAGTTCATAAACGAGTAAATAAAGATATCTTGACTGCCCTTGGTAGCAACCTTCCCACACTATCGAGGCCTTCAGAATTGTTCGCTTCTGGCTTCTGAGGCGCCAGTGTGAGCCACTGCTGAAAGGGACCAGACCTCAAAGGAGGTCTTAGCTTTCTTTCATTACCCCTGATTTCCTAATGTTTTCTCATTCTCTATTTAATTTCCTCTCCCTTGCTAGTATAGAGGAGCCATATTTAAAAATCATCGATGATGTAGGTTTTGTTTGTTATTTTCAAAGAAAAATAAGTATGCAAGGTAATGTAAAGTACCTGTTTGGTTGATAATCCAGGATGGGGTATACAAATCACTTCTTTCATTAAATTCAACTTCCCAGGTGATGACTTCCCACAGCTGACCAGCGATCCCATCAGTAAAGGCATAGTTAATGTTGCTGGCTGTTCCTGAAATTGGGAAAGGAAAATGAGAAACAGTTCATTTGCCTGGAGACACTCCTTGCAGTGGAATCTTCACCATTACTAACCTGATTGTGCTTTAGTAATGCCATGTTTAAATACAGAGGAATATTGTCCAGTGTGGCACTGGTTTTGGCAATAGCTAGTGACACAGCCCCAATGGCCATACTGCCACAGAATATGGCTTCAGGGGGTTCGGCAGGCAGGATAGGTTTCTCATTAAGAGTGTCCTTTCGTCCTGGAGGGGGAAAAACACAGAAAAAGATTCCTTCCTACGATGTCTGCCTATAGTAAGACAAGACTGAACTTGTAGACATTAAACTGAGAGATGGAAAGGCCAGGTAAAAGGGAAGATGACTGAGAAGAAGCTATTCTTCAGCTCAACCACCACGTTTTCTGCTGGTTTCACTTACTGGTGCTCAAATCATCCTGAGCCAAAATTTTGCCTGAGAAATTCCAGCCATTCAATATTAACTCAACAACTGTATGACGTAGATGTTATCCAAGTCACATATAGTAAACTGGGGATTATGGTGATTAAGACATTTGCGTGATATGTAAAGTGCATAAAGAAAGGATTTATATCGTCTTGCCATTCCGTATCCTTTATTCCTGTGTCTTGTCATAGCTATCTTTATACCCTGTTTTTGGTCAGGCATCTTTTCATGTATATACTTATCCCCCTCATCAACCCTAAATGACTGCTTTGATGATGTTTATCATCGTTAGACGTGCCACAGACCCACCTTTCATCGTAACACGTTCTCAGCCACCCTGTCTGATCAGATTATATTCTGTCATAAATCTTTAGTTCTTTTGTCCAGTTCCCACAGCTCAAATCCTCTATTGAGATAAGATGGGTATGCATCAAGCACATAGAAGGCTTAGCAAATTACCATTCCATTCTATGTCTTTCCTTTTAGCAGCCAAAAACAACTGCCAAATGAGCATCTACTTATGGTCTAATGACTTAGTCTCCAGAGAGGAGACTAGTAGAATTCTTTTGTCTTGTTTGATTCTCTGTCCCTCTCTGGATCTCAGCAGCCAGAATCAATACAAGAAGAGATCTTGTTTTCATATTCTCCTTCTGATTTGGTGCTTTCTTATAAAATGGGATGCACATTTATTGGGTGTTCCTGTATGCCTAGCATCATGCTAGCCACTGTAATGATAACAAATTGAATGAGGAGATGCTCTAGTTTGACAGACAGAAAAATAATTACTAGGAGCAACTCTGAGGCAAACATACCATACATACCTAGCGATCTTTTGGAAGGCATGGGCAAAGGACAAGTTAAAGTGATAACTTCAATTATTTTCTTTAAAACAGTAAAGATTTCTCAGGCAAACATTAATTTGCATTTGACCTAGGAAGGGCCAGATGTCCATGAAAAAGTAAAAAGGAGTAAAATCTTTTACTAATCTCTAAAAAATGGCATTTTTTGTTGTTGTTTTGCTAGTACTGGGGTTTGATCCCAAAGCCTCACACTAGCTTGCTCTGCTGGTGCTCAGGCATTTGAGCCATGCCTCCAGCCAAACTTTTTGCTAGTTATATTTGTGGAGTCTCACGAATATTTTTGTCTAGACTGGCTTTAGATGGAGTCTCACAAATATTTTTGTCTAGACTGGCTTTAGATGGAGTCTCATAAATATTTTTGCCTAGACTGGCTTCAGACCTTAATCTTTTAGATCTCAGCCTCCTGAACAGCTAGTGTTACAGGTATGAGCCACCAATGCCAGGCTTGGAATACATTTTTGATTACCTAATGGAAATTTCCAGCGGAGGAAGGGTGAAGGGTCTATTCAATAAATGCTCATCTCTGAGTAATCATTTTGTTTTACAAGTAAAAATGGAGGTAGGAAAAACCCTGCCCACCCAGCACAGCAGCTTCAAGCAAAGACCTAGCATGAATGTTGGATGGCACCCAGCTGGGAACCAGCCAGTCCAAGCTTTAGTCTCCCTTCCTCACCTGGATCCACAGGCTGGTAAGCTACTGACCTGACTTGGGCCCTTTCTTTTTGGGAGGAGGTGGAGGGGGTGGGGGTGGTGTTACAGGTGGAGGAACAGGTGCTGTAGACTCTTCCATGGTTTTCTCCAACTCTTTCTGCTCCTTATCTTCTTGTACTTTATTTGCAAAGAATGTCCTTAATAGAAAGAAAATATGGCTTTATAATGGGATATTTATAAATATCTCTCTGTTTTAGAGCTGATCCCCAAATGTTTTCATGATATGCTTTTTAGCTACATAAAAACAAACTCTCTTTAATTTCCAAGGTCAAACTTAATATGATATTATTAAAACTATGTTCAAGGACTGAAACTCGTTTTGGCTTGGCAGCAAATATTTAAGGATTTTAAAAAATGATTTGAGTTCTTTCTGTGCTTTTAGAATAAATTTGAAGACATAATTTGATTAAATACTGGGATTTTCTTTTGTACGATATTCAAAAGACAGATCTATCAAAAATAAGAATACAGGGTTAAATACAGCATTTTGTGGAAAATGTCTTTTTGTCTTCATGTTGGGAGAATCATAAGGTAAGTATTTTTTTTGTATATATATATATATATGCCATTCCTGGATCTTTTACTTAGGGGTGCTATCCCTGAGGTTTTTTGCTCAAGGCTAATGCTCTACCACTTGTGCCAAAGCTCCATTTCCAGGTTTGTTTGGGTTTATTTTTACTGGTAAATTGGAGATAATTGTCTCACAGATTCCTGCCCAGGCTGGCTTTGAACCATGATCTTCAGACTTCAGCCTCCTGAGAGGCTGCGATTGCAGGCATAATCCCCCCCAACTTAAGGTAAATAGTTCTTTTTGTTGTTGTTGTCTGTTTTTTTAGTTTTGAGAAATCTTATTTAGGCACAGTGACATAAAATTCCAGGCAAAATTTTTTCAAAAGAATTTTTTTTAATTTTAGAAGCAAACCCCACTAATGCAAAGCGTGGAAGACTTGAATGTGACTTGAAGGTAAGACACACCTTGACTCCACAGAAGGTCATGAAGAGCTCAAAGGTGGCGTAAGAGCAAGTGAGGACATCTGGTTTTGGACTTTGATGCCTTTCCAGACAAACTTTTTTTGCTGAATGGTAGGGAAGCTTCATGCATGACAAAGATCAGAAGGTGCTATGGGACCTCATGCAGAGTTTAGTGGCAAGATTTGGGGGGAGAAAATGGCACTTGGTGTAAAAACAGCTGCTTTGCCACATACTTCCCAAATGGACTTCCCATCTCTATAGATTGTACAGAGATATCGAACTGCTAGGTGAATGGAAAGACAACAGACAACTGATGCCTCTCTTTCAAAGTCAAAGCTGTACCTGAGTACTTGGTCCACCTCAGCCTGCCTAGTGGCTATCCGGCCCTGCAGCTCCTCCGTGATGGCCTCGTTGATCCACTGCACTGCTGTGTTCACCGCCATGTCCCTCTCTGCCTCTTCTGCTTCCACCAGCTCTGATGAAGCATTCTCCAGAACTTCAAAGTCAGTGGAGATCTCCACAGAACAGATGTGCTGAAAACAAGACAGATGTGCCCCACATCTTCCCTAAGTCTCACAGAAACAGGAAATGGAATTGACATGTGGGGGGGGAGACCAAGAATATATCACTTTTTTGATATTTTTTAAAAAAATATTTTAAGTAGTTGTTCAAAGGAGTTGTTATTTAATAAAGGAGTTTATAAATATAATATCACTTGTTCAATGTCACCCCTTTCAACATTTTCATCCATCCCTCCCCCTTTTACTCTTCTTAATTTTGTAGGATATATATATATATATATATATATATATATATATATGATTCTTGACTGCTTTCTCCCCTTGAGATATTTTCATAGCTATTCTAACACTGTGAAAACCTACTTCTGGAAACCTTTACCATTATTACCTTGATAAAGTACTCACATTAAAGCCCAACACTGAATTTCATTTCTCTCACTACCTCTTGGATAAATAGTGACAAGGTTATGGACAGATTTAACTGTGATTACTCTCTACTCAGCTGCTGTAGCAAAATGATTTCTAACATTTATATCACTGTTAAGGTGAAATGTTAAAATTCCTTAAATGAGTTATTTTATTCAAATCAACCTAAATCTATGTGAACATATAACACTATAAAACTGTAAACCCATGTGAATTTATAGGATTCATCACCTTGTATAGTCAGAGTCTTAAAACTATTTTTGCCTAATTTTCCTTTTCTTGGATCTTGGATCCTCTTCAGATTAGCATGTCATGTCTGTATCAAAATTATACTGATAATAAAAATATAAAATTCATAGTTGATTGTATGATTCATGCTTATGTGACTATGAATAATCAGTATGTTTATATATGTGTGTTTATTCATTTATATATATATATATACATTTTTTCACAAACACTGACCTTCAAAACATAAATTTCTAGTTTAGACCAGAGTTGTTAGTAAATGCAGGGCAGGAAGTAGAGGAAGACTTAAACTGCCTCGTACCTTAGAAAAATTTTGAATGATGCAGAATATTTCCACTTGCAGTGTGGGAAGCCCCAGTCCATCCAGGATGCTTTTTCCCACAACTCTGCATATAGTGGGAGGCTTTGCAAGCTTGGAAAAGTAGTTTGCCTTCAACACACACACACAAGGAAACAAAAATCAGAACATCGCTTTGAGTTCATCTTCAAAAGACGATTCACATTTCCTGTAGTTTACTAGGCCTCTCCATGAGTATCCTTCCTAGTTTGGTGCTATCAGAGCATCCCTGTGACTGCAAAGCCCTACTGGGCTTTTGCTGGCTGTGTCTCTGGCATATTGGAGCAATGTGTTGTCTTTGAACTCTTAGCAGAAACTCAATTCTTAATTTATGGCCCTGTGTCACTCTTTAGCAAAACTTTCTAGAGTAACTCGGCCTCCTAATGGATCCCAAGAGAAAGAGTCCATGGTAAGGATGTTAGCCTCTAGAACTCTGCTGTGTATTCAAGTGTAAGAATCCAAAAAGGGAATCGTTTTTATTCTCCCAGCAAGTCATACGGGCTTTTAGCCATATGACTTTAGTGACTGAATCTCACTTATAGACTTGTGTAGTCAAATAGGCTTGTTGAAATCTTAGTAATAGTTTCTCGAGGTGGGAAGCCCACTCCAAGAGCAGAAGGGAAATGGTTAGAGGTGGCGTTCTCTGCAGAGGAGCATAAACCAGAGATGATGGGAGGAGAAAAAGTTAAGGAACAATCTCCTCGCCCTCTTTGTCACCATGCGGTAGACCAGGTTTCTGGTCCAGTTAAGATCCAGAGACTTTAGCCAAGACAATGTGTTTGTCTAACACCCAGAGCAATGAGCCAGCTCAGGAGTGGCTCCAGCAGAAGGAAATCAAAGCCAATTTTCAGGCCATCATTCAATTTAAAGATGGATGGTTTGCGGTGACAGAGTAGATGTTTACAAGAATTTAGAAAATTGGAAAAGGAAAAAAAATGGTATTTATATTACAGTATGTGTTTGCAACGGGCTCAGTTCAACAAAGCACCAGCAATGTGCCATATACTATTAAGACGAGAAGGGACTAACATTTTTTCAAGTGTTTTCACTGAATCACATACTACCATATTTGCCATAATATAGGAGTCTTATGTAAACCAATGTATGTCAGTGTCCTTGCACATTCTGTATGCCTATCATCACATTCTCAATGCAGTTGAGGTAGATGGTGTTAAACTGAGTTGTAGAGAAAGAAATGGTCCTAGCTCATATCACCAGTGTTTGAATGATCTACTGCTTGTAACAGTATACTCTAGAACTCAGAATCATGAAGAAACCATTTATTTGTTTGTGGTTTGGCAATGTGAATGGAACTTAACTGGAACATTCTTTTCCTAGTTGTGTCTGGGGATTCCTATGCAGATGTATCACCTAAAGGAAGGCTTGATGGGGCCAGAATATCCAGTGGTGTCAATCACAGGTCCAATGCCTGGCCAGACATGTCTTTCTCACTGAATATGCTAGCTGCTGGACATCTGCCATGGCCTGTTTTTTCATTGGTTCTCTTTTCAGCAAGGTATTTGGGCTTTCTCTAGCATGAAGCCTAGCTTCCATATGCTAACACTTATCACGCTCTTTTGGATTATATCTTTGCGATCAAGGCAGGTCCAGAGTCCATGTGGGAAGGACTTTCATAAAAGCTTTCACTGTAATGTTATATCCAGTGGGGATTGGCCAATGTAACACTTTTCTTAGTCCAAACTCCTTTCAGCCATGACTTTTATGATGAAAGAACACAGTCTTATTGTTGCCTCTAGGGGTTGCTTTCTATCTCTGCATTTATCTGATGTTTGAGAAATACAGAAGAAATACCAAATTGAAGACTAGTGGAGGTAGATACTGCAGATAGAGGGAATGAGATGAACAAACAGAAGGGAATGGGCAACTCCAGGCTTCAGAGGGCAGTAGGTAGTCTAACATAGGGGAGTGGAAGGGAAGTGGTGGAAGATAATTCTTCTACTGGAAGTAGGACCCAAGCACTTTGCCACATAAATGAAGGTGTGTGATTGTACTCTGCCAGGGGAAGACACTGGTTTCTAAGGAAGAGAGTTATCCTCAGGCTTGGGTTATTGTGGACATTGCTCAGGCAGCACTGCAGGATGGATGGCATAGACGAGGGAGAAACAAGGTGAAATAGGGATAAACTGGAACAGTGATTGGGCAAATGAAAAAGAGGTTGCCCCTTTTTGTCAGTGCAATTTTGGAACATCCCTCAAAGCTCTCCTCACTATTCCCACCTGCAAGGATCTTCTCCATCCCTGAAGTCCTTGGATAGGTATACAGTGACACAGTGACTACTCTGGCCATTTAACACACAATGATCACACATCAGTGAAGTTTCGTCCCTAACCATGGTACACGCTCCATAGTACAGAGATGCACAAACCAGTGTGTTCCAGCTGCCTAACTGACTAGGAAATGCATTACGCTACCTATGGAACAAAATTCCAAATTTATCATCTTAGCTTGTATACTAAGGACCTGTGAGACAGGGCTGTCTTTGTAAACCCAGGAGTAAGTGGCTTCGGTATTTCCAAGAGTCAGTGGGATCAATTCAAGTATTCACTCATTCATGCTATAAATCGTTTTTGAGAGTTCCTATATACCACATACTCAGCTAGGTACTAGAGATACAAACCTGGCTTTTTGATCTATCATTCACTGTGTCCCTTGAGGAAAATCATTTAAATATCTGAGCTGCAGATTCTTTATTTGGAAAAGGGGACTCATATTTTACTTTGAAATGGCCCCAAGGACAGAGATAACAAGTCACAAGGGGCTTAACAGAACCCCATGATCTCCCTTAAAATGCCCCCAAATTTAATGCACAGGCTTCCTGTCTCAGCAGTTCACCAGCTGGCTGATGGAGGATGACTCAAAGGACTTAGGATAAACAAAAACAAAAACAAAAAACCCTAGGACTACCCAAGGACACTTAGTCTAGGGCCACGTGGGCAAGGCTTCTGGGCGAATTCTGGAGTTAAAGGAGCTGGCCAGGTGGGGTCGATCACCCAGACCAGAGGACGTCCCAACTAGAGCTCGGAGGGAAACTTGGAAGCAATGGAAGTCAGCTGGTTGAGGCTCTAGAGGTGGGCTGGGGCTAAACAGTAGCAGAGGCCAGAGCAAGTACCCATCGCGCAGAGGGAAGCGGGCCGCTGACAGGTAAGCTGAGCTGGGCGTCAGATCTGGGTTGCAGAGGCCCACAGGGAAGAGGTAGCGGTTCCTTGGGTAGCGAGGAAGGCTGCCATGCTCTGCGCTGTATCCTGGCGGCACACTTCCCGCGGGCGGCCGGCTTCCCACCTCTTTCCCGAAGGAGGACGCATCAAGGCCCCGCGCGGCGCGCGTGCGCGAGTCTGAGGCGCAGGCGCAGTGAACTGTCGCAGCCCCCAGCGGGCGGAGGGGGGGGGGGGAGGGAGCGGGAGGGCGGAGGGCGCTCGTCCCTGGGTCCCTACCAGGTGCCCGTAGACGTCGGCAGGCTGGAGGTAGAAGGTGGAGTTGAGCAGCTCTTCCAGCCTGCGCGGAACGTCGTTCTCCCGGTAGTACTCGATCGCCTGCTGCTTCAGCTTCTGCAGCTCCCTAGTGATCCCACAGCTGCGGCCGCCGCCTTCTTCCCCCATGGTAGGAGATTTCAGTCTACCGCCGACTTTAGTTTGCGGACCCGCGAGCGTCCTCCCGTCACTAGGCAACACACGAGATCCCACTCCCAGATCTCGCGAGGCTTTCAGCCCCTAGGTCGCCTGGACTTCTCTTTCCCGGGAGCAGAACCCGTCTCGGGCGCACTCCTCCCTCCCCTTTCCCGAGGGCTGGGCTCCCGCACTCCGGACTCTCGAGCTCTCCTGGCCGGGATTTTCACCTCTGACCCCTCCTCTCCCCATGACCCCCTCCCCCCGATGGAGACCCGATCTCGCGAAGCGCGTTTTGCGGGATCGGGGATGCGCGAGCCCCGGTGGCGCGCGCGCTCCGGGCGACCTTCCCCGGAGGTGTGCGGTTAGGGCAGTGACCTGCGCGCGGGCCCGCCGGGCCGGGGGAGCCGCAAAGACCCCCGGGGTCTGATCCCGAGAGGTTCCAGCAATCCATTCGTCCGGCGGATGATGCGCCGAGACACGCAGAGAGCTGGCCGGACGCACTGTGGTGTCCCGGGGAGAAACACACGCACCCTTCCCTGGGAGATCAATTAGGAGCGATGAAATCAATGCCAGGACAAGCCAGTGTGGGCCAAATAAACTGAGGGGCGGGGAAGGGCAGTCCTAAGGGATGGGTATGGTTGGACAGGTCTAGGAGCCGAAAGGAAGAAGGCAGGAATTGGGGAGGTGAGGGGTGGTGGAGGAAAGCCCTAGGTGATGTCCGACCCCCTCGCCAGAAGGCTGCATGGCTTCATTGCACCTGCCAGTTGTCGTGGGCAGCTGCACAACTTCTTAGTGCGTGCCTTGTGCCCTGGATAGTTGCACTGCCACAGGCGTGGGCCGATGTTTTGCCCTTGCCTGTTTAGGTACGCGACGTAAGTAGATCACTTAAAAGCTCGGTGCCATTCTTGCTCATCTGGAAGACATAATCTGACCCACTCCGCCTGCTTCGCCAGTCGCTTAGAATAAAGAAAGCTAGTAAGAAAGCACTTAGAAACAAAATGTTTTCTGCATTATGTACCATGTGGCTATAGATGAATAAAAATATATGGTTCTGTACGTCCTCCCTCAGAATGCCCTTTATGTTTCCTCCGAATCTCTTACGAAACATCTCTCTTGCTAGGCTGTGAGTCATCCTCACCAACCTGCCTTCTCCTCCTTGCTGGATGGAAATCCCTGGATGGTTGGAGCTGAGGATGAGTCATCTTCCTGGCCACTGCAGAGCCTGGCGCTCTGCTGATTGAGTATTCAGAGAACTTCTTTTTGTTGTTGTTTACAAAATAAAACCATTCTAATGCCCATATTTCCACACAATTTTTGTACCTTGCCTCATTTACTTGCATAGAAGGCATCCATGTTCCTAGATCCCGGAATGTTCTGTCTGACTCCCGTGTTTTCAGAGAGGCTGTGTTCCACTCCAGCCGGGTTTCAGTCAGTCTGTCCTTTCTTCTCAACTCTAGGCTGCCCACGTGTAGCCTACACCACAAAGCCTATCCTTCAGGGCTGTCTTGACCCATTTGTCTTTTGTTTGTAATTGAACTCAGGGCCTAGGGCTTGCTAGCCACTGAATTAACCCCCTGTAACTCTTGTGGGTCTCTGTCTTGTTTACCCCTGCATCCACAGCATCAAAGTACTACTGCCTAATAGAATAGATGCTCAGTAAATACTTATTGGGTAAATGAATGAGTTGGACACATAAATGGTCAGAAGTGATGAACTCACAACCTAATGTTTTAGAGTTGGGTTAATAATGAGTATGCCAGTCTGTCTGGAGTGAGGGTTTGTTTTGAGGAATAATGAGAAATTGTGATGAAAAAAAATAGCTGAGGTGAGAGTGTGAATGGACTGGAATCTCATTCTGTAAGTGTGGGAAACCACCACAAATGGTTCAGTAGCAGCTGGTAGGATTGATGTATTTGGCTGTACAGACAGCAGGAGAACTAGGCAGAAATGCTGTAAGTATAAAGGCCTAAATCACAATAGGAACAATGAGAAGAGATGGATGAGAGAGAAGGAAGAATAGAAAGACATTGGGTCACTGGGGAACCGCAGTAGACCATTCAGGGCAATGTAGGCTTCTGTTACGATTTTTAAGATAGATGAGTTGGCTGCTCTTGGTGGGATGTGGTGCATTGGGCTGTGGACAAATGGGGCTTGAGGAGCATTGGCATCTGGGATGACTATAGGGAGGACCACAAGTGGAGATAGATGTCCTCATGGACTTAGAAGCTGATGTAAGAACAGATGTATGCGCTGGTGGAAAGTGGGAGGGGAGGTCCATTTGGAGGACCAAGGTACTGGGAAAGGAGTGGATTTAGGTCATAGGACAGTAAGGAGCTATAACAAGAGACAAACAAGATAGATTCAGAGAAGAAAAACTTCTAAATCCAAAGTGGAAGACAGACTTCAGCAATGTCACATTGGAACGTGTGTGTGTATGCATGCATGCCCATGCACGCGTGTGCATATGCACACAGCAGAACCTCATGAACATATGTCAATCTTATCATCCAATGGAGCTTTTCTTTTCCTCTTTTTATATATTGTTAATATCCTATTTTCCTCATATGAATCAATTACTTGTGTAACTTTCAAAACTACAATATGTATTTGGGGAAAGGATATGAAGCCAGAGATTACAGAATTGATTACTGGGAAAAAACTATTAAACTATTAAAAACAACTAAATAGTTGTTATAGGTTCATTTCATCTCAGATAAAAATGAAATGTTGTGAAGGCATAGAAACAGAACTATCATCCTGTTACACTTCTGTTATTCAATCAACAAATATTCCTTGAATTTTTGCCATGTTCCAGGCACTGTTCTCGGTACTAGAGAACAAGGAGCAAATAAAATCCATACCATTTCCTCTCTTAACAACACTTAAATGTTAATGATACTCCAGTAGCACTTTAATGAATCAGCAAACAATAAATTGAAATACAGACATAAAGCCTTTTTGAAAAGTTGCTAGGCAGATTTATTAACAGCCTGCTAGTGTTGATAGATCCAATAAACAAAATGGTAATTTATGAGTATTTGCATTTATTTTCTACAAGTAATTAGGAGCCCTGGGGTTTTAGCTTTACAATACACTCATGTATATGCAGATGGCATACAGATTTCACATATTCTTTAAGCACCTTGGTGACTGCTTTATTCATCTCATATTGAGACTCAGTGTCCCAGGACACTATCAGAGCATCAGTGCATGAAAGAAGTTGGTATGGACCTAATCCTAAAAATACCAGCCTGGGGAGTTGGAAATGGGAGGGAAGGAAAAGCTAAGACTCTGGAGATGTACAAAATTTTAACATATACCCTTAGAGAGGGTAGAACTTTGCTCTCCCTTTACAAAGAGGAAGTAAGAGGTTGGAGGCGTAACTCAGTTCGTAGAGTGCTAGCTCATTGGTACTCAGCAAGTACCAAGGTCCTAGTCTCAGACTAAGGGGATATTTGGGGGTGGGGAGATATAGCCATGTTGTTGTCCTATGAATGAGCCTGTATGGTGTGAGGTAAGGACAATTTGGGAATGATAAAACATCCACTGGAATCACAGATGACCCTAAGAGCTTCTTAAGAAAGAGGTCTGGGTTGGTCCGTGTTTCCTAACTTTTTTGAGCACGAAGACTGTACCTTACCATATAATAATAGTTACAATATGCCGCTGATAAACTCAGTAGTACTGTTAGAAGTCTTTATATTTCATTCATGAAAAAATAGATAGCTATAGATATATGCAAAATAATATATATTCAGATAAGCCCTTATTCAGTCTTGGGCAGAGGGTGGGGTGGGGGCAGGGGGAGTGTTTGTGATGCATTTGGTCCCTTGTAAAGTCCATTCCATGAGCTTTCTGATGACCTTTGGTTGAGAGCCACTAAGGTCTTTCCATCTTAGATCTCTTTTACTTTGTGTTTGAGTTAACACAAAGTGGTGCATAAATCTATTTCAAGCTGCTGAATGGAAGAGCCTTCACACAGGAAATTAACCATACTTTCGTTTACATTTCAAACCAATTCTAAGCTATATCAGACATTTCCCCAATGAGCAAATATAAAGAAAAATAGATTTGTTCATTTTTCCTTCATCCTATCCAATACTTCTATTTAAATTGGAACTTGTTTGCCATGACTTGAATGTTCCAAAGTGATTATTTAGATGCTATTTTGGGGTTGCTAGCAAGTGCTTGCTAATTCTCCCTCCCTGCATTGACATCTGTGTAGAATATCATTTTCATAGGGAACTAATGAACATGATTGCAGGTGCCTTTAATCATAGAATCATCGTGAGGGAATAGATGGGGAAGGATGCCTTTTCCTCATCTAGAAAGTAGTGGTAATAATGCTCACCTTCTTATCCCAGTTGTCATGAGTGAGAAATAGGATTGTCAAACTAATTGCAAATATAAATAGCTGCAAATTAAATGCTAAGTAACAAAAGTAGGAATGATTTGGCTAATAAAAAGCTTTTAAAGTGTGGTTTTGTTTTACCCATGTCTCCTGGCACAATAATTGTAAGAACAACAAAAGCTACAAAACCCGCCACCACAGCTACCTTTTTTTATTTTTTTTCCCCTCTGTCATGGAGCTTGAACTCTGGGCCTAGGCGCTGTCCCTCAGCTCTTCAGATCAAGGCTAGTGCTCTACCACTTTAACCACAGCTCCACTTCTGGTTTTCTAGTGGTTTATTAGAGATAAGAGTCTCATGCACTTTCTTGCCCAGGCTGGCTTTTGAACCGTGATCCTCAGATCTCAGCCTCCTGAGTAGCTAGGATTACAGGCGTGAGCCACCAGCACCCGGCTCACAGCTACCTTTGGTTGAACACTTGCATGGGTTTGAAGCTGTGCTTATGTCATCCAGCTGAATCTGCAAAGCAATTGCAAGAGATAAGTAGTGTCTAAGATTACACAGTTCATAGATAGCAGAGGTAGAATTTGAACCCATGCTTAGCTGACTCCAATACCCATGCATTTGTCATCATGTATCTCTGCCTCTCAATGCTAGGACTCTATACATGAATTTCCTCTCTTGGGTCAGCAGTTGCTAGACTCTCCATAGAAGAGCCAGCTGAGTTGCTCACATTGAGGTCTCAGAGAAAGGTTTCTGGGTAGGTCATGTTGATCTCTTGGTCATTGGTTCCCAGTCTGAGCTGTATGTTAGAATCACCTGGGGTTTTGTTCTATTAGATTTTATTTCAGTCTAAGGACTAGTAGTATTTAAGCACAAGGAAGATACATGCTGTCTTTTTCATTCACTGTTACAATATTGAAAAACAGCAATGCTTAGACCTGTCCCTAGCCGGGTTAATCAGATCTCTAGAGAATGGGGCCTAGGCAGAGCTATTTTAATATGAAGCCAAGATGGAGAGCCACTGCTCTGAAAGATTTCTCCTTTGAAGCTGGGCACTGGTGGCTCCAGCCAGTAATCCTAGCTACTCAGGAGATTGAGATCTGAGGATTGTGGTTTGAAAACACCCCAGGCAGGAAAGTCCATGATACTTATATCACCAGTTAACTACCAGAAAAAGCCAGAAGTAGAGCTGTGGCTTCACTCAAGTGAAGTCTAGTCTTGATTAAAAAGCTAAGGGAAAGCGCCAAGTCTCTGAGTTCAAACCTCAGTACCAGCACACATATTTCCCCAAAAGGCTTCCTTATTATATAGAAACTATGCTTATTATCTTCACTTGCAGAGAAGGGGACAATTTGATAGTGGATGTGGCCAAGATGGTCTAGAAGGTTGAGTCTTAAAATCAACTAAATGGGTTCAAATCCTGATTCTTCCAGTTTCCAACTCTGTGACCTTTTTCAAATTACTTCTCTGAGCCTTTTTCCTCACTAATATTTTCAGTTTCATACTCTTGCTATGAGATTGAGCAAAATCCATGTAAACTTCTTCCCATGATACCTAACACTTAGTGACCAGTGTGATTATTATCAAATCAATTCAGTTAGAAAGGTATAGCATTTTAAAATTATTTTGCCATATGTGTTTAAAAACCTATTTCTCTGTACAGGAATCCACACTGACTTGAATAATTGGGGAGGTCCCATTTTAAAAAAAAATAGTGCTAGTGACCTTTTGAGGTGATTAGTCTCCTGGGAAACTATTGCTTATATGTTAACCTTTTGCATTTGTGCAGAATTGTAAAGTCAATGCTTTCAAAATAAAGCAGAAAGCTGGAGCTATAGTTTTAAAGCAAATATTCAGAGCTGGCACCCTGTCAGAAACTGTTTTAGATTCTTCTCTCTGGTCATTTGTTCAAAGCCCTTTGACACTGAGGACGAGAAGATACTGTTGGAAACACCATGCTGGCAGTTTAATTGGTATTTAAGGGAAAGACACACAATTTCTTTATGGCCAGAATGAAACTAGAAGTAGGGTAATTATCCAATGAACTCAGACTATGAAGAGAATAGGAAAAGATCAAGCAAAATTAATATTTTAAAGCAAGCTGTTTTGCCATTTTGAAATAATTTTTCTAACATTATAGAAGTAGATGGAAGTTAGGGATATTTTAGTGGCATAATATAGGGCTAGTAAAGCACACACCAGATTTTCTAATTTGTACTTTTAAAAATAAACAAGTAACAAGATAAATACTATGATTGAACTTATTGCAAGTGAAAAAAATAGTAAATATAGTTCCCATCTAGAGGGAAGCCAAGAAGAAAGAACTCAGTTAAGATGAGTTCGGTGTTTTATCAAATTATAACTAAAAATGTTCCTCTGGTATTGTTAAAATTAATTGGTGAAGTTTCAATCTTGGCTCCTAGTACTTTTGTGCCTACCTATGATGATGTTGTGCTTGAATGAGAATTAATAAATCATTTGACCTTTGTAATTAAACTTAAGAACCCAATTGAAAGGGATTTTAGCTTTCCTGAGAACAAACATTAAGTTTATCTGTCTTAAGAGGAATTATCTATTAGCAGAATCAAGAGACCATCTCCTGTCTTCATCACTGGCGATTTCTACAAGCCTAGCCAGTAATCTTATGATAACATAAAAGTTTCAAAATGACTTGAAGGATTTAAAGAAATCTAGTTGTTAAAGATTTGAGCCTTAATTCTTTACATTAATTGAGTGTGAGATAAGTGTGAGATGGTTGTTGTTTTGTTATTTTTTTCTATCAGGACTTGCTCTATATAACCTATCTTGTTCTGTTTAAGAAGCTTAAGAATTCTAGTTATTTCAATTATATATATACATATGTATGTATATGCATTTATACATATATAGTATGTACATAAATCCATGTATATAAATATATAATTTAGGAGAGTAACATATATTACATATATGTCATATGTTATATATTATATATGTTATATATAAGTATATGTTATACTACATTATATATATTTTTTACTATATATATATATATATAATTTAGGGGAGTAAATTCCCAGATCTTTTTACAGATAAAATCATTTGAGGCACATCCTCAGTACTGTTTTAGTGGCACCATTTTCATATGAGACAGTCAGATACATTATTATCATTGAAGCCCTCTAAAATTAAGGTTACATCTGTGATGACTGCCTAGCATGTGAGTAGATTAAATTTCTGGGGAAAAATTAAAAAATTATTGAATTATGTTTTATGATGACAAAGGATAATGTGACTGACCTAGGTAATACATTACTCAATGATAAAATTATTACATTAGGTGGATATGTTCACCTCTAGCTTAAGTGAATCTTCTAGAAATAGTAGTGAATAGAAACAGAAGTGGATCCAGATCAGTTTCTCAGAGAAACAGTTTCCTTTAGTAGTTGAAAATTTTTGTGTGGATGAAAGACTGAAATATTATTTCTAAAGTGGAAATATTTTTTTTGGAGGGGAGGGTTGGTCATGGGGCTTGAACTCTGGGCCTGGGCGCTGTCTCTCAGTTCTTTAGCTCAAGGCTAGTGCTCTACCACTTGAGCCACAGTGCCACTTCTGGTTTTCTGGTAGTTAACTGGAGAAAAGAGTTCATGAATTTTCCTGCCTGGGCTGGCTTTGAACTGTGATCCTCAGGTCAGATCATAGCCTCCTGAATAGCTAGAATTACAGGTGTGAGCCACCACACCTGGCTAAAGTGGAAATGTTTTTATGGTGTCACTAATGATGCAGGTTTGGTTGGGGTACAGTGAGCATAACTACATTGTAACGGCCACAGTTCAGATACAGGAAAGAATAATAAGAAAGTGCTAGGGGCTCTGGCACCAGTGCACTCAGAGTGGAACGAAGAGTGTTTAGATCAAAAGACTTAACCTGTTGTCAGGTGCTGGTGGCTCCCTCCTGCAATGCTAGCTACTCAGGAGGCGGAGATCTGAGGATCATGGTTCAAAGCCAGTCCTGGCAGAAAAGTCCCATGATACTCTTATCTCCAGTTAACCACTCAAAAACTGGAAATGGTGCCGTGGCTGAAGTGGTAGAGCAATATCCTTGAGCACAAAGAGGCTCAGAGACAGTGCCTAAGCCCTAAGTTGAAGCCCCACAACTGAAAAAAAGAAAAAAAAGAAAAAGAAAACTTACCAGTGAAGGTACTTCCATTTAAATATTGAGGCTTAGAATAAAAGTGTCTGGGTGGGGGCTGGGAAGGTGGCTCAGTGGTAGAGTGCTTGCCTTGCATGCATGAGGCCCTGGGTTCGATTCTTCAGCACCACATAAGCAGAAAAAGCCGGAAGTGGCACTGTGGCTCAAGCAGTGGTTTGGTAGCCTTGAGCTGAAGAACTGAGGGACAGCGCCCAGGCCCAGAGTTCAGGCCCCACAATGGGCCAAAATAAAAAAGCGTCTGGGTGGTCTGAGATGTAGCTCAGTGGCAAAGCGCTTGCCCAGCAAGTACATCGTCCAGGGTTTGATCACCAGTACCAAAAAAAAAAAAAAAAAAAAAAATACAGTTTTAAAAAAAAAAGTGTCTGGGTGCCTTTTCTTTCCCCATTTCTTTTGGTGTGCCTAAAGACAGGGCCTGTGGTGTGCTGCAGGCAGCCCTGCTTGGGGCCACACTCTTCCTGAGCTTGCTGTAACTGGGATTTCACAAAGGCCCTGAGGCTGCTTTGCTGTTGAGTCCTTATTATGAGAATGTTGTCAAAATCGGAGTCGATTTGTGAGCAATCACAATGAGATTTGTAGACGATTTGAGGTGACCATCCTTCTAACAGTTCACATCGCACACATGCACACCCAGGCTTTTCAACTCGGAATTTCAAAGAGAGTATTATAAAATGCATGAACAGACTGAGGAATTTTGTAGAGAAGAGCCGTCTTGGTTCACCTCAGATCTCTGTATCTGCAGACTTTGTTTTCTGCCTTTATCATTTTAAAAGCAGTGGTTTTGTTTGCTGGAACCAGGGCCAGGCTTTTTGTTTTTGTTTCTATGTAAAATGATTCCACGTCACCATTTGACTGGGATTTGTCTTAACTTGTGGCTTTGACCTGAACTTCGGTTGCCTAATCAGAAATCTTTTCTATAAAGAAAATAGTTTCTGTGCTGATTTTAAGAAGATAAAAGCCAGGACTATTGTTTTTAGGGTAAGAACAAAAGGTTCTAATCATAAATTTTTTATTTAAAAATGGTATTCCAAATAAAATGTGTGATGATCACATTATAAACTTTAGAATGAATGTTATTATTTGCATACTTTCCTGAAAATACATCCATATTATTCTTAACTAGGACCTTTGCCAAAAAAATGTTTTCTGTTCAATTACTAGGTTTTTTCTTTTTTTCTTTGTTGGTAGATGTCCAGTAAGCTTGGTAATAATGAAAGATTAGTTACTTTTTGGGGGAATAATTATAATTCTACAAAAGCAGGAAATTAAAGAATTCAAAACTATCAGACCTCTTTTAATTTATAAGTGCAATGTGTTTTATCTCCAAATATTATTTGTTATATGAGAAAACCATTACTCCATGTATATGTATATATGTGTGTATTTGAATGTGTACACACACATACCCATACTAGTTTCCTTCCCTATGAATTTTGATTTAGACTTGCTAGGGGCATGCTGAAACTCTTTTCATACTTTTTTCTAAAGCCCTAATGCCAAGAAAAGCAGCATTGTCTTTCTTGGCACCAACCGGTCCTGACTGGTAAGTCAGCCATGTCACACACATGCCTGTGCCTCGTAGGGTCACAGCTTAGCTAGCCTGTCAGAGTGGTTCATACTGTTGTGTTTCTGATAGTAGACTCCGGCCTGCTGATCATAACTCCAGTGCCCTCCAATCTCAGTTTTGGACGAATGTGTAGGCAAGGGTTTGGCTTCTGTGTATAGTTGGCCATCTGTAACTGGTCCTGGGGTCACAGTCACACTTGGGATGTCTCTTTGAGTGTCTCCATTTCAGCTGGATGTTTTCAGATCAGTTCTAACTCTGAAAGGTGATGAGTGAAGGAAGGGGGCTGCCATCTGCATCCGACAGAGGATAGGAGGACAGGAAACTGCTTGGGCCATGTAGTACTTTCTGACTTTTACAAGAAAGGAAACCCAGCACATGGAATTCTACAATTATAAGAAGCAGAGAAAGCCTGTTGATGGAGGAGGGAATGAAGCATGTATCACCGTTTCAGTAATGTCTGGCTTCATTGTAAACACTGTGGTCCCGATGTTCATCGGTGTGGTTTATCTCACACATTCAGCAATGGCATAGACTAGTTGAATGGTTTTCTCCCCTTAGCTAGTGGTCCTGTTGTTCTGTTCCCACAGTACAAAGTGAAATTTACATCATCATCTTGCCTAACAGGAACAGGATATACCTTATAGTCTGAATGCAAACATGTCAACAAGTGCTTGAGGTTGGGTTTTTATTTAAGTATAATGCATCTTGGCATTTCTGGGAGTGCTCTTTTATCAAATGAGATACCTGTCAGTTGCAAAGGAAAACACACGGATTTACTAGGTAAACAAAGTATTCAGGCTGAAATGTCTCTCTCTGCCTAAGTCAATTTACAGATCTGACTGCACAGAAAGTTAGCGATTAGTATGTAGACCAACCACATTTGAGCCTAGGGTATGATTTTCATTACAGTATACCTGTAAATCAGTTAAGTGTGTGTGTATATAGGAATAATGCAATGTTTTGAAATGCATCTTTTAAAAAATGTCTGCCTGACATTTTTATAAACCCTGTTTTCATATGAAGTTCAAACATACTTAGCTTAATGGTTAATTTAAGCCATGTAAAATCAGGTGATTTAAAACATGCTTACTCCACAGAGAGTAAGCTGTAAAGTCTGGTTCTGTTGTCTCTCTTACATTGTGTACAAATAAAGGGCAAGAAGATGAAAAATGAAGCCAATCTATGGCTGTTGGCAGATTTGACATTCTCCCAACCAGGCTTGTTTGCTTTGTTTTGTTGTTGTTATTTTTCCTCATTAGATGTTCATTTTATCCAATCCAGAAAAATAAGATGTTGAAACACCTCCCCCTACCCTCGGCCTCACGCTGGGGGTTTATTCAGGGGACGGGGGAAAGTTTTGGACCTACTGACCACCCTTCCAGCTGCCTCCACCCCAGAACTGCCTTCCCTGGTGCTTCTGCATGCTTGCATCCTGGCTTGGTGCTGCGTTCTTGGCCAGTGGGGCTGAGCTTTCCCTCAACTCCCTCTTCTGTCTGACCACATATCTCATAAGCACAGCTGCTAGAATTAACTCTGTGCTTGGACTCGCCACCAAGCCATCGTTTTTTATTTTTCGTTTTTGTTTCAGATTTCTTTTAAGTTGACTTTAAGGTGCAATTATGAATGACAGATGATCTCTATCCTTCTTATACTACAACTCAGACTAACTCTCCATGAAGAAGAAATGTAACGAGGCACACGATCTATATGCTGAATAGCCATTTTTAAAAATTGTGTTTATTTTTTAAGAGCAAGGTCTCAGATCCAGAACTCTGGGTTCCGTTTCATGTTTTATCTGGCTCTATATTACTTTTCTAATTATATGGCGATCTCATTTTACTTTCAAAAGTAAAAAATTATTCTATTTTTATATACGTAGATAAAGAAATTTAGGTTAAAAATTTTCAGTGTAATTCTTTGTATCCAGGAATTAATTCTTTTTTTAAAAACATCCTCTTTGGTATATAAAAAAGAAAAAGTACTCTCAAGTAGATACTATATAGATTGATATAGTATGTGTAATGTCCTCACTGAATAGCTAGAATCTTCTGACAACGTAGAAAGATTTTTTTTAAAATCTACCATCCCATGTTCCTAAATTCCCAGGGGAAAAAAAAGTGACGTACTGATGTATAGTTATGGAACTCATCTTATGACCTTTCACAAGGTTTGCACAGAACCTGCTTCATAATTATAGTCTGCGCTCTTTGTCAGGGAGCAGGTAAGATGCCTGATGCCTTTTTAAAGGCATAGAGTTATAATATACTTCCCTTAACTCAGCAGTTACAAAAAAAATAAATTAAAAATCCATGGCTCATCCTGGTGAAAGCTGAGTCACCTGAAGCTTGGTTCCCAAATTAGTAACCCAGTTAAAGTAGCAACTTCATTTTTTTAGATGCTTCTATCGATGCAAAGTTAAGGCTTTAACTTGTCAGAGGAGAAAGGAAAGCATCCTGGTTGTTGGCTGGCAGGTTCATGCTGATGACAGTAATCTCCCCCGCCCTCCGCCTCCACACTCCCTGCTCCCAGGTGAAGTGTTTCCTTCCATCAGCTTAGCAATGGCTATTTAATCAAGTTATTTAGGAAAACTCCTCAATGTGTGGTCCCCATCCCCACAGTGTGTCACTGCTGCCGCCAAGTGACAGGTCTGAAACATCATTAGACGAGAGAAACAAGAACATCCATTCCTCCTAAAACCAAAGCCCCCTGCTACCTCTTAGATGAGGGGGTTCTGCCTCCTTTACTGACTCATGCTGTGTAAGTGTCCTCAGAAAAGAACGAAGGACCAAGTCAATAATTTCTTTCTCTGGACAGATATATCTAGCTTTAGGGCTTAGGGAATTTTGCTTTTGTTTTTAAAGGTATTTGATTAATTTCCTACCAAGTCTCATACAAAAATCATACCTTGTCACAAGAGAGATTCTGCCTTCTACACACACACACACACACACACACACACACACACACACACACACACACACACACACACATCAATCATACCCTAAACTCATACTTCTGGGACTAGTGGGGTCTTTGGGGTTGTATGCAAAGACTTTTCTTCTGCTACCTCGTTCTTGAACTGGGCTAAGAGCTTTTCAATTGCTGTGACATTTTCAGCCAGGAAAGCAGTGGTAGTTGTTGTACAGCAATGTTTTCCAGGCAATTACTTTATATGATCAATGGAGCAATTCCCCTTCCAGAAAGGAACCAAAGCGATCAAGTTAAATCATTAAAGAGAGAAAAGAGCGGGAGCAAGAAAGGATTCATCTCATTAGCAGGTGCCAGTGCCTCAGGCTCTGTGGTGAAGGCACACAATGTCACTGGCCCTTTAAGACAATGACTGCTCTCCCTCGACTACTGCCAACCCCCACGCCCCCCATAGCTGGTGACAGGTCTAAACCTCCCGAGCAGCCCATTGTGGCCTCAGTAGGAGGCACCTGCAGAAAATGTGCCAAAACCAGGCGGGGAGCTAGAGCTTTTCAATAAGCTCCACAGCTGGAGAGGAGACGCAATACTAAACAGCCTGGCTGGGCCTGGGCATGTGATGGGAAAAGGGGTCAAGCCAGACACCTCCTATAGGCTTTCTGAACACTGTGCAGTTCAATTTGATGACATCTTCTAACTGGCTTTTCTCTATTTGCTTAATATGCAGAGGTATTTAGCTTAAAAGCACTAAATGCTCTGGTCATGATGAGCAGGGTTTTTTCTCCCCCCTTCTCCTTTTACTGTTTGTTATTCAGAACCTTTCCAAGCACTTTCTCTTCTCCTTCTGCCCCAAACTAAGACTGTTTTCTTTTCTTTTCTTCTTGATTCTCTTTCATGGCTAGTCACCAGCATTTGCAGTAGCACATACCACCTGCTTGATTTTACTCAGTTTCTAATTCAGAGACAAGGAAAGCTTTCCAAATTTAGGGTCTGCACATGTGGTAAAGCACACATCCGCACTGCTTTCCATGCACGTCTGGAAGCTGCGTTCTTGCATTTCAGCTCAGAAAACATTGACTGTGCACAGGACTTCCAGAAATCCAGAGCTAGACGTACGTAGGGGCCAGCAGAAGAGCTAAATACCTAAGACAACCGAAAGTTTGAGCGGTGGAGTTTGCATTCACACATATGGCTTTGGAGCCCTTTTGAGTGAGCCCAGTACAGTGGGAGTCCAGGAAAGGACCTGGAATATGCTGGTGGCTTTGTCTCCTGTGCCTTGGGAATCAGGAGCACAAATTCTCAGCTGGGCATTGGTGGCTCATGTCTGAAATCATAACTACTCAGGAGGTTGAGATCGGAGGATCACCGGTCCAAAGCCAACTCCAGGCAAGAAAGTCCCTCAGAATCTTAGTTCATTTAACTACCAAAAAGTTGGCGGCAAACATCTGGCTCGAGTAGTAGAGCACCCGCCTTGAGCAAAAAAGCTGAAGGATAGAATCCTGGCCCTGAGTTCAAGCCCTGGTACCAGTGGTGCAAACACACACACACACACACACACACACACACACACACACAGAGAGAAATTCTCAGTGCTGTCTCCTTACCGTGAATGAGTGACGCATGATGCCCTGATTTTGGCTGCTTTTCTCTAGGTAAAACTCCTTGTACATATAACATTTCCAGTGCTCATGGTATTCCCAGGTCTCTTTCTCTCTCTCTTTTTTTTCATACTTGATGTATTAGGCTATTATCTCTGTCTTTGAGATGGAAAAAAAAACCATCTCAAGGATAAGGGCTAAGCACCTTGTCCAAGGCCGCACAGGAAGGTAGTGAGTGCAAAGCCTCCCCTCCCCCCAGACCCCAGGTTCTTCTGCTACCCCCCTCAACTTTGGCTTCGCTTCTGACCTAGGTTACCCCTTGAGAAACTGTCAGCTGGCACAAGTACCACTACTGAAGAGCCACAAGGGAACAGACAAAGCAGCGTGTTCACGGTGAAACTCTTTCTTTTCCCCCCTCTCCTGCAGATGGAGAGTGTTGGCGTGTATGGATTCTGTGGGTGTAAAGCAAAGAACAAAATGAAGTGTGACTCAAGGTGGGAAATAACCGCTGCAGGTAGGAAACAGAACGCACTTGCGTAAGTACTGAGCCCGGGTCTGAAATCATTGTTCCTGCCACATTCATTCCTCTTTGGCGGAAGACATTTATGCACACACTGCATGGCATGGTCCGCTGAAGGAGAGTGCCATCAAACAGGCAGCAGTCCGAGTAGAAGGGGTGTTTCAGTGATATTCTCAAGTCAGAAAATCTTGAGCTCGTGGTGAGCCAGGAACAGCACGTGGGATGGGGTCTAGCGCCAGTTCAACCTGCCAGGCACAGGCCCAGTCCCTGCTCACCTTGGTTCTGCTCAGATGGCCCTGGGCATTTTCTGTTTGGTCTCATATACAGGCAGAAAGAGATGATCTCTCTCAGTGCTCTGAGCTTGTTTATGCTTTAACATGTCTCTGGGCTCACATGTCTCTGGGCTCGGAGGACGGTCCTCTTCCTCCTCTTTCCTCAATGCTTTCCTCCAATTCTGGTGAAAACAAGTAGACTATTCATGTAAAAAGAGAAAGAGTGAGAAGGAAGGAGGGGGGGGGGAGGAGATGCCACCGACAAACTGCATTGAAAGCCACTGGCTGTTCATTTACATTCACACTTTTAAAAAATGTTAACTAATGATGTTAAATGGTTTGCCAAAGGTCCTGGCAGGTCAGTTGTAGAAGTGTCATTTCTGCCTAATTAGGACTCTTGTGACTGCCCGGGGGCCTCCCTATGCAACTGGTGACAAGCCGGAGCTGACAGCTTCAATTGGTACCAATAGGAAGGTTGGGCCGGTCATGTTTTCCAACTCAGCCAGGTGTTTGCTGAATGGGGGAGGGGCCTGGCGAGATCTGAGCGCTGCTGTGATCCTTTCTCTTTCTCTAGGCCCTCCCCCAAGTCCTTCCCCTTTGCCTGTGTTGTCTTGTGTCAAGGTCAAGAATGGGCTTTGCTAAATCAGCCTTTTGGGTTATCTCTGGGAGGTCAACGCAATTACAGCCCAGACATTTCAAGTGGTCTCAGACCCCCAGATGCTAGCTTTTTTTTTTTTTCCTTCTCCCTAAAAGAAAAAATCAGAAAGAAGGAAAAGAAGAGGAATGCTTTAGGTTACAAACAATAGTGGAAACAAAGCAAAACAACAACAACAAAAAAACTGTCAGAAAGCTCTGAGTAGCCATCAGAGTTGTTAAACTCCTGAAAACATTGCTCACAGGAAAGCTCCTGAGAGAGAACAGCCAGCACTGTCTTGATCAACTCTTTATATACAGTACATACAGAACAGACAGTATTGAAACAATGCCCTATCAGGCTTCCTGGGTTGTGCCTGTCACATAGTAGGTGCTCAGCAAATAACTTACTGCTTGGTTTGATTTTCCAGGATTGAGAGACAAAGGGTGATTTGTGGAGACAGTGCTTTTTTGTGTATGCTTGTTCTGAGACTGAAATGCTCTTTGAATGTCTGTTCATCAGAAAGAAATGTGAAGTCCGAGTCCTACATTATAGTTAACATGATATGACATCTTGTTCTTCGTGTGTTTTATGTTTTTTTTTTGTTTTAGCTTTGCTTTTTGCTGGTACTGGGGCTTGAACTCAGTACTTCACACTCTTAGTGTTTCTGCTCAAGGCTGGAGTTCTACCATTTAAGCCACATCTCTACTTTCTGCTTTTTTGCTGGTTAATTGGAGGTAAGAGTCTCTCAGATTTGTCTACCCAAGCTGGCTTCAAACCTGGATCTGCAGATCTCCGCCTCCTTGTATAGCTAGGATTACAGACATTAATAATAATAATAAACAAGCAAGATAACACCCATGTGAGGCCCCCTGGGCTACAGCAACTGTACCATGAGGAAAGTGGTCTCGTGGTGATAAGACACTCATGTTCAGAATTTGATTTGATGGGATGGACTCAAATTGAACATAGGAGCACTGATCTCTCTCTCTCTATCTATCTCTCTCTCTCTCACACACACACACACACACACACACACATACACACATGAACAGGGTATACCAGAATGTCTGTGAGACCACAAGGTCAGGATTAATCCTTGAGCATTTATAAGACAATGCTGTGTGAAAACAATGCTTATTTTATGAAAATCTAAGCTCAAATCAAAGCCAGCCTGGGAAGGACGGGATCTGAAGGGGCTGGAAAGATTAAGAGTTCAGCTTCCTTTTTTGGTTTTCTTTCATATAGGACAGTGAGAACTGGGCGCCATAAAAATAGATTATTCATGCCTGTTGGTTGCTGGCTTTTTTTTTTTTTTAAATCAAAGGAGCTCTTTTTGACGATTCAACGAGACAGCATATATGAGCACACCTTGGTGCATGATCTGTGGAATGTTCTTCCTGCCTCGTGGCTAGAGACCACGTGTAGTGGTGACAAGCTCTTTGCTGTGTCTTCTATAGCAGGGGAATACTGAGCACAGACAGAGAGTAGAGACTCATTCAGTTCTGAGGCTTCACAGCCCGCCATACAAGGGACTTGGGACTAAGAGATTTGATAGGATTGAGTAATAGGCTGACCTCATGAATGATGTGTGTCCCAAACATCCCTCCTCCCACCAGCGCTGCGCCTCTTCCCTCTCCCCAGACTCCTTTGTCGCTCAATTGCTTTACAAGATTTTTCCCCTTTGGTGCCATAGCACATGTCCTTTCTTCTCTTCTCAGTGACCTTCTTTGTCTCTCTTGCCGCTCCTCCGGGCTGTTGTTTACTCCCGCTGCTTTTATCCCAGGAGTTACTTACTTCACTCTTAGAACAGTTCCAGCTCCTATCTTGGCTCTGCCTTCCACACCCACCTCCATCTCTGAGTCCTGACCCACAAAGCTACAACAGCTGACAGCAGACTCTGAGGGTCGGTGCGTGGCTCTTTTAAGTGCTAGAGAGTGGCCACTTACTTAAGGTTCTCCTTGTGGCTAGGAAGATGAGCTTTGAAACTGCATTCTGGGAGAGATTAGTGCTGAAGAAAAGCTCAAGAAAGCCTCAAAATCAGCCCAGCCAGATAAATAAATAAGCCAATTAGTTCATGAAAAGTAAAACAAAAAGCTTTCCAAGATGTGTGGAGCCTATGAGAGATAGATAGATGCCAATTAAAGTCCCCTGTCATGTGACAGCTTTATTTGTGACAGCTGATCACTAGGCTGGTGACCCTGCAAAGGTAAAACTATGGCGCATTCATTTTGTTTAAAGTTCCTTAATGCAAGGAGACACCGATAGGGTGATTGCCCCTCAGCAGCCCTTCCACATCTGGTCTGGCTTCTCTTTGACTTTGAACCCTTACTGTGGTGATGATGATCAGCATTCTGCACTCTCAAAATTCCACCACGCTGTATCATGTTGGAAAAAAGCTCAGAGGAGGAAGAGGAGACCCAAGTAGAATAATCATCTTCATGACATTCCCCGCTACATGATCTCAGCTATAGATAGATGACAAGTCTGACCAGGGCTGCCATTTTCTGCCACAAGCGCCCACAATGGCCTCCAGCAGTAGGTGATACAGTACATAAAAGGGCTGGTCTGACAAGGACCCCGTGTGGAAGAGAGCCTCAGTCAAAGCCATGGCTTTGCCACATCTGAAGGCCACTGGAGGTCCGATGATAGCCAACTCCAGGGCAGCAAACCCCTGCTTGTCAAGGGAAAAGCTTCCCCATGACTTCTTGGTTTGTTTTTTTTTTGTTTGTTTGTTTGTTTCAAGGTGCAGAACTACCACAGAGGGTGGGGGCTTGGAAGAAGAACACTAAAAACTACCATGGTGTTGTGCTTTTTCACCAAAGTCGTCCAACTTCAGAGCCCAGTCAACTGATGCTTCCACAAGAGAGTCGGGTCTGCCTGGTGGCTCACACCTGTAATCCTAGCTACTCAGCAGGATGAGATCTAAGGATCACGATTCAAAGCCAGCCTGGGAAGGAGAGTCCATGAGACTTTTGTCTCTAACTAGCCACCACAAAGCTGAGAGTAGAGCTGGGTCGAGTGGTAGAACACTAGCTTTGAGCAAAAAAGCCGAGAGACAGTGCTGAGGCCCTGAATTCAAGTACTTGTACCAGTACACACACACACACACACACACACACAAACACACACACACAGATTCCTAATGAAACACACCAAGTCTGGAAATGGAATTTTCTGTTAGACTGTTATATAATTCTTCTTCTTCTTCTTTTCAAATATAATGTTTATTACATGTTTATTACTGTGCCCATTATTAAAATAACTAAAGAAAAATCAATTTTAAAAATGCCCAACTGTCAGTCCAGGCAGTACTGACGTTTCAGCTTGACTGGTTCATGGTAGAGCATATATGTGGGCATCTGAAGCAATTCCTTACAGACCAGCTTGGTTCTCCTCCAGTGTCTTCTCTTGGAGTTGTACCTGATTTTGTCACCAGTTTTCATCCGAATCCACTGGGGAATGGGGCGATTTTGCTTTTGTTTCTTGGCCAGAAACCGCTTGATTCTGAAAGTCTTGTGAGAAGACCTGATAAGAAGCTCTGGAAGGCACAGTAACCACAATGGCGAACAAAAGCTGAAGAGCTCTTTTTTTTTCTTTTCAGAAATGGGGCTTGAACTTGGGTCTAGGTGTTATCTCCAAGCTTTTTTGCTCAAAGCTAGTGTCTACCACTATACTTCTGGTTTTTTAGTGGTTAATTGTAGATAAGAATCTCACAGCCTTTCCTGCCCAGGCTGGCTTTGAACTGTGATCCTCAGATCTTAGCCTCTTGGGTAGGTAGGATTACTGGCGTAAGCCACCAGTGCCTGGCTATCCATAACATTCTTAATCTAGCTCTTCACTTTATTTCCTTATGTAATTTCCTGTCATTTCTATAAAGGGACTTTCACACACACACACACACACACACACACACACACACACACATATAACAACATTATTTTAAAATAAAATAGTATTGTTGGAAAATAGTTCTGAAAGGAAAAAACAGGCAAGTTGTGGGTAAGATTAATTTATAAATGCATGCCATGAGGTCTTGTGGAACCTCCAATGGTGGGCAGCAAATATGGCTATGAGCTTTTGAGTAGCAGAACAAAGAAACATAAAAGATCAACTTCAGGTATGCGAGAGAAAGAAGGTGGGCAGAAGCAGCAACTCCCATAGTCTCTGCCATCTCCCCTGCAGGAAGCACAGGTATCTTGAGAGTAAGGTGAGCTTTCAGAAATCAGTTTGAGCTCAGCACCGGTGGCTCATGCCTGCAATCCTAGCTACTCAGGAGGCTGAGATCTGAGGATTGTTCTTCAAGGCCAGTCCAGGCAGGAAAGTCTGTGAGACTCATTTCCAATAAACCACCAGAAAACCGGAAGTGGTGCTGTGGCTCAAGGGGTAGAGCGCTCGCCTTGAGCTGAAGAGCTGAGGGACAGCGCCCAGGCCCAGATGTTCAAGCCCCACAACTGACAAAGAAACAAAAGAAAAAGAAAAAGAAATCAGTTTGCCTTAGGTACAAAGTGATCTCTTTCTTGAAAATCCCAAGATAGTTCCGTGAGCCTAATTTGGAGGAGAGGGATAAGTTTGAGTACAGTTGACCCTTTCAGTCCTCGAAATCCACATCCAGGGATTCACCCAAGCCTGGCTGGAAAATCTTTGGGGAAAATCATTGCATCTGTACTGAGCAGGCCCCCTCTTTCCATCTTTGCCCTTTTCCATATGCAAGATGGTAGGAGAACTATTTACATGCCATTTATAATGTACAAGGCATTCTAAGTATGCTAGAGGTAATGATTTAAAGTCTATAGGACGTGTGTAGATTCTGTACAAGTCCTGTGCCATTTCACGTAAGGGGCTGAATCGTCTGTAGATTTGGGTATCTGTGGGGGTCTTGGGATCTGTGTCCCCCTGGATACTTCATGGTGTCTTGTTACTCATCTGTGCCCCATCTGTCTGCCAACTGAGCGGGACACCAGCAACCACCATACCTCCACAGCACCTGGCGCCGCCGCAGCCATGAGCCCAGCACCGACAGTGTCAGTGGCACTTGTATGGCGGCTGTGGCCCAGCGCTGGCAGCATCTGTACCAGCAGGAGAGGTGGCTCCTCCTGGGCCAACAAGCGGGCACAGCAGCACAGCAGCCAAGCAAGGATGAGAGGCAGGCAGCCCGAAGTGCGAGGCATGAGTGCCAGGAAAATGAGTGTCCTGTCGATGGCCCTATGGGTGACTTCATCCCGGACATTGGGAGACAATGGAGAGTCTTGTCCAAAGAGGTGTTTGAGGCGCTTCTTTGAAAAGACTTCTTCATTACTGGAAGGAATAGGAGCCAAAACATGGTCTTTATGCTATTATTAAAAGACCCAGCTCGATAGGTAATGTACTATTACTCATGTAACAGTAACCCCTCTGTATAGTATCTTTACAATAAAGAAAAACATGAAAAGAAACTAAAACAAGTGTAAAAGACCCCATGTGAAGCCTTGGGATGCTGTGGCCTGTGAAGTTCTGAGTGAACAAAGGATGACACATAAGATGACAGCTAGATGACAGAAGCCTTGTTTCCCCCAGTGACATTCATTCATTCATTCATTCATTCAATGATTCATTCAACAAACATCTACAGTACCCTTGCTGGGCTCCGAAATCAAAATCTGCTGCTCACAGATCTATGAGCTACTTGATTTCTTCAGCTCCCAGCTCCTCTGTGTGTAAAATGCAAATACCAACTATCCTTCTCCTCCTCAGATTTTTGGAGATTCAAATACATGTGAAGCACGTTAGTGCCTGGCACAAATTAAGCATCCAATTCATGTGAGCGAGGATTACGTGTTGAGAGATGTGCAGAGTCAAGCACTCACTAATTGTGGTTTGCATAATGAAATGACAAAGAGCTAACATGCAGCAGGAAAAGACTATAGTTCGTTATCACTTGATAGAGAAATTATAATGGATTTAATGACTTTTCATCTCTGGTTTCTGGGATTTTTCCCAGGGTGCTTGAACGACCTGTGAGACTTTAACACAGAAAGGGATGCAATCCCAACTGATCATCTGTTTGGTGTTTGATTAAGCCCCCTGCATGGCCTCAGTGCTTGACCAGCTCAGGAGCAGGGAGGGGGCGGCTGCCTACAGGATAGGCCATCACACCCATGGGCATGTTCTTCTGAAGACTGTTAGCTCGTGGTTTCTGACGTTTGTGTGCCTATCATCCATTCACTCAACAAATACCTAAGCTTCTCCTTCATGCCAGACACAGGGATAAGTTCTGAGAGAAAGTGGTGAATGAGATAAGGCCACTGGGACCCATGGATGAAGCTGGTAATTGAGCCAGATTCCTAGATTGTTGTCTAATGATGGAATGAATAGGTCATCACAAATGGACCGGTTTCAAAGGCAAGGAGTGTGTGAAACCCACAACACAGATGGGGGGGGTGGGGGCACAGGGAGGGGCCGCGGAACGGTGCACCTCCAAGGGGAGGTGGGAGTTGGGATGCAGAGTCCACACAGGAGACTGAGGCTGTTCGGGGGCCACAGTGGATCTGCTTCCCCTTCCAGATGACAGTGCTTCAATTCTGTTTTGTTTTGTTTTGTTTTGTTGGTCATGGGGCTCGAACTCAGGGCCCAGGCCCTGTCACTGAGCTCTTTTGCTCAAAGTTAGCACTCTACCACTTTGAGCCATAATTCCCCTTTTGGTTTTCTAGTTATTAATTGGAGATGACTCTCAAGACTTTACTTCCCCGGGCTGGCTTTGAACCATGATCCTCAGATCTCAGCCTCCTGAGTAGCTAGGGTTACAGACGTGAGCCACCAGTCCCTGGCTAGTGCTTCAGTTCTTTGAAGAAAGCTTTTTCCCTGGAGTTGTCTTTCATTCAGCCATAGGTCAGCTGACCATGGACCTGAAACCATAAGCCAAAATCTTTTCTCCTTTAAATCATTTCTCTTAGGTATTTATCATAGCAACACAAGGGGCTAATCTACTAGTTGATAGAATTTGGGTTGTTTTCATTTTTAACTATTACAAATAATATGGATGAGAATATTAATGTACAAGTTTTTGTGAAGACATCTTTTCACTTCTGTTAAATAAGTGTGTGTATGTGTGTATGAATAGAATTGCTAGGTCATATGGTAACTCTATATCTAACCTTCTGAGGTTCTGCCAGACCACTTTCCAGTGGCTGAACCTTTTTATCTTCCCTTCCCTGATGTCTGAGGATTCTGGTGTCTCCATACTCTCAATAATGTTTTATTTTGTCTTTCTGATTATAATCCCTCTTGTTGGTATGAAGTGATCTTACTGATTTGTATTTCATAACACTACATGATGTTAGCATCTTACCATATACTTATTGGATATTTTTGCATCTTCCTTGGAGAAATATCTATTTAGATCTTTTGCCTTTACTATTAAATTGAATTGAGTAGTTTTCTTTTATAGGAGGGTTTTTTTTTTTTTTTTTTGGTTGTTGTTTCTAGTACTGGGACTTAACCTCAGAGTAGTTGGCAGTTTGCGGCTGACTAACTGCTGGTGCTCTACCAGTTAAGTCACACCTTCACTTCTTGCTTTTTGCTGGTTACTTAGGGAGAAGAGTTATGTGGATTTGTTCACCCAGGTTGGCTTTGAGCTCTAGTCTTCTGATCTCAACCCTTTAAGTAGTTAGGATTACAGGTGTGAGCCACTAGCGCTCACCAAGCATTTTTTATGTTTTCTAAGTACATCTGCTTTCTCAGAAGTATTATTTGCAAACACATTGTCATGTTTTGTGAGTTGACTTACTACTTTCTTGACAATGTTTTGTATTAAAAGACAAATATAGCCAGGTGCCAGTGGCTCATGCCTATGATCCTAGCTGTTCAGGAAATCAGAGGATCACAGCTTGAACCCAGCCTGGGAAGGAAAGTCTGTGAGTTCTCCCCATAATCACAAAATGAAAAATACAAAACAAAATCAAAACAAACAAGAACAAGCCATAAGTGGATTGTAGTTCAAGTACTATCTTGAGCAAAAAGGCTCAGGGACAGTGCCCAGGTCCTAAGTTCAAGCCCCAGCACACACACACACACACACACACACACACACACAGAGGAAAACATTTTTAGTTTTGATGAAATCCAATTTACCCATTCTTGTTGATGGTGTTATCTATAAAATCATTGTCTAATAAATGATCATGAGCATTTATATCCGTGTTCCCCCTTATTTCCTCGAATAAGAGTTGAGTGGGTTTTAGCTCCTACAGTTTGGCCTTTTCACTCCTCTCCACAGTTGTACCACAGGGACCTTGCAGGTTTGGCATCAGACCACCACAATAAAGTGAATAATTGCATCACCTGTTCACATAAAAGTATGTTTACATATATTTTCTGTGCAATAAATGTGCAACATATTATGCCTTAAAATGTAAAAAAAAATGCTAATAATCAGTCAAGCTGTTAAAAAAAATGGTACTGATAGAGTTGCCCGATACAGGGTTACCTTAAAACCTTCAATTAAGAAAAAAGTACAAAGGCTAGTATCTGTGAAGCAGATTGAAGTGAAATGAAATGGGCTATGCCTGGATGTGGTATGATGTAGGCTCCGATTTCATTTTTTCCCATGGTATCCAGTAGCTCCAGCACCTTTTATTGAAAAGACTGCGCTCTCTCCCACTAAATTGATCATTAATGTGAGGCTTTGTTTATAGGAAAAACATATACACCACTAAAGAAAGAAGGAGACTCCCATTTTAAAAACTGTATTGCAAGCAGCAGGTTTTCTGGGCAACCCAGACAGCTTATTCTTGCCATAGTTGTATGCCACCGTAACAGGAATGGGATACTGTTGAAAACTCCAGAGCTTCTCAGACAAGGGTGCCAGTGCAGTGATTAAACTCTAACTTGGTACATCATCCGCAGAGCACTTGGCCAGCGCTTTCTGCTTCCTCTGTGGGGCGCTAGGCCTGCAGCTGAGCCTGGGGAACAATGGTTTGAGGGATTTGTAGAGCGGTCCCTGGTGCAAAGCAGGACTATGTACCAAGCGTTAAAGGTTTATCCTGTTTGCCAAAAAGGTAATATCAAACCTGTCAGACTCTCCCTCCAATCGGATAGATTTTAGGAAATTAAGTCTATCTTTTTTTAAACAAACACCCTTTTCAGTAGAGGAGAAAGAGTCATTCCATTTTAACAAGAAGGTATTGGTCGTGAAGGTTATGCCATGCAGTGGTCTGTGGGATTATTCAGTACTGACCTTACCTTCATTTCAGCAGCTCCCAATGTCCTTCCTAATTTTGGCAGTAAGCTCCGTAAGTGAGCGTCCGCCAGTGTAGGAGTGAGGCTTTGTCAGCAGAGAAATTCTTTTTTTTTGTTGGTAATGGGGCTGGATCTCTGGGCCTGGGCGCTGTCCCTCAGCTCTTCAGCTCAAGGCGAGTGCTCTACCACTTGAGCCACAGCGCCACTTCTGGTTTTCTAGTGGTTTATTGGAGATTAGAGTCTCACAGACTTTCCTGCCCGGGCTGGCTTTGAACCTCGATCCTCAGATCTCAGCCTCCTGAGTAGCTAAGATTACAGGCGAGAGCCACCAGCGCCCGGCTAGCAGAAAAATTCTTCATTTTTATAGTTCAGCAAAAGTTTCAAACCTGCTGTTCACTGGAATTTGGTACAAAGTTAAGGAAGGACTTGGCTTTGATTGTAGGTGAGTGTAGATAGCAAAGGGGGCTTTTTATTTGTTGAGGTACTTCACAGGTAAGCAACATAAAAGAACAACCAATGGCTCATTCCTGTAATCCTAGTTACTCAGGAGCTGAGATCTGGAGGACCATGCTTGGAAAACTGTCTGGACAGAAAAGTCTATGAGTCTCCATCTCCAAAATAACCAGCAAAATAGGTAAACTAGAGGCATGGATTAGGTGGTAGTTTGAGAGCTGGTATGGCTAAAACAACGTCGTCATCATCACAACAACGATAAGGGAAAGGTTATAAGAAAAACAGCTAAGGTCCTCTGTAGCTGGCTTCCTAGGAACTGTTTTCAGAGCTCTATTTACATTTTATCTTCTATCTAAATATTTTCTATTGACATGTCTTCACATTTGTTCATCTTCTCTTCTGCTGTGTTGAATCTGTCCTTAAAACTATCTGATGACTTCTTACTTTTACATACAATATGTTTTCAGTTTTATAGTTTACGTGTAATTTTTTTTTGGGGGGGGGGTCTGGTCGTGGGGCCTGAACTCTGGGCCTGGGCACTGTCCCTCAGTTCTTCAGCTCAAGGCTAGCGCTCTACCACTTGAGCCACAGTGCCACTTCCGGCTTTTTTCTTTTTGCTTATGTGGTGCTGAGGAATCGAACCCAGGGCCTCATGCATGCAAGGCAAGCGCTCTACCACTGAGCCACCTTCCCAGCCCCGTGTAATTTTTTTTTTAAAGGTGTCACTATAAGTTCTCTATGTCTCCAACTGTTTCTTCCATGTTTTCTTGAACATTCCTGGAAATATTATTTTTAAAGTACTTAACTTTTAGCATCAGGATTATCCACGGGATTGTTTCTCTCTCTGTCTCTGTCCCTGTCTCTGTCTCTCTGTCTCTCTCTCTCTCTCAATTTTTCTTTTGGATTTTGATGATTTAGTTCCAGTTGTTACAAGACATGTCTAGAATTTCAGATCAAATGCCAGACATGTCTAAAAATGGGAAGAAGTTTCGAATGGGCCATTTGCATTTTGTGGCAGATGAGGTAGAAGCCAGTGGCTATAACCCTGTCTCAGAGAATTAGCTCTCCTCACACCATTGGTGGCTAATAGCTCTGCAGTGTCATAACTCCACTAGGCCTCCTTTCTCCTGTGTGTCCTGGATTTTAAGCCTTATCCCCTTAGCATTCCAGGACAGCAATCTGATTTTCAACAAGTTCCTATATGGAAGCTTGGCTCAGTGGCCGTTCAAGCCTTGATACTGCTAAAACAACAAAACAGCTAGGGAAAGGCACTTCCTAGCCTTTTCTCACCTGACATCATTTTGGGACTTAATAAATGTCTCATGGGAAAAGTGGACAGGACTCGCTTGCCCTTCATTTTAGAGGATTCCAGGGCCCACAAATCCCCAACTTTTGTGCCTTCTACCTCGGATATGACTAGTTGTAGTGCGGGTTCCTCTCCTCCTTGCTGCATCCGCTGCTAGGCCGCCACCAGGTGCTCAGCCTCTTGCTAAGTGAGGATTAGCATTTTGCAGGAGAAAGCGGCCATGGAATAGCAGCCCATCTCACCGGTCTGTCTTTTGTTCCCTGAGTCCTGGCTGTCTCTGCAGCTCTCTGTGCTGACGTAGGGGAAGCTTTCCTGCTGTTCTTGTGGGTTGTGCAAGGCTACCACAGCCATTCCACTGCACAAAGACAAGGTCAGTTTTCCTGAGTGTGTGGAGTTCCAACTGTCCACTGGCTATTTGGCCTCTGGATTGAGGGACAGCTTCTTGGTCCTGGAAGGTCTAAGAAGCAAAACAAGGTCATTTGTACCCAAAGTTTATTCCAGAGGGTGGAGTTGGCGGGCAGATAGTAGAAGTCTCGAGGAGATGGATCAATGGCCAAGAGTCCTAGTCTGCTTTGGTTAGAACTGGTCATGTGTCCCTGGAGGCCCTGTATGGATTCCTTTTGTGTTTGTCTGTCTGTCTGTCTGTCTCCTTTTATCCCCCTCTCTTTTTGGCTCTACCTGGACTCCTCTCCACCTCACTGATCAATTCCTCTGACACTGGCATTCCCTTTCTGGAAGGGCCAAGCACTTTCTAGTTCCAAGGCCTTTGCCCAAACCCTGCCCTGTTGGGCCTCTTGTTGCTCACATGACTATGTTTGCTCATTCATTACCTCTAGATGAACTATTTCCTCCTCCTGGAAGCCTTCCCTGACCATCTCATCCCGGGAAGCTCTTTCCAGGTCATCCTGTTTGTTTCCAGTGGCACTAGCCACCCCATAATTCTCTCCTTGTGGAAGTGAATTCCACGGGGGCAAGGCCAGACCTCCATTTATCTTTTTTCACTAATGTAGCCATCATCCCTAGCCCAAGGTTGCATACTTGTTGAAGTGGCCATAGGCCTCAATTTCCTAGTCTGTTCAATGGAGGAGAGGGGCCATAGGGGAAATTTGATTAGCAGGAGAGTTCCGAAACTCACGTAGCGTGTTTCATAGTGACCACGAGGTCAAGAAGGAGGCAGAAACTTTATATGTATAACGTATTTCCCCATCATTTCGATGCTGCTATTTGAGTGGGGGGCACCCTCGGGCACCTATCTCTGATTTTTTTTCTAATAATTGACATAATGCCTATAAGAGTACCATGCTTACTAAACTATAACAAGTAAATGCCAGGGGTATTTTGAACCATCGGTTTACTTTCAGAAAGAAAAGGGCTGGGACAGGAGTAGAAGAAAAGGAAAGAAAAAGCCATGTCTCAGTCAAAGGGATTAATACCTATGGATGGTGTTTATAAAGGCGAAGGTCAGTGAAGTAGAGGAGCCTGCAAGCAGGAGATCAGGGCACTGGGCTGAGTGGGTCTCAGAACAATGCTCGAAAATGAAGGTAGCTGTGGCTGGACTTAGGAGAGCACTTCCCAGCATTTAATCTCCTCCTGGGAGGGGAAACCTGGAGATTCACAATTAAGAAGGGATGTTTGGAGCCTAAACAAGGGGGAAATGAGAAGAAACATCAGCATTCCTCATGACTTGGCGTTTTGCCTTTCTGAGGCGGGGAGAGGGTCGCTCTGAGCCCACCTGAGAGTTCACATTCTTCCGTGTTTTCCCTTGGCAGGCCTCACTTACTTTCCTCATTTACTTTCTCTGGCCTAGGCGGCCTTCCATAAACCACAGTGTGCATCTTCTCCTTCCCAGTGTCCTCCTCAGTGAGACCCTAAGATTGCCAGGAAGCGTTTGAGGTGGCTACAACTGTTCCTTCTAAAGATCTCTTCTCCCTCCCCCGCACTGGTCTCCAAGTTCTGTTTAACTCAAGAAGCAGCATTTTTTAGGGTGAGGGTCTTTGCACCTGTGTTTCAGTGCCCCTCTTTTAGGGGAGGATGTCCCCCAAGCAGATGCAGTATCAAGGGCAGGCCTGGAGAGGCGCCAGAGAGCAAGAACACAGCAAATCCTTGAGCCACCCGTCCTTCCCATCCAAGAAGTAAGGCAGTGTCTTCTGCTCACAGTTCCCTGACTCACTGAAATGTGTAGTAAGAGCATCACTGCCGCCACCACCACCACCACCATCACCATCACCATCATCACCATCACCATCACCATCACCATCATTATCACCATCACCATCATTATCACCACTACTAGCAGCAGCAGCATTGTTAACACCGATAAAGCATTCACTGTGTGCCAGTAATAGGCTTTTCACCTTGCTGGACTCTGATTTCATCATTGTCTTCTGTTGAAGGCACAAATGCTACAATTGCATCCTTATTTTTAGAACCAAGGAAATTAAAGACTTCAAGAACATTGACCAAACTCAAGCAAGAAAGAGACAGGTATGGCTCTGAATGCAGGTGTGTCTGACTCCCAAGCTTTAACCTTCATGAGGGCCCAGGGTATGTGAATGGGGTTAGTAATGAAACCCATCACCAGAGAGCTTCCATTATGAATAGCTCTAGTACTGATTTGTACTGCTGTCTTTTCCATTGGGCGTGGGGTGGGGGAAACTGTGTTTCTCCCGCATGGAAAATGTCAGGGCAAGCTATCACGACAGAGCCAGCTGCTGGGAAGCCATTTTCCTTTCTCTCCGTCCAACTCCATTGCTCTTCTCCCAGCATTCTAGGAAGCAGGAGCCCTGTCTAGTTGCTACTGGCATGAAGGGGGTGCTGGAGCAAGGGGTAGCATCATAAAAGGAGGAGGCAGCAGAAGAGAAACTATGGGGTAAAGTCTCTCCCAACCTGCCTTCCCATCCCCTCTAGCTGGGGAGTGGTGCTTCATTGCTGCCTAGGGCACCACCATCCCCTCTCTCTGTGTCTGAGCATGATATGACATAGGTGAAGGCTACAGAGTGTGAGCTGCTGAGACTCAGGTTTGCAAAAGTCGAAGACTGCCTGGGTTCTAGGCATGAAAGACCATATGTCCTTCAAAGGAAATAAAGATGGCAGCATAAGTATAAATCTTGTCATAATTTCACCAGACTGTTCTGTAGAGCAGGTTGCTCAGTACACATTTTTGATGAACAGTGATAAAAGCAAGTTTTGGAGACAAGCTGGAATGAGGAAATGCTGTGTTGAAGTCCCGTAGGCCTTGTGACGGGATGGACTGCTTTTACTCATTGTCTGCACTTTTTCTTGGCACATGTTCCATGTTTCTGCCACCTCTAACTTCTAGGGTCTCCTTTGCATTGTTGGCTTCATCCTCTCAGGGCCTACAAGGAGGGACCCTGACTCAGTCACAAATTGCGTGACCTCTCGGGCCTTTCTTTTGACATCTGGATGGACTTCTCCATGACCTTATATTATAACTCTGGCATTCTTATGCTTGTAAAACCAGCATCACATATATGGATGATATCAAGGGCCACTACTAGCTGTCCTTGTGGTAGCCAGGCCTTCTTGTGCCCTGGCCTCATTGGCCTCTGAGTGCCCAGCAATTGAACATGGTTACATATATCCCAGGGAAACAAATTCTTAAGTGTCCCAGTATAAGCAGGATACTCTTTTCTCTAAGGAAGAATTTTCACATAGTTCACTTTTTCTTACCTTTGCACCTGCTGTTGTAAGTTCTGATCAATCCCTGAGATGCCATCAGTATATTTTTCCTGTTGTCCTGATGTAAAGTGTTTGTCTTCTTTTGGTGACATTTCACTTATTTTTATGATCTCTTCAGAAATTCCATCTTCGTTACCCCAACTTTATACCAGCTTTCTGAACAAACAGCAGGGTTTTCAGATCTTTCTGCTCTGCTTTTTGCTCCCATCTCTCACTGGCAAAAAGTAAGAATTTTAGCTAAATTTCTAGCTAAAAGAAGCCAATAACCACCATGCCACAGGATGAATGATAAACTTCCTTGAGATTTTTTTCCTCCAGATTAGTCCATCACATTAAACTTAACTTCACACAAAGTCTCAGGGCACAGACAAAATGTAGCCACAGCCTTTGCCAGAATGTAACATGTATGGTCTCTAGTTCAATTCCAGATGGAATCCATATTTCCAAGGACTCTATGTGGTGAGCCTTTACTCTTCACATTCCATTTTGGCCTTTTGAGTTCTCACCAGAATCACTCATTAAGGTTTACAGCATTCTAGCTTTTACTAGTCTTCTTCTGCAAACTTTTCCAAATTCTTCCCAAAAATCAGTTCCAAATTCTTCTGAATTACACATGGTTAGTCATAGCAACAATCACATTTTCTCTAGGATCTGTTTTCTGTGTTATTTACCTTTTTCATTATTGTGACTAAATGAATTAAAATGAGGAAAGATTTATGTTGGTGCTCAGTTTCAGAGGTTTCTGACCATACTCCTTAGCTCCATCAACTCTATGACTATGGTGGGGCAGGACTTGATGGTAGGACCATGTGGCAGATAGGAAGCAGACCAGGAAGTAATAGGAAGGAGCCCAGCAATCTATGGTCTCAAAGCTATGCTTGCAGACACTTACTTCCTCCTATCAGGACCCATCTTCCAGTTTTACTACCAGTAAGTTTATTCAGATTCAGAATCCATCAGTGGATTAAACCACTCATTAAGTCAGATCTCTCAAGATCTAGTTACTTTCCCAAAGCCAGGAACATTTAATATTCAAACTATAACTTAAACATCCCCTACTAAAGTCCTTTTCCTTCTAGGAGCTGCTGCTAGCCAACCTTCTTTACTTCCTCTCTTTCCTCGTTAGTGACAGAAGACTTCTCAGCGAAACTGTTAAGTACCCCCCTGCTCATTCTAAACACACAGTAATCCTAAAACAATCCCTGAATGTACAATTTTCTCTCCAAAGAAAGATGTGGCATTGTCTTGGATCCCAGAGGATTCATGTCCATGGAAACCTTGGGTGTTCCCTCTGTGAAGGAGATGGCCAGTTTATAATTTGAAATGCCCAATAGATTGTAGCAGGGAGGACACACTTGTGCAGCAATTCTGAGGCCCATTACCTGGGGTTCCAGAGAGCTGCATTAGAAAGGTAGTCTGGACTCAGTCTGCAGGACTGTCACAATTGCTTAGTGTTACCTTTCCTGGATGTGCCAGTACTGGCATCCAGAGGACCAGAGACCTGCCATCACTAGCCTACAATTCAGTTTGGGGAAGAGCCTGGAAGTAGAGGTGAAGGGGCATGTTGTGATCACTCTGCTCCACACCTGTAGCAGAACAGTCACAAAAGACTTTGTGAGCCTCACTTCCCTCCTTGGCCCAGCAGAGGCCACACCCCCAGCTCTGTTTTGTAGAGAAATGGGAGTGATCTGATCCACCAGGAGTGAAACACCTGCAAACAGGTGTGCTGTAAAATACACCAACTGTGCCATTAAAATAGATGGAATAAAATGTCATAAAATGGATAAAATGCAACGAAGTAGAAATATTAATTCTTGAATAAATGGCCTTAATCAGTCGCATGGCACACTCAACCCAAATAATTTTGGGTGTTTTGATAAAGGGACAACTTCAAGAGAGGTGAGTGGAATATAGGGTAGGACCTGGACCAACGGCAGGGTTGAAGGAACTAATCCAGGGGCCCAGGAGCTGAGCATTCCTTAGAGAGACGCTGTGAGAGGAGCTATGGCCTGTGGACTCTTGTTCACCCTCACCCCAGGTCCTGCACAGCCAGAAGCCAAAGGTACCCACTGCTCCAGCTCTTCTGATCAGCCTTCCTGGACAGAGCGGAGCCGGCGCATGGCCATCACATCTTGCTGTTAGATCTCCATAGCTGCCCTAACAAATGACTGCAAAGTGGTTTCTCATATAACGACATAAATTTATTCCTTCAATGATCTTGTAGCTAGAAATTCAAGGTGGTGTCAGGGCTACAATCCCTCTGAAATCTTCCGGAAAGAATTCTTTACCTCTTTGGGATTCTTGTGCCAGGCAGTCATTGGCTTGCATCTGCCTCACTCAAATCTCTTATCTCCATCTTCACATCACCTTCTCTTGGTGTGTCTGTGTCTCTCCTCTGTGTGTCTTTCGTGATGACTCTTGACATTGGATTTGTAACCAGGGAGTCTAGGGTGAATCTTCCTATCCCTAGATCCCTAATTGAATTACACCTGCAAGGATGCTCAATACAGTAACCTTCCCAGTTTCTTGAGTCTGACTTTAACCTACCTTTCTGGGGCCACAATTGTATCCACTGCACCGACCCCACATCCAGCCTTTGATGTGGAGATATGGAAATGGGAGCAAACTATGTGCCTTTGAACAAAGACAGAGAGCTAGAGATCCTTCCAGTGTGTGTTCTAAGCAACAGTCCTTCATTGGGGGATGGGGAGGGGGGAAGGGGAAGGAAAGGATGCACATTTCTGTTTGCCTCACAAAATGATTACATTGTTATGGCCTCTGACAAATGGTGTATCTTCCATGAGGCTTGTTTTACACCTTTCCAAGGAAGCATTAAGTTCAAGGATCTCCAACCCAGAATCCCATTGTGCTTGTATGCATGGCAGGGCCAGGCGGATTCCTGTCTAGTTGCTTTGTACCCACTACTTCTGGCCCTTGACAATCCTTGCCATCAGGATCAAAGCCACAGCCATCTTCAAGCTCTCTGGGCATGTTGGGTTGTCCTCCGCTGCCTTCATTGGATCACAGAGATGGCCAAGGATGACCGCCCCCTCTGTCATAAAGGACCAGGGCCCACGCCTATTGTGTTTCTGGGGGGCGGGGACGGCAGGTGTCTGACATGGTGTTCACACTCTGGTATCCTCAGTTAGCTCAGATTCCCAGCCAAGCAACTCTTAAAATCCTGTCATGCGGCAGGTTGTAATGGTGACACCATGACACCTTTTCTAATTGTGTTTTAATCGAAAAGACTTGATTTGATTATAGAAGCCTGTACCGTTGCCGAAAGGGCTTGTTAAAACACGTGTTAAATCAGAAAGACTGCGATGTTTTGTGTGTAATTATGTAAACAGTCACATAAATGGAGCTGTTTGTAGTCAGCAGGAGCCTTTTCAGTAGTCTGGTGGCAAACTGGCGCTGCTGATCAGTGACAGGTGTATTTCTTTCTTTCTTCAAGGACAAACAGAAGTTGGTTTCTCTCCCCCCCCCCCATGCCCCACACCAGCCACGCCGCATTTTTCCATTTTCTCTTTTGTGTGGACAGGTTTCCTTGAAATCTGTTGTGACTTTAAATACTGTTTCTATGTCCTCAAGTGCGTATGGGTGAATTTTTTCCTCATTGTGAAGAAAAACGAAAATGATCCACATGGTTCAAATGTTTAGATTTCTCAGCAGCACAGATGATCCAGGAATTTACCCTCTCCTCCCCCCAATCACCCCTCAAATACAGTTTTGAAATAGGCATCGAAGTACCTTAAAATTCCCTGCAGTTTTAATACAAGTATCCAGTAAATTTACTGAGGATAAAAGAGTCATTTGTGTCAAAAAAAAAAAACAACCCACCACCTGCGCTTCGCAGAGACCCTGCGCTGCTCACCTATCTTCCTTGAACTGGGAAGTAAATGAAGCATTGATCAGGGCTGTCATGGAAACATGACTTCTCCATGTCCATCATTCGTTCTACCCGAGCCTCTTCTGAGCAAACAGGCCCACAATTGCCGTTTCCTCCAGCCCCAAGAAAATAGGAGCTGTAAATGGGCTGGTGAATTATGTGCTTCCAGTGGTTTTGAAGGGAAGCATTTACTGAGGGAGAAAATTGTTTTAATCTTATAACAACCAAGGAGGAGAGTTTGTAAAAACACAGAACACCTACACATGCACTCGATGCTGCACAGAAGCCCACAGAGGCGTTTCTTCCCACCGCCTCGCCTGATGCCTTTGCTGCGGGCACTTGCAGAGGCCTGGGCGCCTGGGGAACGGGAGGGGCCCGGGGGTGAGAGGGTGTGTGGAAGAGGCTGGGGGTGAGAAGGTGTGGGGGGGGGGCTGGGGGTGAGAGGGTGGGGATGGGGATGGGGGTAAGAGGGTGTATGTGTGGGGGGAGCGGAATGTTAAAGTAAGGTAGTGTTGGGCTAAAATTCTAGGGAGCCAGAGGAGGCTCCATCTGGCTCAGGATGAAGGAAGCTTCTGAAATCTGGGGGGCACATGCATCACCCCAAGTTTTGTCTTCAGGGCTCTGCCATCCATATATTAGGACACGTAGTGAGTCTAGCACCACCTCCACCCAATGCGACTTTAATAACCTGGAAGCCCACTCAGCCTCAGTTTCTCCTTACAACGGGGATCCCAGGAGGAGCTCCAAAGCCCCCAAACACATCCCGAGCTTCCGGAAGACAGTTCTAGAAATGGACGGGAGGAGAAGATAAGAATGTGAAGTGATTTGAAAGACGCATGGAACATGCGTGGGCATGCACACACACACACACACACACACACACACACACACACACACACACACACACCTGGGATGGGAAAGGAGGTGGCAGGGAGGAATAATAAAGGCTGTGCATGTACACAGCCCTTGCCGGGATTCAGGTAGTGCACCCACAGGCCCACACAGGGGTTTGTGAGATGCCAGAGCAGAAGAGGGCGGGAGAGGCATGCCACGCTGCCCAGGGGCTCACTCGCGTGCACCTTTGTCTGCAGGATCGAGCAGTGGCTGACTGGGGTGTTTTTGAAGAAGGACAGGCGAGGTGGGGGAATCTCAGCAGAAATGAGAAAAGATTTGGAAGAGAATGTTCCAAGGGGCCTGGGTGTATGAGGCAGCCTGGGGAGGGGGCCCCCTTCCACGCTGGTGCCCTCCCCAGAGTGCACGCTTCTCTGTTTCCTGTAAGAGAACAATTGTCTGCTCCACAAAGATGTGCCCTGTTCTCAAAAGAAAAAGCTGATTTCCAGAATGGCAGTCACACTCCCAAAATTCCCAAGACCCAGAAGGGGATCTTGAATAGTACAGAGAGGCCATCTACCCAGAACGAAGAGGCCCACACAACCTCCTGGTAGCCTGCATTTTCCTGGAAGGGTGACTAAGCTGCAAGCCAGGGATGTTGAGCTATAATAGAATGCCCTGTTTCTGCCGGGTGCCAGTGGCTCACACCTGTAATCCTAGCTACTCAGGAGGCCTGGGCAGGGAAAGTCCGTGAGATGCTTATCTCCAATAAACCAGAAAACCAGAAGTGGCGCTGTGGCTCAAGTGGTAGAACACTCACCTTGAGCTGAAGAGCTGAGGAATAGCTCCCAGGCCCACAGTTCAAGCCCCACAACTGACAAAAACAAAACAGAACAAAACAAAAGGAATGGCCTGTTTCAGCCTGTGGAGTGCCATGGCGTTAGGTGCCAATACTGAAGGAACCTGGGCCTGGGACATGGACTCTTCTTCCTCCAGGCTCACTGCCTGGCTCTCCCTTGGCTCCTCTGTACCAGGAGCTCTGTCTGTGCGAGTGAACTGCTGTGCATGTCAGCCTGCTACTCACACTCTCTCTGTTCCTCACCACGAGCATATGGTTTGTGCCTAGAATACCGCCTATGAAATCACCTTGTTTGTATGTGTGTGTGTTTGTTACTGCATTCGGTAACAGACATCCGTTCGGCTCAGTGGCTTACTCTAACGATGCCGTATTTCTCATCTCTTACATGGTGGTGGATATGTGACTAGTTTCCTCCTCCCTGTGGGACCCACTTTGAAGAGATAACTCTTGGCAGGAACCCCCCCCCCCCCAGGGCAGAGCCCCTGAGCTGGTGCACCCATGCAGAGGCTCCAAATTAGTCACTTCCTTGTAGCACCACCAGAAAAAGGAAGGATGATTGATTGGGCTGGTGTTTTTGGAGGGCGTGGCTCATGGTTATTTGATTCTGTCCTGGGAACAGGAATGTGTGTCAGAGGAGGCTGTTCATCTCATGGTGGACAGGAAGCAGAAAAGGGTGTGTGTGTGTGTGTGTGTGTGTGTGTGTGCGTGTGTGTAAGAGAGAGAGAGAGAGAGAGAGAGAGAGAGAGAAATGGGAATAAGAATAATAGCCTGAGGCAAGATGTTACCCTCCCCCTACCTGTGGCCTACTTCTAACTAGGCCTCACCTCCTAGTTTCTGGCAATAGTACTACCCAACATCACCAGCTGGTGGGCCAAGCAGACCTGAACTGGCTCTTCCATCTTATGCTCAGACTTGACCCTGTTTGTTGGCTCCTGGTTCACTGGCTGAGCAGTCCCACGAAATGTAATTGGAGCACGGCCATAAATGGGGACGTCTATCCTTTGTGACCTCTCAGGGAGGGATATGTGTTCATGCTCAGATGGGAACAGCCTGCCTCTCCACCCAGTCACTTGGGGTAGGCCACCTGCTTATTGAAGCCTGTTAGGATAGCCTTCCCTGGTCTCCTAGGTCAGGTCTCATTATACTTCTGAAGGCCTCCCACCATTGTTCCATTGTCTTACCTTTTTCTTCATTATATTGTTCTGACTATAAAAGTAAGGCACTCTCATTGTCCTGTATTTGAAACAAAGTGAATATAACCATCACCACTGTAAAGAACTTTCTGTCCCAGAAGTGATCACGGTTACTCATTGAGGAAATGTTGTTTCAAATATTTCCCCCACTCACAGCACATGTAAGGTGCATAGATATGATTTCAGGGATACAGAAGATGCCCTGCACACATAAGGCATTTTTTGTGAGCATATTTTGTACAAAGCAGTGTATCTGAAATACCTCCATTTGGAGCTGCCTCGTTCTTTTCATGCGTGTGTAGTACTCTCTTGGCATAGCATTCCATAGCATTCTTTTCTGCTGGCTCCTAGAGTTTGCTTTATGAGTTTGCTTCCATTTTTTTTTCTGTGACAGCAATGGTGCAAAGAACATTCTTTGTGCACATGTGCATGGATGGAGCTTCACACAGCTGGATCGCTCAAGGGAGGATGGCTAGGTTGGTGTATTTTTCACTTGGATAGATAATGGCAGATTACTCATCTGAAAGGCAGTGCAGTTTGTGCCCTGGCTCAGTGCCTGGTTCCACTCTACCCAGCCCCTCCAAAAGTATTTTTCTTTTTCCTTTTGAGGTTGCAAAGAACAACCAATAAGCTGCATAATTTCATCCACAAACTGACACAATCAGTGTACCCTTTGCCCCAGCAACCCTCTGATCAGACACCAGAAAATTGACTTAGTTATCTTTATTTTTTATTGTCTGGTTTTATGTACACTGTTTTCTATCCTCTGGCAAATAGTTCTATGAGATATATATATATATAATATATTTTTTAATCACACATTTAAATTTGCCAGAAAGCATTTCAACTTAATACATATTAGATGTTTTTTTGTTTTTTGGTTTTTTTTGGGTCTGGTCGTGGGGCCTGAACTCTGGGCCTGGGCACTGTCCCTCAGCTCTTCAGCTCAAGGCTAGCACTCTACCACTTGAGCCACAGCGCCACTTCTGGCTTTTTTCTTTTTTGCTTATGTGGTGCTGAGGAATCGAACCCAGGGCCTCAGGCGTGCAAGGCAAGCTGCTCTACCACTGAGCCACCTTCCTAGCCCCATATTAGATGTTTTTAATAAACATTTCATCCCTCCTTTGTGCAATTCATTGTGGCTACGCCATCTCTCTGAGCTCTTGCCATAGAGAAAGCCCTTGACTTTGTATCCTGGGTGGCTGACCAGATGCTGGGGATCTAGTTTCTCCAGCTTTCTCTCGATCACTGGGCTCAGAGCAGGGGGGTGGAGAGGGGTGGGATGGGAAGAGGGGGGTGGCGCACCTCCTGACGCAGGCAAGCGTCAGGTTAAAATGAAACCCCAGAGCAAGCCTTCAGTCCACAGCACAACCTCTTGGCATGCCAATGAAAACTTGGTGTGGGGGAATTAGTCTTTGAGAAATAAAACACATCATCTCTTTTTGTTTAAAAAGGAAGAAAATGAATGTGAGTGTCTGTGCCTCCTGTGTGTTTCCGCCTGAGTCCACTCACGTAGAATGAAGCCATTGCGAATCTGTTTGTTCTCCATGAAAGGAACCCAGCATTAGACTGGAAACGGGACATGTGCAAATCAATGTCAACCACATCAAACCTTTCTAAAGTTGTAGGGTTTTTTTTTTAACAGAACTTTAAAACATAGTTTATTTGGCAGAGTTTAACTGTGATGTGTATGCTTGTGTCACAGAGAAAAGAGTCAAAGCACATTACAGGCATAGTGTCCCAGGATAAGGAACTACGATTCTATTTATTTATTTATTTATTGTGTATGTGATACAGAGGATCCAAACCCAGGGCCTCATGCACGCTAGGCAAGCACTCTACCACTAAGCCACACTCTCTGCCTGGGGATATGATTCTTGCTGCACTTGGCTCTGTTTCCTTCCCAGCTCCAACCCCTGACTCCACCTGCAGACTGGTGCATGGGGAGGAAAAGGAGAATTTTTCAAGATTACATCTTTGCCCAACAATGTCCTCAGAGAGGGTGTGGACGGACAGGAGACCGGCTAGGTGACAGCTCTCTGACCTACACTGCCCCCTCCTCAGGACAAGATCTGCTCCGTAACACCCCGCTTCCTCCAGCAGAATCCAATGGGAGACCAAGCACAAGGCACCTCTGAGTTTCTTGACATAAGGAGAGAATGTGAAAGTCACGGAGGCACCCATGGGTGCAGCAGGGTGGCCAGGGGCCTGAGCAGGGCCGGGCAGCCCAGTTCCCACAAGGTGGTGCCAGCACATCTGTCTATGAGCTGTGGCTGGGGTCCCTGGGGCGCTGCACTGAATCTCAGTGCCCACCCCTCTAATCTGTTTGCAGCGTTGCCCAGGGTGGCGATGGCACACTCCTCTCTGCCAGTAGTCCCACTGTGAAGCAAGTCTGGGCTGGGGGTTGTCAGCTCTCAGAGCTGGGGTGAGTGGGTGGCCAGGCTGGGGCCCTCTGGGAGCAAGAGCCCAGACACCCCCCTCTGCTCATTTGTCTCTCCTATCTGGGAGAAGCGGATTTCTATTTCATCCTCTTCCACGGTGGGGATTAGGAGGGAGAGATGGCATGTCCTGTAGGAGGAAGTGGGTTTCCTAATGGATGCCTTGGGAAAAAACAAAAAAAGCAAAACCCACAGCACCGAAAGTCCTCTCCCTCCCTTAGCCTTTCACCCACTAGTGCCACCTCGTGGCAGGGAGGGGTTGTGTCTGTGCTTTTTGCCTGAAATGAGGCTTGGCCTGTCAAGTTCTCACAAAAATCTTTGCCCAGGCAGGCACTGCACCCCTGCTCTCTGTCAAAGCATTTGGAGGTGGCCCTGGCCACTCATGGAGCCCACAGTTCTGAGGAGACAGGGTGTTGGGGAGGGGCAGGCGGAGGGGCTAATGGTCATTTCAGTACAGAGAGCTCAGTGCAGCCTCTTTGGAGACAGAACAGGTTTTGAGGCAAAAGCTAAGAGGTTCCTGTGTTCTGTTAGGAGATTCTGGCTCCCATGTGTGTGTATGTGTGTGTATACATATGTGTGTATGTGTGTTCATGTGTGTGTTTGCTAAGGACACACCTTAGGATGTGGGAAGCTAGCACTTGAACTACCACTTCTTACCTCCAAATGCTGTACCTACCAGCTGATAACCAACAGTGCTGTACGGTGGATGGAATGACAGAAAGCCAGGTCTCCAGCTTCCAACCCTGAGCAGGTGGGAAGGAGAGCTGAGGTCTGTGCCCATGGCTCTGGGATTTGGTGGGGGGAGAGGCTGCAGAAACCAATCAAGGCGCAGAGATAACCCTTGTCTGGGGCTGAGGGGCGGGACGATACAGATCAAGTTCAGGATCACCAGTGGGATATGCCTTGGGCCCTGGCACAGTGACACAGGCCTGCACAGGAAGGGGGTAGTCAGGCCCCCAAGGGTGACCTGGGAGCCCGTTTGTACAGCATCACAAGCATCTGGCAGCTTGCCCTGCCTGCCACTTCCTGACCCAGAGTCCAGGAGGAGGAGTGTGGCAGTGGATGGGGTTGGACAGACAGCGAGCTGTCGGACTCAAGCAGAATGTCAAGGCTGTGTGAGTTGAGGTCAGTTCATAGGGGGATTCGATTTTATTCCAGGACAGTAAGTGAAGAAACAATGTGGATTTAGTGCCACTAAAGAGTCTGAGTGGACTCTTCAGTCCGTGGTTGAACCGGGACTCTGACTTGATTCAATGGGGTTTTCAGTTGAATGTCATGAACTAGGGTGGGGTGGGGCGGGGTGCTGACCACGGAGGTCAGCAGCTGGCCCTGCACTGTGGGTCTGCGGAGATGAGTGGGATCTGGGGTAACAGCTCTGATTCCCCCCCCCTGCCCCCCCGCCAGCTTAGACTCTGCTTTGCCTGAGGCAGCTGTGCCTTTGTGTGCGCTCGGTGCTAAATGGTGCCTTTGTCTAAAGATGCTGCCATGTTTCTAGACCTCACTGCACAACAGCTGGTGGAGGCTGGGGTCAAATGGGAAGGGTAAAGTCATGAGGGGTTAAAGGAGGGACCTTGGTTACGCCAGCGGCCAAGCCAATAGGTCAGCTTGGCCCACCTGGCCTAAGACTTCCCTGGTTTATAAAGCTAAAAGCCTCGTGGCCCAGCATTCTCCTGCATCTCAGGCACACCATGAAGTTGGTCACCTTGGTGCCCACATAATCTTAGAGGACATCTTAGAGGACAGTGGCCTCCTAAAGATGCCTTTTAAGTTTTAGATTTCCAGTTGGTCGTGGGGCTTGAATTCAGGACGTGGGCACTGTCCCTGAGCTTTTTTTTTTTTCCCCCGCTTAAGGCTAGCACTCTGTCACTTTGAGCCACAGCTCCACTTGCGGTTTTCTGGTGGTTCATTGGAGATAAGAGTCTCATGGACTTTTCTGCCTGGGCTGGCTTTGAACCATGATCCTCAGATCTCAGCCTCCTGAGTAGCTAGGATGACAGGTGTGAGCCACCGGCGCCTGGCCTCCTGTTTTGTTTTATTTGCTTTACAATTTCCATTCCCTCCAGCATTGGCGCTGAGGACAGTAGCCTGTGAGTGTCTCCCTGCCTGTGCCATCTCCCCAAGCACAGCGCATCACTGTCACCATAGCAACAGAGCCCAACCCTTCTGTCATAGAGTCCGGTCCCAATCCTTGCCATCCTTCTCCCCCCAAATGCCAAGCTCCCTCCTCTAAACATTTCTACCACTGTGCCTTTGCTGCAAGTGCCCTGTTTGAACTTCTGGTAAAGCCAGAAGTCCCCCTGGTCCTCCGGAGGCCTTCACCAGCTGTCCTGAGAGGGAGTGGACAGGTTTCCCTCCACCGGCCTCTGTTGGGTGGTATGTTTCTGTTGTGTTTTTACTGCATGACTGTCTGTCCTCTTAGGAACTCTGGGAGTGAGCAGTGGTATCCTTGTTCACAGCAGATAGTTGACAAATAACCACTAGGAACCTAAGGGTCTGACTCCTGGTTCTTGGTCCTTCTGTCCCCGGCAGTCAGGCTATAGGACCCCTGGGCTGGAGGATGCTGACCTAAAACAAAGGGCTTCCAAATGAGAAAGTGGCCTTCAGCCAGGACCTGTCTGCCCCATGTGCTCACCAATGAAGTAAGATTCACACACACACACACACACACACACACACACACACACACACACACACACACACACGGTGGCTTTCAGAAACCATTAGTGTCCTAGGAGCTGTCCTCCAAAGGACCAGAATTTCAGGCTGCAGCATTCTGGGCTCCATAGAGAAAGCTGTAGCTCCCCCTAGTGGCTGCAGAAGGTCAGTGCCCTCTGCTGGCCGCTGGGTGGGGATGCAACACAGCCCCCCTCGGGTCTCACCTCTGTCGGGTTTCTTGAGAGACCTCAAAAGAAAAAGACAGTTCCAAGAGCTTCCATCTGCTCATCGCCTTTGAAGATAACCTAGGCAGAGAACTTTCTTTTTGTGCAAGTTGGTCGTGGGGCCTGAACTCTGGGCCTGGGCGCTGTCCCTCAGCTCTTCAGCTCAAGGCTAGCACCTACCACTTGATCCACAGCGCCACTTCCATTTTTCTGGTGGTTTATTGGAGATAAGAATCTCACGGACTCTTTCCTGCCTGGGCTGGCTTTGAACTGTGATCCTCAGATCTCAGCCTCCTGAGTAGCCAGAATTACAGGCGTGAGCCACCAGCACCCACCATAGTAGAGAGCTTTTTGAAAAAGACAGATGGATGTTTTCATGAATTTGTCTGTATTGGGCTGGGTTGGATGGGACCAAGGCAGCAGCAGGCCTGGGGAGATGGAGCGAGAGGGCGAGGAGGCCCAATGGCCCCCTGCCCGACTCCTACATAGCCTTGAGATGATGTTGGGGCTATCAAGTATGCTTTTAGAATTGCGGCTCTCAAATCTAAGTTATTCAAGTCCTATTAGCAATCATAACAATAACAATTAGCACTCATGCAGATCTTATTAAGTACCAGGGAAGGTTGTGAGGTTTTCCAAGCCAAACGCTAATTTGTGAGGTCTGCTTTTCTGCTGTGTATCATCAACCTGGTCCGTGTAACTGTGCGATGAGACACAAACTACGACCATTTCCATTCTAGACCCGAGGTGTTTTTCTTAACACCAAGTCATTATTTATGGAATTATTTTCCTCTAAATTCCATTCTCATACGAAATACCTTTGAAAAGGAAACTTTATTTTCCTACTGTAAACAGAAAATGAGTGTTACCTGTCTTAAGCAGGAAGGATCTATTGTTAAAATGTTATTAAATTGCCACGTGCCCAACTATCCGATTGTCCAGCAGCTTCCTGGGCTTGGTGGAAGTGGTCCACAAGACAGCCTAGATTTCTCAGGTCGGGGAGGTGGGGTTGCATGCAGGGTAGATTTCTCAGGTCGGGGAGGTGGGGTTGCATGCAAGGTAGATTTCTCAGGTCGGGGAGGTGGGGTTGCATGCAGGGTAGATTTCTCAGGTCGGGGAGGTGGGGTTGCATGCCGGGATGGGAAAGGAACGTGAGCTCCATAAACGTCTACTTCCAAGAAACTTGAGATTTAGTTTGCTTTTCTTCATTCAACATCTAAGATGAATACTTAGCTCATTAAACCTCCAAACCTCATTTCACCCTGTAGCTTTTGTGTTTTTCTTAAGTACTGAGGTTTAAATTCAGGGGCTAATCCCCACTAGCAGGCTTTCTGCCACTGGGACCACTCCACCAGCTTTCTTTCTTTCTTTCCTTATTATCTTTTGTATTACTTTTTCTCATTTCATTTTCCCACCCTCTGTAGGTTGGTAGGTCACTGTCCCCATGATTTCAATGGAAATTACAGTATTAATCTGGCTTATCAAAGTGTAAGGAGGCCGGGTGCCGGTGGCTCTCGCCTGTTATCCTAGCTACTCAGGAGGCTGAGATCTGAGGATCGCGGTTCAAAGCCAGCCCAGGCAGGAAAGTCCGTGAGACTCTTATCTCCAATAAACCACTAGAAAATCAGAAGTGGCACTGTGACTCAAGCAGTAGAGCACTAGCCTTGAGCTGAAGAGCTGAGGGACAGCGCCCAGGCCCAGAGTTCAAGCCCCACAACTGATAAAAACAAACAAACAAACAAAAAAAAAACCAAAGTGTAATGAGAAGCAGCAGGACCTTCCATATGGTACAAGGACATCAGAAGTTGTTGTTATTATCTGTGGGGCTTGAACTCAGGGCCTGGGTGCTGTCCCTGAGCTCTTCCCCTCAAGGCTAGCACTCTACCACTTTGAGCCATAGCGCCACTTCTGGTTTTCTGGTGCTTAATTGGGAGATATAGAGTCTCTTGAACTTTCTTGCCTGGACTGGCCTTGTACCACAATCAACAGATCTCATCCTCCTGAGTAGCTAGGATTACAGACATGAGCCACCGGCCCAGACCTGAGCTGGCCTCTTCAGAACATTTTAACTCCACTCTCCCTCCCCTGATTTGCCCGTTATTGTTGCTTAAAATTTTTATTTTTCTTAGACTCCACGGGATATTATCATTATTGCTTCATACAATGTTTATTTAAATTCTGTGCATTTTATTCTCTCTCGCTTGTCTCTAAACACCACCTAAGGCGAATACTTACTTCACTAAGTCTTCAATTTTTCCTCTTTTTATTTTAAAAAATACAAACAGTGAAGGCTTATATTATCTTCAAAGTAAGATCACTTTTCCTCTGTCCACATATCTTTCTTTAGAGTTTTGTGTCCAATTCCTCGAGTTATTGCTTTGAAAACATCTATATTTTACCTTGTTCCAAAACACATGTTCACTGAGGAAGGAATTCCAGGTGGGCATATCTATTTCTCAAAGGCCAATGGACCTTTTGTTCCATTCCTCTGACTTCTGTTCAGGTTCCATTCTGTGCTGTGGAAGGCTGCCTATGTTTTCTCCGACTCCTTTTAGCATCTTCCCTTGGCCTAGGCTGCCCTGCAGGTTCACTATGATGGTTAATTGTGGATTTCTTTCCTTTTCTTGCTTGACGTTTATTGGGTTTTTGAGTCCAGTGGTTGATAGCTGTTATCAGTCCTGGAAGATTCTCACCCCTTGTCTCCTCTTCTATCACTCCTTGCTTGTTCACACTTTGCTCCTGGAGCCCTGGATCTAAGCTGTTTGTCAATGAACTCCTTTTGTATTTTCTGGTTCTTGTCTCTTGAGGGACAGTTCATCCAGTCTCTGGGTGATCCAGTCTCTCATCCATGAAGCTTGTGCTTTAATGGTATACTTTCCACTTCCGGAAGTTGACTTTGGTCTTCTTCAACTCTTTTTTTGTAGTTCCTGGGTCCCTGCATGTATGTCCAAGCTTGTGACAGGGTGAACGTGGTAGATTGACAGTCTATGCCATAATTAATTCCAGCAAAGGAGAGCCACACAAGCACCCTTACCCTGTGCAGAGGAGAGGAGGCCTGCCCCACACCAGCCCCTTGCCCTGCTGCTTGGAATCCACACAGATCCTGGGAAATGGAGACTTCTCCTAGGCCACAGTACCTACCTTCCAGCCAGTCCAAACTAGGGCTGGGATTCCACTTCCTTTGCATTCTGTATCTCCTTGCCCACCTGCCCCCCCCTCTTTCCCTCTCTCTCTCCTCCTTCTCTCTCCCCTCTTCCCCCCTCCTCCCCTCTCTTCCTCCTCCTTCCCCCTCCTCCTCCTTCTCTTCCCCTTTCCTTTCCCCTCCCTCCTCCTCCTCCTTCTCCTCCTCCTCCTCCTCCTCCTTCTCCTCCTCCTCCTTCTCCTCTTCTTCCTCCTCCTCCTCCTCCTCCTCTTCTCTCCCAGATAAGAAGACAAGTGATCTGAAGACTTCTGAGTATGAGGGAAGGGAATGAGGAATGAGAATCCTAAGCTGTGTGAGCTGTGGCTGCAGATCCGGGCCTGGGCCCTTGGTTGCCCCAAAGTGCCTGGTGCTCAGGGCACACACACACACACACACACATGCACACACACACACACATGCACGCATGCACACATATACACATGCACACACACATACATACATGCACACACACACACACACAGTTTCACAAGGGCTAAATCACGCACGGAGAGCTCATTATTAGCACAGTGTCAGGACCTGGAAATGTTCCAAAAGTATGTTCAGCCATCATTATTGCTGTGGTTACTGTTATACTGACACTGGCGGACAATGCCGTCTGGTGAGTCAGTGACATTCCCAAAGCACCAGATACTGATCTTTCCCCCAGACCAAGGTGGCAGGTGCAGGAAGCGTTTGAACTGTTTGTCCCCGCCATTATGGATAAACTCAGAGCCGTGGCTGGGACACAGGGAGGACCCGAGAGAAGAGGACAGGGAATCACTGCCCAGGAAGAGGAGACGCGGGCCTGGGAGGTGCTGGGGGCGGGGGGGGGGGCAGGAGGAGGTAGCGGGGAACAGGGGTCCCACACTGCTCTCACTAATTTTGTTACATCTTGGGAGAAAATGGGGGCTGAGGAAGGGCCTATGATGACAGCCTGCATCAGGGAAAATGTGAGGATAAGGAATTACTAATTAGTAATAAGGTGGAATACTTAAGTATATGGAATGAGATAATATGTAGCTAAAAAATAATGATAGAGCACTAGGCGTTTGAGACAGGTGGACTCCAAGCAATTAACTTCTATTCTTCTTAAGAATCACGTTGTGCTAATTGGCTCCTTTGCTCTGATGGGCCCGTATTAACCTTTCTGCTTTTCTCTGCAGAAGTTAAGTATGGTGGGGAGATGTGCTGTTCCCATTTGGAGGAAAGGTACTTTTTTTTCCCCTCCCTGAATAATAATTGATTTGCAATTTTCACCCAAATTATCGCATTCACTTGGCTCTGTCAGCTTTTCTTCATTCAGCTGCATGTATGGAAAAGATGATTTTTAAAAAAAAAACACATCTGACTTTTCAGCTTGCAGGAATCGAGAGCAATGCCACCATGTGCTGGCCCTGTCCTGGTACTGTAGTCTCCGCATCACAACACCGCCTCCTCCGCTTCTGGAGTTTATACGTGAGGGAGGAACGTCAAAGGCGAACACACAGAAATAGAATACAGTCTCAAGGCCATGGGGAGAAAGTATGACCATTAATGGGAGGTTCTGGAAATGGAGAAAAGCCTTCTTCTTGGGGGAGGAACTCTTAGAAGTCAGAATCTGGACAGAGCAAGAGTAAGAAGCTCGTGACTATTAAGGAAGAGCGTGTGTAAAGGCCCTGGGGCTGGAGTATACTTGGAGGGCCAGAAACAGCGAGCTGGCCAGCATGTGCAGCCCAGGGACCATGGCAAGACTCTGGATTGGTTGGGCTCTGGATCCAGCCTGTTGGAGAAGATTCACAGGCTGCCCTGGGGGGAGGTCGGAGCGGGGTGGGGGGAGGATGGCTGCAGGTGTGGGGGTGTCCTCAGAAATGGAAGCAAGCTAGTAAGGGACATTCCCGCGTGGAGATCTGACTCACTCTCGGGGGATGTAGAGCCTCTAGGGGTCCCACACCAGTGGAAAGGCCCCTCATGTCACCCAGAAACGGTCAATTTGTCACCAAGAGTCACTGTGGATTGTTTTTCTTTTTCTTTCTTTCTTTGTACACATTTTCCTTTTTTTTTTTTCTCCACATCCCCTGCCCAAGCAGGATTGAGTTCTGTCTTGAGCATAAACACCTTGAGTTTTGAGGGGCACTGAGTGCTCCCTTTGGTTCCTGAAGAGTAGATTATAGGCCAGCGTGACCCCACTGTGGCTTCTAGACCATTCTCCAAGAGCCACTCATGACTAGTGAATTGGTGCTCTCTCTCTCTCTCTTTTTTTTTTAAGTCAGTCGTGGGGCTTGAACTCGGCCTGGGCGCTGTCCCTCAGCTCTTCAGTTCAAGGCGAGTGCTCTACCACTTGAACCACAGCAGCACTTTTGGTTTTCTAGTGGTTTATTGGAGAGAAGAGTCTCACGGACATTCATGCCCAGGCTGGCTTTGAACCGCGATGCTCAGATCTCAGCCTCCTGAGTAGCTAGGATGACAGGCGTGAGCCACCAGCTCCTGGCGAATTGGTTCTCTCATCTGTGGGAATGCGCCTGTGGGTGTATTTTCAAAAGCAAAAGTGGGGCATTTAAAACCATTTAAAATGATGAGATAGCATGGGTTTAGTTGTGAAGATGTCCAAGGTATTGAGAGGGGGAAAAAATCAAACTGAAAAACTGCAGTAAATTTACGTGCACCTCGGTGCACACGTACTTGTACAGAAGCTCACCAATGCGCTAGGAGGAGGCGTCCGTCACAGCCAACCTTTGCAGTTTGTGTGTGTGTGTGCGTGCACACACACATGCGTGTGTGTATTTTGAAGGAAATATGTATTTTGAAGGAAAAAAAAGCCCAAGGTGTTTTGTGGTGGTGAAAGATCTAGTTGGAAGTTCACGAGCTGCGTTTAAGATACGGATTTTGCATGCACATCCTCCCGTCTCTTCCTGAGTACTTCTTTTCCCCTCAGAATAAAATTGTGTTTCTTTGTCCTCTCTCATTCTGAACCCTCAAGCATCCTCACTGTGGACTGCTGTGCAGTTCACCAACTGCACCACCAGAGGGCGGTGTAAGCAGGACGTTGCACATGCCTCACCGACTGCAGCTGATCTGGGTCTAAAATACCGCAAGGTGAACTTTGGTCAGTTGAGCCAGAGCAGAAATGAGAAGTCCGCCCTCCAGCTTCTACTTTTCACTGGGACACAGCTTTTCCTACCAACTGCTTTCAGTGAGACATTATAGTAAGTCTTAAAATGCACCTAGGTCCCAGAGGAGTGTCTGCAGCACTGTAGCCCTCCAGACTCCAGGCCCCACCCCAATAGTGCCAATAGTGCACCCCAACAGGCTCTCCCCAATAGTGCCAATGGTTTCCTGGCCTTTTCCTCACTCCAGTTCCTCCCTGGCGCCTTCTTAATTTTTTTAAAGCAATCCATATTCATGACAAAGAGTCAAACAATATGCAAGGGAGAAGCTGGTGTAAACCAAGCCTCCCATGTTCCTCTCTCGGTTCCCAGGTTCTCTCCCCTAAGTTGATAGCTATTAAGCATTTTTAGAAGTGTATCTTCCCTCTAGAGATTCTAGAAGCATATTCAGGTCCTGGCACGCACAGATGTGTTCACAGGAGCCTTTGGCTCCTGGTTTTGCTTACCAGGGACAGTGGAGATCTTCCTGTGAGCGCTGTCTGTGGGTGCTTTTTACTGGCTGCAGAGTATTCTATGGTGGGGTTGTACCATGCTTGATTTAGCCACGTCCTACGGGGGCTTTGGGGATCTTCCCAATCACTGATTAGGAGCAGTGGGCAGTGAAGATCTTATGTACACAGCTTTAAACACAGGAGCAGGATCTACTGAATTCTTAGGAGTGGCATTGCTGGTGGCACTTTTAGCTTTGGTAGTTGTGTCAGTCAGCTTCCTATCACAGTGGCAAAATACCTGAGAGGATCAACATAAAAAGGAGAGGTTTGTTTTGGCTCCTGGATCCACAGGTTCTCGGTCCCTTGGCTCTGTTTGAGCCGTAGGTGAGACAGTATATGCTAGTAGGGGCTTAGCTCATGACAGCTGAGAAGCAAAGACACATGGGAAGGGGCTGGTGTTCTCATCAAGGTTCTGCCCCTGGCTGGCCTCAAATCACAATCCTCCAGATCTCAGCCTCCTGAGTAGCTGGGACTACGGGCACGAGCCCCCAGCCCCCAGGTCTCCACAGAACTTTGTAAGCAGTTTGTACTCCTGCCTGGAATGCATGAGATGCCATCAGAATGTTTGACCTTTGCCAATGGTGACAGGCTACTAGTTCTCAAGGTGGAATGCAGTGGAGGACATGTGGGAGCTTTCTAAAAACACTAATCCATGTGCCATTTTGGCCAGACAGCTCAAAGCCAACCCAACGTGTGGTGTGTGTGTGTGTGTGTGTGTAGTAGTAGTAGTAGTAGTAGTAGTAGTAGTAGTAGTGGGAGGAGGCAGCATCCGCTTTTACATTTTCCCAGGAGATCCTTGTGGTGTGGCACAAATGAATGCCAGAGACTGATGAAAGGTTCGGATATAAATGTTTTTTAATTCTAAATGAAGATGAACCTTTATCTTTGAGAGTTCTTGGAACACAGAGCTACGTATAGAAGAGCGAGGTCGCAGAGCCGCAGGCCCTGAGCCAAGGTTCAGGACCCCCCCCCCCCCAGTGTTTCTCCCCACCTCTTCCCATAAAGTTCCTGGAGCCGCTGGGACCTGACCTGTGGGACCTGGAGTTCCCACGGCTAGACCTTCCAGAAGTCTCTTTGCAGAGGCCCCACCACCTGCAGAACAGCCCAGAGCCCTGCCAGTGCCTCTCTCCTGCGGGACAGCCTCAGGTGCTGGGGTGTAGGAGCAGGTGGAGGCTGGGACTGGGCATGTGTAGACTCTGCAGCAAGAGGAGGAGAGGACAGCTACTGGCCACTCAGGCAGGGTCTGGTCAGGTCCTCGGGCCGGACCGGCAGTCTGTGGTGATGAGAGGGGTATTCTGAAGGGGCATCTCGAAGGGGTCTTCTAGGAGGTGGGGGATGGGGGGGTCAGAGGGATGGGGGAGGGTCAAGTGGACACTGATTTCTGGCCAGAGTGACCAGTGGATGGTTGGTATCATACAGGGGATAGAAAGTGAGTGATGAGGGCTGGGAATGTGGCTTAGTGGTAGAGTGCTTGCCTAGCATGCATGAAGCCCTGGGTTCGATTCCTCAGTACCACATACATAGAAAAAGCCAGAAGTGGCGCTGTGGCTCAAGTAGTAGGGTGCTAGCTGTGAGCAAAAGAAGCTCAGAGATAGTGCTCACGCCCTGAGTTCAAACCTCAAGACTGAAGAAAGAAAGAAAGAAAGAAAGAAAGAAAGAAAGAAAGAAAGAAAGAAAGAAAGAAGGAAGGAAAGAAAGAAAGAAAGAAAGAAAGAAAGAAAGAAAGAAAGAAAGAAAGAAAGAAAAAGAAAGGGAAGGAAGGAAGGAAGGAAGGGAAGAAGGGAAGGGATAATGTTCCTGTGTGTGTGTGTGTGTGTGTGTGTGTGTGTGTGTATGTTGGGAGGGGGGAGAGCGGGAGCCAGCGCACCTCAAGAACAGGGTACAGGTAGACAGCAGAGCACTGGTGGATCTTAGCTCTGGGCAGCAGTGCTGTGCTGAGCAGAGGGCAGAGAGCAGGGCAGGCCCAGGGCTTCTCTGGGACTGTTCCTGGCCCAGGCTCTGCTGGCGGTCAGGACTGGCTCTCTGCCACTGCTCACTGCTCCGGTGCCACTGCTGCCTTTCTGCTGCAGATCTGGGCTTCCGTCCTCCCGTCCCCCGTCCCCCGTCCCCCCCCCCGTCCCCCGTCCCCCCCCCCCCGTTCCCCCCATCCCCCCCTGCCGTTCCCCCCCTGCCGTTCCCCCCCTCCCCCATCCCCCCTCCCCCTGCCTCCATGTGCAGCTCAGGGCTCTGGTCACTGATGGTGTGTGGACCAGGTCCTACCAGTGTTCTGAAAGTCCCATGCCCTCCTGCCAGGAGGAGGAGGGCAGGGGGTAGGGTGGGGGAGGAAAGGAGTTGGGAGCCACAAGTAGGAGCTCAAAGTGGGCTCAGAGATGGGCTCGAAAAGATCCTAAATATTTTCCCTTAAATCCAGCCTGCAGGGTCTCTGTTGACCCTCTGTGGTGGGGACTCTCCTAGTTGACAGGGGTGGCGCCTGTGGTTAGGGTGCGGTTCTCCACCGGCCTCAGGGTGGGAAGGGGTGCACCAGGCCCAACACCGGTCGATGGATGAGTCCGCTCTCCCAGCCTGAGTCCTCCCATTGCCTTGGCGCTTCTTTTGGTGAACATTGTGCTCTAAACGTAACCAGCCCTGCCTTCATGTTCTGAGTCCTGTTGAGTGAGATTCCTTTCTTCCTCTGTTGACTCACGTTTAGTAACTGGACCCCAGGACCCCCTGTGCCCCTGGCACAGCTCAGGTGCCAAGGAGCTCTGGGAAAGCAGGGCCCGGGGCAGGCAGCCCGGGGCTAATGCCTGGAGACAGGCTGGGAGCAATCGCCAGGATGAGACCGGAGGCCCCGGCAGAGCAGAGGCCGCCCTGGCTCCCTCTTGGACCCTCAGCCTTGTGGCTCCCAGCAGCACCCCTTCCCCTCAGTGTGGCTTCATTGAGATTCGCTTCTGGCTGGAGCACCCGAGCAGCATCTGCGCATGTGCGCTGGGAAGTCTCCCACAGTCACGACACCGACTGGATGGGAGAGAATCCTGGCCCGGTGCCCACGGCCAGGGTTCTTCACAGGAGCAGCCCGTGGCCAGTGAACCGAGTAGGAAAACGTTGGCATCCTCACTTTCATTACTATTCAGCTGAAGGTAACCCTGACTTTTCATTAGGAGGAAAAGGAGGAGAGCAGCCCGAGGGTTAGCAATCCTGGGACTTGCCTCTCATAGACAGCAAGGCTGCTTTTACCACTAGCTGCCTTTATGTAGATACTGTGAAGTATCTACCATCAACCATAGAAGTCGTTGATAGCGACTTCTAGATCTTAGACATATAATGTGCTAACGAAGAGGCACTTACCGCAGTCTTAGCAGAAGGTATTTGATTGATGAACTCTTGGCAAGCCTGTTGATGTATTTTAATCGTTTACAAACATTGCTCCGGAAAATGGACCTGTGGCTCCAATGGGAAAGCCACCAGTCTCGAATGGAAAAAGACAAGCAAGTGTATGAGGTCCAAAGTTCAAACCCCAGTACTGGCATAAAAACCCGGTTCTGAGGAGAATTCCAGAGGTTTCCCCAGAAAGCCAGATGATGCAAGAAAGGAAGGTTGCCACGCAGTCTCCAGGGAGAGCATGCTTCTCCCTGTAGAAGGCCACTCGACTCAGGCAGCCCAAGTTATGATTGTGCTTGGAAGAGGTGTGGGTAATTACTGCTCTCCTTAGCTCTCCATGCTAAGCAGTGCCCTCAGATGACCCAGATCCCAGCTCTGGATGTGAGTGGGTTGGAGCTGAAATGGTTTGCTCTGGTCTGATTAGTAGTCTCTAATAGGTATTCAGCCTTGTGTCTACCTTGTCTCAGTAGATGTGGGGTCCTCCGGGCCAGGACAGTGCCTCTCGTGTTCTGGGGCAGTGGACTATTGCAGCCCCCTTTGAGTGTGTGGTGTACGCAGAGGGGGTGTCAGGCTAAGAGAAGGTAGAATTCTCTAGAAGGTCTTTTAGAATCTAACATTACTCCATGTTCCTGGCCACCTTCACTTCCTGTTTTCTGTGTTCCGTGTTGGGCGCTCTGCCTGCCTTTCCCCAGCGTGCCAAACATCGCTCGTGCGCGATCCAGGAAAGGCCAAGGGGAGCCAGTCCCCAGATCTCACTGTGAGCTGGTGCAGATCAGCCTCAGGTCTTCATCTTCAGTTGATGACGGAGGCTGACAAGGCTGCCCCTGCCCCGAGCCTTGCCCACCTCCTGGCGGGGGAGCAAGAACATGGCCGCCATGCCCTGTGTCTCATTTCTCCTGATGGCTCATTAGGCAAACAGAGAAGCATATGGCCGCACCCAAGGCCAGCCGAGCAGGGTGTCATTCTCAGGATGAAAGGCTGAGCGCCTCGAGGCACGCCCACCTCCACTTCCCCATCACGATCAGAGCAATTCTATCTGTCCCTTGAGAATCACCTGGCACTTGACCCGCCCTGGCATCTCAGTGGGGATTTGTCTGACTCCCTGAGATTGTCGTGTTTGGTCTGGACACCCAGACTCGGTTCAAGGTCTCATTTTTTGCTGGGTCTTTAGAGTTGGCTGATTGCCATGGCAACTGTTTCTAAGCAATCTCCATCCCAAGTGCCCCCACAATGTGGTGAGCTGTGAGGCTGCAATGGTAGCATGTGCTGTGGAATCCTGGCAGGCTTTGGAGCCATGCCCCCTGAGTGAGGGACGTGAGAGAACGTAGGAAGAATGTGTTGTTACCTCACTTGAGTTAAATGGCCGCTCAGCATCAGAATTCAATGTAGTTGCCACTCAAGGCCAAATGGACCCTTCCCCTTTGCCAGAGCCTTTGTGAGGAAGTCAAGCTTGGGATATGAGAATTGTTGACGTGTTGTCAAGACAACACAAATGTCCAGCCTTAGTGTGGCTTCTTTTAAACCAGCTGCTGAAGGACACTGAGCCAGTAAGAACCTGCGTCTTCTCTGACCCTTTATCCCCATTCACTGTTAGAGCGCCACCTTGAGGTTGTACTAGCAGTTGTCAGTGCCCGCCATCTTGTGAGTTCACTGCACTGGGCAACATAAAGCGCATTTGGGAGACACAAAAACTCCTAACAATTGGTGAAATGTGTACTTTAAAGACATATTGCTTGGAAAGGTCCTCTGTGTCCAGCAGCAAGGCATGCTCTTCCCTTCCTCTCCCAACCCCTCTGGCCCACAGAAGCAGCCCCCTCCATCATGTATTGAAGCCAGGTAAAGCAGCTCCCAAGAGGTGTTAATATTGGTTTTGTGAGCTGGCTCTTGAATACAGCCATTATTTAAAATTATATGATAGGACTTTACAATTGAACACATTTTTATTAAAGGTAGAAACAAAAAAAAATGTCTGTACTAATTAACTTAGTACATTTTATCTATGCACTTAAGGTTATTTATGTCCATTATAGTAAATGTTGGAACTAACACTATAGTGGTGCATTATACAGCATTAATCATGCATTACATCTCTTCCCAATTCCTTGTTCTGTGACATCATGTTGGTAGCTTATAATCAGCCATGGTGAGACCCCAGAAGTCTGCAAAATAGCAGATGGAAGTGAACCAAAAAGAGAGCCAGTTATTAACCATTTACCAGCACACATCCTTGTGTGCAAAATGCCTAGCCTGGGCAAGGAAAAGCCTGGGCTTTGGGCTCATTAATTAGACAGGCAGGGAAGGAAGAGAAACTACAGATTTGGCAAAGGAACCAACAGCAATTATTCCAATAGATACTTGTTCAAATGTTCAAATGATTCAAATGATGTTTTATTTTGTCACTTGTCAATGTGATGGGCCACACCTGGGTTGCTTAAAGAGGGTTCCTGAGAGGGAAAATGGAGTGTGGCCTTAGATATAGCCCGAATGTAGCACTCCGGTGGTGATAAGGCTTTAGGACCAAAGGAGTGAGTTTCTGGCTCCACACTCCTCCAGCCTGTCTGCTCTCTCTCCCCCGTCAGATGACAGCGTCAAGGAGCAGCTCAGTGGGATTCATTAGGGACACAGCCTTTCTTGGCTTTCATAGCTCCAAAGGCTTTCTTAGCTCCGATTTATTCTTTGCCCTGCTTCTTTGATGCTTCAGGAGTAAATCAAATTAAAAGCAAACTTGAACGGAGTCCAAGTTATCAATCTCTCCAATTCTTGAACCTAGTCCAGGTTCCCTGCACAGCCTTAAGCAATTTCTGGGATGAAGCATTTCTAAATTGTCAAACTTGCATCACTGTTTTAAAGATATCAGTGCAGAAGCTACCACTTATAAATAATGCTCATATTTCCATGTAAATCAGATTACATTAAGCCTGGGCTAAGCCAGTGTGTAGAGTTTGAATGCAAAGATAACAAATTTTTAAAAATCAGCCATGTCTTTTTCATTATCTTTACATTTTAATGCTGTGTGACCTCCATTGCATCAATGGTGTCCTTCAGGGAAGTGGTGAGGCTCTTCTAGAATAAGAGGAAATGCATTATTTACCTTTGACACTCAAATTAGACTTTTACTCTTGCTTTGCTTGGCAAAAAAAAAAAAAAAATAGTATCGAAAGCTGAGCTTTGTCAAGAGATAGAAAGTTTTTCTAAATTCCACAGCTTCCCTCTAATTATGAAGAGTCTTGCAATGCTGGCTGACTGGGTTACAGACCTCGGCCTGGAATATGGCCAAGAGCTGAGGAAGCGAGACTGTAATCACTTTGAGGGACATCACGCTGAGGAAGCCATCTGAGAAGAAGAGCTGGAGACAGTCCTACTAGTTGTCTACCCACCTCACCGACCTGTGTCCCACCAGAGGCTCAGGAAAGGGGCACAGAGATGCCAAGACAGTGAAGGGCTCAAAACCTCCAGCTCCTGTCTGTGCCCAGGTCCTTTAGCTTTCTGGGCAAATGAGGTGGATCGGGGTCACTCCAGTATTCCAGTGAAGAAGAAAAGCAAGTTTTCTCGAGCTCCCTCAAAGGTTCTGGAAGTCCAGTGTCATGAAGCTGTTTGCAAGACTGGCTTATCCTGAATGGGGGGAAGGTGAAGGAATACAGAAAGGGCAGGAAACAAATGCACAGTCAGTGTTGGATTTCCTGTTTCCAGGAAGTATTTTGGCTATTTCCAGGGATGCCCTGGTCAGGTTGCCTGTCTGTGGGACCCTGCTTCCTCCCCAGGGCTGTACAGACATGGTGAGACAAGGAGAGCTGGCTTTGGAGCCAGATAGGCAAGAGTTCAAGTCCCAGGCCCCATCTCTTGGGCTGTGTGACCCTGAGCCTCAGCTCATTCACCTATGAAGGGAGGGATCAGGACGTCCCTTGGCCAGCTCATATGTCATGGAGGTAACTGCTGGGACCATTCTTGGCACCCACTGAGCACTCCATCAACGGCAGCAATTGGCATTATCAGTTTCTGGCACAGTCCCTTGGCAGGATCTATGCCAGTAAAGAGTGAATCAGGGGCTGGGAACGTGGCTTAGTGGTAGAGTGCTCACCTAGCGTGCATGAAGCCTTGGGTTCAATTCTCTAGTATCACATACACAGAAAAGGCCGGAAGTGGTGCTGTGACTCAAGTGGTAGAGCGCTAGCCTTGACCAGAAGAAGCTCAGGGACAGTGGCTGGGCTCTGAGTTCAGTGCCCAGGACTGGAGAAAAAAAAAAAAAGTGAATCATCACCTCTGTGTATCACATTTATAATAATAAAAAAATAAAAAGAGTGAGTCATCAGAGATGGCCCCAAGGTGGGCTGCAGGAGAGATCTTGCTGGAAGCTGGCTGGTTAGGGGTGACCTGAGGCCTGAAGGGAGGAGGTGTGAGCGGCAGGGCAGCAGGGGGTCCTACTGAACCTTGGGCTGCACTGACAGGAAACCGGGCTCAGCTGAGAAGCAGAATGAGGCGGACAACGCGTGGGACGAGGGGGTCAAAGGTGAACCAATCCCTAGGCTCTGACGAGGTGTGGAATCTGGCCAATGGCCACAGAGGCCGGGCGTGGGCTCGGGGATGAGCTCACCACATGTTGGACCTGGGTTTTTTCTGTGATGTAGATGGAAGGTTACAGAAGACCCCTCAACAAACGCTCCACACAGCGTGTTTCCTCCTCAGAGATATAGCTGGACCACCAAAGATGTACCCTTTAGGAGGGCCACATCTGCAAAGAGACTGAAGCATTGCGTCTGTATTTCCTCTTCCCAAGGGGAGGGAAAGCAAAGCAACTAGCTGGGCCTCCCCCAGAGTTTCAGGGTCAGTAGATCTGTGATGGGGCCTGAGATGTGCATTTCCATTGTATTTCCAGTATGCTGATGGTCCAGGGACTACACTTTTAAGAACCACTGAGATAATACTTGGGTCAGTATCCCCTGGCTCTTCCCAATGTGCTCTGTGGCAGGGTGTGCATGCATACACACAGGCACACACACACACACACACACACACACACACACACACACACACACACACACACACATCAGGGCTAATGACACTCAGAATCAGAGAGGGTATCAGTCCTCTGGCCACAATCAGCTGAAAGGTGGAAGAAATGAACTTGCAGGTGGGTCTGCAACTTCTGGTCCTCCCCCTGATCATGAACATTATCTTCGTCATCCTCACCCCAGGCACTATGCACTCCCGTGGGCTGTTGGGTAGTTTTTCCTTAGGAAGATACAGGGTCTGCTTTGGTGCCACCTTGGGCTGATCAGGCCAAAAGTGTGTCCAGGGTGTTCAGGGATAGGGAGTGGCTGGGTCCAGGCTGGCCTGTTTCTGCCTCACAGAGCCTTGTTCTATGAGGAAAAGAGGGAAGGAGGAGGCTGGGGGACATGGTGTGGAGTGGGGGAGGGAGGCAGGATTGCAGGTGTGAGTCACCAACTCACAGCATTATTTGTGAGGATGGTCAGTCTTAGTGGAAATGGAATCTCAGTGTTTTGATTTGCATTTCCTTTATGACCAGGGATATTGAGTGTTTCTACATGTATTTATTGGCTATTTTTACTACTACTGGGAAGTATCAACTTAGCTCTTTTGTCAGTAACTAATTGGATTATCTGTTTTGTACCAGTCCTGGGGCTTGAACTCTAGGCCTGGTTGCTGTCTGTTGGAGAGTTTTGTTTGCTCAAGGTTAGTGCTCTATCACTTGATCCACAGCTCTACTTCCAGTTATTTGGGGGCTAATTGGAGATAAGCCTCTGATGGATTTTCCTACCCAGGGTGTCTCTGAACTGCAATCCTCAGATCTCACCCTCCTGAGTAGCTAGATTATTGGTGTGAGCCACTGGTGCCGGACTTATTTGGGTTATTGAGTCTTTAGGAGTTTAGTTTTTTGAGCTACTTGTCTATTACATTGAGTGAAATAAGTCAGGCTCAGAGAGACAGAGAGCATATATTTTTTCTCATATGTGGAAATTAGATCTAAAGTATAAACATGTGAAAACAGGATCATGTGCATATATACACAATCAAACGGAGTTAAGTGTGGTACATACGGGGCAGATTTTCACAGTGCAACCCCTTTAACCAACAGCTTAACAAAATGCATAGAAGAACGCTGAAACTTGTCTGAGGTGTAAGGATGAGGAGGGGGTGGACACAGGGAGAGAAGAACAGTGGGCGAAGAGTCATAATCATCAGCATACACATGTGAAAATAGAGCCAGGGAACGTGAAGGGACAGATGGAGTTGGGGTGGATGGCGGGGAGCGCGGTGGAAGGGATGATGCTAATCAAGATGCATGTACTCACAAGCTGACCTGCTGAACTGAAGCCCCTTTGTACAACTACATAGTTATTTACACACACACACACACACACACACACACAGCAATACAAAACATCATAGGCCTGCTGTAGCAGAGAGGCTAGGGCCTAGGAATACATCTCGACACTTGAGCCAGACAGCTCTGGGTCCCCCCTTCCCTTCTGCTGAAGGTCGACAGGGGGTCAGTATATCTCTGCTGCAGATGCTCCAGAAGGTGAGTTTCAAGGCGAAGCTACCAGCATCCTTGCTCTACCCCTGCCCTGTGCTCTGGTCTGAGGGAGTGGCCTGGTGTCTGCTGCTTTGTCAGCCAGTGGATTCCAGCCTCTTCCTGGTACCCGCCCCCTACCATGAGTGTAGCTCACTTGCCAATTCAAAGAATGGGAGGTGTAAGTGGGGGGTGTCTGGGTGCTGTCCTGGCTGGGTGGGAGTGGCCTCTGCACCCCTGCTTGCACAGAACTTGACTGTATGGGGGGGGGGAGGGGCGTGGCCGCCGCTGGCCTGACTGGTCAGCTCTGGAATTCAAGGTTCTTTGTGGTGCCCTCAGTAGAGGAAGGAGGCCCCCCTTGGGGATTGATAGGCACGTGGCCCTTAAGACAGAGAGGAACTTCCATCACTGCAGAGGGAAACTGCCTCCCAGCTATTTTCTCTGAGCTGCTGTTACATATGTTGGCAGGCTGGGAATCTCCAGGATGGAGTTTTGAAATTACCAACCCATCTTTTTGGAGTTATTCATTCTGAAAACCTCGGATCCCGCTCCCCTGTCGGGGCCCTGGAAATGATTCAGGCCCAGGCTCTGCCCTGGTCTCCTGCGCTGCTGACTAGAGCTCAGGGCTCTCGTCCTCTCAGAGGTGGCTGTCTCCTCTGGCCCGTTCTCTGACTTTGAAGCTAGCTTCGCTGACCTTGATGCTATGCTTGCTCCAGGGCTTCCAGTTTGGCCTTTGACCCCAGTGTCCACTGGGGCTCCAGAGCCCACAGGCTTCCTCTTCTTGCTTTCTCTTTGACTGTGAGAGAAGTAGCTCAGCGGGAGAATCCGGCCTGGCCTGGGCCAGGGGAAGTGGGTGTGGCTTTTGAACTCTGGCCTTGGAGTCTCTGGTGCCCCATCACTGGACTCTTCTCACAACCTCCTTTCCAGGAGCTGCTCAGTGCTTGCAAACTGAGGCCCCTGAACACATTGGGGGATACCCTCCCCCTCCCCAACCCACTTCCAGCTCCACCTCTCCCAGCCTGCATAAAGTCCTTTCCCCTTTAAGAAGGAAAATCTCAGAGGGATCCAGAGCCCTTGAAGTCAGCCTCAGAGAAGGGCTTTAGGCCTCTTTGATGCTTTTGATGCTGTAAGCAAATTCAGAGAAGGCTGGGAGGGAGGCTGGGCACTTTTGTCCCAGGACTGAGGGCTGTCTGAGCACCGCCCTGGGAATGGCTGTGGGAGGTGGTGACACAGATGCCATCCCGGGCAACAGCCTGCACCGGGTGCGCCTCCAGGAAGATGGCTCCCTTTTGAGAACAGGTAGCTCCATGTGGGGTTCCAGTGTCTCTCTGCCTCAGTCACCCCTGTACCCCTGGCTTCCTGTTGGGGCTGCTTCCCATGGGTACATCCTGGCCCAGAGCCACAGCTCTGGTCTAGACATCCACCTTCTCTGAGTGTCATCCATGTTCCTAAATCCAGGGATAGCAGCTGATTGGTTCAGCCTAGGGCTGATCACAGGCAGCCTTGATGCCAAGCTGGGTCACATGCAGCATGATAGGACCCCCAGATCTGTACCGCCAACCCCCCCCCTCCACTTAACAAGTGTTAAAGTGTTACCTGCATGTTATTTTCTTTTAAGAATGTATATCACTCTGCATACCAAGGCTTTGGAAAGTTAAAGACTTCTGAATTGCAGGTTTGTTTTCCCTGGGTCTTTGGACTGCAGCCAAGCTTTGTGCATCTCTAGGGGAGTTGATAACTGAATCAATAGCTGATCTGCTCTAATTTATTGAGCTCTATTGTGCAAATCTAATTAGCATGCTTCTGAGCCTTGCTGAGATCAGAGTCCTGGGGGGGGGGGGGTCCTGGAGGGGGCAATATGTTACCTACTTATCTGCTCCACGGTCAAGAAAATGTTCAAGGGTGAGGTGGCGGGGGGGGGGGGGGTGAGGGTAGCCAAGGGGGGACAGCAGAACCAATCTTAATGACAGCATCATTCCAAGTAAAAGTAATGGCCAGGCAGGAGGAGTTAGAACTGAGAGTAAGTTCCTGGTGCTTTGGCTGTCCCGCCTCATTCACAGTTTCTGGGTGTTTCTTCTGCTGGAGCAACCAGTTGAGAAGAACTTGTAGGAAAAGCAAGGGCAGACAATACTTTAGGCTTGTTTGATCGTCAGGAGGAGGTATTTGAGGTGTTGAGGGTCTATCCTGCTGGGTCGTCACCTGGAGGAAGGGGAAGCTCACATGATGCCTGCCAGGTAGTGGTGTGGCCTAGTGACATCCATGGTCAGAGGCGTGTCACAGGATGACGTTCACGTTCTGTCGTGCTGTGTGGCACGTCACCCCTCCTCTGCACACCTGCCCTGGGGTCTGTTTCTCCTGGTGGGAGGATTACAGAATGGGCAAAATGGCACAGTTCAGCCCTGCAGGGTCCGCACTAGCAGTGGACAGCAGAGGGCAGCCTAGAGCAGGCTGGATCTGCATCCCTGGGAAGCAAGGACTGTGAAGTTAGTTACCAGGTGGGACTCTGCTGGGGTCAAAGTCCGGGAACTCCAGCAAGCTGCCTTTTAAGAAAATGGGAATCGGGCTCTGGGGGCTCACACCTTGTAATCCTAGCTACTCAGGAGACTCGGCTCTAAGGATCACGGTTCAAATCCAGCCCTGGCAGGAAAGGACTGAGACTCTTATCTCCAACTGACCCCCAGAAAACTGGAAATGGTGCTTTACCAAAGTGGTAAAGTATGAGTCTTGAGTATAAAGAGGTCAGGGGCAGTGCCCAGGCCCTGAGTTCAAGCCCCAAAACTGACAAAAAAAAAAAAAAAATGGAGACATCAGTTTTATAAATAATAATTTCTAGAACATAAAAGTCATTTTAAAGTGCTCAATTAAAAAGTAAAGTGTTCAAGTAAGTAACATTATTGTGTATTTACTATGTTATGTAACTGTCACCCCCAATTTCAGAACATTTCTTTCTCCCCAAAGAGAAAGCCAGTACCTGCAGCAGTTTCCTCTATTCTCTTTCCTTCCAGCCCCTGGCAACACCAGTTTACTTTCTCTCTATAGATTTTGCCTAACATGGACATTTCATATAAATGAAATAAGACGACATGAGGTCTTGTATGTCTGACTTATTCAGCATGCTGTTTTCAAGGTTCACTCATGTTATACGCTTTTATGGCTGTGTACTATTTTCTTACACCAATATTCTTCACTGTATTTACCCATTCACTTGGCTGTGGGCATTTTACTTGTGTATACCTATTGACTATTGTGAATAGCACTGCTAGGAGCACTTGTTACGTTTTCAGTTTTCTTGAATATATGCTTGGGAGTGGATTGCGTGGGTTAATGTGAGATTAGGAGATGTGACTATTATCTACTGAAAGAGGGGGTACATTGAGAATTCCGAGCCTGAGAGAGAAGAGCCTAGAGCTGAGCTAGTTTCTACTGAGCTGGGCTCCTGCACTCCCAGCCCGGGGGTCTGAGGCCAGACCGGGGACCCGGGGGCTGGCAGGTGACAGGAGGCCTGTGAGAAGCCACACCCGGGCGGCAGAGGCACAGGGTTCGGCTGTTGGAGCCTCTAGGGGTCTGGATTTGATCCTAGTGTTTGGAGCAGACTCTCCAGTGACCTAACTTGCTAGAAACTGGACAGAGTTTACTAACAACCAGCCCTCCCGCCGCGGGCTCTGCGGACAAATAAAATGCCCCACCACAGCTGGAATGCTAAGCTGTCCAGAGGCTGGGCGGGGAGGGGGGATCCAAGGGAGGGGGGTCGGGGCAGGGCAAGGTGTGGATGAGGGGGTCCCCGCATGGGATGGCTGGGGTGAGGGGAGAGTCATGGTCTCCTATCTGAGGGGTTCTGCTAGAGCCTGGACTGCTGGTCCCTTCCCTGTCACAGGCAGGGGAGGGGTGTCAGGGAAGGGAGGGGAAATAGCCTAGAGCCTAGAGTCAGCACATCACCTCTGCATGGTCCTCGGCCTTCCCAGCCTCCCTGGCCCCTGCACTCTGGTTACCTTGGCTGCTTTCTCCCAGGACCAGGGTTCCCTGGGCCACTTTCCCCTGTAAGTCAATTAGAGTGGGAATGGGACTCCTGCTCCTACCCCAGGGGCCAGCAGCCCTCCACCCACCCCCACGCCCACCACCGGAAGGGCCAGAGCTGGGGCCTGTGCCTCAGACTCTCACAGCAGACATCAGCGGCCCTGTGGCCCTCCACCCCCTCCAGCACGGCATGGCTGTCAGCCCGTTGGAGCTTTCTGGGGGTGACTGATAGATAAAAATGTCTAAATTCCCTGGGGTCCTGCACGTGCCAATGTGAGTTGTTTGGTTTTTTTCCCCCCTTCTTTGCAAATTCTTGGTCTTTTCTTTAAAGGAAACCTCTCTAGGCAATTGTTAGTTTATTAAATTACGAGGGCCTGAATAGATGAGGATGGTTGAAAGGAAAGCACCACAAGTGGCGTGTTTTGCTGCCAGCAAGAGTGATTCTGCAGAGAAACATGATTGAAAGAACAGCGTTCCCATGGGCCAGGCAAAGTGTGCCGTGCTGAGTGTCCCGGAGAAGGTGGAGGGGTCACAGGAGGGTTTTGTCCATGCAGGCATGAAGCCCCTACCTCACATTAAAGACTGTCAGGTTCTGGGGTCTCGAGCTTTCTGAAGGAGGGAGGGAAATACAGACTACCCAGGAACAAATTTTGTCTCTTTCTCAAGCCTGGAGCCTCTCTCCTCCTAGGAGTGGTGATAAAATGATGTAGATCTTGCCCCCCCCCCCTTCCTGTTTTGCTGTGTGCTGATTAGATTTTATTTGTTAATATCCTGGAAATTATTTCATGTTACCTGCTAGGGACTTTCTTCTTCTGTTTCTATAGATGCTTCAAATGTCATCCAATGAATTTACCACAGCTGACATTACAACTGTTGTTGTTGTAATGCCAGTATTTTGTGGTTAAAAGTCATTCCATGGTACCAACCTTTGCCATTATTATCCACATTTGTATGTAGATTTCTACATGGATCAAAGATCCTCCAACTGATTTTTTTTTTTTTTTTTCTGATCCTGGAGCTTGAACTCTAGGCCTGAGTGCTGTCCCTGAGCTTCTTTGGCCCAAGGCTAGTGTTCTACCACTTTTTCTGAGTAATTTATTAGAGATCAGAGTCTCACAGACTTTCCTGCCCAGGCTGGCTTTGAAACAAAACCCTCAGATCTCAGCCTTCTGAGTAGGGGACTATAGTCATGAGCCACTGGTGCCTGTCTCCAATTGATTTTTTAAAGAATTCAATACCACAGAAGCTTACCGTTGGGTCCAAGAGCCTTGGATCTGGGCAGTTTACCACATTAATTTGCCTACAGCCCCCAGCACAAACTTCTAGCATGAATCCCCCCATCCTAGGATACAAGATGTCTGCTGAGCTCTTCTTGTGACTCAGCATCTAGTTCTTTCCATGCCTTTTCTTTCTCCACAAAAGCCTGCTGTTCTCCCAACCTTCAGACAATAGCTTTCATAATTCATGGTTATTTTGGACAAAAATAAAGCCTCAGTGTATGCTGCCTTTAAGTCTAACTTTCTTGGAAAACCTCAGATGACTTTTCTTATTTAGTTGAATCTCATCACCCAGAAAAGCTCCCGTCCCAGTGCACATTTTATCCACGAGGAAAAGAAAAATGACCTTTTTGTGCCTGCCCGAGTGGCCTCAAGTTGGAACAGGGACCACGTCTGGTTTTGCCTTGGGCTAAAGCCCCTTAATAGAAGTTCTCCCAACCCCACCCTGCCGGCGGCGGGAAGCTGCACCCTGTGGGCATAGAGAGAGTAGAGCTGGTCACTCTGCACAGACAGGTAATCCACGCTTGGAAAATAGTTCACAGGCTTCACGCAACAGTGCTGTCCCTGGGTGGTATAGTCACAACAATTTTTTATTGTCTTCTTTACCTTGAGGATTATTTTGTTGTGACTGTTTGAACATGATTGTCTTTCACTGGTATCATAAGAAAGTAGTTTTTTTTTTTCACTGAAAAAAGATAATAGGGGCTGGGAAGGTGGCTCAGTGGTAGAGTGCTTGCCTTGCATGCATGAGGCCCTGGGCTCAATTCCTCAGCACCACACAAACAGAAAAAGCCAGAAGTGGCACTGTGGCTCAAGTGGTAGAGAGCTAGCCTTGAGCTGAAGAGCTGAGGGACAGCACCTAGGCCCACAGTTCAGGCTCCATGACCGGCAGGAAAAAAAAAAAAAAAAGATAATAGCCAAAGAAGATCACTTGTGCCACAAGCTAGGAAAAAATAGATCCATTCAGAAGCAGCAGGTTTTCATCAGGAGGCATGAGTTGAAGTAGACACTTCTCTCTGTGCCCCGAGAGCTCTGTTCACCATCAGCAGCACCTCTTCCTGCATCTACCCATGCTCAAGCTGCATAGAGGGGACCCGGATACAGTTACTGGCCCTAAAGTGGTTGAATGTCAGAGACACACATATAGAAATCACTGCTGAGTATAACAAGACGTGCTTTAGATGGGAAAGGCTTTAGCTTTGTCAGAGGTAGGGGCCAGGGCAACAGTCCTTGGAAAGGCTTCCCACAAGAAGCCAACTGAGTTTTAAAGGAGGGAGAAGGGTTCTTAAGGTGAAATAGAGGACCATGGGCCCCCAGAGAATGATTTCCAGGCCATGTGAGAGTGGGGTATGAGATGGAGAGCATGTGTGGGAGGAAGGTCAACCGGGCCAGACCAGATGCTGACCCACGGGTGTGATGACTTCATCCACATAAGGGATGGGAAAGAAGTCAAGATTTAAAACAGGGACGAGGCACAATTGGATTTATATCTTATCAAAATGGCAGGGAAGCAAACAGATTGTGAGTGAGGAGATGGGAAAGGAGCCTGAAAGTCCAACTGGTAAAGACGTCAGGTGGAAATGGTCTGAGAACGTCCCATGGGCTGAAGAGGAGCACTGGTGGGGGTCACACTACTGAGATAAGGGAGTGAGGCAGGGGCAGGCAGAATGCTTTTGCTCTGCCTCCAGCTCTGTGATCACAGCCAGGGGCTACGGTGTGTGTGGACCCTAGCACAGTTCCTGGTACATACAAAGAGCTCAATGAACATTTGTGTACAGTCCATAAAAAACCAAGCCATCGCTCAAGCAAGCCAGAACACCATGCTGTGTTCAAGTAAGCATCAGCACAGCATCCCAAAGCAACTGAGAAGGAATTACAACTTTCCTGCATTCCCTCCAGAAAATGCCAAGGAGACCATCTAGAAAAACTTCAAAAGAAAAATCCCTTTTCTCCCTTACTATTTCATGCTCCCACTTCTATATCTTAGTTTCTTATATCCATGGCAACCACCACCACCATTTCTCTTTCTTCATATTTGCTAACTTCCAGAACTTGAATCAGATGGGCTAGTTACAGCTGTTCGGTTGCAAGCAACAGAAACTGGAGCTGGCTACAGAAACTACAGAAAGAATGGACTAGATGTGAGAAGCTCACAGAATCACCAGAAAAGCTGATCAACCAGGCCATGGATGGGCCCTGTGCTCAAGGAGAGGTGATTCTTCTAAGCCAGAACAGATGCTGGGCATCAGAAGGTCCTGGTCATACAAATTACTGCTGTGTACCTCAAGAGCTGTCTTCCATTCAGCAAACCTAGTATGGGTGCTGTTAAAGACACCCTAGCTCACCAAACTGCCTTTTCCCTCTTTTTTTTTTTCCTAGAAAGGATGCTGATTTTGTTCTCTCGTGGAAGATGACCTTGTTCTCAACATAAAACTAGATGTCTATGCCCATTAGGATCCTCCCATTAGGTCCTTGTCCAGGACTGGTTCCAACTGTAGAATAATCGTGTGATATCGTTCTGTCCAATAGCAAATAAGTTGAGATCAGCTGGGGGCTTCTGAGGAGAAAATCCCACAGGAAGACTTCCTGTGGCCATGTCTTCTTCTGGACGCTGGCTGACTCATCTGGACACAGAGCTGTGCAGTAGCCATCGCTCTGCTCTCCTGACATCAAGACAGCTGTGGAACTGGGCAGATCCAAAGAGATAGAGACATATTATTATTTTTTCCTCTGAAATTGATTGTTATAGAGTCAAGACTTTGTATCCTTTGCAGTTGGAGTTACGCTCTTTGATATACAAACTTTCCTAGATAGATTTTTCCGTGTTATCCTAGGGGGCAAAACTGAGACCCGCAAGAAGAAAGTTGTGAGAGGAAGAGCTGCTGTCACTCTGGGGAACCTGCTGAGTTTTCGGGTACCACATTCGTATCAAGGGAGACATTGAAGCAAACTGGCTGTCAGGAGTGGCAGCCCAGGAATTAACATCACCCCTGAACTCTCCTTCTGGCCTAGATCTTCCAGCATCGACGATGAGGAATCCAGATCTAGAGTCAGTCCAGGCCTGGCTCCATCCCAAAACACCTCCCACACTCCACCTTCACCATGTTCTGCTCACCTGACTCCATCCTACTTGTTTCCTTGGCTTTAAATTCAATTTCTCCAATTCTTGGAAAAACAGGAGCAAGCTCCATGTGTTACTATCTATTCTTAGAGTCTTTGAAAAACATTTTATAAATACATTCCCTGTCTCTAACACACGTACACACACATTCACACAAGCACACTAGCACACAATACAACCATCTTCAGTCTAGGTAGGATTCTCATTGGGAAACAAGCATCGCTGCTTTGGCCTCAGACTATCTTTCTATAATCCCTAACTTACTGTGTATGCTCAGTAAGATGAGCCTTGGACTTAAAGTAAAAAGTCTTGGATTCGAATTACAGTCATACTTCCTCCTGGTTAAGTAGTCATTTGCCACCCGGTACAGTAGTTATCCTTGAACCTGGTGCTCAGTAGTGGCCAAGAAACAATAGGGCCTTGCATAGAGGAAATGTGGTTGCAGGCTCGGGGTGTAAGGGTGAGAGGTAGTAGTTATGCTGGCTTGAAGAGTGTTTCTGTGGGTTCCATAGAGACTGAAATCTAGGCATCAAGTCGGCAAGTGATGCTAGGTAACGTTAGTCAGTTGGCATTGAAACAGAGATAGAGGTCCCATTGTGTATCTCTAAGCTACCTCTCCTGCATTTGTGGATTCCATTTTTTAGGGAATTAGTTATTCTCTTCTGATTACAAAAGCAAATAATGTTATCTGTTGAAAATGTGTGTGGGAGGAAATGTCAAGGAAAAAGTAAAACCATCATTCTCACCATGTAGATGACAGTTCTTGTGAATATTCCTTTTCAGTACATTTCCTCTCAGCTATTTACTTATTTCTATTTATGCAGAGACAATCAGACTAAAGTTGCCTACATCTCAATCTCCCTGGTAGCTGGGATTACAGGTGTGTGTCACCATGCCTGGTCTTCTTCCAGTCTTTTAAAGTTAATGTACTCTATAATTAGATAGGAAACAATGATAGGTAGATAGCTCGATGGGACTTGAGTTTGCAGAACTGGCCTTGTCCACAGCTTACTCAGTCTAGAATCAACAGTACCTGACATTTGCTGCTCTTGCTCAGCACCAGCTGCTAGTCTATATACATGTGTTGCCTCATCTCTATATCTGTCCCGATGAAGTAGGTACAGTGATTATCCACATTTTACAGATTAAAAAATGGGTATGCCACAATAACCCCAAAGTCCTGGAGCAAGAAAGCAAGCCTGACTCTTTCTTCTGTCCTGCTGTCAACCTCACAAAGACATCCCGCCCTTTCCTGTGATCTCCTGTCTACCCAGCCCCATCCAGTGCATGTGAACACAGTGGCTCTTCACTGTTGAAGGGAAGGGGTATTGGATGGACATGGCTGCCTACACAGATGTACTCAGTGAGCAATTTCCAGTGTCTAGGGCTTGATTCTCATACTGTCACTGAGGCCTGAGGGGCTCTGTTCTCTCAAGGTCAGCTTGTCCTTGGGGATTCAGGCTGTTAACCCAACTGGCGAAATGCAGACATAATCCAGGGCACCACAAGGCCAGTCCAGGGTTTGGTCCTTTTTTTTTTTTTCCCAGTTGTGGGGCTTGAACTCAGGGTTTGGGCTCTGTCTTTGAGATGAGATTTTTTCGCTCAAGGCAAGCACTCTACCACTTTTAGCCACAGCTCTACTTCCGGTTTTCTGATGTTAATTGGAGATAAGAATCTCATGGACTTCCTTGCCTGGGCTGGTTTTGAACCGTGATCATCAGATCTTAGCCTCCTGAGTAGCTAGGATTACAGGTGTGAGCCACCAGACTAGTCCATTGTTTCATAACACAATAACTGCAAAGTGAGTGACTGTTTTGTTAGCAGTCCTTAATCATAGTTGAATTTAGTGTCTACCTTCTACTACACTAAGAGGGGACAAATTGTATTTAAACTATAGCATATAGAGGACCCCAGCGGTTCTGAGACCTCCTCCCATTGGCTGATCAGCCTTTCTTTCCCTGCTGAACTGTGCTGTGTCAGAGGTTGCCTTGTTCCCAGCCTGAAGACTGGAATGGACAGGCCTGGTCAGAGTCCAGGGCGTCAGTCGCTGCTGACCAGCCTTGACCAAGTTACTGAACCTTTTATGAGTCTTAGTGTCCTCATCTAGAATATGAAGGTAAATTATCTCTCAGGTTGTTGGAAGATTAGGTGAGTTGTATGTACATTTCAATGAGTTATGCACTCTGTGAAGAAGTCCTAGAAGCATGTCTGTATCTACTCAGAGCAGTATTAGCTTTAATATTGGTACAGATTGATACCCAGATCAGCCCAACCTTGCTTCATTGTTTTCTGTTTATTCCTCCTGGAGACTACCCTAACGCCACAGACTCTGTTATTCTCAAGATATGGTACATAACAGTCCTTCATTCATACTTTTTGTTAGTGTGCCAGTGGGTACATGAATGAATGAATTCCCACCATGTAGATCTATGAGCCCCTTCAAGTGGTTGGCAAACTGAACACGTATGTGAATCCCAAAGGGATGGAAGACTTTTGGAGATGAGGTAGAGTGAGCATCACCTGCATGGGCCAGGCCCACAGGGAGGCCCCATGTACCTTGGTAAGCGAACACCAGGAAAAAATAGGCATTCTGAGCTCACTCTCTCTCAGATCTCTCAAGCCTCAGAAGGCCGTGGTGGGGAGTAATATTTCTTGCCCAAGTGTGAAATTCCTTGGCCCCAGCCCTCAGCAGAGCACAGTGTTTACTCTGATCACAAGTATTTGCTGGAGCTTGATTTCGTTTCTCTCTCTCTCTCTCTCTCTCTCTCTCTCTCATACACACACACACACACACACACACACACACACACACACACACACACACACACACACACACACAGGCTAGTTTGCTTTTAAAGTTACAGTTTCAAGAATTTAGGAACCAAATCAAATGTTAAGAGCTAGAGTGGTGATGAATTCAGGACACAGCCTCCTCACCCTGCCCGGAAGTGACAGGCCAAAGTTTCCAGACAAGAGTGTAGAGAAAGGAGGCAGGAAAAACAAAGCCCCAGAGGAAGCCTAGAAAGGACAAGAGAATCCCCCCGTAACTCACCACCTTGGACAGTGGTCTGATCTTCCTGTCCCTATGCAGATGTCATTTTACTGGGGATACTCTCTTACTTTTCCACCTAATATATAACCATTTCCCATGCTGCTATACCACCTTCATTTTTGTGTTTATAAGTTTATTCAGTTGCCCACTTAGATTATATACACATATATATTTATATATATACTTAGATTATTAATATACTTAGATTATATATACATACCTATACATACACACACACACACACACACACACACATATATTTCCTTTTGGCAGAATGGTTGTGTTTGTGCTGGTCCTGGGGCTTTAACTCAGGGCCTGGGTGCTGTCTCTGAGCTTTTGTGCTCAAGGCTAGCACTCTACTACTTTGAGCCACAGCTCCATTTCTGGCTTTTTGGTAGTTCATTGGAGATAAGAGTCTCGTGGAATTTTCTGCCTGGAATAACTTTGAACCATAGAGCCACCAGAGCCTAGCTAGAATAATTTTCTCACTGGATCCCAGCTAGAATAATTTTTTAAGAGAAAGGTTAACTGGTCAAAATATTAATTGATTAATTAATAATTAATTGACTCAGTATATTTTGAGACAGGTCTTTCTATGGAGCTTACCTACCTATCCTGAACTCAAGAACTAGATTACAGGTGTGTGTGGCCACACTCGACTTCATTTACAATAGCCTCGGGAAGTGGATGCAACTGTAACTCCATTTCACAGAGAAGGAAAGTAAGGCTTAGAATCATGAAGATCACAAGCTAACAGCTGGACAAGCTGGGATTCTTCCTTATGTCTGTGACTGACAGGATAAGACAGGAGAATAAGCATGATTTTATCCTCACTGTACAGATGGGGAGCCAGGGCTTCAGAGAAACTAGGTGACCTGTCCAAAGCCACACAGTGAATCTGAGGCAGACCCTGGTCTTAGAGCCAGGGGTCCTGAGACCCGTCCTGCTGTGCGTGCTCTGTCTCTGTCTCTGTCTCTCTCTCTTTGTGTCTCAGTGATTACTGAGTTAGTGAAGTACTCTTCTTGTGCCTTGGGCCTCTCTGGGTCCTCTTTATCATTGTCCACCCAGAAGGAAGTGTGGAGAGAGGCTGGATACATCCTAGGCTTGTTCAAGCCCACAGCTGTTCCTCTGGTTCTCAGGCCTCACAGCCTGTGGGCTTGTCCTAGCTGCTCATAGAATGCATGCCAGTATGCCAACATGCCCGAGTGCCAGCATGCCAACATGCCCGAGTGCCACCGCTGGGCTGGGGGACCACAGTGTGTCTGTTTTCTAGGTTCGCTGGCGACTGGATTGTAATATTCACATGTGGTTGATGTCCCTTGGCCAGCCAATCAGGCAAGGCTAAGAAGCTTTATTTTGTTTATTTTCCAAATTTACAGATTTTTCTGAGGAGAGACTGGTTAAGAAAAACATTCTAGGGGGCGGGGCAGTGACAGTCTAGTGATCGCCAAATATGTGTGCGGCCCTGGGTTCAATCCAACACCCGAAAACAAAAATAGAAAAGACAAAAAGATAACAACCATCCACCAGCCAGGCACTGGTGGCTCACACCTGTCATCCTAGCTACTCAGGAGGCCGAGATCTGAGGATCACATTCAAAGCCAGCCTGGGCAGAAAAATCTATAAAACTCTTATCTCCAAGGAACCACTAGAAAGCCAGAAATGGAGATATGGCTCAAATTAGTACAGTGCTAGCCTTGAGTAGAAAAGCTCAGGGATAGTGCTCAGGCCCTGAGTTCAAGACCCATGACCACCACCAACAAACTCTTCCCCCCAGAAATTCACACACATCCAGCAAATGTGTTAACTCTTAAAAAGCTGCTTCATCACTCATACAAATTGGGGCTCATCACTGGGTGCTGGTATGGGTAATAGCCAATTATAACAGCCAGTGTTGATGGAGAGCTTGCTTTGTTGTAGAAGATGGGTTAAGCACTATCTAATGTAATATTCCCATGGCTTTTGGATCTGTGGGTTTTATTAGCCATCTTCTAGGAAATAACCAAAGAAAGGGTTGGTGACTCATTTAAGGGTTGGTGCACTGATAGGAATGGAGTTAAACTTTTCCATAAACTTTCATTCTGTCTTCGACTTGGAGCATCTGTTCATTCAACAAGTTCCACAAGGCCTTGCTATATGTCAGGTGCCAGGCTAGATGTTGGGGATGCAGCCAGTTCAGGTTCCCCTATAAAGTCAGGATAGACCCGAGTGTTCTACTGGGACTAGATTGTAGAAGAACAAATTCTTCCTCTGCCACTTACTTCTTGGGTCATCATGGCTGACTGCTTAATCTCTGACGTAAGTCATCTCCCTCTTGGACAAAGAGAATTAAGTTGAGCTAGGAGACCTGGGCCTAAAATTTGGTCATAGCCCTCCCATTTGTTGTATGATTTTGAACTCAATTTACTTTCCTGGGCTCTAGCTTTCACTCCAATTTATGCACTAGGCCAGCCACTCATTTCTTGTGCCAACATTTAGTAAGCATCTACTATGAGCCAGGCCTGCATGGGGTTTGAGCTAGAGGAAAGAGATCATTTTTCTCCGTAGCTTGGAACCTTTGACTCTAGTTCTCTATGGCTGGTTGCACCTTGGTGAAAGTCCTCCTGCTTACATAATCATTTATTTCTGTTTTCTTTCCCTGAACCTTGTCTCTCATGCTGCACCATCTTCCTTGACATGTGGCTTCCGGAATGTCCCATCTTATTACAAAGCAGGAGCTCCGCAGGGCCAGGGTCTGAGAAGGTCTGAAAAAGCTCTGAGAAAGCAACTGCAGATCCCTCTGCTGTTTGAAATACTTCTGAAAAATATTTGGATAACCCTTCATCACCTGAGCAGGCATTTCTAAAGTTTACATTGCAGGCGTGAGTGACTGGGATATTTGGAGAAATAATTTCCTCCAGCCCTTGAATTTTTGCCCTGAAAGAGTCGTGAAGCATCCCATGTTGTATATGTGAAATGTGTTTTGGAATGTTAATAGAGAGGCTGATTTACCCTGGAGGGGGTTGGAACCAAGGGAAAAGGGATGTATATACTGGCCACACCAGGATTTGCCTCTGGGGTTGGATTTTTATAACACACAGAGGGTCAGAGGTCAGGGAGTGTGATACATACCCAGGCTTTCTCTGCAAGTTTTATTTTCTTAACATATCTGAGTCTTGATCCTGCTATAAAGGAGCTACTATTATGATATTTTGCTTATAGATAAAATTCTAGTGGCTTTTTTTCTGGAAACATCTTAAGTAAAAGTGAAGGTTTGGACTAGTATCAGTGTTTCTGGAAAGTTTAAAAAAATTGGCTAGGCACCACTGGCTCATATGTAGCTACTCAGGAGACTGAGATCTAGGGACGGTGGTTCAAAGCCAGCCTGGGCAGGAAAGGCCATGAGACTCTTGTCTCCAATTAACTACCAAAAAAAGCTGGAAGAGAAGCCATGGCTCAAGTAGTAGTAGTAGCCTTGAGAACAAAAGCTCAGAGATAGCACCTAGGCCTGCACACATGTGCGCGCACACACACATATGCACACACACAATTACAAAGATGTTTATCAGGAAAAAATATAGTGTGTGTGCAGGTAGAGTGGGGGATGGGCATCCTGAAGTTGGAAAGACCCCAGATCTAGCTCCTAAGCTCTGTAGCTCCTGAGCTCAATGACCCGTGAGGGCCTCAATCCTGTCATTGGCACAGTGGGGTTGTTGATCATCTTGACCGCCGAGTTGTGCCAAGTGCTATGGCCTCAGAGAACATGGGAAGCGGGGCAGACACAGAGGCCAGAGGAGGGGCCTCTGTCTTGGAGAGCCAGGTGGTATCCTGGAGGAAAGGACATCTAAGCTGAAACACGTAGGAGGAAACAAGGTTGCCTGGCAACACAGTGGAGAACAGGCTCCCAAAGGAGCACCAGGGTGGTATGACTGGTGTGCAGCAGTCCCAGGCTTGGCTTTAGGCTGGGCTGCTTTTAGGGACTCAGGATCTCATGGCAATATGTAACTGTTGGGGGTTGGAACATTCTTCCAGCCCAAGACCTGGGCACTGAACCGCATAGAGTGGGGAATGCTGTCGTGGGCTTAAAAGGGACACCATGGTGGCAAGGAAGAGACTGAGAGGGACTTACGGGAATCTGCTACAGAGCCAACTCCCACTCCTGGACAAGGCCCTGAATTTACAGGGCTGCAGAGGGATGCACGAGACTCCAGGTGTCAGCCAGAGCTTTGTTCAGTGCTTGTATACTTCCATCTGGGCCAATGGCCTTGTGTCCTTGCTTTGCTCTTGTTCAGCTGTCTGAACTTTGGTGGGAGCTTTGGTGGGAGCCTGCCCATATGCCTAGCATTGGGCTAGGGGAACGACAGGCCTGCAAACTGCTCCCACAGGGCTCAGATAAGCTCTGATTTTAAGTGAGGAGGTCTGGGAAGGGGTCATTTTCCTGAAGCATTGAAGGAGCAGGCCCCACCGTGCTCCAAGGAGGGTACGTCCTGGGGGAGGGGCATCTGGTATATTCACACTGGAAACGAGGTAGAAGAGCAGAAGTAGCTGAGGCCATCAAAGCAGCAGGAGGTCAGTCCACCTGGGACCTGGCAGCAGAAGAGCCACATGTTCTCCCTCTGGTGGGGGCTTGTGGGGAAGGGACTACAGGGGTTAAGGGAGGAAGACGGGATGCAGTGTAGCTAGGAGATAGCACTGGCTGCTGTTCTTGCTGCTCATGGCCCCAGGAAGTCTGGGCAGGAGCCACTGGCTCTGTGCACCTTTTTTCTCTCCTGGGAAACAGCAAGAGCCACCAAGGGGATTAGGTAAGATCAGGACAGAACCTGGCTGGTGAAATGTGTGTGTGTGTGTGTGTGTGTGTGTTCACTACAGTGTTTCTTAATTTCCACAATGCTCATTACAGCTGTGAGGGCAAACACAAAGCAGACCAGGCCTCCGGTGCTTCCCTGAAAATGTAAACTGTCCGCTGTCTGCCTCCAGCACCGGGGCCTGCATGTCATCTCCCATCCTCCTCACACGCCCTCCCGCCACTGTGGCCGGGGTGCTGGTGAGGGCAGATGATGCCCAAGGGCTTTGTAGAGCAGGAGGCAGATGTGAAGGGAGGCAGTGGGGGTCCTACTGGTTCTGACAGGCTGCCAAAGCCAATGTCCTGATACCCAGAGCACGGTCCCTGATGCGGAGGGACAGAGTGCTGGAGGACACCCAGGAGGGTACCCTGGCCAGAATGGCAACACAGGAATGGCTTCCTGGACTCAGAAGAAATCATTCTCTAGGTTTCCAGTAGTGCTGGGTTGAGGGGATGAGCCATACAGGCCTGGCACACATCTCCATGGCTTTGAAATCCCAGCATCAAGAGGTGTGGAGGCTGGGAGGGTTTGGGAGCTGGAACTGGAGCCGGCAGGGCGGGAACCGACTCACAAAGCATCCTGGGAGGAGGCTGCTGTAGATGGAAAGTGGCAAGGGATGGGGGGGGGGGGGGGAGGGTGTGCCTGGACAGGAAGGTAGCAGGGCCATGGGAAGAGGTAGGAACAGCTCACTGGGCCCCACCTGGCTTGGAAATGGGCTGGACCCGGGTAGACCCGGAGGGAGGAGAAAGGGAGGAGTGCTAATGAGGGAGGAGTTCCCAGGTGTGTAGCTTGGCCATCTTTCTAGAGGTCCAAGCCCTAGGAGAGAGGGAAGGAGGGGAGCACTGGCCTTGGTAGCTTGGGAGACATATCAAGATCCAGAGTCCCAGAGGAAAGTCTGGCCCTGGACATGGAAGAGAGCATCCCGACAGAGGAGCCTCTTGAGTGCTGAACTGCCTGGGCAGAGTAGAGAAGGTAAACTGAGGTATGTGGGCGTATAGAAACCCTGGGAGCCCAGGGCCAATGGAGGAGAGAAGTAAAGAGTGAAGTAGCTTGTAACTCACAGGGAAAGGGTAGGAAGAAAGGAGAGATGAGGATGAAGAGGAAGGCTAGGGCTCACTGAAAAGTTGGGACTTTTTCCAGAAGGGTGTGGGGAAGCACAGCATTGTTTTGATTACAAGAGAGATTCAGAAGAGCCGTGAAGGGCAAGCAACCATGGGACCCTGTTGCTCAGTGGACAGGATGCTGCCAGCCATCCATACCCTGCCATCCTACATTCTGGCCTGTGTGGTCTTAGCCCAGGCAGCCCCATCCACTAGGGAGGTAAGAGCAGAACTGGAAGGCAGCAGTAGCTATCAGGGGCCAGGGCCAGCAGTCCTTCCTTCCCCATCTCCAACCTGCTGGGCCAGCTGTCGCTCTGGACCCTGCTTCCCTCCTATCCTGCCTCTTGCATGCATCAGGCCGCCTCATGCCTCTGGTCTCCTCGGCCTTCATAGAAGCCCATCTGTTGAGTCTGTGGCTGAGATGGTGCCGTGTAGACTCAGCAAGCAAGCCACTTCAATAGGGGAATGTTCTAGATTCCCGGAGTGCCCTCCATGCACCAGCCCGCACAGCTGTTAAAAAGATGCTTCTGACTGCACAGCTGGCCGTGGTCTTCAAAACCTGCTTCTGACTTAATAACTTAATGCATTGTGAGCTGCTTACCATGTGTTAGAAGTCAAGCTAAGCATGTTTCACCGAACATCATCTTTATTTTAATGGGTTTTCATGTTCTACCCATTTCACAGATCACAGTATCAAGGCTGAGAGGTTATTCAACGTGTGTTCTCACACACAACCAGGGATTGTACAAACAGCAGCCTAGTCCTCTCCCCTACCCCTGCCCCCCACTTCCTTCTTTTCCCTATCTAAGTATTGAGCAGAGCTTCAAGAATGCAGACAAGTACTCTATCCTTGCTCACCTTCCATCTTTTAAAACTCATTATTCAACCCTCTCCTTTGGAACAAACCCCCTGCCCACCCTCCCATCCCCAGTTGCCCTTTGGGGATGCTGGCCCTAGCAGTAGTAAGGGATCAGAGATGGTTACCCGGTGAGTGGAGGCTCTGCCCTGTCATTCCACTGCCCTCTGGGATACTCAGTTCGGCACTTGACCCTGCGTAACCTCCATTTCCTTATCTTACACACAAGTTATAGGAAGAGGATATAAGGACGTCAGCATTTAGCCTCGTGCCAGGCATAGGAGAGGCCCACTAGATTGTGATCACTGCCCTTCCCAACACGGGGCGTGACACGAGGGCCCAGAGCGCTGGGCCAGGCCTTAACCGTGGTGCCAGCAGAGCGGGAGGACCGAGTATGAATCACTCACCGGGGAGGCCTCGCAGGGGGGCTGAGGAGGGATCCAGTGTATGAAAGGCGCAGCTCAGCCTCCAAGATAAGCACTTCCCTGGGCCAGAGTCACCGTGGGGTTGGGCAGGCAGCCTGGGGAGGAGGGGAGGACTCTTGTCACTCACCTTGGATCGCTTCTCGGGACCCGGGGGCGCGGGGGGCGGGGAGGCCGTGGGACGAAGCGGTGAGCGGTGCTTGCTGTGGGCCACACGCGGGCCACACGAGGCCCTCCCGGAGCCACGCACAGCGAAGGGCCCCGGGATCTGACACCGGAGCCTGGCCCAGCGCCCCTGGCGTCCTGACCGTCCGGAGGGCGGCGGGGTGGAGGGCGCGCCCCGAGATGCGCAGGGCCTGGCGTGGCGGGAGCCGCCAGGCGGGGCCTGGGTCCTGAGCGGAGCCCTGGGACACCGCCAGCCGCCTCTGCGGGGCGGGGCGGGGCGGCCGGGGCGGGGCGCGGGGCGGGGCCGGGCGGAGGGGCGGGGCCCGGGCTGCAGCGCCACTCACTCCCCACGTCAGAGGAGCCCCGCTGCCTGCAGCTGCTGAGACTGGGCCGAGCGCTGCCTCCAGGACGCGGACTCGCCCCGCACCGGCCTGGAGCTGCGGGACCATGGCGGACAAGGAGGCCGCCGGCGGCGGCGGCGGCGATGCTGTGTCCCGAGGTGAGCGCGGGGCTCGGGTGCCGCTGCGGGGCCTGGCAGCCCCGGGGAGGGACGAGGCGGGCTCGTCCCGCGCCCAACCGCCCGCCCGCCCGCCCAAGGACCGTGGAAAAGTGGGTGCTCCCCCCGCCCATCCCCGGCCCTCCCGGCCCGGCGCCTCGGGGACCCCGGGCCCAGGGGGCCGCCCACCAGTCACAGGCTCGGCCTCGCCGGGTGCGGGGCGCCGCAGTGGGGACCGCAGCCCCGCGGGGCTTCCCGGCGGTCCCCGCCCCGGGTGGCGCCTCTGGCGCGGCGGGACCGAGCGAGGGCGCTGCTCCTGCGCCCGAGCACACGGCGCGGGGGGCTGCCCGGGTCCCCCGCGGCTCATTTCCGTGGCGCAGCGAGGCAGGTGGGAGCCCGAGCCGGGGATCAGAGCTCCGGACCTGGCCCCTCGCCCACCGGGCCCCGCCGGACACACGCGCCGGGGTGCGGGGCTGCAGCTCGGGGCCCGCACGGTTGCACCGCACTCCGCACCCCTTCCCAGGGCCTCTCGGGGTCGGGAAGGGCGAGGAGATGGGGCCCTCGGTCTCTTTGCGGGGGTGTCCCGGTGCGGTGCGGACTTGAGGACCGGCGCTGGCATTTCGCAAATAGTCCAGGGCCGCGCTCTGGGCGGCGTGACTGGGGCTGGGATGCGGGGCGGACCCGGGAGCAGACCGGGAGAGAGGAGGCGCAGGGCCAGCGCTGTGAATCCAGGCTTCACCCGCATAGGGGGCCGGCTGGCCGGGACTCCAGCCCCCCACCCCACCCCCGGCTTCCGGAGTGGGGAAAGTTGGGCTCCGGAGGCGCCGTGCGCCCCCGACCCGCACGGCTTGGCGCGGACCGTCCCCCAAGTCGACTCGGAGCCAGCAGCCGCCCTGCGAGGGACGTAAGGGAAATCCTGCCAGAAAAGGAGCGCTCGGCTCTGCAGACGCCCCGAAGCCGGGGGAAACTGAGTCCTGCAGAAGCGCACCCCGGGTGGGCCTGGCGTCCCCCTCCAGCTGTGGGCGGCCGCCCCGCCCCGGGCTGCGCTCCCGGCCGCACCTGCCCCCTCCCCAGCCCATTGTTCCTGCGGATCTGGGAGGTGCCTCCCCACCCCCACTGCAGTGGTGGGGGAGAGCGGGGTGGGGGCTGGGGGATCCGGACTCTCACTCCGGGGAGGGGCGACGCAGAGCCCGGGCGGTGCCCAGTCGTGCGCTCCCCTTCCTCCCCTCGCCTGACCTTCCCCGGTGGGCAGGTGGGCAGACCGGACTCGGGCCGGCGCTGGCAGCTGTCTTTGTCTACATCAGTCAGCAACTGGATTCACTCATTTTCCTCCCCATCTTCTTTTTTTTTTTCCTCCTTTAAATTGGAAAAGCAAGGAGGGGGTGGGGAACATTTAAGATGAGCCTGCTGGGCATTAGAACTGTTTAAAGTCCAGGAGTTAGTGAGCCAGTTTCTTGTCTCATACTGAGATAGATAACGAGCGGACCTTGTATAAAATGCGAGATTGGAAATAAAATGAATGGAACCGGAATTGCCAGCAGAGATGCGAGCCCACTGACCAACACCATTCTGCCATGTAAAATCACATTTAACACTTCTCAACCGCCCGGGACTGGCAGAGACCTCTACCAGGATGGGGAAACACTAGGTGTTAGGCCGCTGCCGTGATCACCTGGGTCTGGTTCTAGGTGCTTTCTTGGCATTTTGTGAGTTCAAAGCAGCCGGTGGTGACTCAGGGTACAGGGGTTTGGGACACAGCAACCTGAAGAGCAGGCTGCCCCTGGCAACTCACTGTGCCTTTTCTGGGCTGCCAACCTTCATCTGCAAAATGAGTGAGCGGAGTCCGCTCCCCTCCCCCCGTCGCTTCTGAGATCTCATTGCATGTTCTGGTCTGGACAATGAATAAGCAGGGGTTTATTTTTTTCTTCAGCCTCCTAACAAGCCTGTTATCAGCACTCCCTTCACTGATGAGAAATTGATGCACAGATTGAATGACCTGTTCAAGGTCACCCAACTAGGGAGTGTGGATTGGGACACAGGGTTGCTGACTCCAGGACTGGAGTATCTCATAGGGTAGCCCAGTGAGGTAGTAGTGGACAGGGGTAGTCGTGTTTCAGGGTATTCTTTCTAGCATGCTCTTGTGCAAAAGAATGAATGTCATAGGCATGAGTCGTCTTGGGACTTGTGTTCAGTGGGGACCCCCCCCTTGTGGTAGGTGGGAGTGAATGGAGGGTGCTGATGAAACAAAATGGCGGATGGTGGTGGCCATTCCAGCTGGTTGGTAAGCAGGGAGTGACTCATTGGGTCTGCTTCTTTGTGTTTGCAGACTTCCATATCGCATGGTTAAATTAGTTAATTTTCAAAATTAACTGAAGGCCCACCTCTGGTGTCTGGAATGTTAGACATTAGAAGCTGAGATGACCTTTCTTCCTGTCTCTCCTCATGTTTTCTGTTTTTTGGTTCATGAGGTGCTGGAGGAGGAGATGCTCTGGGCAAGGGGAGGAGACTGTATAGCATCTCTGCTGACCTGGCAGGCATGCACAATGGAAATGGAGTCATTTTCTCTGTGTTCAGGTACCTCTGGTACACTGGGCCCTAGAGATGGGACTCTTACCATCCTGGCAGTTAATCTTGATAAAATAAACATTTTTGAGGACTGACATTTATCAAGGACTTAGTGTATGATGAAACCTGGGAATACCCAGTTATCTCATTTAGGCGTGATCACATTTGTTGAATAAATGACTCAATGAGAGAGCCTCCTGTCCTCCATTGGGAGAGAAGTCTGATGAGTTTAGCTATGCGGGTTGGAAAGGTTCTCGGTGCGGAGGCTTAGGGGCTTTAGGCTATCAGCTTCAAGGTCCATGGGTCCAATTGCACAGCCTATCCTAGCATATGCCTGTCACATTTCAGGCCCTTAGGGAATTACACTGAGTGTCTGAGAGAATGAGACTGATAGAGAACAAGGCTCTTCCTTTTTCCCTGGCCACCAGACTATAGGTAGAAGAGGAAGGATGCTAGGTGTAGTCACCAAAGGAACCAAGAGAAAGCCAAGGTGATGCTCTGGATATCCTAGCTTAGAGTTCTCTTCCTAGAATCCACTTCTGTATCAGCGCTTGCCTCTGCAGCTCTGTCTCCTGCATGGTGGCCTCCACCCCCTCCTCCCCTCTCTTCCTCTCAGTGCCTTACTTGTATTTTTCAGAGTCCTGTGATCTTCTTTGGCCCTAGATACATGCAGTTTTCTGGCTTGAGGCATCTCCCTTTGCAAAGCAACCTCTTATTTATCCTTCAAAATTCAATTTGGTATTATTTCTCAGGGCCTTCCTGGATTCATGCATCAGGGTGAAATCTACTTGTGAAGTCCCAAAGCCCTTGGAACTTGATTCTGGTGATTCCAGGTGGTGTTTACTGAGTGCCTAGGCTGTGCCAATTTGGAAATTATACATCTTGTATCTTCTACAACCCTGTGAGGTTGATAGTATTATTACCACCATTTTGCAATTGGGCTCTGAGATGACAGACCATGGATGGTGGAGTTGGGCTATGGATCAGTCGTGGTGCCTAAAAGCCTGTGCCCCTTCTCACAATGCCATTTCTCCCCAGAAGGCAGAGACTGTGTCTTTCATTTCCACAGTCTTAGTAAGGACCCACAGTAGGTACCCAACAAATATCTTACTGTCCGTTGAGTGACTCAGTCAGCAAGAGCTAAGTGAACTCAGCAGTGAGGAGTGGCATTCACATCTACCCACTCCATGGGTGGGGGGTTGCTTCTAGAAACACAGATGCTCAGAAGTGAGCCAAGCTGGTGGGGGAAGCCAGCACAGGCTCTGCGGATCTCTGAAGAGATGGAGCTTTGATTCCCACAAGACTTTAAGTGACGACTCAATCTTGTGGGGGCGAAGTGCTCTCTTGTCATATAAATAGGCCTCTTTGGTAAGGGAGAAAGCTTCTTTATTACTGCTGTGCATAATTAGAATGGCAGAGAGGAATCAGAGGCTGTTAATGAATGGGCAGCATGTGGCAGAGAGGGAGAGCCTGTCCCCCACGGGCACTCTGGGCCTGGGCATCCCCAGGAGAGAGCAAGGCAAACAGAGACACCCCAGGAGAAGCAGGCAGTGCTCAGCAAGGACACTGACACACTGGGTGGGTCCTGCATGCATTTGCTACATTCCTGGGCTTGCAAATGACTCTCAGTGCTGCTCTTCTTTCAGCTGTGCAGTCACGTGAACGGTGGGTAGGAAAGCAAAGTGTCTTGGAATGCTGAGACTCCAACTAGACTGTCCTTTCCTGGTCTGTGCAAAGGCCATGTGTGGTCTGCCTTGCTCTGCTGGGGGAAACAGCAAGGAGATAAGTAAGGGCTGACAGGAAATGTTTTGTCAGTTACAGAGGCCTTCCTTCCTCTGCCCCAGTGCCCACCAGGATACAACTTCCTTCGGCAGTAGGGTAGTGGATCAAACTGGTTTGCTTTTTTTGGGGGGGGGGCAGTTTGTGCTGTGTGTTTTTTTAATTTTCTCTTAGATTTGGGGCTATATGAGCATCCATTCAGGTCTAGATTCCTTTTTTTGGGGGGGGGGATCGGGTTGTGGGTCCTGAACTCTGGTCTGGGCGCTGTCCCTCAGCTCTTTAGCTCAAGGCTAGCGCTCTACCACAGCGCCACTTCCGGCTTTTTTCTTTTTGCTTTTGTGGTGCTGAGGAATCAAACCCAGGGCCTCATGCATGCAAGGCAAGCGCTCTACCACTGAGCCACCTTCCCAGCCCCAAGGTCTAAATTCCTTTAAACCTGCAATATTCTACTGTGATGTGTCTATCTCTTATGCCCCTACCCACCGTGCCTGCATATTCCACTGTGTGTGTGTGTGTGTGTGTGTGTGTGTGTGTGTGTGTGTGTGTGTGTGTGTGTGTGTGTGTGTGTGTGTGTGTGTGTGAGATGGTGCTAAACAGCTTCCCTGGGGACTCTCTTTGGGCACTGGGTGCTCTGCAGGTTAATCACCCAAGTGGCCATCCTGTTATGGAAACACTTGGGGATGATGTCTAGGCTTTACCACAGACCTGGTACATCAACCTTTTTTTTCCCATGACAGCCATTTGTTGCCAATCAGGGAGTCTCACACATTTGATCAGATTTGGGGCTTGCCTTAAACTTCTCCTTGCTATGACAAACCCTTAAGAAAAACAACTTTAGGGGAGGAAGTATTTATTTTTCTCGTGGTTTCAGAGGTTTCAGTCCCTAGTCTATTGCTTGGTGGCTACTCAGCCTGGGTTGAAGAAGAACATCACCCTGAGGAGCGTGGGGGTGGGGGGAGGCAGAGCCGCTTACCTCATGGTGGCTAGGAAGCAGAGACAGGAGAGAGACTCAAGAGGCCAGGGAATGAGAAGGATCTCAATGTTGTTTTGGTTTGTGGCCCAGGCTGCTAAACATTTCTTCATCTATTTATTGGCCATTCGTATTTCTTTCTAGTGGTGCTTGTTCAATTAATTTGCCTTTGTAGCGAATCAGATCATTGATTCTTTAGGAGTTCAGTTTTTTGAGCTCCCTGTATATTCTGGTTATTAATCCTTTGTGACATATTTAGCTGGCAAAGATTTTCTCCTCTTTGTAGTCCATCTCTCCAGTCTATTGATTATTTCCTTTGCTGTGCAGAAGTTTTTTTGTCAGTCCTTGCTCGCTTGCTCGTCTATTCAGTAAGTTATTTCCTGTGGCTATATATTGCATATTGTACACCATTATGTTCTAGTGTTTTCTTTATTCTCTCCTGCAGTAGTTTCAGTTCTTAAATTAAGATCATTGGTCCACTTTCAGTTTACATTAGTAAGAGACAGAAGGCTAGTTTCAGTCTTCTGCATGTGGTTATCCAGTTATTTGTTGAAGAGGCCATCTTTTCCCCAAAGCATGTTTTGGGTTCTTTTGTAAAAAATCAGATGGTTGTAGTTGTGTAGATTTATCTGTAGGACTTCTAGTCCATTCCAGTGGTCTATATTTTCATGCCGTCATCATGCTCTTTTTGTTTTTTGTAGTATAATTTGAAGTCTGAGATTTTCATACCAACAACATGTGCTGCCAAGGATGAGGAGAAAAAGAAACCTTGGTACAATGTTAGTGGGAATGTAAACTAGAGGAAATCACTATGGAAGTTCCTACAAAAAACTAAAAAGTCAGCTACCATACTATCTAGTGATACTACTTTTGGGCATTTATCTGAAGGAAAGTAAGGTACACTATAATAGAGGCATCTGTATACACATTTTAATTGCAGTTCACAAGAGCTCAGCTATGGAGAAAGCCTTGACTTATAACTGATGAATAGGTCAAGAAAATCACACACACACACACACACACACACACACACACACACACACACACACACACACACACACACACACACACACGATGGGATATTATTCAGCCGTAAAGAGCAAAGTTACATATGTCATCTGCAGAGAAATAAATAGATTTTGAAATCACCATATTAAGCAAAGCAAGCCAGGTTCAGAAGGATATAGGTCATATGTTTTCTGTCATATGTAGATGTTAGACCTACAAGATAAACATATGTAAACACATTCAAGATACAGGCCCCTCTCCCCTCACATATACACATCACTGTACACAATGATTCTCACAATCACAAGCATTATAGATACTGAGACTGCTTGAGGGAATTAGGATTAGGGAAGAGGATGTTTCCGTGAACAATACTGAAATACATCACATCTGTGACTGGAGGTGGCAAAACCAATCTGACCGAAAGCTGCTGAATAGAGCAGATGTGAAATACCACAGGAAAGCCCCCTGTCAACAATTAACATGCCCTGTAACAAAAATAAATACTAGGAAGATGAAATGTGTCCTGACTCGAGTGTGGGCGCAAGCGGGAGGAGGACAGCTAGTGGAGAGAGTGGAGTAGGGGGGTATGGTCAGAGTACCTTGTGTGTGTTCATGAACAGGGAAACGGCTATTGAGACTGGCTTGGGAAGAGGCGGGAAGGGATGAGGGCGAAGGACGGAGGGGGTGAGCTGATCAAAGTACATCATATGCATATATAGACATGTCAAAATGAGTCTCTTGTGCAACTGGTGCTAATACAAACGTTAAACACAATAAACATTAAATAAAACTTTAAAAAGAGGTCAGGTAAGAGGTAAGTTTTAAAACCAGCTGGAGCCAGTGAGAGCTGTGGCTACCTGGCCCACGTACGGGAGCCATCGGTCCACGTACGGGAGCCACTGGTCCACGTACGGGAGCCACCGGCCCACGTACGGGAGCCACCGGCCCACGTACGGGAGCCATTGGCCCATGTGGGAACCCTGCTTGAGGAAGAAAGAATGTTTCAGTAGGACTTTAACCGGGATGGTGAGCTTGATTCCAGCCCTAGTTTTACCACTGACCAGCTTTGGGTTTCTGGGCTGGTTATTTACACACCTCAGTTTCCTCATCTGTAAAGTGGAAAAAGTGTAACAGACATCACAGGATAGATGGCTTTTTCTTTCTGTGCTGGTTCTGGGGCTTGAACTCAGGGCCTGTAGGCTGTCCCTGGTCTCTGCTCAAGGTTAGTGCTCTACCATTTGAGTCTCAGTTCCACTTCTGGGTTTTTCTGGTGATTAATTGGAGATAAGAGTCTTATGGGTATGTTGGCCCCAGCTGACTTCAAGCTGGAGTTCTCAGATCTCGGCTTCCTGAGTAGCTAGGATTACAGGTGTGAGCCACCAGCGCCCAGCCTCAGAGTCAACATTATTACTCCCATAGCCTTGCTGAGTGTGAGTTTTCTGTTTTCTGTTGAGGTTGGTTATTCTCCCAGATCCCGTGGAGAGTGATAGGCCAGTTATCAACAGCTACATTTTGTCCAGGAGGCTCCAGATGGGGGACAGGGGCTGGCCTGAGGCCCTGGCGGTGAGGTAGGGGCAAACAAGAACCATGAGCAATATGATCTAGCCAACCCAGAATTTTGGAATCTGCCCGAGCTGCTAGCCCCATTTGCTTTCCTGAGATCCTCACTGGTGGTTCTGATGGGGTAGCCAATGGGCTTCGAAGTCTTGGCATTCCTGGACTCTATCCAGGACTGCCAACCTCCATGCTCAGGTGGACTCGTCTCCAACCTCAGACTGGCCCCATCCATAGAGCTGCAACCTGGACCTGAAGCTTTGCAGAACTGTGTCTGCTAAAGCTCTCCTCCATCAGTCTTGATTGGAACCTGGAAGCTCAAGATGTCCCAGGGGGCCAGCAGCCATTCCAGGACACCGCTGCTGGGGAACCCTGAGCCAGTCATTTGAGGTATTACATACCTAAAAAGATCTTCTCCCCCTTGCCTCCCCTCCCTTCTTCTCCTTTCCTCTCCTTCCCTCCCTCTTTTCTCTCCCTCTCTCCTTTTCTCCCTTTCTCTTCCCCCTCCCTTCATTTTTCTTTTCCTCCCCTCCTCTCTGTCTGTTCTGGAAATCAAACCCAACCCTTGGGCATGCTAGGCCTGCTCTCCCATCTACCTCTATCCCCAGCCCCTCCTCACTGTCTTCCTCAGTCAGGTTCTTGATACAGCTGCTCTGTGCTGCCTTCCCTGGAGCCTGGATTGTTGACCAGAGTCCTTGACTTTTGTTCAGTCTCCGCAGGGTCTTTGGAGCTACTGTCCCTGTCAGGGCTGCTTAGAGGCCCTCTTTTCAAAGGTTGGCAGCATCAGTGAGAACTGAATAAAGATGTATTGATCCCTAAGCAGGGAAAACTATCTAAGTATTATATAATTAGTCAACAAAATGTCACATTGTGTTATTGCTACCGGTTTGGGTCAAGACTAGTGCTCTACTTTGAGCTACGCACCACTTCTGGTTTTCTGGTGGTGAATTGGAGATCTGAGTCTCACAGACTTTTTTGCCTGGCTTGGCTTTGAACTGTGGTCCTCAGATCCTCAGTAACTCGGTTTACAGGCATGAGCCACTGGCATCCTGCTCCATCCCAATATTTAATGGCTTAAAACAGTCATCACTTTATTTGCTCATGACTCTGGGGGAAGGTCTCTGCTGGGTAGTTCTTTTGCTGATCTTGCCAATGGTTATATCTTATCTGACTACAGCTGTCTGGTGGCTCTGGGGGGTGGAGTCTGCCATGGCCTTACTCACAGGGTGTTGCTGGCTGTGGGTTGGGTGTTTCTAGTCCAGCCAGCTGGGCCTTCCTATGGGGTGGTCTCAGGACAGCGAGAGAGGGAGAGAGGGGAAGCTGCAAGGCCTCATGTGAAATCACTTTTGCTGTACTGTGATCCGTGCATGTCCCCAGGCACAGAGGCGGGTCTCGGACAGCCAGGATTGGGGAGCTGATAGAACTGTCTTCAGCTTGGCAGAATCAGCTTGATAAAAATGTGAAAATAACACACCATTTGCAAACACACACAAGGGTCATCTTCTACAGCATGTGTATTGATTGATTGATGAACAGGGAAAATAGGGAATGATATTGATGTATGCAAAAGCTGTATTGGTTCTACTTTTTTTTTTCTATTTCATTTGTGTTTTAATAGATCAAGAAGAACTTTCTTAGGATTAAAGAGTACTTACTCTTTGAGCCAGGTGGTGATGGCTCAAACCCATAATTCTAGCTACTCAAGAGGCTGGAATCTAGAAGCTTGTGGTTCAAGGCGAGCTTGGGCAGAAAAGTATGAGACTCCATCTCCAAACTACCAGCAAAAAGCCAGGCTAGAGGTATGGCTCAAGTGCTAGAGTACCAGCTGAGCAAACAAGCTGAGCTAGCGCAAGCAGGAAAGTCTGTGAGTCCCTGGCAGTGGCAAAAAAAAAAAAAGGGTACTCTATGAAGAATTGTTTTTCTAAAACCTGAAAATCTATAGTCATACCTGACAACTGAAGTTAATGATTATTTTCATGTCCCCAAGGCTCTATATTGGATCTGAGAAATCACTTGTAGGAGCTACTGTGACATTGCCACTCTAAAGACAACTGTGGGTATAGATGACACTAAGAAGGTTTTTCATTTCAGTGAGAATGCTTGCCTACGAAGCAAAGGCTCTGAGGCGGTTCATCTCAGAGGAAGAGCTGGAAGTCCGGGGCCAGACACTGAGGAATGGTGTCCAGGTTTCATTAGAGCCCTGCCCATTCTGAGAAAGGTTCTGGTAACAGCTTTCTATAGGTGTCAAGTACATGCCCCAACTCTGTTGTCCCCACGAGTCCCATTAGTGTGTGGTTTTGCAGAATGTGAGGATTTTCAGGAAGGTATACTGCATTATGGCATAAATGCTTGTCTTTCTGCATATTTATGCATACTCAATATGGGTTGAATATGCATTAAAACACTTGCTTTCAGAAGAGAGGGTTATGCCAAAGAAAGGGCCCATGGTTACCTGTTCTCATCTCATTTCTGAGGATGAGCCCTGAACTGTGGAGACTTGATTTCTTCTTATAATGTATGCAGATATACTGGGTAGTTTTGTCTACTGTGTTCTGATCTTTTCTTTGTTTTTCTTTCTTTCTTTTTTTTTTGTGCCCATCCTGGGGCTTGAACTCAGGGCCGGGGCACCATCCCTAAGCTTTTGTGTTCAAGTGCTCTACCATTTGAGCCACAGATTCACTTCTGCTTTTTGGTGAGTCATTGGACTTTCCAGCTCTGTCGAGCAGGCTTCAAACTATGATCCTCAGATCTCAGCTTCCTGAGTAGCTAGAATTACAGGTGGGAGCCACCGGCATCCAGCTGGTGTTCTGATTTTAATGTAAGTTCCATTGGTCTACTGAACACCTCACGATCTCAAAGGTTAGTGGGTTTTGCAGTTGTCTCTGCTACCTCTACACTGACAATAAAACAATCCCTCCTTTGCTCTTTTTTTTTTTAATAGCTCAGTCCCCCAGCGTCCCACTGGGTTTTCACTGTGATGGTGTCTGAGGTCCCTTTGTGCAGACTCCCAGTCCCTCTGGGACACAGAAGATCAACATTCTTCTTTTAGCCCAGCCACTCTTGGTTTCTCCCCCAGATTTCCTTGCTCTAAAGTCAGAACCCCTCTGGCCGCTTCCTTCCTTTCTTTTCTTTTTCTCATTGTTCAGGAGAAGCCATCTCTGCTGGCTGGGATGGGAAACAACACAAATGTCAAGAGTCCTATTCTCAGAGTGATTGTCTGAAGACCGAGCTCACCACGGCACCTGCAGCCAATTAAGATCCTGGTGGTCAAACATCAGGCCTGGGCCCGCCCTGTCATTTTATAATTGGACAAACTGAGCTCAGAAAGGAAACAGGCTCCTCCAGAGCAATTACAAACTCTGGAAGAACCGGGGGTGGGGGGGGTGGGGGGGTGGAGGGGTGGGGGGTGGAGGGGTGGGGGTGTGTGATCTGACCCCATGGCACCTTCCAGCCCCGCCCCGCAGTGGTCTGGGAACAACACAGCAGCCCAGCGGCCTTCCCAACCAGCCGGAAGCATCTAAACTTTATTGCATTTAATAAATTAATGACTCATCTCTCCCTGCAGTTAAAATGGTGTTTGAGGAAGTAAAAGCTTAACTTGGAGGAATGAGGTGTGACATCAGATTATGGTGAATAATCGTCTCTGTCATTGTAGCTATGGAGTCTTGTTCTTGCCAAACTGTAACTTGTCCTTCACTTGATCTTGGCCGTTATGGATGGTCTTTCTGTGCCTGGTCCTTGGACACTATCCGTTATAAAAGGCCATTCTTTGGTGTGTTAGGCTGCACGTAACTGAACTTTGTCTAGCTAGAGATGAAACCAAAGTGTAATTTTAGTGTGAGGATGCCAGGGGGAGTTTGGGGAACCTGGCAATTTCTTTCTCCCTTTCCTTTTCCCCCTTCCAGAAGGAAGGAAATATTTGTCAAAAATCTCTGGAAGCTGGGTGCCAGTGGCTCACGCCTGTAATCCTAGCTACTCAGAAGTTTGAGATCTGAGGATCGCAGTTCAAAGCTAGCCCAGGCAGGAAAGTTGGTGAGACTCTTATCTCCAATTAACCACCAGAAAACTGGACATGGCACTGTGGCTCAAGTGGTAGAGCGCTCGCCATGAGCTGAAGAGCTCAGTGACAGTGCCCAAGCCCAGAGTTCAAGCCCCACAACCAACCGAAAAAGACCCCAAAACCAAAAACAAACCCCCAAATCTCTGGATATGATTTTGCAGGTTTCATTTAGTAAGTAAACTTGATTAACAATATTAAGAGGACTTAACAGTTTCCAGGTTAAGTATCTAATTAAGCTAATATGGTTATCGATTTAATATACATAAAGCTCTTTCTTTTTTCTTGTTTTTGAAAGACAGAAAGCAATCTGACTCGTTAGAGGAAAATGTTAATAACTCAGACGTGAAGCTTTTGTAACATTGTAAGTACAGGTCAGTGCTATCGTAGTCAGAGACAAGACGAGCTCAATGGGAAATTGGAAAGGCATTACTGTTTTTTCCCCTATGATATGCATTTTAGACATGACATGCTAGCATGAAAAAGGCATTGTGTCAGACACTAGCATATAGATTGTGCAGCCAGATGTGCTGGAGGAAGGTGGCAGTGGCAGACATGGGCCTCTCCTGTGTGACCCGTCACTCCCCCCCTCCAGCAGGGCTTTCTGTGGTTCCCACATTGCCATCCCAAGCCATGGATTAATGGTGAACAGATCCATCTCACTCGCAGGCCCACGGCTCTGATGAGGGTGTAATCATCTGTCCAGCTCCCTTCACCAGAAGGTAGAGGGTCTCTTAAGGTGGGTACTGTGCTTTGATTCAATTTCACAATGGCAGGAACTGTTCCAGAATTACCACAAATCTCCCAGTCAGTGATCTCCACTGTTTGAAATCCTGATCCATCCATTGAAACACAATTGCTAGACAACCTCCTCAAAGAGATACATGTTCCAAAGATGGTGGCACATATTTTTTCATCTTCCCTCCTCTCCCCATTCAAGCTCTTCCATCTGAACCAAAGCCTGGGCATCATCTTGTTTACCTTGAACCTTATCCATTAGCACCTCAGGGTTTCTATGCCCCTGAAAGAGAATTACCCACATCCTGTGGTACACAGGAGAATCCCTTCCACACCATGCCATTCTGGTTGAAGAAGCCATTTGCCTCATCACCAACTTGTATGGCTCTTGTTTCTTCGGGTCAGTACCTTTTCATCTGCCCCAGCTCCAAGAGCAGCGTGCTTCAGTTCACAAGTGCCATAAAGCGGAGAGAGTCTCATTAGAGCCACAATTGATTTCCAAATGTTGCAGTCAGTTCTGATTTCAAGTCACCATGAAGAGCCCCATCAAGTAGTTTTCAAAGCCTCAGTGCCCTCCCGGTGCTGAGCTGGAACGTTGCCTGGGGAGGAAACAAGTTAGGATGCTCTCCTCACCAGAGTGTCCACTATCAGCCCCACCACCTAATCCAGGGAAGGGCATTGCCTGTGCCATGGCGACTTGGCAGTTCAAGAGGAGGTGATGCAGGACCAGACAGTGAGTTCCAAGTGCCTGAACCTCTCAGAGATCTGAGTGCAGGGGCTGTGCACCACGGTGAGACAGGTACATCCATGCAGAAGGAGCTGCTCGCCACCCCCACTGGCCTGGGCTCAGTGCTCCCGCCCTGCAGTGTACCTGCCCTAACTCTTGATTCGCATTGCCCTCCCTGCCTGCTATCCACCCTTGATTCTGTATTGTCCTGCCTGTTGTCCTCCCGTCTCCATTTAGACCTACCATCTGTGGTGCCATGAGGTGCTGGGCCCATGTGCCCTTTACAGGGACAAGTTCTGGTTACACATAAGACATGTCACCTCTCTGTTTCTCTGTGTTTACCCACTCCTACTTCCTAGGAGGTCCCTAGGTTCAGGGACCTGGGAAGTGCTCTCTGGCTAGAGGGTGGGCCGATCTGGCTGGGATGGGGAATTAAGCAGATCTACTGCCCAGTGCTCAGAAAGTGACTGTTGGCTACCAGCAGTCACATCCTGGTAGCTGCGTGAGCCATGCACAGGATGTGGCTTCCCATCAGGGGATGCACATGTGGGGAGAATGAACGGACAATCAGTTGAACATGTTGCTTTTTCCCTTCTTTCTTGGAGACAGTTCCTTCCTTACATCTAAATGTCTCGTGGGGTAACTGGCACTGGGTCCCTCCAGTGAGAATTTGGTGTGTGTTTTCCTGCTGCCCACTAGCGGGGGTCTCCCCGTGGCTGTGAGAGGGCCATGGTTAGCAGGGCCAGCCGAGTCAAGCCCCGGCAGGCAGTACGAGCACTGCGGAAGGGACACACTGCTCTTTCGATAACGTCAAGTGCACCATCCAAAGCATTTGTCTCAGTGCTTTCCATGAACTGTGGGAATTCAATGGCAGGTTAGAGGGGCTCACAGGAGAGGCCTGAGGTCAGGGTTGGGAGGCCCATAGCAAAGGATGTATCCTGTGTGAGTCTACACAGGCCCACACAGCACGATGCTAGTGGAGACTCGGAGCAAGGCTGCGTCTAGGCCGGGTACATCCAACTCCCGTGCCCCAGTTTCTCTCCCAGAAAATGCTGGAGAAAAGGAGGTGGAGGGAGTTATGCTTGCTCTGGCCAGGAAGCTGGTGACTTCAGTCTCTGCACAGCTCCTCTGGGGCCGCACAGATAGATGCTCTTTAAAGGGTCCTACCCACAGTTCTGAGTCTTTCCACTGTAGACCAGTCTCAGCAAGGAGTTGTGAAGAGTTGTCCTGTCATCCGTTGGGTTGGTGAGGGCACATGTTAGGACAGGTCAGGTATGGACAGGGAGGGGAAAGGAGCCACTCAGGGCCAGGCCTAAGAAGAGGGTGAGACTCCAAGCCTCCATCGTGATCGAGGGCTAAGGTCAATCAAGTGGGTTTTAGAGTGAGACACTGCTAGGTTCAGATCCATGGCTTCAGAGAAATCACTTAGCCTCTCCCGGCCTCAATTAAGTATAGAAAGCACCTGGCATGAAGCAAGGGGTGAGCACTCGGTGGTGGTGAAATGGGCTTAGTGAGATTAGGAAGGCCTGCTTTTCATCCTGGCTTCCACACTTGCTGTTCATTCAACCTTGACTTGACCCAGTTACTCAGCCTCCATGAACCCGGTGATCTCATGGGAAAACTGCAGTTGACAACCCCTTCCACCTAGAGGTCAAGTACACAAAAATATATGCGTTCAATACCTTCTCAGGATTATTCAAAGCCCTCTTGACAGACAGGAAGTAGGAGCCAAGCTGGCTAAGTCTCAGGGATCTCCTGCTGGGGAGATTCTTTGAAGCCGAGTTTATTGAAGTTACATAAGGTGAAACTCCGCTTTTCAAGTATATAGTTTCATGTATATAGTTATGCAACTACCAGCGCATCCATATATAGAATATTTCCAGCTTGGGAGGATTCTTTACCCAGAGAATTTTGCATATGGGATCTGGAGAAGGCCTGCTTCATGTGGAGGGGAAGGTCTGGAGTAGCCCTGCAGTGGAGGAAGTCTCAGGGCTTTACTCTGTGCCGTTAGCAACTTGTGCCAGGGACTTTTATAGCCAAGGGCTGTGAGTGCGCTTTAGTGGACCTTCTCAGGCCTCTTCTCATTGGCTGTGGGGAAGGGAGGGGTGGAGTCTGCAGGGTTGTGCCCTTCTTCATGCCCTGGGCCAGGCAGCACTACTAGGAGGGGGTTGAGAATCCACTGAAATGAGAGCTGAGGCCTAGCCCAGGTGTGTGTGTGTTTGAATGTGTGCGTGACACACCCAGATTGCCAGGGCTTGTCTTAAGATGAGGGCCTGCATCCCTGTTCATATATGGTCATCTCCATGGGGGTGGAAGACACTTGTCCCAGAAGCTGGTTGCTTGGCACATGAGACAGTAGTGTGACCCTCAGAAGGGTGTGGCTTAAGGACAGAGGCAGGTCTTTGCATCTGCCACTGCCACCCTGCCTGGAGGCCCACCACTGGGGGATCTTTTAATCACATAGACCTAATTGGGCACCATGCTTCTTTAGGTTGAGTATGAATTGTCCAGTGTTTGCATTACAAAGACAGTGCCACTCTGCAGGTAAAGCTAAACAAGGGACCTTGAATTGTGTATCACATCTCTGACCATCTGTAGTGCTGCACGGACAAGGGGTCTGTGACCATCTCTGGCTCTGTTGGAAACAGTGGGGTCATTGGTCAGTGCTGTGTTTCCCAAGTTTGGCCTTTGGGCACTCAGCAATGGTCTATGATGAATGAAGCTAGGGGCCTTACTCAGACCACTGTGTGGTTTTTCATGGAGCTAAGTTATTCCTTCTCACAAAAGGTTTCTGCTGATATTCCCTTGTGCTAGAGGGCTGCATTAATAGCCTGTAGTAAATCACATCTCCAGACTCTTAATGTAGTCTCCTTCTGCCTGGATCTGGGACTTAGCCATGTGACTTGTTTTGGTTTCGAGGGCAGCAGCATACATGAAGCCAGCAGAGGCTCAATAATGCCCGTGTTAGTTAGCTAGCTTTCTATCACTGTAGCAGACCGTCGGAGACAATTAACTTACACAGAGAAAAGTTCGGTTTTGGCTTATGGGATGTTGAAAAGTGTTCCAGTCTATGACAGCATGGATTCATTGCTTTTAGGCCACTAGTGGGGTGTCAAGGGGCAGCGGAAGAGCAAAATGTGACTTTGTCACTAAGAGGCAGAGGCAGGGGGAGGGGTGGGGGGAGGGGAGGAAGGAAGGAGAGAGGGAAGGAGAAAGAGACCAGGGTCCTATAAGGACACTCCCCAGTGATCTACAATCTCCCAGTAGGCTCTGCCTTCTTGAAAGTTCTACCCCCCCTCTCCCCCAGTATCATTGCCCTGGAGAACAAGCCTTCAAAACATGGGCCTTTGGGAGGACATTCAGCATCTGAACTATAGCAGTGCCTGTCATTGTGTTGGGACTTGTCCACTTGTTCTTGGTTATTCAGGAGATCCTTGTTGTCCTGCTGTGGTGACACATTGTGGGGGACGGGGGGCTAAGGCCCCTAACCAACAGCCCAGGTGGGCACCAGGCAAGATCCAAAGCTATAGGCCAGTTAGTGCCTGTCAAGCCTTCACATGACTTTTAGTTGCAAGAGTTAGGCCCAAATGAGAAAAAAACCCATGTTGTAGAATTCTGTCTAAGTAAGTGGTAATCTTTAAACACTAAACTTTGGGGGTAAAACAACAAATTGGAGAGCAGTAGCTAACTGGCATAATTCTTTTTTCCTTTCATTTGTGAATTGAGTACACAGCAGATGCTAGGGTACCACTGCTGTGGTGGGACCCCTTTCCTCGGGGTTGCCCACCTGACTCTCAAAATAGAGGGCTTCAGTTGGCCCTGGAGAGAAGGTGGAGCATGGGATTGGAGTCATCAGACTGTATTCAAGGCAGCTCTACCTCTTGTCCATTGCAAGAGCTGTTTCATCCCTTGTGTGACTCAGTTGCCATAGAGCAGGGCAGTGATGGAGGGGGTAAGGATGTAGTGAGATGGCATACCCAGACTGTGCAAGGGATGCGGCCTCCACATCCCACACTTGGAGCTCTGACTGCTCTTTCTGAATGGCACTGGGAGTGTTATATATGTGCTGACAGGCAAGGCACACAAACGGACAGCTGGTGGATTTGTACATACACATATAGCCACGTGTGGTGGACAGAAAAACGGTTACCACTGATGTTCCAGAACTGTACGTCTGTCCCCTGGAGTTCATATATCCTGCTCACTAATGTTATGACTTCAGGAGGTAGCAGTCTTTGGGATGTGATCATGCCAAGAGACAGAACCCTCACACATGGGCTGGTGCCCTTCTAAAAGAAGCTCCCCAGATCTGCGCTGCCCCTCCCACTTCATAAGGACAGCGAAGAACAGACTCACCTCAGTTTCAGATGGATTTCTCAGCCTCCTCAACTATGAGAAAGTAATTTCCAATGTTTATAAACCATCCAGTTTATCATGTACTCTTCCAGCATCTCAAACAGACTAAGACAGTGTTCATACCTCAAGCCTCAGGACTATATTCATAATAAGGAACCTCACATGGCAGAAGGGGCTGTGCAGGTGTGATTATGGTAAGGACCTGGAGATGGGGAGATGGATTGCCTGGGAAGGCCTGTGTAATCCCAGGGAGCCTCATAAGTTGAAAGAGGAGGCGGGCAAACCTGGCACTGTTTGGAAGATTCAGTGTGTCTGGCTTTGAAGATGGAGTAGGGGACATGAGGAAGAGTTGTGGATGTCTCCTAGAAGTTGAAAAGACATAGCATGGCTTCTCCTCTGGAGTCTTGAGAGGAGCCAGCCCTGCTCACACCTCAACTTCATCCTGCTGAGATCTGTCATCCTGGTGAGCTCTGTGTCCATGACTCACCACTAGAGCTGGAAGAGAATAAATTTGTCTAAGCCATTAAGTTGGTAATAGTTCATTATATTAGCAATTGAGAGTTATGTTAATTGATAACCCCCATGCTGATCAGGACAGAGGGCAATTTCCTCACTCCAGAAAGTTCTCTGGGTCTCTTCCTAGTCCCTATCCACTCCGTAGACTAGTTGTGTGTACCTGTTCCTGAACTCTGCGTACATGGAATCCTGGAGTCCTCGTGCATTCCTGCCCAGGATCTTTTTATTTGAATTTATTTATTGTTACTGTAAAGGTGAAATACAGAGGGGTTACAGTTACATTAGTATCATATAACGAGTGAATTTCTTTTTGAACAATATCCTTCCTTTCCTCACTCTCTCCCCGTTTTTCCCTCCAGTCCCTTCCCACAAGTTATATAGTTCATTTTCAGCATAGTACCTCATAATACCGCTGCTGCATTTGTTCACCCTTTGTCCCACCATTTCTGTGCCCCCTGTCATCCTCCTAAAAACAGATAACTGAACAAACAAGACAGAAGGAAATGAAAACAAAAAGAACAACAAAGGAAAAAGAAAAATCTCTTGTTTCCACCTCCTGGAGTTCATTTCGATAAACATTATTTTATATGATCATATGCATAGCTCTTGTGCCCGTGTGATCCTCTCTTAAGCATCTCCTCCTTTCTGCCCACAGTTGGAGACCCTCAGCTGGCACCTGCGCTGTGGATCTGAGGCTGTTCTGTACCCTGCTCAGTGCTGGGGCTTTCTTAGTGGTCTGCCCTGTGATTTCCATTCAACCCTGCTAGTGGGACAGTTGTGAGCTCTGTTTATGGCTGTAGAAATGGAGGCCGGGGACATTGTCCAGCCAGAGCTGGTAAAGGGCAGCAGACCTTGGAATTCTGCATCGTCAGCCCCATTCCCCCATCCCTGGAGGAATGGCTCTGGGCTGTGCCTTGTCTGAAGGGCAGCTGTGAGGACCAGCACCTCCCATGGGAAAGAGGAAGGTCTTTCTGCCTGCAGACTGCACAAGATAGGCTGTACAATGGCAGATGGCTTCTCAGTTGGCAGAGCACGCAGGTCAGCTGGAGCAGGGGGTTGCGCAGGGGACAATAATAATGCGTAGCAGTCAGGGCCTAATGGAAGCAACTGATAGACTAGCATTGGGTCTGATCACAGGACATTACGGTCTGTAGATGACCAAGGCTGGGAGTGATGTGCTACAATTGGTGGCTAAAATGCACTCGTGGGTTGCATGTTTAGTCTCTAAACCCTTCTCAGTCACTAACCCAGAATGCCTCAGAGTGTGTCCTTGTCATCCAGGAGCTTTCCAGACTAGGTATGTGGAGAGGGAGAGAGGTCAGGCGGCCAAGGACTGGGAGAGCAGGCCTTTGGGTGTTCCTGTGACCAGCCCTACATTGTTTCCTAATATTTTCCAAGTCTGAGCCCTTCCTGTGGACAGCCTCCCAGGTCAGGTCAGCACATGGGTACAGACATTCTAGGCTCAGTCGAGTGTGCTTCAGGGAGTCAGCCTGGTCCCTCCAGGAGGATCTATGCAGAGGAAATGGTTGCTGATTGAGTTCCAGAGGGAGCAGCTGTTAAGCATGACAATGGAGAGGCTGTCCTGTATCCTGGGATGGGATGGGCCTATGGGATAGCACTAATGAAAAGCCAGACCATCCTGGATGGCCAAGACCTACTGCCTATGCCCAGCACAGACCACTGTGTGCATGCATGGAAATTAGTTCCCTGACCCCAAGTCTCACAGGGGCTATAACAAGGAATCATGGAGGCCACATTTCCTGAGCCTTTTCCTGTCTGTACAAGGCTATCAGTGTGGCCTCTGCTTGGCCCATCAAAGCACAGTACATGCATTATTTCCTAGTCTTCCTGTGGTTCTGAGAACTGCTGTCTACCTGCTGCTGCCTCTGCTTATAATAGTAAAGAGCTTGAAGGGACTCTGTATTTTTGTGTGGGTATGGGGGAGAATTGGGGATAAGGAATTTGAAGTTTGTTTGCTTTGTTCCTCCTCGACTTGTACACACCAGAGTTTTTGTTTTGTTTTGAGTGATATTGACTTGCTTTGAGTTGAAATAAAAAAACTTACCAAAATTTGGCGGTCAGTTTGCCTTCTCTGAGCTGGGAATCCTATTAAAAAGGAGAGGTGGGGGGAGCTTGTGTTTATTTAATTGAACTTTGTTTTTGATTTTCTAAGGAATTAATTTGAGTTGTTCCTTGAATCTATCATATTTCACTTAATACATTTGCATATATTTGCATACCACCCAACATATGTACTTACAAGTTTATGAGCTAAATCTAGCTTCTACATATAAAGGAAAACATGTATCCTTTGTTTCTCTGGGCCTGAATTACTTAAGATAGTTTTTCCATTTCTTTACAGATGGTACAATATCATTCTTTCTAATGGATGACTAAAATTCCATTGTATATATATATATATATGCCATATTTTCTTGACCCATTCATAATTGGAGAGGCATCTGGACTGATTCCATACCTTGGTTATGGTGAATAGTGCTGCAGTGAACATGGTTGTGGTGGTAGCTTTACTGTATCCTGATTTGTAGGTCCAGACGTGGAAGTGCTGTGTCATCTGGTAGCTTTATATTTCATTTTTTGAGGACCCTCCATACATACAGAGTGGTTGAACACGTTTACATTTTCACCAACAGTGTATTAGGGTTTGTACAACTACTTAACAGTAACTTAAAAAAAAAAAAAGAAGGGCAACTATAAGGGATAAAAGTAGAGACTTTCCTATCCTTATTTAGGGATATGGAAGAGGCCAAGATGGACAAAGGAGGGAAATAATTGAGGGTAACAGATGGGGTGCATATGATCAAAATATATTATGCATGTGTGAAAATGTCACATTAAAACATATTCCTTTAAACAATTTATAGCTGCCAAAAAGGGAAATATAAAATGTAGTTGCTTAAAATGAGTAAATAATTCAATTAGTAAAAGCTATATGTCCAAAAGGAGGAGGGTTCTGCCAATCTCATCACAGCTTCTTGGCCTTAGGGTAGTCAAGGACACTCCAGTAACCCCTGGCTCCTGTGGCTTGGTGCCTACCTCCTGCTCTGTGGAGCTAAATCCAATTTTTTTCTTTTGGTCGGTCATGGAACTTGAACTCTGGACTTGGGCACTGTCCCTGCGCTCTTCAGCTCAAGGCAAGTGCTCTTCCGCTTGAGCCACAGTGCCACTTCTGGTTTTCTAGTGGTTTATTGGAGATAAGAGTCTCAGACTTTCCTGCCTGGGCTGGCTTTGAACCACAATCCTCAGATCTCAGCCTCCTGAGAGGCTAGGATTACAGGCGTGAGCCACCGGCACCTGGCTCTAAACCCAATTCTATAGAAAGTACTTTTCTGTAGCCTTCATCATTTCTTGGGAATAGACTTTGAGTAGTTCAGGCTCTGGGAAAATGCTTCACTCAGTGATCTGCATTTATTTTACTTCCCTCTTCTGCTCTGGAAGCTAAGTATTCTATCTTATCTCCCTCAGAGGAGAGTCACTCTTGAAACTTTGCTAGGCATGCTTAACAGCAGCTTGACTTAGTAAAGTTTTATGTTAATCAGTAACTGGACCCAGTTACAAATTCTTTCTTTGTAAAATAGTGAATCCACCATTGCATGTTTTGTATTAGAAAAGTAAGGAGTGACTATGTTTGTAAGCTTCGGTTTTAAGTCTTAGGAAGTCTGTGAAAGGTATCCCGTCCATCCTGAGCCTTCTGTGGGGAGGGCCACCTGTTCTGAGTGTGGTATGGGCTCCTGAGGTTGTTTCTGCATCCCGGGCAGCTGCCACCCACCTCTCTTCTAGGCTGCAGTGGACAATCCTGGCTCATCTTTTAGTCTCTTCCAGTCTTTCTTGACACTTAACATTTTTGTTTACCTTCTGGAACCCACAGTTTCTGCCACAAGCATATAGTCGCAGTGTCTTCATGCTGGTGCAGATTGCCTTCCTGACAAGGTGGGCTTGACTACATCTTCTCCCAGCACTTGTTCTAGAACTTCTTACCTGATGGGTCAGCAGAGATGGCATCATGATGCCTGGACTTGGGGAGGAGGTACCATTCTTGTCTGGCTAGTGACTTCAGAATGTCTCAGGGAGAACTGAAAATACAGCCGTGGTTCACTCTGTGCCCAGGTTCTGACATTGTCAGACTAGAAGGTATCTGTTAGGAGAGGAAGGTATCAGGAGAGGCCAGTGCCAGCTGCGGCCTCCACCTTATTCCCAGAGTCAGAAATGAAAGGCTAGATTCAGGAGTGGCAAGGAAGGAGGAAGTTGTGAGCAGGGTGGGTGGGGCATGGGTTCATTCCCAGGCTAGGCTGTGGTCCCTAAGGCAGACGAAATGGGGGCCAACTGTATTTACAAGGCTGTTTCTACCCACTCTGTAACTGACACAACACAACACTTGGCATTTTTGAGGTACACAGTTAAGTGGATTTTAGTGTTCACAAGTTGGTGCAACCATCACCACCATCCAATTCCAGAACATTTCCTTTACGCTAGAAAGCACCTGGCACCCATTAGTAGTTACTACCATTCACATTCCATCTGGAGCTCATTAACTGGCAACTGCTCTTTACTGTAAGTTACCAGTGATACAGACTCCAGACAGTTACCCAGTCCTGGACCTTGTAACTGAACGTGGCTGAGGGAAAGGGCTTGGGTGTTGGAGACTGGCACTTGCTAGCTCTGTGATTTTATTTATCCTTCAGTAGTGGGGATGGAACTGGAGCCATCACACATACTAGGCAAGTGTTCTACCTCGACTCCACATCTTTAGTTCTTGTGTTTGCATCTTGTTTTTTAGATAGGGCTTTGCTGAGTTTTTCTAGGCTGTGTTCAAACTCATGATCCTCCTATTTCCACTTACAGTAGCTAGCCTTACAGGCATATGCCCCCATGCCTGGCTAGCTGTGTAACTTTAAAGCTCTTCATGTCTTGGTTTCTTCTGTTGTTAAATGGGGCTGATAAATTCCTATTTCCTACCTCATTAGGTTATTTGTAAGGATAAAGTAAGATGCATACAGTGTCTGCATTATTATTGTCTAATCTTCCTTAATCCCAAGAAGTATGAGTTATTACTCCTTTAGAATGGATGAGGAAAACCAAACTACTGAGAAGTTTAGTAACTTGTTCAAGGTTACACAGCTTTGTATCAGTTTTTATTTACAACTTGGGGAAGCCTGACTTTGTCTTGTTTACAGAAAAATGGAATGAATTGTCTCCCGGATGGGGCCCCTGTCAGGTGGGCGGACTTGGCAGTTCATAGAAAGTCTTGGGTGGAGGCTGCATCCACAGAATTGTGGCGATGGTAACCTCAGGTGTCGGCCTTCTCTTCTGCAGATCTTTCCCTCTTCCCTGGGCACCTGCTGCACAGCCAGAACATTACCTTCCCAGGAATCCACACTGAAGAACAAACTCATTCCCATGCCTGTCCCATGACGGGCATTAACCTCTGGTCCAGAGAGGGTTATTTCCCTTACTTCACTAAAAGTAGGGTGTAGATGAACAGTGAGACAGTGAGGTAGGGTGGACAGCATTGTCCACTAGGAGCAGCTAGTCACCGAGGTGGGATCTGACTCAGCCTTCAGACCGCTGTGCTTCAGAACACAGGCACAAGAACAGCAGCTGTGGCTCAAAGCCAGCGCTCTGTAGTGATCTTGCAGCATCATGAGCCCGCTTCCCACTCCACTTCCTCTCTTTTGCTCTTCTGCAGCTCACAGAGACATTGCCTGGCCTCTGCTTGAACTCCCAGGGATGGGCAGATCAGTGCTTTTTCAGGCATTTCCTTCCTTATTTTGACTATAAAGTCTTTCCTTTGACTGTGCTTTGGTGCAGAAATTTGAAAAATTCCCCTGCACATGATGTCATCCTTGCCTCGGTGGCCTCTGAGTGTAAGGAGATGACATCTCTGGGCGTGGGCAGCCATGTTGGGAGGTGTCCCACAAGTCAGTGCCTCTGTACGGTGCAGAAGCTGCACAGCTGTGTTGGAACAGTTCTTCCTCTAAGGAGCTCTGCAGAGGGGTTGTCAGTACTCATGCCTCTGCCCTGGCTCAAGGAGTTGGTGGTTTGTGTAGGTTCTTCAGGCTTGGGGCACATGGTGGGCTAAAGACATCCATCTCTCCCTGGACAAGGCGCAGTTTTTTTCTTAGTAGTGTGAGGTGAGCCAGATGTGACAGCTCTCCTGCTGTCGCCTCCTCTTCCTTCCACTTCCCCAAGGACAGATGGTGAACGTTTGGGAGGCAAAGAGTTCTCAGGTTGAGACCAACTTGGCAAAGAACAGCAGAGATGCTTTCTTTAACCCCAGAACAGCGGTGGCATCTGTGCCACAGCCACTGAGGGCAGAACCATCCCTGCCTCGTTCTCCATAACTTAGAGAAATCTAAACCCAGGGTTCCCAGAGGCTCCGGCAGGTGCGATCCTTTCCCTGGAGTGAGAGAGAGTTTCTTCATTGACCTGTTCCATTTTAAAATGGGAAACTGGGCTTGCTCTTAGAAGACAGGACACTGAGGTCATGGCCACATGGCTCACCAAGTGGTCCTTGGTTCCGGAAGTGCCCCGTGGTACACAGGCAGCCGAGTGGGAAGACAGGGCCAGACGGTCTCTCAGTCCTGGCAACACCACCCCGTATGTTTCCCATCATGGAGCATTTTCCTGAAGGCTCCATTTGCCAAGTTTCTGTCTGGTGGGAATTTTTAGCACAGATTTACAAGCCTGGAGAAGCAAACTGTAATGGAACTACATTTGCTGACCTTGTACATAAGTGGAGGGCTTTGCCTGTCCCACGGTCTCTCGCTCAACAGCAGCTCCACCAGTCTTACCATGACAATGATGATGGCGATGAGTATAATACACGGGGAAATGACAGCTGTCATTTCTTGCGCGCTTACTATGCACCAAGTTCTGGAGGTATTATTGCATTTCTCCTTCATAGCACTTCTATAAATTATCTCACTGGGATCACTTCACTTTGTGTCCTAGGTGAGAAAAACGAGGCTCCAAGAAGTGAAATAGCTCAGCCAAGGCCATACAGCATTTGAGTTCTGGCTTCACCTGTGTGCTTGTCCTTTTAGCCCCTGTGTCTTCACAGCCTTTAGATTTTGAAGAAGCAATGGCTCTTGAAATGGAGGCCCTGTTAGCTTGGCACCCAGTGAGGAATGAACCTGGAATCTCTGGACCTGGAACCGAGATGCCAGCAAGGAATGGTGATGCCCAGCCTGGTGATGGTACCCTGGCTTCCCCCACACTATCTGTGCATGTGTGAAATGGAGTTTACATTTACATCTGCTACTGTTTGGGTCCCGGAGCTTATGTGTTGGAAAGTCAAGTCTCCAATGCGACAATGCTGAGAGGTGCGGTCCTTTTAAGAAATGATGTCATGAGGGCTTGGTCCTCCTGATAGGAATAATGCCAGTATCCCAGGACTGGGTTAATGTTTGGAGAAGTGGGGTTCTGATAAAAGGACGGTTTTCTCTCTTCCTGTCTTAGTCCTGCTCTTTTGTACTCCTTACTTCTACCATGGATGAAGGAGCCAGAAAGCCTTTGTTAGATTTACCTCCTACAACTTGGCCTTTCCAGCCTCCAAACTGTAAGAAATAATCCCCTGTTCTTTAAAACTTTCCAAGTCTCTGTTATTCTGTAACAACAGCACCAAGTGGACGGAGTTAGCATCTGTCTCACCTGTAAGAGACCTCATGCTCCTTGTAGTGCAGGGTGCATCAGGCTTCAAGTCGGAGCTCTGTGTCCAGGTGGGAGGCACCCTGACTGGCAGTGTGAGCTGCTGCTGAACTTTCTAAGCATCGCTTTTCCCATCCAAAGAATTAGAGTAATGGTGGCACCTCACGGCAGGATTTCCTGCCATGCACTGTGAAGTGCCTCGTTCAGTGAGAGCTGACCGTGATCGCTTTTCCAGTAGATGGCTGCATTTGCATTTTTCTAATAATTTCAAATTGGTTATTTGAGTTGGAATAATCTTGCAGACAGACAGAGGTATTTGAATCCATGAAGGAATTCAGAAGATGGTGGGTGGAGCTGTTACTCCGTGTGTTGACGCACAGTGGTGGAGGCCTGAGGTTGTCAGTTTTCCTTTCATGCGAGGAAGGCAGGCCTGAGGAGACGTGAGGAGCGGCCCCGGGCTCACCTCTGCCCTCTATGTCTGACACGAACGCTCTTTGTCATTGAGAGAAGCCAGTTTCTTGTCCAGTGGGCCCACTCGGGTTCTGCTGCTGTTCCATAGCTTCCCTGCTTCTCAGCCACGCCCAGACTGCCAGATGTGATGCACCTGCCATCCCAAGGCTAAAGCTGGGGTCTGAGTGTGGGGGAAACCGTTCACGTGCTAGGTGCTTGCAGGAACACGGGCACCTCCTTTTAGGCTTCTTCGTATAGAACAAAGTGTATAGAACAAAATGACATCTGCCATCAATGTCTCAGCTCACTGTTACTCTCAGGATGAGAGTCAAGGGAAGGTGCCAGAGCCTTGGCTGAGACTTCCTGCCCCCCCCCCCCCCCATGACACTGGAATCTCAGCTCTTCTCAAGGACAAAACTAAGTAGGAATCCCTTGGTCCTTAAAGTAAGATGGCCTGCCTCTCTACAGAGGCAGGATCCCATCTCAGACACCGGGAAGGGCCTCCAGTGACGCTTCTTGCTTCCTGAACATCCGGGGCTAAGTCAGTCCCAATGACAGTGAAATACACAAGTCCTTGCAGGCCCACAGGGGCAGCCAGGCCGGTTTCCTTTCTCCCTCATAAGCTGAGCGTCCCACACCGGTGTCTGGGCCTCTGACTTGTGCCTCTGGGTGTCCAGACACTACTGAGAAACATAAGGGAATGCTTTCCAGACGACTAGCACCTCCTATTCACCCCATAGATGACCCCAAGATACTTCTGCCCATCTGTCTTCTCAGAGACTGCTCGGTGAGACAGGACCATGGCTTATTTTATCTCTGATTCTCCAGCTCTTAACATGTCACGGGCACCAAAGGGATGGATGGATATATGATAGATGGATAGATGGACAAACATGTGACAGACAAGACAGGTGGGTGGATGAATGGAAGATACCGCCCTGTGTCACGGGCCTGGCTGAGCCCCCCATTCAGCCTGCTCTTGGTGCTGTGGTTTCTGCCATGGCAAAGGCTCATTTCCATAATTATTATTTAGCATTTGGAGAGTGGTTATTTTATACTCAGTGTTCTTTGTAGTGAGTAGGTCTCCCTGTTCATGCCAATAAAATTTCCATTTACTTTGGACATCAACCATGGTGATTAAAAAAAAAAATAAAAGCCCATGAATTATTTACTGAAATGGAAGTTCGCCTTACGGTAATAATGCATTAGTTCAGCTGGCCATGGAGCCTGTTATAGGGTAATAAAAGATTTTTTATTCTCCTTCTTCAAAGACATTTCCCAGTAACCTACACATGACCTTGAGCTGATCAATTTTCAAAGATGACACTAGAAGGGGAACATATAATAGAGAAGAAGGAGGGATTTTTTTTTTTCCCTCAAGTAGTTTGATTTAGGCAACTGTCAGCAAATACCTTGTCATCTCATGGTGCATAGGAGAATATATCTATATATCTATATAGATATAGATAGATAGACAGATAAATATATGTCTATATATATATGTGTATATATATAGACATATATGTTCCTTCTTTTTTTGGTCAGTTGTGGGGTTTGAACTCTGGGCCTGGGCGCTGTCCCTTAGCTCTTCAGCTCAAGGCTAGTGCTCTACCACTTGAGCCACAGCACCACTTCTGGTTTTCTGAGTGGTTTATTGGAGGTAAGAGTCTCATGGACTTTTCCTGTCTGGGCTGGCTTTGAACCGCTATCCTCAGATCTCAGCCTCCTGAGTAGCTAGGATTCTACCAGCACCCAGCCATGTGTTCCATTTTTTTTTTAAGTGTGAGGACTGGACCTTTAAGAAGGCCAGCTAGAGAGCTTCTGTCTTCATCTGTTGTATTTAGGGAGTGGGATCGATACTGCCCTGTCTCAGATCTACTATTCTGCTCACAGCCATTTGCTGACTAATGTCTCCTGCAGAGAAGAACAAGCAAGTCAGTTCATGAAATTATGATGTTCTTTGAGGTTCTATTAGCAAGGTGTTTTATGTTAAGAACATCTGCTTTGATTAAGGCCACTGGAACTGGGAGCACGTAAAAGCGGTCTGAATTCTGCATGTCTTACATTTCATAGCTGGAAACCAGATCAAAAACTAGCATTCCAATTGTTTTCTTTCCTTTTTATTTCTGGCGGTGCTAGGGGTTGCGCTCAGGACCCCACAATCGCTGGGCAGGTGCTTTGCCACTTGATCTAGGCTCCCCAGTCCCTTTTGCATTCATTAGTTTTTGAATAGGGTCTTGATTTTGGCCCAGGCCCACCTGGACTGTGGTCCTCCTGTTTATATTTCCCATATAACCAAGATGGCAAGGGTGTGTCACCACACTCACTTTTTATTGGTTAAGATGTAGTCTCACTAACTTACGTAGGCTGTCCTCAAACTGCTCTGCCTTCCAAGTAGCTAGGGTTACAGGTGTGAACTACCCCATGTGGCTCACCTTTAAGTTCTTCTATCACGGAAACAAGCAATGAGACTAAACCCCCCTTCCCACTCCGCTCGCCTCAACTCTGGTTCGGAATTCTAAGCAGTCTGGTCAGAAGACTTGTTGACCTAGTAATCCTTTTGTTTATGTCTTCTACATTGCTGTAGAACATTTACATTTATTTGCATTCATTTTATTCTGCAAACGTTATTTTACTTTTTTGCTAATAGCTGCATTTGAACTCTGGGTCTTACACTTGCTAGGTAGGTGCTTTGCCACTGAGCCATGCCTCTAGCCTGCAAATATTATTTTGAAAAGGACTTGGTTGAAGAATGCCTTATGGGTGGGGTCTCTCCATGTTAAAGAATATCTGTAAATACCTTTGTCAACTTTGTGTGTGTGTGTGTGTGTGTGTGTGTGTGTGCGCGCGTGCGCCAGTTCTGGGGCATGAACTCAGGGCCTGGGCATTGTCTCTGAGCTTCTTTTGCTCAAGGGTAGCGTTCTACCACTTGAGCCACAGCACCACTTCTGCCTTTTTCTGTTTATATGGTACTGAGGAATCGAACCCAGGGCTTCACGTATGCTAGGCAAGCACTCTACCACTAAGCCACATTCCCAGCCCAACCTTTTTTTTTTTTTTAATAGTCACTAAACAATTTGTCTGCAATTCTAATTCTACAAGACTAAAATGCTGTTAACTTACAGGAAGGTAATGACTTAGGGGGCTCCCTACATAGAGAAAGCTCCCCCAAGCGCAATCAGAGTTCTGTGGTTGACAGTTTGCATTTTTGAAATGCTCTGTGCTTTTTCTGAAATGGTGACACATGGCATCATTCTACTATGGTTTGGAGATGCTATCCCTGAAGACTACTGGGAAGTGGTAGAGCCATTAAGAGATGGAACCTACTGAAAGGAAGGGAGGTCACTGGAGGTGTATCTTTGAAGGAGAGGGTGAGACCCTGGTCTCTTTCTGCTTCCTGATGGACATAAGGTTACAAGTCTCCACCAGATACATTGACAGATACACTGTACCCCTACAGGCCCCAGGTCACCTCGAGCCACATCCTTTCCTCCTTTTAAGTTGCTTACCTCAGCTATTTTGTTCCAGCCCCCGAAAGCTTGACTGAGACACCGTGTCTGGCATGGGATGTGGGGGTGATGTGGTGCTTAACACGTAAGATGCTTTGGGTGGTCTTCATACAAACGGATATTCCGTATTTTAACTCTCTCCTGTTGTCGTTTAGCTTTTGTCTGTCAATACTCAAAGAGAGATTATTAGATAATACTAACCTAACCCAATTTTATCTCCCTATGCTGGTCCTAAGGCTTAGATTCCGGGTCTGGACACTAGCACTGTACCACTTGAGCCACAGCTCTACTAATAGTTTTTTTGGTTAATTGGAGGTAGGAGTCTCACAGACTTTCCTCAGGCTGGTTTTGAACCCTGAATCCTCAGATCTTAGCCTCCTAATTAACTAAGATTATGGACATGAGCCACCTGTGGCAGGCCAACTTCATTGACCTTTTTGTGTATAATCCTAATTACTTATGGAGCTTGAGAGATTTCAGTCAACCTGCCAGAAGTAACCTTTGTACTGTTAACATATTGAAAGAGTAGGGAACTGTTAACATATTGAAAGAGTAGGGAACATCCAGCCCATTGGCCATATAAGGCCAGAGAAATTATTTGGTAGATGGATGGCTAGACTGACACATACTCTTCTCATTCTTCTCATTGGCTGTCATCAGCTGTCCCCAGCTATATTGATGATGTTGTAAAACCCATGAATGATGTTATACAGACCCAACTAAAGACTGCTCACCCATGCTTTTAGGTGGGCTTTTCACACAGAGTTCTGAGGACTACCTTGACATCTGAAAGAATGAAATATTTAGGATTAGCCTGAGCACAAATGTGTCACTACAGGCTTGGTATTTTCCTGTGCTGCGTGGTGGAATTCACTGGTGGATTGCCTTTGATTTAGAATACTGGGTATATGGCGACGGTGCGCACACTGTGCCAATTTCGAATGGAAGGAGTCCATGAAGTTCAGCTGCGTCTAGGCCTAGGAGTGATTAGCCAGTTAGTGGTTTATTTAACACTGCTCCAGAGGCAGTGGGGGTGGGTGGTAGGGGGAGAACCAAAATGCTCTTGGTTTTTGCTCCCCAAATACCCCAGGGTCTCAGGAAATGTTTAGTGTGTGGCTGGCGCCATGCTATGTTGCAGATCAGTAGGCTGACCCGGGACGTGCTCTGAGAGAGACGGGAGTGATGGGATAATTAGAGCCAAGCAACAGCAGGGCGGATGGATTGTGTGTGGATCGTAGCACGTTCGCTAACTGCCAACACCAGATTTTCTGGGCAATTAGATGTTTGGTTTCTTCCAAGGCCTTCTGTGCAACTGTGGACACATGGCTGCAGGGCTTGCAGGTAGCAGGTGGCATGAGGGCAGCTCTCTGGGGTCAGTGGCCCCTCTCCAAAGGCTGCCCTGGGGCCGAGAGCAGGACAGAGCCGTCACCGACAGGAGGGAGCATCAGCTCTCTGGGACCTGTTGTGGAAGAGCAGAGTTTCCCTGCTTTATGTGATCAGCAGATCGGGGAACTGAGTTCACATCTCCACTCTCTTCAACAGCCAGGAGCTGTGGGTACTGATAGCAGTAGGAAATAGTACATCCTCCCAGGTGAGCAACTTGAGTTTTTGATCAAGTGTGTATCACATAAACCCTTCCCTTTTAACTGTTCTAGTAGTTCTTTGTTTGTCAGCATCTTTGCTGTATTTTGCTTTAGTAGCACAAGGTGTCATGTTGATGGGCCATATATATGCATTGTACCTTGACCAGACTTACCTGTCCTCTTCCTTATCTCTCCTTCTCAAGCCAATCTCAGCAGTCTTCACTGTTCCATTTTTACAAATTTACGTAAACCTATTTTGACTACATGCACCTTCCTTCACTCTCCCTTTACCCTCCCCCTTCTAATAGCAACCAGAACCTGTTTTATATTCCTATCATTTTTTTTTTTTTGTCTGTCATGGCACTGTGTCTAGCTCTTCAGCTCAAGGCAAACACTCTACTACTTGAGCCATGGTGCCACTTCTGGTTTTCTGGTGGTAAATTGGAGATAAGCATGGACTTTCCTGCCCAGGCTGACTTTGAACCATCATCCTCAGATCTCAGCCCCCTGAGTAGCTAGGATTACAGGCATGAGCCACCAGAACCCAGCCATCATTCATTTTCTAAGTGTAGGTATTGTAACCATTTTAAATGTTCAGCTGAGTGGCATGGATTATATTCACAGAATTGCACAACCATCACCACCATTTCCAAACTTTTTTCTCACTTCAGTCAAGAACTCTGCCCTTATTAAGCAACAACTCCCCCTTCTTTCCTCCCTCTGGCCCAGCTCCGGATAACTTCTAATCTACTTTTTGTCTTTATGAGCTTGTTTATTCTGGACATTTCATGTCTATTATAGAATTATGTAGTATTTGTCCATTTGTGTGCAGCTAATGGCCTTCTTTTTCACAGCTTAATACTATTCCATTGTATAGATACATCATATTTTGTTTATTTATTCATCTGTTAATAGACACTTGGGTTGTTGTCATGAATATTCACATGCATGTGTTTCTTTGAGTCTCCACCACCAGTTCTTTGGGATATGTAGGATCAGATTGCGGGGTCTTATAATAATTCTGTATCTGAATTTTTATGAAACTAAAATATTTCCATAGCAGCTGCACTTTTGTATAGACCTGTCTGTGCCCAAAGCTCTGAGTTGCTTCTTTTGTCAACACTTATTCTTTTCCTCTTCTTTAAAAAAAAAATTATAGTCACGCTAATGGGTGTGAAGTAGTATAGTTCTGTATTTTTGATTTGTTTTTCTCCAATTGCTAGTGACATGGGGAATCTTGTCATCAACTTACTGCCCGTTTGTATGAGAAATCCCTTTGCCCAGTGAGTTGGGTTTTTGCCTCCACAGCGGTGTGGCTTTGCTCCCCTGTCATGTGGAAGTTGGAGCTGAGCCTGATTGGGAAGAGCGGCTGTGGGCCTGACAAGGAAGGGGTCTCCACATTCACTCTTTCCTGCTTCCTTTCACCCTTTGGCCTTTTTGGGACTCACTGCCCTGCCACTGTGGGAGTCCCCAGTAAGTAGGAAATGGCGTAGGAGCCCAGGATCAAAGCAAAGGGAGCGGGCAGCAGAGGTGGGTGTAGCTGCTCCTTGGGCTCCCTCAGAGGCAGGTCGTTCTTTCCCGGACATTGCGGGTTGTGTACTAAGTGAGCCCCTCCGCCCCCGTGTCCTGGGTCTCCCAAGTGCGCTGCACCTGACCTCTGTCTCAGAGGGACTGCTCAGTTCTCTGCTGCTCTGGAGCCTTGCCAGCCCTGGGCAGCGGGCACGAGGGCACCGGGGACATATGCTGCACTGCCCAGTGACAGTGTGTGGCTTCCCCTTGGGGACCCCTTCCTGGCAGGAGAGCCGCTCAACTCAGAAGTCTCTAGAAGCATCTGTGTTTGAATAATTGAGACGGCTCTGGGGCAATGGGCAGCGCAGTGCTGGTGCTGCCTTGTTCTTGGTCCTTCTGACCTGGGTCTCCCGTGGGCCCCAGCGGCAGGGACGGGGTTGCTACTGCGGCTGCCTTTTTGCTGTGATTTTTGTACACATGGATGTCAAAAGCCATCGGTGTCACTGAAGAGATGAGTTCACGGTGCTCTTTGGGGCCTCCAAGCCCGAGTGAGGAGCGCATCTGTCTCGTAGGACACAATTGCTACCCTGTGGGGGCAAGTGTCCCATGCTCCTCCTGGGGAGCTGAGGGCTGTGGATACTGTTCCAGAAAACACCTAGGAAACCGGGCACGCCCACCCAGGTGCTTCAGGCTCCTGTTGTCCACGGGGCCTCAGCTAAGCACCGGCTCTGCAGAGATGTCAGCCAGAGCCTTCGGATGACACAGCAGCATCTCCAGCCTAGTTGGGGGTCAGGTGGCCCGGGAGAGGCCTGGTAGTGGATGGAGAAGAGCAGGTGCTGGCCTGGATGCAGACCCTGGCTGGATCGGGACCTGCCTGTGAGGACACATTCCCTGGTTTTTGAGAAGCCACGTGCCTGGGTCACAGAGCTCTGCCAGCTACTCTCCTGCTCCCTGGTCAGCCCTTCCTACTTCTAAAGAGCTCTGTCTTTCCTTTCAGAAACAGCCCCCACATCTACGTATTCATCTCCTGCCCGGAGTCTTGGGGACACAGGAATAACACCTCTCTCCCCTTCCCACATTGTGGTAAGACTGTGTGTGTGTGTATGTGTGTGTGTGTCTGTGTCTGCATCTGTGTGTATGCACTCATGCATGCACACTTGCACACCTGCTCGCTCAGGTCAGGCTGCTGGAAAGCCCCACGCATCCACTGGGAGGAGATTAGGAGATAAAAGCAGCCCTGTGTCAGCCACAGGAGCCCTGACAACCCCCCTGAGCCTGGAAGGGAGCCCTGGCCCTGCAGCTCTGGAAGACGCAGGATCCAGAGATTGCAAACCATCCTCTCATTTCTGATGCAGTGGCTTCCTCCACTGCAGTGGCCAGCATGTCCAAGGGCCTGTGGCAGGGGAATCGCTTTCTGCCACGGTCGGCCTGTGAGAGAAGACCTGAGCAGGATTCGCCTGCAGGCAGGGGCTGGAGACTGGGCTGTCTCTCCCCCCCTTCCCTAGACCCTGCACTACAGGGAGATACGGCAGGCACGGGCAGCTGTTCTCAAGGGTGCATGGAACCTGCTGGAATAAAGCACTGGAGAATGGAGTGGCTGTGCATGAGACCCTGCTGAGAACTTGGGAACCACCACTCAGGAAGGAGGCTAGCAGGTTTTCATGTCCTCAGAGCTGCCCACGGTCCTGCGTCCTGGAAACTCTCTCCATCCTGGGCAAACTAGGAGGGTTGTTCACCTTGGCTAGGTTCTGTGGTCTTCAAACACTGCATCTAGTGGGAACTCTTAGGTGGGGGGGTTAGAGGTTTGTAGTAATGTCCTCATTTCCTGCTCCAGCCAAGAAGGCCAAATACAAAATATGCCGTTTTTGCTGGGCGCCAGTGGTACACACCTATAATCGCATCGCAGTACAAAGCCAGCCTGGGCAGGAAAGTCCCTGAGACGCTTACCTCCCATTCAGCACCTAAAAAGCCCAAATGGAGCTGTGGCTCAAGTGGAAGCATGTGAGCCTCGAGCACAAAAGCTTAGGGACAACACCCAGACCCTGAGTTCAAGTCCCAGGACCGGATTATAAAAAACAAAAAAGCTGATTTTATAATTTGGAGTTTTCTATGTTGCTTAAAAAGAAAACCACAAAAGCAATGGAACCTGGAGTGGCCTGCCCCAGACCTGGGGCTCAGCGGGGTCAGGCGGGGTCAGGCGGGGTCTCCGTGTGGCCACACTGCTCATGTGGGTGGAATGCAGCACAGATGGAGAGGGCACTGGGAGGTGCGATGGGCAGAGCTGGCAGAGTGCATGAGGCCGTGAGGCCAGCTGCATGGGGACCCAGGGAGGTCGCGGGGTGGGGGGTGGGGGAGACACGGAGCTACCAGGCTTCTGCCCAGTGACCACATTTCTGTAATGAATCATTGTATGCACCGTTTATTAGAGAAGCAGGAAGGCAGTGCCTGCTGCCCTTGCCCTCCCAGTTTCTTTCTGCTGACCAGCAGCGGCCCAGGGATTCCCCCAGGGATGCCACGTGACAGACTTGAGTGGAAACCTGGGGGCCCCTCAGTCTGCAGCGAGTGTCCAGCTGGGCAGGGTGGAAGTGTCTTCCTGAAGGCCGCCAGCCCCCCACCCCAGTGCATTACTCTGTATCTGCAGAATGACACTGATGCTAATGACTCAGAACAGCAGACGTTTCTGGTGGTGGTGGCCATCGACTTTGGAACCACCTCCAGTGGCTATGCCTACAGCTTCACCAAGGAGCCAGAATGCATCCACGTGATGAGGTGAGTGCCTTGTGGGGTGGGGTGGACTTGGGGGCGGGGCCAGCCACTGGGCTTATGCAGAACAACTCCAAATTCTGGTCTAGCTCAATCCAGTGACCCACTGGGCCACTTTGAGGAGCCATTTTTTCTCCCATCTGTCAAAACACTGGTTTAATTCTGATTTAGTTGGTGTGTATAGAATAGTTGAAATCTAGAAGAGTGATTTCCTGGTATGTCCTGGGTAGGAGGGGCCAGGAGACATCTGTGATGCAGGTGGTCCAGGGGCTGGTTTGGCCATTTTCTGTGTGACTTTAGGCAATTGTTGAACCAGCTAAACCTCAGTTTCCTCATCGGTGAAATGAGGATAAGGGTAGAGCCTGACTCATGTGGTATCCATGCAATTAAATAAGATTTATGTGCTCAACACATAAGAAAATGTAGGCAGGGAAGTGGTTTAACACCAGTGGGTGTAGACACCACCAGCTGTGGTGCCAACAGCAGAAAGCTCTGGGCTTGTGAGGGTGAAGCTCAGCACAGTGGCCCCACAGGTTAGGTTATAAGTTACCCCCAGGCCTCTGGGGGCCTCAGGGGTCCATGCTCCCTTCGTGTTTCTAATACACACAGCAGCCTGGTGGCTCTCAACCCCATCACCCCCAGGCTCCAGCACCTTGCGAGGACACTGATCTGTCCTGGCACCAACATTGACTGTCAGAATCTTAACCTGTGACTTTCCTATGGTATCTGTACCCCACCCCCAAGCTTAGGAAGGCTGGGATGTATCACACCCATTTTCCACCTAGGGGACCTGCTTTAGCTGTATCGTAATTGGCATTCCGTTGACTTTAACTGAGTGATTGTGGAATTCAGTGATCAGATTTTAGGTAGTTTTCTAAAGTGTCTCATACAACACAAGTCATCATAAAAGTGACTCTCACCAAACCTTGATGGAGCCCCTACTTTCTCTGAAAAATCAGAGATGGCGCAGCCAGAGGTCATTGTCATCAGAGGCTCCAGAGAATGTCTGCTCACTAGGAAATAACAGAAATCCAGTTCTACCACCACATGGCTCCCAGGCCTGGATGGTCCCTTGGATTGGACCTCTGTGAGTCAGAGGTGCTGACAGTTCTGTACAGCCCCCTGAGATGGAAAACCCAGATGGAAACATAACAGGAATCTATTGGTCAGCTTCCAGCTAGTTCTAGGAAACACTAGTCCCTGGGATGGCCAGGCAATGAAAATAGAGAAGAAAGAGTGACAATAACTTTGAACTTGTTTGCAGGAATACTTACAAGGCAGCGCTGTGTATGGCTCAGGCCTCTGGAGACCTCATCATCTCAGTGCTGGGGCTTTGGAGGAAGGTTGAATTTTGTTTTTAATCAGAGTATATTAACATAACCATCCTACAGACAAAGGTTTGAAGGGGAAGCTTAATCTCTTGCATTTAAATGGGAATGAAGGAATAGGAATTTGAAGGGGGAAAAGCACATGAGGTCATTATCTACCGTGAATGTCTCTGTAGACAGCAGTGACAAGTTCCTTTGTGAAACACAGTGTGCCAGAGCTGCTGCCTAGCTTAAGAATTATCCCTGTGTCACCATATGGTCTCCTCAGGGACCCTGTGGCCTCCAGGCTAAAGGTTTGCATCTTGGTGGAGCTTGACAGGGAAATTGTCAGCCGTGATTGATTGATTCCAGAGCCATCTGAGCGCCAAGCCTTGTTGGCGGGTGGCGCTTAGCTGATGGCTCTTAGCTGATGTTCCTGCTCTCACTTAAAGATATGATGCCTATGGATCATGTCTGAACCAGCCTGGAGTGTCCTTTGAAATCTACTTGTTCTGCACTTCTTCTGGTCTCCCTGAGTCCTGCATTCTCTCTTCAACCCCACCAGCTAGCACCTCTGCCTTCTCTGATCTGATTCCTTCCCCGGATCCCTTGTTTCTGGCAAGTTAGGCAGAATCTATGCCTCTGTTCAGTTCCTACCTTGTTTCAAACAGACTCAAGCCAGCTCTATACGTCTCTATTTGCGTTCAGTGCTGACAGATTAAAAACAGACACAACTACATTACACAGCAGACAGAGTTATGTGAAGGCAGAGACATCAATCTTTCATCCTTATGTCACCAGCATATGGATAAACATGGACTTTGTTACTGAGCAAGAACCTGGCACTTGCCCCTTCCAATTTCCCTCTATCCCTCCATTTCTCACTCCCTTCCCCCTCCTTCTTCCCCTCCCTTTCCTTCTCCTATCCTTCCTCTCTTTTCTCTCTCCCCCTCCCTCTCCCAACTCTTGTGAGGCTGGAGATTAGACCCAGGTCCTCTTGCAGGGTAGACAAGTTCTTTACCACTTGAGTCATGCCTGCAGCCCTTTTGCTTTTGTTTTTGGAATAGTGTCTCACTAGCTCTGTCTCAAACTCTGGATCCTCTTCCTTTTACCTCCCAAGTAACTAAGGTTACAAGTATGTACCACCATACCTGGCTCCTTTTTCGTTTTAACCGAGGTCCTGTCTCTAGCTTCTGCTAGCCAGCTGAACTCTGGGGTGTTTCAGAGCCCCCACATCTCTGATAGCTATGATGCATACAGACGTTTATGCAACTCTGTGCCTGAACTGGAATTTTGAAAGGAGGCTGGTAACCTCTGTCCTCCCTTGGTGGCAGGCGATGGGAGGGAGGAGACCCTGGTGTATCCAACCAGAAGACCCCAACCACCATCTTGCTGACGCCCGAGAGGAAGTTCCACAGCTTCGGGTATGCCGCCAGAGACTTCTACCACGACCTGGACCCCAACGAGGCCAAGCAGTGGCTGTACCTGGAGAAATTCAAGATGAAGCTGCACACCACGGGGGTGAGCAGGCCTGGCCAGGCCGTTCTCCACATTGCGGGAGGCGGGGGTGTGAGAATCCTCCAGCTTAGAGCTAGCCTGATGGCCTTCCGTGCTGAATATCAGGATTGTGCTGGTGAGAGTACAGGGACTTTTTGACTTCCAGCTGTGGCTTCTTGGAACTTAACCACCTTCCTGGGCCTGGGAGCCCAGAACTTAGGGGAGTTTGGGGGGGGGGAGGAGAGGGAGGTGGTGGCTGGGAGGAGGGAGCATGTGCAGATAGGACATGCCAGTTAGTCGCTCACCAACCTTCCTTCTCTGAGGACAAAGCATCGTTCTCTAGCTTGTCTCCATCTGGGGGTCCTACCCATTCCCCCTTTTTTCTTTCCAGCCCTAATGAGCGTCCTCCACCATTGCTCTCCCACTCTGTGTCTGTCTTCCATCCCACAGGGACCTTTCTCACCATTTTTAGTGACCTCTGTCTGCACAGCATCTGGTAGCATCTGTACAAAGTTCCCAGCCCCTTCTCCCCTCCCCGCTCCAGGACCATGTGCAGCTGCTTTGGCCTCTGGCCTTGGAAGGGAGGCAGCCATCCTGGGCTCCCAGTGGATTGGACAAGGCAGGCCTCAAAATAGGAGGTCTTCTATTTTGGTGGTTTGGTTGGCAACTCAGCAGGAATAAAGCCGCCTTCCTTCTGCTTAGTGTCACATGCACACAGTTGGTGTGATCTAGGTGTCCACTGGTCATGGGTTGACCATGAATATTCACGTGTGGCTGTAGTATGTAAATCTCAATGGCGTGGTACCTGCTGCCTGTCCACTCTTCCTGTGCTCTTCTGTTGCTCTGAAACTTCTGCTGCCAGAAGAGCCAGGACAGAGGAAGAGAGGGAGCGAGGGAATGGGGGAGCTGTGAAGGTGGGGTGGCCTAGAGGGACGGCTGGGCCTCTTCTGTGGTAGGATGCCTGTCAAACTTGGGGGAACACAAGGATGTTTGAGGCCTCCCAGGGCCAAAGGCAGGTTTCTGTCATCTCACTGTTACTCTTTCCCACCAGGACCTCACCATGGATACAGACCTGACGGCCGCCAATGGCAAGAAAGTCAAAGCCCTGGAAATCTTTGCCTATGCCCTGCAGTACTTTAAGGAGCAGGCACTGAAGGTAGGACCACAGGTTGGAGCCAGTCAGCTAGTCAACTGGTGTGATGACGGGCCAGGGGTGCTGGACCCCATGGCTAAAGGAGGTGCAGCCTGCAGGGAACAAGCCAGGGCTGGGGTCAGATGTGTCCCCAATGCTGCTGGCAGTAAGGTAAGATGGCGCCACTACTTTGGAAAGTTTGACAGATCCTCTAAAAGATAAATAGAGAGACTGTAGGACCCAACAGTTTTCCTAGGGGAGGTACAGAGAGAAATGAAAACACGCTCCCATAAACATTCGTGTGCAAAAACGTTTATGGCATTATTTGTAATAACTGAAAAGGAGAAACAACTCAGATGCCCATCAGCAGACAGAAAGGTAACCAGAAATGTGGCATGTCCTCACAGAGCCGTGTTATTCAGCCATGGAAAAAGAAATGGAATACAGATACATACTACAATATGGATGCGAAACTCAGGTGAAACAAAAGACACCGGATACCAAAAGCCACCTTTCTGTTTGTAGGAAATATCTAGAACAGACAAATCCACAGAAAGCAGATTAGTGGTTGTCAGGGGTGGGGTGGGGGATAGGAGGAGTAAGGACTGGCCTCAAAAAGCTGTGAGTGATTAAATAAATCAGATCGTGGAGTTGGTTGCATGGCCTTGGAGCAGACAAAAGCCTACTGCTATATACACATAAAGGGTGAATTCTGTCACTTGTGAATTATAGCATAGGTTAAAAAAGGCAGACAGGAAGCCCACTTAGCAGCTGTCTTGGGCAAATTACTCACCATTTCTGAGATTGACTTTTCTAACCTGAATAATGGTATTTAAAAAAAAAAAAACTTTGTGGTTCAATGGATGTTAAATGAAATATGGGCCATGAAGTGTCCTTACAGGGCCTGATGTTAAATGAAATATGGGCCATGAAGTGTCCTCACAGGAGCTGGTATACAGTAGATGCTTGACAAATCATGGCTGTTAGGGTTGTGTTCCTCCTCTTTCTCCTCCCTCCCCCTCCCCCGCTTCCGCTGTCTTCCTTTCCCTCCCTCCCAGTGCCTACCACAGCCTTTGGGAGAAGCTGACAGTTTGAGCCCCCATGGATCACCACTGTGGTTTAACTGTGTCCCTCCAAAGTTCATGTATTGGAGACTTAGTCCCTAACGTATATGTTAATGGCATTTGGAGGTGAGGCTTTTGGAAGGTAGCTAGATGAGAAGAGATCATGGGCCTGGAGGCCCCATCGTGGCATTAGTGGTTTTGTAAGAAAAGTGGAGGGACACTGCAGCTGGCACACTTACTGTCTTGACCTGCGATGTCTGCTGCTGTGTTAGGATACATCAAGAAGACCCTCAGCTGAGCAGGTGCCAGTGCTTGTGTTAGACTTCCCAGCCAAATCAACTTCTATTGTTTATAAAGTTCCCAGCTGGTGGTATTAGTCATAAACAGAAAATAGATATAAGACAGTCACATTCACAGAGAATTGTGACCACACTGATCCACAATGCCAGAAACCTAGGAATTTCAAGTGGAATATGGCTGCTCACTCGGTCTCCTCCTACAGATTTGGGGTGAGGGGTGTGAATCCGATTATTTAAGAACCCTTATGCTTTGAGCATTCAGCAGACTGAATGGGGAACTTCAGAAGCAGCAGGTCGACAGGAGCGCTATTTGTGAACTTGTCTCCTCAGCCGTAGGGGCTCTAGGGAATGGGCTGCCTCTTCCCTTGCCAAAGCCCAAGGTGATGAGGTGGGAGCCGGAGCCACGTGGGAGCAGTGCCATGTGGGAGCAGTGCGGCCCTCCCCGTGCCCTGGCCAGGCTTGCGGGGAGGACGCGCTCCTGTGACTGGAATAGGCTCTAGCGGAATATCCACCAATGACATTGAGTGACAGAAGTCACACGCATGAGGCTGTCAGCCATTCTTGGAGGAGCCTGAGGCACACGCTTCTAAACGTGGCTGCCTTTCCCTCCCAGGAACCTTTTCCTCTTCCCCCTCCTCGGTGGGCTGGAAAGCCCACCACTAAGCCTTTCTTCTAGACTTGAAATTAGCCTGCATGATAGCTGGAAGCCTGCTTGGGTCTTTCCTGACATGTCAGTTCTATCACCTGCTTGTGTGTGTGTGTGTGTGTGTGTGTGTGTGTGTGTGTGACTGGGCCTTGAACTCAGAGCCTTAGAACTCTCACTTAGCTTTTCTGCTCAAGCTGGGTACTCTAGTACTTGAGCCACACCTCTACTTCTTGATTTTTTTCTGTTTAATTGGAGATACGAGTCTCATTTTCTGGCCTCGGCTAGCTTTGAACTGTGATCCTCAGATCTGAGCCTCCTGAATAGTTAAGATTACAGGCGTGAGCCACCAGTACCTGGCTTCCATCATGTGCATTTTAAAAACCCCCCTTCAAGAAAACAAAAACAAAAATGATTTAAAGAAAAAATGTCTGCCTATATTGCCCACAGGCGGGTATTTTTTAAAAAGTATTTTACAGACGTGCTTGGTACTACTAAACTGTACACTTAGAAATAGTAAAGATGGTACATTTTGTTTTTTGGGGTATTTTTTTTGTTTTTGTTTTGTTTTTTTTTGGGGTCCGGTCATGGGGCCTGAACTCTGGGCCTGGGTGCTGTCCCTCAGCTCTTTAGCTCAAGGCTAGCGCTCTACCACCTGAGCCACAGCGCCACTTCCAGCTTTTTTCTTTTTGCTTATGTGGTGCTGAGGAATCGAACCCAGGGCCTCAGGCATGCAAGGCAAGTGCTCTACCACTGAGCCACCTTCCCAGCCCCAAGATGGTACATTTTGATTCCTGTATTTCTACCACAATTACAAATTTCAGATTTTTTTTTAAAAAAAGACAAAAGAAAAAAAAAAGTTTATTGACAAAAGAGGACATTAATTCAGTGGAAGGGTGGGTCAGACCCACAATAACTCTGTCCCATGATTTTCCCAGTCTCACCTCTCAAGTAGTTAGGATTACAGGCCTGAGCCACCATGCCCAGCCTAACTAGATGCGTGGATGGGCTAACAGACATGAAGGCCCATACAGCGCTCACAGAACTTGGCCCTCGCAGCTCTCAGTACACAAAGCTGTCAGTCCTCTCCACAGTCCTTTCCAATCCACAGGTGGATTGTCCCCATTTTGTAGAGAGGGAAACAGGATCAGGAGATTGTCATTTATCCAAAGTCCCCTAACTAGGAAGTGGCCACAGCGATGTCTCTCTACCTGCCTCTCTCCTCTGGGGCCACATTTGGGGGAGCAGGAGGAGCTCAAACTCCCTGCCTGCTGAGTCTTCAGAAAGCATGTGTCCTTTACACCAGCAGCGCCCCTCCACCTGCCGCCTCTTGTTTCCCCTTGCGTTAGGAGCTGAGTGACCAGGCGGGCTCGGAGTTCGAGAACTCAGATGTCAGATGGGTCATCACGGTTCCTGCCATCTGGAAACAGCCGGCCAAGCAGTTCATGAGACAAGCTGCCTACCAGGTGAGGGCAGCGCGCACAGGCCGCTGGTGGAGGCCATGAGGAGGCCTCTGTGGGAAGGAATAGGCCGTGGCTCCTGGGGCCAGCTGCCGCCCGCAGGGTTGGGCTCAGTTTTCTTTGTGTATTTCCAGGTTATGCATCCTCAGCTGAGTCTCCGAGGTGCATGGGCCTTTCCTGTGGGTAAATATAACTTAAGAGTCTTAAGGAAAAGGCGTGGGGTATATTTGAGAAAGGATATTTGAGGAAGAAAAGAATAAAGATGGAATTCTGGGCCACGAACCAGGCATTTCAGTCAGCTTGGTGTGGAGGCGGAAAATAACGGCAGCGGGAAAAGAAGAGCCTAGGACGGTCCCCTACATGCTTTCCTGTAGGAGCCACACGGGACTATGAGGGCACTTGGAGAGGGGTGAGGGTTGCCACTTGCAGCCTGGCTGCATGGTGTGCCGGTCAACAGGGCATTTGTCATCCTCTGAGACAGGGCCCTCCATCCCTGAGAGCATCAGTGCCACAAACCTTTAAGACTTTCAGCTCACAGTCTGCAGGGAGCTTGTACCAGGACAAGCTTCTAGGATGGTCTGAACTTAAAACAGCTGGCCATGTTGCCCTGCTATTCTCCGGAGGCAGACCTGGCTCTGAGGGACGTCAGCCCCTCCCCTGGGGCCCGCTTCAAATCTCTGTGCCTTGGAGTCAGTGTTTGAGTCTTTAGCCTCAGGCCTGGATGGGGCCCATCGCCAACAAACCAGATGTCTCCTTGCCCTGTCGATCACACGTCTCAGGAACCCTCATGCCCACCTTTGCAGAACCAACACAGAGTCACAGAGTGTGCCTGGGTGGTCACGGGAGCCCCAGGGTTATGCATTGCCTTCGGTGCTCAGGGCTTTCTCCCCAAACAGCATGTACAGTTCAGCTCACACATGGTCCAGGGCAGGGAGCATCCCTCCCCTCGCTCTCCCCCTTTCCTGAGCTTTCTCCTCTGCTCTCCCCTCCATCCATCCATGCAGCGTGAGAATCTGGCTCTGGGTATGGAGCTGCCAAAAATAGATTTGTTTTCCTAGGATTGAAGGAAGAGGGAGGGAGCTACAGAAACAGGCAATTTCTTTAAGAAGACAGGAAGACGGAATGTAGTCTGGTTGGCCAAAGAAGCCCTGACCATGACAGAGCTGTTGCTGCAGTGTCAGCCTTCAGAGACAGCCCCATGGTGAGATGTCGGGCCACCGCCCTCTGAAAAGACACCGCCCGCGCTCTGGGCTTTCCTGGGGAAGGAGATGTAAGGCTCGTGGCTTCCACTCACAGTTCTCAACCCATGGGAAGACTTCAGCCACAGATGTGTGACCTGTAAAAAAGGCCCAAAGCTTTATTTTTAGCCTGAAGAAGAAAGAAGTGCCAAGACCGGTCAGCGGGTCAGCAGGAGGCACCCTGGGCCCATCTCTTTCTGAGATTGTGTCTCTGAGCTGGTGGGGCAGGAGGAGCACCCCACATTGGGGCACCTGTGAAGGAAGCCAGGCAGGGGAGGGGACAGTGGCCTTGGCCTTGGTGGCCTACAAGTGGCCTTTCGGACAGAAAAGGATGGCAGCTCCTGGCAGGCCTACACGTGAACAGTGTTAAGGAATGTAGGGAATTTGCTTTCTGAAGTTCAAGAACATACCATACATAGAGTAGGTAACTTTTTCCTCTGTTTTTTTAGCTCATGATCAAGTAACTCATAATTTTTGAATTGCAAGAGATGCACTGCAGGCATCACTGCCTAGCAGATCTTTCTGTAGTCTCGTTAGCTTACCCTGTGGAAGAGTCCCAGGAAGAAAGGAAATGAAGTTTGCTACATCTCTCCACCACCACCCACCACCATTGTTAATACAGAATTAGGAAATTACAGCAGTTCCTCTGACGGATAATTTTGTGGGTCATCTTGACTGGGCCAAAAGGTGCTCAGATGTCTAGTTAAAAAATGGTGGTTGGTATTCCTGCGTGGGCGTTTTGGATAAGTGCAACCTTCAAATGATTAGACTGACTAGAGCAGATGCCCTCCATCCTGTGGCTGGGCTGCCTCCGATCAACTGAACACTCCAGTAGGGTCAAGGGCTTTCCCCTGAGTGAGAAGGGCTTCCCCCACCTGTGCCTCAGAGCTCAGACACTGGTCCGTCCCCCCCCCCCCACACCTTCTGACTCAGACTGAAACATTGGCTCTTCCTGGGTCTTGAACTTGAACCTCTGACCTTGGACAAGATCTCTTGGGTCTCCAGCTTGCCAGCTGCAGAATGTTGGAACTTATCAGCCATCAAAATTGTGAGCCAAATCCTTGTAACAGTTCTATTTATTAGTATCTGTGTTCCTTACTAGTTCCATTTCTCTGGAGAATCCTGGCTGACACAGTACCCAAGGGGAAAAAAAAAGTATCAACCTCAGCCTGGCTTCTGAGGATGCTAGGTGTCCATCTCTGTGGACTGGGTTACTGGGTGGGCGTGTGCTTCCTTCTACAAGTTAGCCACTGCATGCCAATCCCTACACCCACCGTGCCTCCAGCTGGCCTGCAAAGAAGCCCGGAGAATGTGGCCGAATGTGGGTGTCATCAGAACAATGGAGAACCGGGCATGCCCACTCTGTGCATGGCACACACAGAGACCCTCCTAGGCTTGGAGGACACTGTCACCAGGGCACAGTCATGTGATGCTGAGTGCCACCCTCCCACCGGAGGGCACGAGGTCTGGAGCAGATGTGGGATCACACTCTATGCAGCATCTTCAGCTCTGGAGCTGGGGGTCTCTGCTCAAACCACTTCCCATGAAGGCCACAGAGCTGTCCCCACATCATCTCCATCATCCATCTCTTAGACTCGGCGCTTCCTGCAGCAATGGGTTGAATCTCCATCTCTAATGAGTCATACAGGACGCCTACAGACCTTTTGCCAGTCTCCAGGGACAAGACAGAAGCAGAGGGAACAGTTGATCCGCTTCTGAAGCCTTTGGGAAGAAATGGAAGCAGAGGAGAGTGTGTGGTGAATCTGAAATGGGGGGAAACTTGGGCGGGAAATAGTCTAGTTTTTTTTTTTTCCTGAAGGCATTTTGCCTAAAATGTGTAACTCTAGTAGGTTCCAGAAACCTGCTAAATAAATGATGCTACCATATGCATGATGATGTCATCTAACGGGAGGCAAGGCAGCTGGTATTTGCTTCTCTGGCAGAACAAGCTGCCATGAAAAAAAATAATCCTGTCAGGAGAGACAAGTGCAGCACTCCAGCCCTGGTGCAGCCGGGGCCCTTCTGAACTTGATGACAGATTAGCAGAGCGCTTACCTGATGTGGCCATTTTTCTCAGTCGTGGACGCAATCCCATTGGCAGGTTTTCCTGGCAGATCGGAAAGCCAAGGAAGAGCTGGGGAGCCTGTTTCTTCTGAGTGAGTCACGGGAACAGCTCTAAAAGCAGCCCCAAGGCTGCTCCTGCTGCCCCAGATTCCTGGGGAGTCAAGTGGAATAGCGGGCTCTTGCTTCCGACATTTTCTATTTGGAGAATCCTCAGATTCCTCTGTGGCATGCTTCTGTTCGGCTCAGCAGAGACAGAGGGCAGAACAGTGCAGGATGAAGGGCAGAGCCAGGGTCATCTGATAGAGGTGAAGGGCCTGACAGGGGCCCCAGCGGAGGGAGAGCACACATCAGTAACTAAGGTTCCAGCTCCAAAGGCAGAGCTCACAGACAGAATGTTCTATTTCCGCTCAAGTGCCTGAGCAGAATGAAGCTTACAGTCCAGGCAGGGAGACCCCATCAGAGATGAAGGTGTCCAGGATGTTGGGGGTCTGGTTGATTCCTTCCCCCTTTTCTCCTGTCCTTGAAGGCCGCGAGTGGCTCCGGATCCTCCTGGGGAGATGGTTTGCGCAGAGCGAGCTGCCCTTCTCCCCTGCCCGCCTCGCCCCCTGCCCCCAGTGCTCCTCTATTTGGCCTCTTAGTCTTACTGGGGAACACGAAAGAAACTGGGTCCAACAAAAGGGGTTTCCCAAACACTTCCCAACACCTCCCTCATCTTGCTGCTGCTTTGCCTCCGCAGTGGGGTTCTCTTCACCTCCAGTCCCCTCCTGGAGCTTCTCCCAGGTGCATTGGGGAGCCCCTACCTCTGTGGAGCTGAAGTTAGCCCAGCTGGGGAGGGACCGATGAAAGACGCCCTCCTGTGGGGTACTGCGTGTGCTGTTTGGGGCACACTCAGGTGGCCTGGGCGTTGCTTCTCAGTGGCAGGAGGCAGGAGCTTTGGAGCAGGGAAGACCATCTGCCGTGTCCTATTACACAAGGGTTTTCATGCCTGTGCTCCTTGATTTGATTTCCCATCTAAGTCAGAGCACCTGCTCAGAATCTCAGGTCCAGGGAGGGTAGAGGAACGAGGAGCTTGTGGGCAGCTCTTTCTCCCTCCTGTCTGCTCGGCCACAGGCCTGGCCTTGGCTCTTGTTGGCATCCGGGGACGGCTGTGGCAAATCCTACCAGGTAGGCTGACACCCCCCATGGGACCGAAGGTCTGTAAAGTGTCTCGGAGCTGCTTTCTTCCTTCATGCAGAATCCCTGGGCTCCACCCAGGGCCCCATCTCTCCCAGCTCAGTGTCTAGTCTCAGTTTTGGAAGAGAGCACTGCAGAGCTATGCCTTTGTGTCCTTCTCTGGGGAAGCTGCCATTGGGGGTCTATTCCCCCAGGAGGTCCTGGGGTATTATGAAGCTCGGATGGACTGCTTAGTTGCATGAGCCATCTTCAAGGATGGGGAGCCGTTCTGTTCTCTGCTGCGGATTTCTTCCTTGTACACCTTCTAAGAGCTGCGATTCAGAGCTCTTTCCACTCCTGTTGGCATTCCTGGTGTGTGACCCCATCTGCTTTTCCCGGACATCTTAACTTGCAGTTGTCTTACACACAGTATGTCTGGTAGGACCCATGGAAGAAAGGGAGGCTGGGGCCGAGGGACTTTTCATTGCTTGAACAGGGAGCAGAGGGAAACCGCTCTTGCCTGAGTCATGGCCGATATTGTCTAAGGGCAGACACAGCTTCTTGGATCCTTGGAGCAGGCCGATGATGAGTGTAGATGCTACCGTGTTGGTGGAGCAATATCACCTTTAAGTCAATGGAGAAGGGAGTATGAGCGACACATGGGAGTTTTGTCACAGTGCCAGGCCCAGGCACCTCGAATATAGCTCAAGTTAATCAGAGTAGAATTACCAAGGGAGTTGCAGAGCCTGCTCTGTGGGGCTCAAGATGCCACCAAGTGCTGGCACTGCCACTCAAGACTGATGTTTAGCACTGAGTCTCCTGTGTCAGAATCCCTCTGTCCTGGGCAAACCGGGACCTTGCATCTTTGGGTACAAAGCTCCAGAGGTCTGTGCATTCCTAATATTCTAACCCAAGGACGCCCTGCCTCCCTTGCTCACCAGTGAAACCACCTGAGTGCCTCTGCCCATAGCCACAGGCTTGTAAGAAGGCTTTTGTTTACTGGTAAGAGTTTTGTTTTGTTTTGTCTACTAAACCTCAAGCATCTGGTGTAGAGCATGGGCAGGGGTGTGGGTATGACAGTTCCCTGGACACTGACAACAGAGAAGACACACAGTGGAGACAGGAACAATATGTGTTATTTTCTATCCTGATCAGGCTGGGGGGAGGTGAGCAGGGACCTGGACATGGGTCAGGGCTCCTCTCTCTGAGCATGCTCACAAGGGTGGCTCTGGGGCCTCCTGGATTAGCTTTCCTTTAAGCCTGGACTGGAACAGGTCACATGCCACAGAGAAGCATTTCTGCCTTCTGTCAGCCAAGTTCCCAAATGTTTGCAGATAAAAGACTGTAGATGGGAACTTGGGGGCTGAATTCTTCTGTCATTAACATGATTTATTTTGCTGGGCACGGTGATGCATACCTGTCATCCTAGCTACAATGGGAAGCCAAAAAATAGGTGGATCATGAACCAGGTAGATGCTTGGGCAGGAAGTAAGACTCTCTCAACAATACCCAGTGCACATCAGTGCTGGAAGCGTGGCTTGGACACCGAGTGCCTGCCTAGCAAGGGTGAAGCCCTGAGCTCAAAACTCCAGTGTTGTAAGAAATGTTAAAATGCTTCTGTATTATCTGTTCTAAGCATGTATTATATGTATAATTCACACTATTACAGAAATGGGGGCTTTGAATAAGAAACCTGCCGATCGCCTATCCACACTCTAAGAAAGAACTCTGAGAGTCAGGAAGGGCTTCCTCCGGGAGCCACTGCTCACGCTGTCCCCAGCAGGCAGGTGGCAGAGCCCCTCCCGGCATGCTGAGGACTTCCGGTAGGATGTCCATACAGCAAAGTCACAGGCCGGCCAAATTGGGGTCTACCAGCCCTAGGGCCTGTTCTACCTCAGTCAGACTGTGAGGCCTATTATAACCGGAAACAGATCACCTTCCTTCCATCCCCTGTTGTGTTTCCAAGTGCGGGGACCTCCACAACGTCATCCCTCTACCACTTGAGTGTGGAGCCCATCGCCCATGTATCCCTGTCATCTCCGCCCTGGTCCGTCTTCATTCTGGGCCAAGCAAGCCTCAAGTGCAAGAGGTTTCATGGCTAGAGAGCCTGGCATTTCTTGGGGATGCAGACCTATTTTTATGGACACACTGAGGTGTTTGGGGATGCAGAACCCAGTCACCCCTTTTTATGAGCTCTGAAGAGGCCTGTGGAGGCCATGTCCCAAGCAAGCAGAGTGAGCGTCCTTTCTTGGGAGTGTCGGCATGAGGCCTGGCGTCCTGTGGTTGGGCCTGCCCTGGGTCCTAGCCTCTGCTTCTCTCTTGCAGGCGGGCCTGGCCTCCCCGGAGAACTCGGAGCAGCTCATCATTGCCTTGGAGCCCGAGGCGGCTTCCATCTACTGCCGGAAGCTGCGGCTGCACCAGATGATCGAGCTCAGCAGCAAGGCGGTGGTCAATGGGTACCGCGGCAGTGACACAGTAGGAGCGGGGTTTACACAGGGTACCTCTGCTCTCTCTCTCCCTCCCTCTCTGCCCCTCCTGAGCCCTGAATGTTCTTCTATTTGGGATGATGCAAAAGATACTTAGTGCTGGATACTTACACAGGGGCTTAAACTCCTCTATGTATACCTCCCTACCTGGTACCTCTAAGGACCCCGACAAAGCAAGCATCAGTCACCCCTGTTCACCATCCACCAAGTATCTGGAGGGGGACTTGTTTGTCCTCAAGAATCTGAGGGGGGAACCTGAGAGCAGTCCTTGGCCTTGCCTTTTACTAGGCTCTTAATCTTTCTTGCTGATTAACTGATTCTTACTCTCATGTAATTTGCCTGTTATTAATTCCTCCATTAAGACTGTTGATTTGCCGCTGACTCATTGGGCTGCCTCGTGTGTGATGAGCTCATTAAGGTCCTAATGTAGCTGCGATGTGTACTTGGTTGTAGGAAGTAGCGCCCCCTTGTGGAGGTCCAGAGTGGGCATTTGAAGGAGCTTTTTCTCCTCCATGGTTACCTACATGCAAGATGGCCACAGTCTTGGTCCCCAGGATGGCTTTCCTCAGTGTCCATATTCTTTGGGTCTATCTAGGCTTCCAGGGGTTTCAGATGGGCTAAGATCAGGGTCAGTGCACCACCGGGAGTGTAGGTGCTAGTGGGGTGTGCTGGGTCCACTCTGAGCTCTGCTGTGCTGTCAGATGGGGGCCTTCAGAGCAGACATGTGTCCGTCACCTACACCCACTCCAGGCTGCCCTGGAAGGTGCCAGGCCCATGGAGACGGGAATGAAGACATCAGTAAGGATTGTCCCCAACAAGCCAAGCCCGTTTTCCTCATAGCCTACACCATAAGCTTGAATTTCTACTCTTCAAAGCCCACCCAAACCTGCCCAGAAGAAATGCACATTCCTTCCCGCCATGTACTGGGGTCTTCTGCAGACCACCCATTGCATTGCTCCACAGAGTGACTCCCCAGAGGCTACCTCTTTACATTTTAATCCCTGGAATTAGGAGTCTGTAAACCTCAGTCACCGGGCTGTACATAGAGCTTTGCGGTCACCTATCCCGGACTATGTTAGCGATCCAATTACTTGAGAAGGAAGGAAGGTAGCTTTGCTTTAAAGCTGAGAGATGGATGGATCCCTTTCTAGCATCCCCACAGGATGCTAAGGCCAGCCCTACTGCCAATAAAATCAAATGCATTCGTGTTTCAAGTACTCAGGACAGTCCATGTATTTAAACCCGCTTATTATCTCACTGGGAAGAAGGATGGCCTTATTTTTACATATAAGTTCTCAGTTGCTCATATATGTAGATTCATGTCAGAGTCAGCTGCCTTGTTTTGGGAAGTGTATGGCCCTTCTGGCTTAGGGGGAAATCTGGCTTTGAATGACAGCCTTCCCTGAGAGCTCAGCTTGGGGTTTCTTTTCCTTTGACTTAGCGCTTCTCTCCTCATGCTACTGTGTGTGTGTGTGTGTGTGTGTGTGTGTGTGTGCGTGCGTGCGCGCGTGCATGCATGTGGTTTGTGGGATCTGCTGTTGTGTGTGCTTAGAGGGTTTTATTTGGTTTGGGGAATCCATAAAACTTTGGTCATAATGCCTTTGCAGGCAGGTATGGAAAATTATGAGGTGAGGAGCCTGGGTGGCGTTTAGCCAGGTGCTTCTGGACCTGCTTGTAGGCTGCTAAGTGATCAGAGCCTGGTGGGTGCCCGTGGGAGGGGGGGCAGCTGGCAAATGGGCTTTGCTGAGGGCATTACTTGACTCCTCAAGGATTTAATGGCATCAATAAAAGGATACATTTGTTTATAATCTTGGGCTTAATCTGCCTAAAGAATGAGACGATATGTTGGGAGCTCAGAACATATTAGCCTCGCCTGGCTGTTTTTTATGAATGCCATTTTGTGGGCCATGGCAATAGTTTGGAAAATCAGATCCTCGCTAATGAGGTCTGTTCCTCGCATTCATTTAGAGCCAGCGAGGGGAGCAGGGGAGGAAGTGTGAGGCGCCCTCTCGGGGTGCCTCCCTCTCCACTCTACCCCAGCACTGAAGAACTTAGCACTGCCCAGACTTCCTGAGGCCCAGGGAAGTCGTTTCGTAAACCGTGCTTCACTGTGCTTCTTGCAGAAAGAGGCAGGGGTGAAGAGTGCTTTATTGGATAACCATCCGTTTCCTGGACCATTCGAAAGCACTCGCTTGGAGACCGGAAGAACAAAATCCAAACCACAGTGGTGGGGGAGGGGGAGGAGATGGATGGCACAGGTCGCCACGGGCTCCATCTGCCCGGACTCAGTCGTAGAACCTGACCATCGCGTCTTACAGTAGGTGCTTTGCCTTCATCATCACCTACTGTGTGCATCTGTTCTGCATTAGAGAACCAGAATACGTTCGGAACCAGTCCCTCCTCTGCCCATGAGAAATTTAGACCAACTAGTAATACTCCCTAAGAAAGAGGAAGCCTGAGTCCCGGCGGGGTTAAAGGATCGGCTTGAGGCTATCTTGTCTATGCTCTGTTGCTTCCTGGGTATTTTCCAAAGCACCTTGCCCATCCCTAGCCATCCCTTTATCCTGGTTTTTCCTACAGATAGTTAAATCTCAAAGACATGAGGCTGTGTGGGCTGAGAGGATATTTTGGGCTGTAACACAAGAGTTGTAGGAACAGCAAGTCCTTTAACCTCTCTGACCTGGTTCCCTCATCTGAACATAAAGATGATCACTTGTGCGCTGGACCAACCCACCGCAGAGGTGGTGGACGCCCGCAGAGGTTGACCCCAGGATTTCTAACTGAGCTTCGCAGTTCAGGGCTTTGCCAGGTCCCGATGCCATCTTTGGTTGACGCGCCACCTTGTGGCTGCAGAGCACATCGGCTTGAAGAGAGTCAAGAAATGGCTACCCAATCTATGCATTTATCTAGGATCTAGGTCAGGGAAACATAACCTACATCCCTTATATTCCTTGACCAGAGATTGTTTTCACTGAGTGCCCTGATTGGCACGCTACTTGGAGCAGCAAAGCCAGGCAATTGGCCCTTTGTCATTAACCCATAGAATGGTGTCAGCAGAGGTCAGAATCTCCTCTGGGTGGGCTTTACTGCTGGGTACAGGCGAGCGCGATGGAGCAGATGAATGGATGAAGGCTGTCAGAAGGAGCTGCTTTTCCTGGGCAGAGCTGGCTTTGCAATTGCTAATGTTTCGTCTCGTCATCATTTCGGTCAAGTGTCAATAGACCTTCCATTCCTGCACCTGCTCATACTTGTCTCCACTGACTACTGATGACTGTCTGCCTTTTCATGCTTTCTTACCCATCATCATTTTCTTTCTGTCGGCCACTAGCGAAGGAACACATACGGCGTAATCGGCAGAGCCGGACTTTTTTGGTGGAGAATGTCATAGGAGAAATCTGGTCCGAGCTGGAGGAAGGTAGCGTCCTTGAACTTGAATGCTCTTTGCCCTTGTTGGATTATTTTTAATGTATGTGTGCTCCTAGGCACTTCCCCCTCCCTCCTTACTGTATTCCCAATCATTCCTTTTGTTTGTGCTTTGATAAAAATGTTCAACACTAGTGGCAGAGCCCCTTGGGGAGCTACAGTTTTGCCTGCTGTAAAACCACATAAACGCTTCCAAAGACAGGTAGGGGCTGAGGCTTCCCCATCCTGGAGAAGTTTTGCCTTCGACAGCAGGTAGCGGGGTATGCCAGGTGTGTGCTTTTGGTCTTCACGACTCGCTCCTCTGGGTTCTTTATCATCTATATTTAGCTGGCCTTCCTGGGCTGATGTGATTGCGTTCTCTAAAGTCATGAATAACCTGCTGTGCTTCTAATTAGCAAAACCACTGTGCAAATGCGTGGGTTAATGCACTTAGCTAGGTACACCAGTTGTTTTCCACCAGCATCTCTGAGATTGGGTTGACAAGTGTTCTCTCTAAAGGATGGCTGTTTTTCCACTAGGTGACAAGTATGTCGTTGTGGACAGTGGTGGAGGCACTGTAGATCTGACAGTCCATCAGATCCGCTTACCAGAGGGCCACCTGAAGGAATTGTATAAAGCAACAGGTGAGCCAGTACACAGCTGCTTTTCCCATCCCTCACAAGGTCTCCTTCCCATACACTTTTATGTCAGCCTTTCAGTGTTGTTCTTCTCCATGTCACCAGGATGTGGACCATAGCAGTGGGGACACTCACACCTGTTTGAAATTGGAAAGAAAAAAGTGTAGTTGAACTCATTGAGTTTTGGCATCAAGGAACGGGGTGTGTGTGTGTGTGTGTGTGTGTGTGTGTGTGTGTGTGTGTGTGTGTGTGTGTGTGTGTGTGTGTGTACACACGCCAGTCCTCGGGCTTGAACTCAGGATCTGGGCTGCTGTCCCTGAGCTTTTGTGCTCAAGGCTAGTGCTTTACCACTTGAGCCACAGCTCCACTTCCACCTTTATGGTGATTAATTGGAAATTAGAGTCTCATGAACTTTCTTGCCTAGGTCGGCTTTGAACCATAATCCTCACATCTCATCCTCCTGAGTAGCTAGCATGACAGTGCCTGTAAGGGAGTTTGTTTTTGAAAGTTGTTCAAGGACATGGTTGGAAGCTACTGCACTGGGAAGGCTTGATTATCACAATTCAGATTCAGTTTCTGGGGTGTGCGTGCATGCGTGTGTGCATGTGTGTGTGTGCGTGCGTGCGTGTGTGTGTGTGTGTGTGTGTGTGTGTGTGTGTGTGTTTTCATCGTGGGCTCCTGTTTCTTTCTCCATTCAGGTGGACCCTATGGATCCTTGGGAGTAGATTATGAATTTGAAAAGCTTCTGTGTAAAATATTTGGTGAAGATTTCATCGAACAATTCAAGATCAAACGTCCTGCAGCCTGGGTGGACTTGATGATAGCGTTTGAATCTCGGAAAAGAGCAGCCGCCCCAGACCGAACGAACCCACTGAACATCACCCTGCCCTTCTCCTTCATCGACTACTACAAGAAGTTCCGCGGCCATAGCGTGGAACACGCCTTGAGGAAGAGCAAGTAAGCTAGCCTTGCCTGCGTGTGCTCTGAGTCCCAGGCGGGAGGGAAGTGGCTGTGGGCTCTGAGTGCCAATCCTACCCACTAGCTGTGGGATCTTGGCGAGTGACTCAACTTGGGCGAGCATTTCAGTTTTCTTTCTCTTTTTTTCCCCATCTGGAAAAATGGGAGTAATAATCCCACTTAGCTTCAAAGAGTAGTTGTGGGCATGCGATGAACTCACTTGTGTGACGTGCTTAGCACAGTCATTGGGAATGGTTCTGGCCACTGCTGCAGTCCCAGCCCCACAGTGCGTGTTCACTAAATGCTCAGTGACTTCCATGAGAATCTGACTTGTCTGCCAGCCTGTGTTCATCACTCCGTTTGTTGAAAAGATATTTCAAAGCCCAATTTAAAACCCAGTAGACAAAAATCATAGATTTTTTTTATGACTTTAAAGCTGTTTGTTGAGCCAGGCAGGGTGGCAGGTGCCTGTAATCCCAGCGGTGAGGAGGCAGGAGGAGGAAGATGTCTAGCTCAAGGCCAGCTGGGGTACAGAGAGACCCTGTCTCCAAACAAACTGACATGTGTTTGGTACCCCAAACTTGCCTAAATGTTTTCCCAGACATGACCGTGACATTGTTTAACCTTGAAACCTTCCCTTGTGAGGGAGATGAGACAGGTGCAGGATGAGAAAACCAGCTTTGGCCTTGGAGAAAGTGGAAAGCGACGGGCTCAGAAGCTGCAGTTACTCAGGGGTGGGGTCAGACTGGCGCCCAGCCACACCACGAATCCATGGTTCTCTCTGCTCTGCACCACCACTAGGTCTTTGATAGAGACCACGAGGCCTTCCCTTAGGAGTAGGCTTATCCCATGATGTGACACTGTGCAGGGCTTAGAAGATGCATCTGAGCATACAGTTCATAGCTAAGGCAGCACTACAGCAAATACAGGCCTTTCCTATGCATACATCGACTGCTGCCGGTAGTCCTCCCAAAGCCAGAGAGGTCCTTCCATTACCTCCTTGTGTCTTTCACTAGGCTTTGGCCTTCATTGCGCTTGGGGGAAGGTCAGTATAGTAAAAAGCTAAGGGACGTGCAAGAGTCTGTGTCTCAAGCAGAAGCGGTTAGCTCTCGAGCTTCCGAGGCTCCAGGTCTTGGCAGCGTGAGGGATTTGTTCTGAGGGTGCCGTTGCTCACGCCCCTTGCTGTGACCCATGCGCTGTCTATGCCAGGAGCCGGGGCGCTGTGCCCTCACTCATTGCTTGCTCCTCTCTGTGCCACATTTCCAGTGTGGACTTTGTGAAGTGGTCCTCCCAGGGCATGCTGAGGATGAGTCCAGACGCCATGAATGCCCTTTTTAAGCCAACCATCGACAGTATCATTGAACACCTCCGTAAGTATCGGCCAGTGCCTGGTCACTTATGGAGGTGGGGGGCGGAGGGACAGAGCCATAAGAAGGGGGCCCAGCATCCCCAGCCCATCAGCCACAGGCCGGCGCTGGGAGGGGCTAGGTAGGGTGTGGGCGTGTCTGAGGGAGGTTGCTGGGCCCAGGCTCCAGATGCTGCTTCTCCGATATTGAAAAGCAGCTGAGACCCTGTCCTCCCCGAGCTGACTGTTAGCCTTCAAAGCCGGAGAGCTGGAAACTCTAGAGTGACAGGACAGATGAGAACTCCTCACCCTGCTGAAGGAGCTGGCACGTAAGCCAGCGAGAGTCTGGAAATGCTGCTATCCCACGGTCTTGGCCTTCATCAAGAACCGTTTGTCCAAACTCCTCATCCTCACCCCACGCCTCACCTGCGGCTCAGAGGCCCTGGTAGCAGGAGGAGATCTTTAGCTCGATGTACCCCACAGAACCATGGGTGAAGAGCCCTATAAGAATCTTCTTCCTTGCTGTGCACTGATCCGCCCCTCTGTTAAAATGCCCTTGCTGGCAGCAGCGGGCTCTGGTCCGCAAACCTCTCCACAGGTTGAGCTCAGCGAGAATTCGGGGTCAGTGGACTTAGGCTTGCCAGCCGTCCAGCTGGCCGAGTGATGTAGTCCATCACACCCGCCCGAGACAGCCCAGCTGCCTTCTCCTTGCCGGCTCTTGGTGACCCCACCTCCTCCCTCCCTCTTCCCTTTCTCAGAGGACCTGTTTCAGAAGCCCGAGGTGTCCACCGTCAAGTTCCTCTTCCTGGTGGGGGGCTTCGCCGAGGCCCCGCTGCTGCAGCAGGCGGTGCAGTCTGCCTTCGGCGACAAGTGCCGGATCATCATCCCTCAGGACGTGGGCCTGACCATCCTCAAGGGCGCCGTCCTCTTCGGCCTGGACCCCGCTGTCATCAAGGTGCGCCGGTCCCCGCTCACCTACGGGGTGGGCGTGCTGAACCGCTACGTGGAGGGCAAGCACCCGGCCGAGAAGCTGCTGGTGAAGGACGGCACCCGCTGGTGCACCGACGTCTTCGACAAGTTCATCTCTGCCGATCAGTCCGTGGCCCTGGGGGAGCTGGTCAAGCGGAGCTACACCCCAGCCAAGCCCTCGCAGCTGGTCATCGTCATCAACATCTACAGCTCGGAGCAGGACGACGTGAGCTTCATCACCGACCCCGGGGTGAAGAAGTGCGGCACGCTCCGCCTGGATCTCACGGGGACCAGCGGCACGGCGGTGCCGGCCCGGAGGGAAATCCAGACCCTCATGCAGTTCGGGGACACCGAGATCAAGGCCACAGCCGTTGATATAGCCACGTCCAAGAGTGTCAAAGTGGGCATTGACTTCTTAAATTACTAAGCATCCCCCCCTGCCCCCTGTCCCCTTGGACCCGACTCATCCGCATCCACTGACCTCAACCTCGGCTGCCCTTGACCCGACCTTGACCCTTCTCATCATTGCCCACCTGAATTTCAGCAAGAAAGATGAGACCAACCAGGGTGAGAAATAAGCATTGGAGTCAGAAAAACTGACAGAAATTAAGATCTAGATCAGGGACTAGGAAATGCAAGGATCCTAGAAAAGCAGCTGTTTTTCGTGGGTACCAAAGTGGCAAAAAGAGAAAGTCACCTGAGGAGATGGAATCAGTACGCTTCCCAGCATTGGTCTGCTTGGCTTTGAACAGATCCCTGTAGTGTAGAATTGAAGATACCCTATTGCCATTTTCCTAGATTTGAAATGAGATCTATTGAGCAGGAAGAAAGCTTCAGCCGAGGACTTTTAACCTTTAGGATGGCAGACAACATAAAATATCACCCATCTGCAGTGAATTTCTTTTCACAATCGCAGTGGGGTTAAAGTGGCAATTCAGTGGGGATTTGGAGTGGTTTTTGGTTTTTGTTTATTTAGCTGGTGGAAGAAGATTGCCTACACTGGGCATTATTTTAGTTTCTTTAAATTCCTAGGTTTGCTGGAGAATAACAGCAGCCTTGGCTAGAATCTGGGAGAGTAAGAGAGCAGACAGCTTTTCAGCAGATAAAAATCTTGCTTTGGTGAAAATGGATGTCCAGGAATTTCTGGCTTGCAATACTCCTTTTTCACCTGTGGGGGCTCCCTTCCAAGATCACCAGTGGGTGCCTCAAACTAGGAAGCGTTTTCCTATATTCACATAGCCGTGGAAAAGTTCCGTTTATAAATTAGGCACAGTAAGAGATGAACAACAATAACTAATGATCAAACAGACCAGTGATGAAAACACTGCAATAAAATTCAAAATATGGTCAGTCTTTTTCAAAAATATGATACGGTACTTTTTTGGAGCCTGGTAATGGAAACCTCAGAAATGGAACTGTAGGGCCAGGCACTGATGGCTCACACCTGTAATCCTCACTACTCAGGAGAGAGAGCTGAGGACTGTGGTTCAAAGCCAGCTCAGGCAGGAAAGTTCACAAGACTTTATCTCATGTTAACTAGTAAAAAGCTGAAAGTGGAGATGTGGCTCAACTGGTAGAGCACCAGCCTGTCGTGAAAAAGCCATGTGAGAGTATGAAGCCCTGAGTTCAAGCTCTAATGCTAACACAGAAAAAGAAAAGTGAACAAAATGAAACTGTGGAAAAGAATTAATGTCTTGTGATATAATTCCAAGAAATGCCCAATTCTGACCTCCTGAGTTCACAAGCAATTCTAGATCATCTTGGTAGGAATTCAGCTTGAGGCTATAAGGTTGCCCTTTGCTTTGCTCACATAGCAAAGACTCAATGTCCGGAACAGCCTCTTGCCTTGAAAAGCATAAACATTTTAAACTAACTCTTCCTTTCTGCTCCTCTTTGCCCCTCTTGAGAATTTTGAACATCTATTCCCACCTTTTGAAAGGAATCCAATGGTGAAGCATGCAAGGAGAACTTTTTCTATGACATGTTTCATGAAAATCTGCCTAGGTGAATCTTTTTCTAAAGGAAGTCTGTGGCTCACCTGAGTCAGAACTGCCTGGGTGCTTGGGAAGAGTAGGTTCCTGGCTCCACCGTGCGTGTTAACTGCAGCAGGCTTGAAGGGGAGGGCCAGAACCTGCATTTAGTGTGCACGTTACAAGGGAATAGAGAATTACCACATTTCTGTTTTGTCCAAGCTGTAGCCCAGCCGGTCTGTACCTCCAGTCTTCCCATCAGAGTTCCTTTAGGGAAAGGGTTTAGCTCACAGCGTGTACTTCTGGTGAATGGACTAGGGCCCCACCTGGCCTGAGGTGGGGGTGACCCTTTTAACCCTCACAAGGAGGATCTGGGGAGAGAAAATATATCACAAAAGGAACGCAGAAAACTGATGAGGAACCAACCTGAAGGGCTGCCTTCTCTACTTTCTTATGGTCAAAGCCACTTTTCTCCAACATTCCAGAGCCAACTGAGGATAAAGCTTCGTGGATCTGATTCCCAGTCCATCTGGTCTGTTCAAAGTTGTCTTTCCTACTTGCTGGAATTCATTCTGATTTCACATCACGGGAGGCATGCATAATGAATGAGTGAATGGAGAATGAGCAAATGAACTTCAAATGCAAGTTGAATCCACCCAACCCATTCTCACAACCAATATGCAGATTTCAAATAGCATTGCAAATTTCACTTTAACATATCTTCTTTTTTCACATTGCCTGCTGCAAAAATCCTTGCTAGAATATGAAACACTATCAGATCACAGAACTAGATGAGTCTCAAACTAAGTCGGGGGATTTCGCCTCCAGGCACCAAGGTGTGTTTTCTAGGGGTCTCCCCACTGCTCGCTCTGCTTCCAAAGCTCAGTGTTATGGATCTTTGGTGTTGCCAGCCATAGTCTACAAACAAGCCTTTCAATTTCGTTATAAGGAATATAATTTTATGTACATACAATATTAGAATCTTGTACAGAATCTTCATTTCTACAGTTTTACTTGTTTAAAAAAAAAAAAAGGAAATGCTCTTTAATTTTGTTGATGACATTGCTGCCTGTAAGCTTCTGGGTTCATCTCCTAACTGCTCTCACTAATCAACCATGTGTGCCGGTACCAAGGGATGGACTGTGTGTACAAGACTGAGCAACACACAGAGATGCCTATGAGTTAGAACGCTGTGAACACATGGCCCGCCTGGATCAACAGCTTCATCAGCCCCTCCACCCGCACATCCCTCCCAAAGATTCACATGCTGCATTTAAAGGAACATATAATGTATTGATTTCTCCTGTCCAGCTTTGGAAAGCTGAATGTTTTGGTGCTGTAAGCAATGCGAACCCTGAAACATGAGGAACCAATCAGAAAATCCTTCTTAGACTCCTTGCATCCTGCCGGGCTGTTGACCTTTCCTGATGGGGGCAAAGCATTCACTTTGAGGACAAAGCATAGTCCATTTGTGTGTGATGTTTCAGTAAGCCAGGGTCAAAGCAAGGAACCAAGTACCTAAAGCAAGCTTTTCTACTGGGTTGAGTGTTAAGTGTGAGCAATGTAGTCAAGCCCCTCTTTCCCTGGCTAATGTAAACCGCTTCCCACCTTACACAAAGGATGCCTCCTTCTCCTATTTCCTTTAAGTAAGCTCATAGATATCTGAAGTTGGGGAAACCTGATAATGAAGTAGGGGGTGATAATTTTACTGGACTTTCTTCTGGTTCCAAAGATGAAGCCCTAGTAGTTAAACTCCTTAAACAACCCTCCTAAATTTGTCCCCATTTCTACTGAAATATTCTAGAAGAAGAGCCTTGGATAAATATGCTTAGACACACTTCCTAATCTTAGAACATTTCTATGAGGTCTGGGGTACGGGCCCATTACTCAGTTGTCACTGGCATTTATTATCTGATAGTCACCTTACTGAAAAGGAGAATTGTTGCCTGTTGACAGCAGGCTTTCACAATGCCGAGTGACAGACAAGCTGCCTGGAAGGAGGGGCCAGAGGAGTGGTGGCCCAGCCCAGATGACAGAGTCTGTCCCAACCCTAGAATGTTATTTAGACCAAGTTTAGCTTGTAGAGTCCAGGTCTGGTTAATTGCCAGGGTAGCAAAGAATCGCATGTACCAGTATACACAGGAGTCAAAATGCATTCTTAGTCGGAGATCGAATTGCACATTGTAGAGATGTAATGGCTGTGATTAAGCTGCACACGTATGCTGGGAATGGCCTGTGTGGATGGCTAGTAAAATGTTGTTGGCCATAGTATCACTGACACCTCTCATCTGCTTGAAATACGGAACCATATTCTAAGATTCCAGCCACTGGGGGTCTTGTTCACCACAGGATAACTCCAAACCACAGAACTTTGCGGCAGTTCACAACAGACAGGAGCGTATCTGCAAACGCTCTTGTCTTCACAGATGTTTAATAAAGTAAAACTCTGGATCTGACGTGGCCCAGAATTTTCTTTCTTTTTCCTCATTGTGGGTTTGTAAGTGGGATTATAGAACAGTAGTGATCTACATGCACCTCAGGTGAGACCGGTTTTGGGGGTCCTTTTCTGGATGATATAAACGTTATTAACAAGACTGGCCTTTGCTGGGTACCAAAGCTCCCTGGCTGCCCACAGATTTCCCTCCCATGTGGGAACAAAGTGATCTGGCCAGAGAAGGCCGATATTCAGGGGGGGCAAATCCACGTACCCACACGAGTCACTTCAGAAGCAGAAGGCCAAAGGTGGCACCCTGCCCTCCAGCATCCTAGCAGGCATGCAAAACTGGCTGGCTTTCTTCCAGGCTCTAGAAGCTTCCAGATGGGCTGTGAGAGTGTCCCAGGAGTGGAAGAGGGGCAGAAATGGTGGTTGGTCCCATCTCTTGAAGTTCAGTTTCCTGAAAGTCGAGGTAGGGATGGCTGGGAGATAGCCTGTACCTGTATCAGAACATACGCCACTAGGCAGCTGGGCCTCAGTTTCTCTGTAAGGACAGCAGCTAGGGCTAGCCATCTGTAAGATCACGCAGTCACTCTCCATCTAGTTTATAGAGTAGCATGCTGATTTGAACCCAAGGAGTTGGAGACTCAGGACTCTTCCTCCCAGAGTCAGGTTTAGTTAAAAAGGAATGTGATTCAATATCCCCAGACACTGGGTTTCATTTTGATTTAGGGCTTCTTTATGTGTTCTGCACATCTGAAAAACAAAACCCCCCAAACCAGCCTTGCCTAATAGGAGACAGAAAGGGATGGGTGGAGGTGGAAGCTGCTAGCCCAGGGAAGTGCCTGAACTCTGGCCTCTCTCCCAGGCTCCCACTGGCCCCTCTGCTGGCCCCTTTAGCCTTTGGCCCGCTCAGACACCACCTCCCACCTCTCCGGCCGGGCCTGTTTCAGCCCATCGGCTTCCTCCAGCGGCCGGCCCAGGCCCTCCGGGCCCACACGGCAAGACGTAGGCACGGTGGCGGCTCAGGTGCCTGGCTCTGGACCACGCGTGAGTTCTGCTCAAGTCTGGGCTGTGACATTCACTCTCCTCCTCTGTCTGGGCTGGGGAGCCCTGCTTCCAGTTCTGATAGGGCAAATCCGGAAGGGGCGTGGCCACAGTGGGCGGGGCCCCGCGCCGGCCACGCCCACCCAGGGTGAGCTCACAAAGACCCGGCGAAGCCTGGGTCAGGAGGCCGGAGTGGAGGCGGGGCACAGGAGGCCCTGCCTGCGGTGATTGGGCCGCGCAGGTGAGGGGAGGCCGGGATGGAAGGGGTGCGGAGGAGAAAGTCCTGGTCCTCGCCTTCTGGGGCCTTCCCTGCCGCCTCTCAGGATCCCCATCTCGAAACTTCTCGCCTACTTTCTCCCCCGGACTCGGTCTCCGGTTCACCCCGGCCCTTGCCCCCGGCTTTCTGGGCCTCGCTCCGCCCCATCTGTAAAGCGGAAGTGCTCCCCCCAGGGAGCCGGGGTGAAGTGGGAGGCCTTGGTCCTGCTCCAGCGCCCGGCTGCCTCTGCCATCCCCCCGGGGGACGCGTGGGGACCGCGAGCCGTCCGTGCGCGCTCCCACTGCCGGCCCCGCAGCGCCCTCCGCACGCCCCGACCGCGCGGCCGCACCGCATCCGCCGCGGCCCTGAGGGCCCTGGGGTCCCTCCCAGCCAGAACTAACCTTGTTGTGGGGCTCTCGTGTGTACCCCAGGAGAGCAGCCCCGGAGTAATGTCAACGAAAATATCCCTGGATATTGCCAGGTGTTCTGGGGATGGAGGGAGCTGGTGGCAAAAATGACCACTAGAACCAGTTTCCACCCGGATTAAGAAAAGAGGAGGCGCACAGGGAGTATGGGTGCCTCAACTCTCCACCCACGAGGTTCACCCACGAGGTTGCCTATTCGTTTCTATATTACTCACCTCTAACACATTGCATAGTTCATGAAGGAGGGAGGGAGGGATGAATGGATGGGGGGAGGGACAGACAGACAAATGGATGAATGGATGGGCAGAAGCCTCCCAGGGACAGAAGACACTCCTGGTTGGTTGGTGATCCATACATCTGTTTTCTAAGATCCTGTTAAAGGTGATGGTCCACAGTCCCAGTCTCAAGGTCATTCTCTTCCCAGGGGCTTCTTGCACATGTGCAATGTGTTCTTGAAGCAGGGACTTCAGATGAGACTATTTCGTTCCTTCTTGCCATTGTTAACAGAAGGAGAGGGAAATCATGAAGCCTTCCAAGACCTTCATGAGAGAGCCGCCTGTCACACCAGGCTACAGTGGTAAGTGGTGATGCTCTGGAGACCTATGGTCCTCATTTCTGTCCCTGCCCTGGCCCACTGTCCATTTCTGTGGTGCTGACTGAGCCAGCACAGGTCCCCCAGCATTGAAGATATGCACCCACAGCACCCAGGGCTGCAGATGGCTGATAGCGAGGCTGGGACAAGGGGGAGACAGGACTGGCCAGGACGTGGTGTGGCATGCTAGCACTTACTCTGTGTGGAGTAAGTTTGGACCAAGAGGGACACAATGCTACAGGGGTAGACACAGCACATAAACTTGAGCCCTGTCCTTCTCAAGTTGGGTTTTCCCAAGTTTCCTTGTACTTACAATCTTATATTCCTTCCTGTGTCCCCTAAAGGGCAGGTAGCCAACTGCTTTGGCTTTCCAAGGAGTGTCCTTATTGTAATGCTGGAAGTCTTGTGTCCAGAAAAACTCCTAGTCCATGCTGAACTAGGAGCTAAAGGCTGTTCCTTCTCAGGCTTCTGGGCTACTGAGAACTTATTTTGTGTTCTACCTCTGTAGCACATCCTATGTCCCATGAGCAGGAGTGGGGAAGGTTGCCCTGGCTTACCCTAGTCCTACTAACAATAATTAAACTGGATGTGGGTTCTGACAAATTTAGATGGAGGTCTCTGATTGGCCATTGTCTACATGACTGTTAAATATCAACTTTTTTTTTTTTTTTTTGTCGGTCGTGGGGCTTGAACTCTGGGCCTGGGCGCTGTCCCTCAGCTCTTCAGCTCAAGGCGAGCGCTCTACCACTTGAGCTACAGCGCCACTTCCGGTTTTCTGGTGGTTTATTGGAGATAGGAGTCTCACGGTCTCTCCTGCCCGGGCTGGCTTTGAACCGCGATCCTCAGATCTCAGCCTCCTGAGTAGCTAGGATTACAGGCGTGAGCCACCAGCGCCCGGCAAATATCAACTTCTTAAGGAAAATTAAAGAAAAAAATCTTAAAGCTATTGTCACCAATTACCATAAAACTGAGCAGCTTAAAACAGAAGAAACAGAGTCCCCATTCTGGAGGCCCTAAGTGTGAAACCAAGGAGTTAACAGGGCCATGCTCGCTTCCAGTCTCTAGGGGAGAGTCTTTTCTTGCTCCTTCTAGTTTCTGGTGGCCCAGGTATCTCCTGGCCCATGGAAGCATTACTCTCTCAATGTTCCCATGACTTGTCCCAAGCTCCCTGACCCCCAAGAGTCTCATTTCTCCTGCAAGGACATCAGTCACTAGCTTTATAGCCCTCCCTAAACCTGGGACAATCCCACTTCTAGATACTCTATTATAACTCCGCAGTGCCACAGTCATCCAGAATTAAGATTTAAGATTAAGATATCTTAATGGTTAAGAGTGAAGCTATTTATCTGGGTTACCTAACACATCCCCATCATATGGGATGCATATGATTTTGTGGTCACCGAAGGAATCAACACTTAGATGCACTTTGAAATGTCTGTGTCTTCAGCAAGGCTTGATGTAGCAAAGCTTCATAGAGGTAGCCCACATCACTCTTGAGTGTGTGTGTGTGTGTGTGTGTGTGTGTGTGTGTGTGTATGAGATAGATAGGGGGAAGGAGGGAGAGGGAGAGAGAGAGCTAATATGCCCCTCTAGAAAATCTGTGTGGATTGAAGTAGACCCTGCAGAAAAGGGTTTCCATGGTCTTCTCCATATTGGATTGTCCACGGCTATGCAGAGACTGGGTAGCAGGTAGAGGATTTCAACACTGACAGAGTCCGCCGCTGATCTCATGTAGTGGGCTCAAGGGCTCTGGAGTGGGTGTGGGTGTGTGTACGCCACTTCGAACCAGAAGCCAGTTTTTCTTTGACAAAGGCAAAAACACTGGCCTCCTGTCCCCACAGATATTTATTTACTCACCCCATGGTTTAAAGCCAAGCTCTTAACCAGTTGTCCTCATTTTTGCTTTGAAAAAATGGTTCAATTGTGACAATGCTCTATAGTACTTAGGATTCAGCATCTAGTTTAAATAAATAGTTGTGTTTTACCCATACTAATTGTAATGATTACATGTTATTTTGTGGAAAATGGTGAAAATGTGTCCTCCAGTGGGCCTCACAGATAATGAATTTACCTTTTCGTGTAATAGGGTCCCTGCTTTTAATAAGCCTGCAATTTCTCTATGGTCCAGCAAGAAAGATCCCAAATTGCATTTGGGAAGTGTCAAGGAAAATACGCTTTCTCTCTTCAAAAAAAAAAAAAAAAGATGAATAATTTCAATTACTCCTCAGACTATCATTTCGGCCCATTAAATGCTTTCCCCATTTGCTACTCAGGCTGACATCGAGGGCTTTGCTATCAAAGAATATGACTGCCATCGCCTTTGTTGAAATAGGCCCTCCACCCCCAGCTCCAGGGTCATTTTCTTTTTCTTTTTTTTCCCCACCCGTCCATGGGAGAGACCAGTCACAGCGGGGAAAACCTCCCTGCTTGTATTAATGGCTGTGGGCAAACCCAGCATGGTTGGCTGAGCGGGAGAGCACGGGGTAGGCTGTGTGGCTGGGGTCTGGCACAGGCCCCCGTGCTCAGGTTGTGGTGCTATGGGGCGTTGCAGGCTTTGTGCCGTACCTCAGCTGCCAGGAAAGCTCCAGCCAGGACAACATGGACTACTGTATGAAAGCCTTCCAGGAGAAAACGCAGCGCCTTAAAGAAGACATGGATCGATTTCGCTACTCGGTGGCCACCAGTCAGAAACTGAAGCCCGTCTCTTCGGAGGAGACGGTCCTGCGGTCACTGCATGATTATGCCCGGCTCTATCACCCCATGACTCTAGGTATGGCCCACTCCCGAACTCCTGATCCTGGCCCCAGATGCAAACTGCAGCAGCAAACTGAGCAGCCACAGAAAGAGCAACATGTAGACAGCCTGGAGCCCCCAGGGCTCAGTGTCTTTACAGGAAGATGAATTCCTGGGGAGAGGGAGAGGAGTCCTGGGAACGCCAAGGGGAGGCCTGAAAGTACTGAGAGCCCCCAGGAAAGTGGTTTTCCAACATCGGCTTTGGGATTTGGATCACTTGTGAGCTTGCACGATGGTTGAGACTGTTATCCCCATTTTGGGGGAGAAGTGAGGTTTCTAGAGGAACTGTCACTTGGCTGAGATCACTTCCTAAAGTCAGCCCTGGGTTTGAATCCAGCCCCCCCCCCCCCATTTACTCATAGGAAGAGGTTTTACATCGAACAGGAAAAACCACGACAGATGATTATGGAATAATAATCACAGTGGTGATTTGGCCTAGATTATTTTACAATCTAATGTCCTGTAGGAAAAGTAACAGGATTGATTTCCTGTGCTTCGAGTACTATAGTTCTTGGAGTGCTTTTCAAGCAAATATAATTTTCAAGCGTTACAAAGAATCTGCACAAGTTTATGATTTATAGCCTAGCATTGTAACCACTTGCTGTGTGGGTGAATGTAAATTGCTTCCCCTCTCTGGGCTCCAGTTTCTTCATCTAGGGAAGGGAAGGATGGACCAGATGCTCCAAGGGTGTCTTCTAGCTTTGAGTTCTGAGGCTTGGTAGCTGCAGGGGGCAGTGGGGGCAGGAAATTCTCCAGGGTCAGCTAGCTGGCCAGTCCTAGTCAAGACCTGAAGGCACAGTCTAGGTGCTGAGTCTGATGTTCCATGCAAGTCTTCATCTGCTCCTCCACACATTGGAGGGAATTGTGGTACCCTGTGGTTGGTGAGAGAATTCAGTGAAATTAGACTTGGAAAGCCCTCCCCCCAAGTGATTGACATATACCTTCACCCAGTCATAGTTGCTTTCATTACCTGTGTAGACTTAGGGGTTTCTAGATCTCCTTTTGGAATGCTAACGAGCTTCTGCAGGCTGCCTGTTGGGTGTCTTTACAGATTACCAGTATTTGAAGAAACCTCTCCACGAGCCCCCCATCCCTGGCTGGGCGGGGTATCTACCTAGAGCCAAAGTCACTGAAATTGGCTGTGCCACAAGGTATACCGTCATGGCAAAACAGTGCTACGAGGATTTTCTGGATATCATAGAGCGGGATGCAAAGGCAAAACAGAAGACTTATGAGGAGTAAGTGTGGCTTCAAGTTGGACCCACAGAGGGCAGAGCACAGCTGAACTGGGTGAGGGTCCGTCTACCAGGTACTCCATCCACGCTGTAGGGATTATTTTGGGTCTGATTTGCTATTGTGTATTATAGGGCCTTCCCAGTATACAACCAAGCTCCAACGCCCACCTGCTGCTGCTGGTCCTTGCTGGGTTGCAGGGAAAGGGCTAGGAGTACAAACCAACAGGGCCAACTGTTCAGGCCCAAGATGCTGAGGGAGAGGGATGGCAGAGACATCAGGACACCCCATGAGTGGCTCGCACAGCCCTGCTGTTCCCTTCTTTAACATGGGAAAAGCCAGGCGCCCGTGGCTCACGCCTGTAATCCTAGCTACTCAGGAGGGTGAGATCGGAGGATCGTGGTTCAAAGCCAGCCCAGGCTGGAAAGTCTGTGAGACTCTTATCTCCAGTAAACCACCAGAAAACTGGAAGTGGTGCTGTGGCTTAAGTGGTAGAGTGCTCACCTTGAGCTGAAGAGCTCAGGGACAGCGCCCAGGCCCAGAGTTCAAGCCCCACGACTGACAAAACAAAATAGGAAAAAAAAAATCTTAGCCTTGGGTATAAGTTATAAGAATTAAACATATGGTGCTTGCTTAGGACCTCTGTGGGTCGTAGTAGTTCTTCTTCTTCTTCTTCTTTTATTATTATTATTATTATTAAAACCAGTAACTCTCACTTGGCTTTGGTCTCGCTTTAGAATGCGTAAGGTCATCACTGAAGTGCCTCCTAATCCGCTAGATGTTCAGCAGGAGGACCAGCTGCCACCGCTGTGCGCAGATCTCATCCTTTCTGGTAAGTTGGGGAGGGCTCGTCCTAACCACTGCTCTGCAGAGGGAGACAGAATGTGCACAGAGCCCTCTCTGCAGCTCACATTGGGATTTTTCCTCTTCAGGAGAAACCTGCCCTTCCCATGGGAGATCCCTGAGTAAGAACCCCAGAGTTCCAACAGGTGACTGTGCTAAGTGGCCCAATGTGACCTGCCACAAGAAGGTGAAGACCGACACAGAGGGTTAGAAGGGTGCAGCCTCCGGGGAGAGGTGGATCTCAGCAGGCCCAGAGGCCTGCCATGCTAGTAGCAGAATCAGCCCACACCCACTCCCTAGAGGGCAAAAAGGGAATTGAGGGACAAGTGTACTTGAACTCCTGTCTGTGCTGTTGGTAAGAACATGCCGTTAGTGATGGAGATTTTTGTGATCATGATGGAATAAAGAAGGTATCTGTTAGTCTGCTAATGGTGTTTGTGGGTTTTTTTTCCCCTAAGGTACATTTTTTTTTTCTTGCTGGTCATAGGGTTTGAACTTGGGGCCTGGATGCTGTCCCTGGGCATATTTGCTCAAGGCTAGCATTCTACCACTTTGAGCCACAGTGCCACTTCTGGTTTTCTGGTGGAAAGTGGAAATGTGTCACATACTTTCCTGCCTGGAATGGCTTTGAGCCACATTACTCAGATCTCAGCCTCCTGAGTAGCTAGGATTACAGGTGTGAGCCATCAGTACTTTTGACCTTGAGAAGTGCCAGGGTGCAGTCTCTTCTTCCTAACCTTGGACAACTGGCCCAGGTTCTTTGATGCCCTGGCCCAGTCTTCTAACCCGGCCATCTGCACCATATCCGGGGCCTGGCCTACTTCAACCCTTGGTTTTCAGGGTCCCAGTTCACAGGAAGCTCCAGCTGGAAGGCACAGATCTCCCAGCGTTCCAGAGATGCTCCCACAAAGTATTGGTGACATGTCTCATTACGGAGCCCAGGAGTTCAAAGCTGAGGTGTAGGCAGGGCCTCACTACCTCACTACTCTGCAGCCTGCCTCTTCCTAGCTGTGGTGATGGTGACACCTTTGGCGTTCCTTGCCAAATGACTGCTGTCTCTACCTTCCTCATCAGAAATCGGAAGCGGCTCCCGGGCGAGGGGGCCACGGACATCACAAAGCTCAAACATGAATGAAGCCAGGAGTTCAGCAGGCTTCTGTCAGGAGCGCTTTCCAAGGCAGGAATTGTGGTTCCCTCCTCCCCACCCCCAGGTCAGCTAGAGACCACAGAGAGAATGCAGAGCCTTGCTGAACGAAGGCTCCCACCTCCAGTGATATCAGCCCCACAAGCAGAACTTAGAATTTCCTTCATTTATCAATGTAACCAACAGACACAGGGGTCACCTCAGTCTTGCAGAAATAACAACTTCTTTTGCATCATTTGTTGCAAGCAGCTGGAAATATGAATACACATCTATGTATTTACAGTAGCTATTAGAGTTATTGTAGCCGGCTTTCCAACATAGTGCCATCCAATATAGGGGGAAAGAAACTCTAATATGGCTGTTTTCTTGATTTGTTTTATTTTATAATTGGACTGTAGACCCTGGAAAACATGATTTTGAGGAGAGGCCCACAGAGTTCACCAGCATGACCAAGGTATTCCAGAAATGGTAGAGAACCCTTGAAGTGCTTGGCACCAGTGGCTCAGGCCTGTTAACCTAGCTATTCAGGAGGCTGAGATCTGAGGATTGCAGTTCAAAGCCAGCCATAGCAGGAAAGTTCATGAGACTCTTATCCCTAATTAACCACCAAAAAAGCTGGGAGTAAAGCTGTGACTCAAGTGGTAGAGCATCAGCCTTGAGTAAAAAAGCCAAGAAGCAGTGCCTTGGCCCTGAGTTCAAGCCCCAGTACAGCACACAAAAAAGAGAGGAGCAATGACCAGGTAAAGAGTGAGTGTCCCGCAAAGCAGCAACCTCATCTCTACAGGACTCAGGGTCACAGTGCGCAGTATTACTTAAGAGTTGATGTATAATTGGGATCGATGAAGGGGAGAGGAATACCAGAACAGAGGGATGCAACACTTATTCATTGAGATTATTACAGAAAATGTCCCCAATCTCAAAAGAGAAAACCTCACCCACATAACAGAAGCATACAGAACACCTAGTAGAAAGGATTCTAGAAGACACACTTCTAGACACATTGTAGAAAACACACTGGACCTGAATTGCAAAGAGCTGATTTTAAATGCTGAAAAATCAAAGAAGGATATACTACAATGGAAACCAAGTTAGTATCACTGTGGATCTCTCGATACAAACCCTCAATGCCAGGAAAGCCTGGAAAAATACCATCCAGGTCCTGAAAACCAATAACTGCCAACCCAGACTGGTATAGCCAGCGAAATTAGCATTCACAATAGATGGAGAAACTAAAATTTTTAATAAAGAAAAATGAAAGGAATTCATGAACAAGAAGCCAGTATTAATACTAAAAATACTAAAAGGAGGTATATAACCTGAAGAAAATAATCAAGACCATGGAACCACATCAGACAGAAGCCTAATGGAGAGTTCACTTTGTTAATATGAAATGTTCTTCTTTGTTTTTTCTAATTGTAATTTGAAATATGTTTTATCTGATATTAGTATTACTACCCCAGCCTGTTTATGAGGGCCATTTGCTTGGAAGACTTGATTTCAGCCTTTCACTTGAATTATAGTTGATGTTTGAAAGCCTCAAGGGCATAGTTAAAGACAAGGAAAGACAGAGGAAAGGTTGCAGATTAGGTAAGCTAAGAAGACAGGATAACTAAGCAAGCTAGATTAGATTAGATTTGATGGAAAATAGAGTATTAGTAAAAAAAAATGCTGGTAAGTACCAATAAAGCCAATGACCTAAAGCAGTTTAAAGCATTACATCTCTTGGTAATTATACTAAGGTTCTCTGGATTTTCAGCCTTAGGAGATGCTGATCAAAGACAAGTAGTTCTTTGAACTATTTTTGTAATTATCAATCTAAAAGTGTACATTCTTCAAAGTACACCTACCTCAAACTTGGAACTAGTCAGTTCAATGGACTTTGTGTCTTGGCAGATACATATTTAATATCTGGGGACAATTTATCACAGCAAGTATACTTTCAGGTTGTTGGTGTTTTGCTGCTTGTATTTACTGAATTTGCATTTTTGTTGTTAGCTTTGTGTTATTTCACACACTCTTTTCACAGCCATGCATCAATAGCTTCAGAGATTTGTAGGGATATAAAATTTGAGACAGTAATGTTAATGAATTAGTTCAGAATTGCTAACACAAATGTAAACTGAGAAGAGCAATCCATTAAAAGGAAAAATTGCAAGAAGTGTGTACTATTGACAAGCCGAGTTTAAATGATTTGTTGCATTTGTTGTCTGAGATGGAAGTCTGTAAAGAGTAGCTTCAGGAACTGTGACGTTTTCTTCAATGACATTTCCACAGAAGATTTCAGGATATATTTAGTAAACTGAGGCTATGGATAAAAAAATTACTACCACAGACTCTGGGTCTAAATGCCTAGACTAAATGCTAAAGAGTTGTGTAAATTTGGAAAATAAATTAATTCTAAAAGTTTTAATTTACTCCCACCCATCCACCCTGCCCTCCCCCCCCACATACACACAAAACAAATTCTACACACATGAGCTGGAAAACAGTTAATATACTCTATTAATGTGATGGCAATTACTTATCAAATTGTGTGCCTCAAATATGTGCAGTGTGTATGTCTATGTATCAAGTTGTTGGAAGAAATAAGGAAATAAAAATATCATCTTCAAAAAAGAGTTGATGTTTTTGAAGGGAAAATATTTGATATAATACATGGATGGGACAGGCCATAAAATGTCTGTGAGCAACAAACCTAAGTGTGTACACACACCCGCCCACCCAATTGTGTTTTTCTTTAGTAAAACTGGGAGAAAGAAGCCTGTGATTCTAATAGTGGTTATTTAGACGATGATAATCGCTGTTTTTATTTGCTTTTTCTGATTTTCTCCAGCCAACAGGCATTGCTTTCATGGGGAAAAATGTAAAATTCCTTATTTGAATTAGTTTTTTTTGGAGAGTTTGTGTTGCATGGAAAAATCTCTCGTATCTCAAAAGAAGCGAATTCACAACCTCTTCAGGGGGCTGAGGCCCAGTTCAGTGTGTGTGTGTGTGTGTGTGTGTGTGTGTGTGTGTGTGTGTGTGAGTACTGGGGCTTGAACTCAGGGTGTTGCTCTCCTACTCAGCCAGGTTGTTGCTCTACCACTTGGACCATGCCTCCACTTTCAGCATAGGCTGGCTTCAAATCTCGATCCTCAGATCTCAGCCTCCTGAGGTAGCTAGGAATATAGGCATGAGCCACCTGTGTCTTTTTCTTTCCTTTTCCTGACGATTCTTAAATGTTGAATGAGTGATCCTATAATCCTGGAGAGGAAACTAGTACCCTTGCATTCAGCCCCTTGCATTCAGGGCCTTGCTGAGCCACTGAATCGCAACGATCCCCTTAGAGATGAGTGACAAGGGAGACCGTCTGCCTCGCCCCCTCCCCCACCCTCACAGAAGCCACAGTGTGCAGAGTTGAGGCACTTAAGGGCATTGAAGGTCTTTGCAATGAACTTCAGGGAGTGTCAGAACCCACACAACTTACCATTACCCTCATCTTGCTCTTCTCCTAAGGGCATGTCAGGCAGCAATATTTAAGTCTCCTTGACTAATTTGTTTTATGCCATCTTTTAAAACTACAGCTTGAGCTTTTAATCCAAAATCATAAAAAGAAAACCCCAAACCAAAAACAAAAAAACAACAGCCCAATGACAGAGGCCACGAGATCGAATAAAAGCAATTAAAAAATGCCTTAACAGTATCAAACTCTCCTGCAAGTTCATGGCTAAGATCACCAAGTTCAACACACAAATCTCTTACTCCTTTTGTGTAAGTAGTTCCGAATTGTAATTGTTCTCTCTAATCTTTCTCCTTTCTGTTTCTTCCTAGCCTGTAATTTCTAGAGCCTGTCTGTCTGCCCGGGGAGGTGTGGAGAGGTGATTTTACCGCTTGGCAAATTATCGTTATTAGCACAAGCTGCATCCATAATGAGCTCATTCTTGCCACGGAAAAACAATTCCATTACCTGATAAGACAAAACTCCCTGGGAAACCGGTCCCTTTGTTGGGCTAGTTTGGGCTCCATGGTGATTAGAGTGCTTCTTTGAGGGTCTCTTCTTTCTGGGTGGTAATTGACAGCTCCCTCCTGAGTCTTGGGTGAAGAGGCTCTGCCAGGGTTCTCTGTCTCTGGATCCCACGGTGCAGACCATGATGTTGTCTCTGAACAGATTTCCATGGCAGCTTTAACTTTGCTCACAGTCAGCTGTGAAGTATGCGGGCAGAAGGTAGACTCCCAGATTCCTGGGGTTCATATCTCAATTAAGCTTTTTTTCCCTTCTCTTTCAAATTTAGCTGTGTGACTCGAGATTGTTTTGTTAACCTCTCTGAACATCCAATTCCTACTACATATAGAATAAAAGAGCCTATGCAGTACCATGGATATAAAGGCTGGGGGAAAGTTTGGTAGGGAGTAGGGAATATAATTTGGTGGTGGAGTGCTTGCTTAGCATGCATCATGGGAAGAAGAGGAGAGGAAGAGGGGAAGGACAAGGGGAGGAAACAGAATCACACACAATAGGAGGCAGAGCCAGGCAGTCTGAGGCCTGGTCTGCGCCCGGAACCTTCGTGACATACTATGGGTCTTCTCTTGGCCGTTGCCACAGTAATACAAACTACTTGGAAGAGTGGAATTTTCACACTGATTGGGCTCAGGAAGGAAATGGAGGGATGTACAATCCCATACCTCTGTGCTAGAGGAGCTATTATGCTTGTGGGTGTATCAGAAATGCTGAGTGACCTTAAGCAGGAAACAACTGCTTCAGGTATCAACCTTCGGTTTTGAGTAGTACTAATATCTTCCTCAGGAAGTTTTATTTTGGAGGATTAAGCTACACAGCACACACAAAGGGCTTAAGGTGTCACAGCTTGCAGGCATAAAGCTCGCAAGTTTTCTGATTTCCTGCGACCAGGATTAAAAGCACTAGGAAGGAAGGAAGGATGGAGAGCACCATTCACTTTAGCTAGGTTTTTTTAGTTTTTTGGGTTTTTTTGTTTTGTTTTTGTTTTTTGTCGGTCATGGGGGCTGAAATCTGGGCCCAGGCAGTGTTCCTCAGCTCCTCAGCTCAAGGCTAGCACCCTACCATTTGAGCCACAGCTCCACTTCCAGCTTTTTTTTTGCTTATGTGGTGCTAAGGTATTGCACCCAGGGCCTCATGCATGCAAGGCAAGCGCTCTACCACTGAACCACCTTCCCAGACCCCGCACCATTCACTTTGAGCACAGGCTTGAGGTGGGATTAAGACTTGTCTCTCTGCCCTGCCCTGCCCTGCCACTTTGTTCCTCAGCCTCCACCCTATCTCAGCACTTGCAAGAGTTTGGGGTCTTGGCTCCTTCCTCCCCCGAAGGCCTCTGGATTCCTGGAGCAAATTCCTTCTCCTGAACATTCCCTGGTGTGCTGGGGCGCCGAACCTAGGGTGAGCACCACACAAGCGTGAGCTTCGCTTGGGCCAAGCTCACATGCAGGGGGGCCGCTGCCTGTCTGCCTTCTCAACAGCTGCTTTTTCAGCAGAGGGGGTGGGAAGGATAGAGAGGCTCCCAAAGCAAGCTCACTTTCCAGAAAAAAAAACAGAGGAGGCAGATACGTTTCAGATGCAAGTGAGGTGTGTCTATTTAGGACTTAAATAGAATTGGTCACCTAGCCTCCCCTGACCACATCGGGAAATAACCTCCAAGCCTGACAGAGCCAAGCACCAGCCTAGTGTCCCTCGGCCCTTGTTTCTACTAGGCACTCTACTGAAGGCCACACAAAGACATCCTCAGGGGCTTCTCTGGCTGTAGCTGCTGCTCTGCCCGCTACAGACTCAGACCCTGGCTCTGGGTCTGTCAGCTGGGAAGACCTCTTACCAATGCAAGTTAGCCTGAAACACCTCCATCTGCTTAAACTCCTCCAGTTTTATGAGCATAGTTACAAGTGTTGGACAATGGATGTCTAAGGACATTCCAGACAATTTTATAATGCTTGTATGTACTTGTCACATGTGTCGCTGAGAAGATTATTTTGCTTTTTTTTCTTCTTGTTTGCCTTGGTCTTTTCTTCTTAGCTACTTGTGAACAGAGCCAGCAAAAACAAAACAAAAAACAAAAAACAAACCCAAACCATTTCTATGACATTGGTTGTCACAAATGCAGCTTTCTGTTCAAGTGGCATCTCAGTTTCCTGCCTAGACACTCCTAACCCCCTTAGTAGGACATAAATCCTTGTAAGCTAGAGGTAGACCACATCTTCAAAGGGCCAGATCATATTTTAGCATCCACAGTATTTGCTCTCTGTCACAGCTACTTAATTCTGTCATCTGTTAGGGAAGTTGAGATAGGCAATATCTAAATGGCCACTGTGTTTCAATGAAACTTTATCAATAGACCTGGAAATTTGAAATGTCCATAGTTTCCTTGTATCATGAAATATTGTTCATTCCTGTAACTTTAAAGCAACCTAAAAGTGTGAAAGCTATTCTGTGAGCCTTAACTTACCAGCCACTGCTGTAAACCATGAATAAAGCCAAGAGTAGGGATAGATAGACTCTAGTTGCAAGCAATTTATTTTGCTAGAAATATGTATCAAGAAGACACCCCCTTGAGAGATACCTTTCCAGGAGGGCCCCAGGACCAAGACTTCATGCAGTCAGAGCTCTCTGCCAAGAGGGAGGGAAAAGAAGTCTGATGTGAAGCCTGAATTAGCCAGGAAAAGCCTGCAATGGCTTTTCTATTGCTTGAGAGAAAAGACAGACTCTCCCAAGCTTTTCAAACCCTGAATTAAAGTTAAAAATCTAATATAGAAGAAAATGAATGCCTAGAAATTAAATGTGCATGCTTGGCTTTTGTCATTAAGTTCTATCCCCAGTAACAACAGGGTTACCAAATTTATTCCCTTGGAGGGGAAATAAGGATGCCTTTTTAGAAATTTGATTTTGTTGTTTTATAAATTGTTTTAGCTTTGTGGATAGAACAAACTCTCATTTCTCATCCATGGCAAACAAAAGTAGAACATTAATGTGTTTAAGATCCAATCAAAGGCTCTCTGCCGAGTGGCATAATATTAAAAATAACAGAAAAATCAATTCAATTTTCTTCATTTTGAACATGATTTGTCACAAATAGCATTCTAATAGATAACACTGATTATATGTAATTTATATATACTGAGCATCACGGCTTGAACACAGTTGTCATTCTGGAACTTGACACGTACACAGGAGAACAATAAATGTCAACTGAAATATATACCAGTGAGAAAGAAATGGAATGCTGAAATCATGGTGTTGACACACTCTATACTTAAAAGTGATAATATGCCGTCTAAAGTAGCCTGGGTTTTCAAACAAGAACTCTTTTTTTATGTTGTCATTTAAAATATCTCCTATTTCTGAAGGTCAGGAATAAATGGCACTATTAGCATTAAAAGCTAGTAAAAAGAGAAAGCAATTTGTTATTCACTTAACATCACAGATATGAAATAGCTCCCCCCCACCCTGTGGAGGCTGAGAAGCTGCGATGAAGATGGCTGATTCCTGATGGATGACTTTCTTTGATCATACCTTGGTTGCTGTTAATATCTTGAGTCAGTAAAATCGCTAGGGAAGTATGCAGCCAGGGCCTGGGCAAGTTAGTGCCGTGAAATCAGGTGGTCTACACGACAGGGGTCTCCATTGGTCCAGCACGGTGATGCACAGGTCAGCATCAGCAGCATCATGGGGTTCAGGGCAATGATGCGGTCCTCAAGAGGAGCTGGAGGGATGTCCCTGTCATGCGTATCTCGGCAATGGTGGCAGAGAAGTAAGACTGGAAGCCAAGCGGAGATGTAGGGCCATCCTGGGAGGAGTCAGCCATCGAAGGCCGTTTGAGTCACTTTTCACCTGCCACAGGTCCTAGATGCCAAATATGGTAAAGCTCATCCACTAGGTTTCTGAGAAGCCTTCCCAGGTTCCCTGGAACTGGTCAATTTTTATCTTTCTCTTTTGACTCTGAATTAAAAAAACAAACAAACAAAAACCCCAAGCCAGGCACCGGTGGCTCATGTCTGTAATCCTTGCTACTGAGGAGGCTGAGATCTGAGGATCACGGTTCAAAGCTATCCCAGGCAGGAAAGTCCATGAGACTCTTATCTCCAATTAAACACCAGAAAATGGGAAGTGGTACTGTGGCTCAAGTGGCAGAGCACTAGCCTTGAGCTGAAGCGCTCAGGGACAGCACCCAGGCCAAGAGTTCAAGCCCCATAGCTGACAAAGAAACAACAAAAAAAAACCCAAAAAACCAAACTACACTTCCCTTCATATTGATAAACATCATTATAATTATCTACAATGAACAAAAATGAACTTTTAAAAAATATACATCAGCCAGGCGCCGTTGGCTCATGCCTGTAATCCTAGGTATTCAGGAGGCTGAGATCTGAGGATTGCGGTTCAAAACCAGCCTGGGCAGGAAAGTCTGTGAGACTCTATCTCTAATAAACCACTTAGAAAGCCGGAAGTGGCTCAGTGTCTCAAGTGGTAGAACACTAGCCTTGAGCTGAAGAGCTGAGGGACAGTGTTCAGGCACAGAGTTCAAGCCCAATGACCGACCAAAAAAAAAAAAATACTTCAAAGCATTTCACAATGAAAACTAAGCTTACTGGTCACTTAGGAGGCTTCTGAAAGGCTCTCTGGGCCAGGCTTTGCTATGTTGAGCCACATGTACCGTGAGTAGCAGCATTTTCAAATAAAACACAGACAAGCGCTCGCTTCTGTAGCCTGTCGTGTCTTCCCATCAGGCTTTTCTCACCACCAGTATATTTTGAGGCTACACTTAGGTTGGGACATTCAGGTTCATTTCTTTTCTTTGCTGAAGTTCTATCTTGGGTAACCTGATGATGCATTATTTTCTTGGTTTCATTTGTAATTCTCTGATTTCTAATGAGGCTGAATCTCAAATTATTTTTGTACACTGCTATGATTTGGCTGAGGTTTGTACTAGAAAGCCTAGTCCCCAGTATAGTGATGTTAAGAAGTGGGGTGCAGGGGAAAGGGATTAGATCATGGTAGGGGGCAGGCACTACCACTGGAAGGGATTTCTATCCGGTCCTGTGGGACTGGATTCGTTTCCATGGGGATGGATTGTTATAAATTGAGTTTGGCTTTCTTGGGTCTCTCTCATTATTTTTTCCTCACAAGTGTCTCTGCACAACCATGCTGTGACATAGCCACGCAGCCCTCACTAGATGCTGCGATCACGCTATCTAGACTATCCAACCAGCAGAATCATGAGATAAAAAGCCTTTGCTCTTCGTATGCTGCCCAGCATCAGGCATTCTGTTACAGCATTCTCTGTCTGGCTTGCCTAAGTATGTCCATTTTTTTTGTATCATGGTGTCCTTTTCTTTATGCATAGTGATTACCAGTCCTCTGTTGTGTTCTTTCAGGCATCTTAGATTGCAGCTTGTCTTGCCTCTTGCCTTCAGTGTCTTTATTACTCTTAAAGAATAACTCATGCCCGCTAGCCCTTCTTGATTCATTGATTGGCTGCTGATCCCATGCCAAGCACTGTGCTTCTGGCTTCGCATGCCTTATCTATTTAATCCTCACTGCCACCCTGTGTGGTTGAGCTCAGAGGAGTTAAGTGGCCAGCCGAGGGAGTACAAGTACAATGAGATAAAGCTGTGACTGAAGGCTGGCTCAGCCTTAATGCAGATCTGAGGGCTGAGCCTTCTACATGTATGAGAGTCCGCAGGAGCGAGGAGAAGGCTTGCATCATTGTAAACCCTTAGAAGGAAATGTGCTCGTGGTTCTCACCTTGGCTCTGTGTCTCCTGGGAGATTTGAGAATACTGGCACCTCGCTTCAGAAGTGGTGGGGTCTCTTTTAAAGCCCCACAGTGATTCTAGTATGAAGTGAGGGGCAAGGACTTCTGTGGCTTTGTCTAGGACATCTAGTAGGTCTCAGATAAGGGGTGATCTCATTACACTAGGCTAAGATTTTAAATGCTGTATAGGGCTTCAAGAAAAGGAAATTACAAAGTACCAAGAAAAGAGAAGGAATGGAAGGAAAGAGAAAGGGAAAGGGAGAGGGAGAAGGAGAGGGAAAAGGAAGGGAATGGAATGGAAGGAAGAGCCCCAGGTGTTGAGTTCAAGCCCTTTAGATCCATTATGGATTTGAGATGCCTCATGAAGGGGAAACTCCTTTTACCTTTATTCTCCAAAGCTTGGTGGATAAGACACCTGCAGTTCTCTTCAATACCAGCCATGCTGGCACTTGAAGCATGGTACAACTATGCTGGAACCTATTCTTGGTATTTGCTAAATGAAGCTATTTCTATAAGATCTAAAGTTACCACACTCCTCCCCCAGATCCAGCAAATGACACCCATCCACTGAGTCACTGGACCCTAGAAACTAGAATGCAGTTCTGCTGAGCGCATGTGGAAGGCTGAGCTGGAGACTAGGACGTCTGTGCTCCATGCTTCCTGAGGCCGGGTACATTCTTGAAAACTAATGGTGCAGGTTGGAGGCCGGGTCAACCTCAGAAAGGAAGGCTGGAAACCAGGCTTGGCTGCCTCAACTGGCCCTGACCAGCCTGAGCTCAGGCAGTTAGAGTCTCCTGCAAAGATGCTGGGGTATAGGCATTCAAATAGCTTCCAGGATGGACTGGGGCTCAGGTGGGCTGGGATAGGTCTGGGATAGGTACATGTCCTAGGTCTTTCCTCTGCCTTCCCATTTCCTCTTAGGCTGAGGGATAAATGGAGGGAAACATAGAAAAGAAAACATAGTCATCACACACCAAACACATCCACCCTCATTCATAATAGATGCAAACCACAGTTGAAGGATAAGCATTTATCAAATTGGCCAAAGGTTTGACAATATACATGTTGAGGAGCGTATAGAAGCGTTCTTACATTAACATTATTAGAGTAAGCCATATGAAAAGGTCAATGCTTGACATTTTTTTGCCCTGCAAAATTGGCAAGTTGACATAGTTGAACCTACTAAGTTATTTGATGGAGTATAAATTGGCACAATTGCTCCAAAGGAAAATTTGGCAATATTGATCATAAAATTCCACACACTTATTGGACAAATATGTACTATAGAGACAATATCACAAAAGGATGTAGATCACCTGGATGTCTGTAATAGGAAATTTTGGAAACCTTCTGCACATCCATCAGCAGATCCCGCCCTACACGTCATGCATGTCAATCATGAGACAATACCTAGTTTATTGTGAGTGAAGAAAGGTTAGCTGTGTGGCAGTATGTATTATGCTGTTTTGCATTTGCGCTTGGATAGAAAGGGCAGGGAGGGGTTGCGGTGTGGTGTGCGGTAGGAACGTACACATGAATGTTTGTATTTCTTGGAGAAAACATCAAGTTGCATCTGGGGTAGACCTGAGACACTGGATGATGGGAAGGGTAGAGATTCACCTTTTCAAAGTGCTTCTTTAGCATCAGGGGTTAAACTGTGCATGGATTATCTTATTTTTGAATCTTCTCATTCTTCATGCCACAGTTGGATTTTTCTTTTCCTTTCCTTTCTTTTCTTTTCTTTTTTTTGTCAGTTGTGGGGTTTATATTCAGGGCCTGGGTACTGTCCCTGAGCCTCTTTGTGCTCAAGGCTAGTGCTCTCCCACTTGAGCTACAGTGCCACTTCTGGTTTTTGAGTAGTTAATTAGAATAAGAGTATCATGTGGAGTTTTCCAGCTAGGCTGGCTTCAAATATCCTCAGATCTTAGCCTCCTGAGTAGCTGGGATTACAGGCGTGAGCCACCGGCGCCAGGCTATGGCTGGATTTTTAAAAAACAGAAATCATAGTAGTTTGGAATTGTGGGAGTCAAGGGCTATTCTTATATGATGCCCATCTTGCAACCATTAGATAACAAAAATTAAGTATGCAACTCAAATAGTGTAATTCCTTAGGCAAAGTCAAAGTTCAATAAAATAAATACCAGGAAATGGGTACTTGAAGCAGTGGGGTGGGGTAGGGTTAAGGGGAGAAGGGTAGATGAATGAAGAGGAGGAAGGGAGAATGAAGTCAAGAATTCAGTGTATATCCTACAAAATTAAGAAAGGCGAGGGAAGGGGTGGGTTGGGAGGGAGGAAGGGCTGACATTGATCAAGATGCATTACATTCAAAAACTGTTTTGTTAAACGGCAACTCCTTTGTACAACTTCTCAAAGATAGAAAAAGGAATAATGCCCTTTCTAAGCAGAGTAGAAATTCATTGTGTAAGGAAATAAAATATATTTACACAGGTCATATAAAGTGTTGTGAAAGAGATATGGTAGCGTGAGTATGGGGGAAGTTGCAGGGATTACGTATGGAGAACAACAAGCTACCATAACCACAGCCCAAGTGCAGTAAAACATTTTATTACCAGAGAGACAAGTGCTGTCCCAGGCTTTTAACAAGGGAGAAGAGGCTGTAAGGTATTTGAAGGCACTGTCTCTGTACTGCAAAAATTATACCTGTGGAAGAAAACAGTTAACAGCATGAGACTCATTTGCTGAGGGAAACATGATTGCTAATGAGTCAACAGTATTTTAGTAACTTCTGGCAGGTCCAAGTGATTCTAAGAAAACTTTCTGGACAGCACCCTCCATGGGCTCTGAATGCACCAAAAATGAACCAGCTGCAGACAAGCAAAGCTTGGAACTCAGGGACTCTTGTGGGGCTACCGCTTTGGCCTAGCCATTGATTCCAAGCTCCAGCAGTGGCCCAGCTGCTGATCCAGAAAGCGCAATCTCTGTTGAATCAAGATGACAGAGGGCCCCTCATACACTTCTGGGAATGTAAAATGTGACAGCCACTTTGGAAATGATCTGACAGTTCTTCTAAAGGTTAAACAAAGCTAGGTGCTGGTAGCCTACTTCAGTAATCATAGCTACTAACTAAGGGAGCTGAGATTTGAGATCTCAGTCTGTCCAGTCAGAAAAGTCTTAATGAGATTCGTATCTCCAATTAACCAGCAAAAACTAAAAATCAAGGTGCAGCTAAAGTGGTTGAGTGCCAGCCTTGAGCAAAAAAGCTCAGGGAGAGCACCTAGCGATGAGTTTAAGCTATAGTATCCACAGAAAAATCAAAATAAAGGTTCAACAGTGTTACATATGATGCAGCAATTCTATGCCTTAGTATACACCCAAGAGAATAAAAACAAAGGCCCACACAGACACTTGAATACAAATGTACATGGCAATATTATTCAAAATAGTTTCAAAGCCGGGCACTGGTGGCTCACGCCTGCAATCCTAGCTACTCAAGAGGCTGAGATCTGAGGATCATGGTTCAAAGCCAGCCCGGGCAGGAAAGTCCGTGAGACTCTTATCTCCAATAAACCACTAGAAAACAGGAAGTGGCGCTGTAGCTCAAGTGGTAGAGCACTCGCCTTGAGCTGAAGAACAGTGCCCAAGCCCAGAGTTCAAGCCCCATGACCGATCTCAGTCAACTGATAAATGGGCAAACAAAATATGCTACTTGCATGTAATGGTCTATTACTGAACAATGGAAACAATGAAGTACTGTTACATGCTCCTCAGAGAAACTTGAAAAGAGTGCTAAACAAAAGAAGCCAGTCACAAAGGACCACATAGCTTATGACTTCCCTTTATGTGAAATGTCCAAACTAGGAAAATCTAGAGAGAAACAAAGTAGCTTAGTGAATGTCTAGGTCTCAGAGATAAGGGTGCGTAGATTGAGGGATGATGATTAAAGGATCTTGGGTTTCTTTTTAAAAATCAATCAGTGATTATTACATAATTCTGAATACATTAAAAAAACAGCACACTTGATGTGGGTGAGTTGTATGGTATAGGAATAATATAGATCAGTAATATTTTTTAAAATTCTGGAAAGCTGTCATTTTTAAGGGTATGCCAGGTTGAGGTAATCTTCAAGCCATAAGAGGCAAGATACTTTCACTTGCAGACATCCCTGGCTAATGGAGAATAGTATGAGCAAGTCGTCCCTTGGGATGTAACTCTTTGGTAAAAGAACCCTTACATGAAAGAAGGACTTCGGTGTTGGAGATATATAGCATGAGGTCTGTATGTCTTGTGAGTTCCAGACATCTCATGAAATACTGCATTGCCAGACATTGTGACTCCTCAGCTACCCATCTGGCTATGTGAGCCTCAAGGCACAGTGAGTAACTAGAACACTAGACTGGGCATCAAAGGACCTGGCTCCTGGTCTTTGCTGTTCAATTGAGTATTCAAAGCAACAGCACACCAGCTATCACATCTGATCCTTCTGACATTGCAGAAGAATCAGGATTTTGCAGTTATCAATTAACATTAGTCTTGCGTCTGAACAAGGGCCTGGTGTGTGTGTGTGTGTGTGTGTGTGTGTGTGTGTGTGTGTGTGTGTGTGTGTGTGTGTGTGTGTGTGTATTCTGCAGAGATTTGCAATCCAGGATTTTCCCTCTAGCTTGCCTATGTGGCCTCAGACAAGTTGCCTGGCCCTCCAAATCTCACGTTTCTCATTCTAAAATGAGAGCAGTTGAGAGGTGACAGCAGAATTCCCTCCAGTCTCTAAGATCCCATTGCTTTCTGAATATCTCCTTTTGAGGTGCTGTGTGTTGAAAGCAGTTGTGTTGCTTTCCAACTCCTACCACGGACCATTCTCTTCTTCAGAATGAGAAGAGTTTTCCATTGTGAGCCAAACTCCCAGTATAAGCTACATCTCTGCCACAGTTTCCAAAGAAAAATCTAAATTAAATTGAGAACCACTTATAAACTGAATCTAGCAGCACCTCCATGGTCTCCATAGATTTCGAGAGGAAACCATATACCATATCTACCAATTTCTTGGATCTGTGCAGTATAACTGATGCTTTGCTCCAATTAAGGTGAGTATTGCATAAGAAAAATGATACTTGATTTTTCAAAGTAAGTCAGATGATGTGACAGAGTTGAGACAAGCATTTGGGAAGACTGATGATGGATAGACAGAAAAGTAAAGGATGGCTGGATGAGCAGGATGAGGAGGTAGATGTCTAGGCAGATGTGGAAGTGGAGAAGCAGAGGTACAGGAAACGATTGAGGACTGGGCAGATGGATGGATGGTGCATGGACAGACACATAAATACACATCATCAGATGGGATGAAAGATACATACTCTGTCCTATCTCCGCTTTCCACGGTGACTTGAGAAGCCCCTAGATGGGTTCGGGAGGGCATTGGCCCATTTTTCCAGAGGAAAAAAACCTTTAGGATTTCTCCAATATTTTTGTCCTCATCAATGATATGCATGTGACTTGCATTTGGGCTGAGGGATCCACTGAAAATATAGACAGAAAATATCTTATCAGTTGATTATATCAATATTCAGGATGATAGAAATATATTGTATCTCCAAGGACTGGCTGATGTTGGCGCACTGCCAACCCCTAGAGTGGCTCTATTACACATCCAGAGGTTGCCCCAAAACAAATGTATTTTTTTTTTTTGCAGAAGGTACTTCAAATCTCCACTGTGTTAGCTGCTCCTAGAGAGAAATGAGATATTTGATATGCACATGTGCTCTGTCTGCTAATGGACCAACTGATGTAGTATCTTTTATTTAAAGATGCTTGTGATTCCGCAGATGCCACGAGTTACCATATCAAATGTCAAAAATTTTTAACTCAACGTGCTGAGGCATTAAAGTCAGGGCAAATATAAAATCGAATTCTACCACATACGTTAGCCATCCAGCACATTATCGGCCAAGCTCCTCACATATCCAGCACAAGCCAAAGGCTGAGGTTAACAGTGCAATGGACAGGTGGTCCCAGGATGTCATGTGCTGGGTGTGTGGATGGGGTACACGCTGGAAAAGGAGTTGTCCTAGAGATGTCCTTGTCAAAGGAGAAAAAACTAAGTCATGTGAATGAAAATCAAAATGGAGTCAGTACATGAATCATTTTAAATACCAAATTCCCCATTCTGAGGCCCAATTCTCATTTGTGAAATGTGGCAATGGAATGTGAAATGTGAAAACTAACTTCCTTCTTCCCTCCCGCTTCCCTCCTTCCTTTTTTCTTTCTGACATTCCAGGATTCAGTGGTCCTCAGGAGTAGATATTTAGATTTATATAGCAATTTATACTCCATTTTCTGTAAGTAATCTGTTATGGAAAGCCTGACACTTTACCTTACTATTGAGTTTACCTGAAAATTTCATGTGGTCTTGACTGTTCATTGTTTCCATGCAAAATAATATTGATTTGTCCTCTCAGTTGCTTTTGCCCAGACAGTATGACAGATATTTTATATCTCCAACCTGTCCAAAGAAAATACAACCAGCTCAATGATCTTACCTTGCTGAACAAAATGACCCCAATGGAGACACTGTTTTACTGAGCTCTAAATGCCCCATGAGAGCTTGGAGACATCTGACTAACGGGTTTCCTTCCATGGACTTGGAGATCCTGGGTTGAGATGAAGACATTTAGAGGACAGGAGACGCTACGGTTCAGCCCAATGTTCCAATGATGAAGGGCAGCCTGGCACTACACACATCCCTCTTATGAACACATGAGGCAAAGGACTCCTGGGTCCCTCCAAACCCATATGCTGAAATCCTACCAATGGGATAATAGTAGAGAGAGGAAACTTTGCAAGACAACTAGGTCACCGTCGTGGATGAGATTAGTACCCATATAAAAGGGAGCCCAAAGGTCTCTCTTGCCCTGCCCTGCATGCTGAGGAAGAAGATAACAAGAAGACAGCAGTATTTACCAGAAACTGACCACTCTGACATGCTTACCTCAGATTCTAGGCCTCCAGAACTAGGAGGAAATAAACGCTGTTGTGTATGTCATCCAGTCTAGGGTATATGGCCATAGGCTGAACTGACCAGGACACAAGTCTTAGTCACTTGCCTTGCCACTTGATTTGCTCTAAAGAGGCTTTCTCTTCCTTACATAGAACTACAGTTTCTGCCTATTTCAGTGGTTATAACATAGCACTTAACCTATAGCATAGGTTGGTTAATTTCCAGATGGTGGGCATTGAGATTTTCTCCTCAGCCTTTTGCTATAATGCTACAAGTGAGTATCATAGAGCAACTGCTATGTACACATGCATGGAATATTCTGAGAAGCAAGGGTGTCTGGGTTAAAAGAATGTATGTAAGAAAACTCAGGGCCTAGGCATTATTTCTGAGCTTTTTGTTTAAGGCTAGCTCTCTAACACTTGAGCTGCAGCTCCATTCTGGTGTGTGTGTGTGTGTGTCTGTGTGTCTGTGTGTCTGTGTGTCTGTGTCTGTGTGTGTATGTTTAATTGGAGACAAGAGTCTCCACAGACTTTGCCTAGACTGTCTTCAAACTGTGATCCTCAGATCTCAACATTCTGAGTAGCTAGGATTACAGGCATGTGCCACCAGCACCTGGTTTGCAAAATATTTTTAAATAAATATTTTAAACTATATTTTTAAATGAGATTATTTTTAAAATTTTAAATGATTAAAAAATTTTGTTCTTAAAAATTATTTTTGAAAACTTAAACCACTCTTGGAAAGCCAGATAGCTCCTTGACCTCATCCCACATCCAAAATGCATGATGGGAAAGGCTACTTTGTGATTTGGACATTGTCAGAGGCTTGTTTTTGAGCGAGGGTCTTGCTAAATTTTGCCTAGGCTGGTCATAAATAATAGTCTTCTTATTTCCTGTTTTGTATTTTTTAAATGAGAAACTGGGCAATAATAACCACAGCAAGTGTGTGTGTGTGTGTGTGTGTGTGTGTGTGTGTGTGTGTGTGTGTGTGTGTGCGCGCATGCTGGAAGCCTAGTGTCACAGATGCTCATCATTTGTTGACTTCATGTCTTACAATGACATTGCCTCAGCTGCCTTCTCATCTATTTTTTTTTAATTTAATTTAATTTTATTTGTGAACATACTGTACAGAGGGGTTACAATTACATGGGCAGGATAATGCGTACATTTCTTACCAAGCATTGCAGCCTCCTCCTTTGGTTTACCCTTCATATCCCTTCCCAGCCTCCCCCCTCCTCCCCATCCCAATCCTTCTCCTCCCCCCTCCCCCCACCAATGTTGTAAAGCTCGTTTTGGACATGACAACTTGTACTTCTCATTGTTGCAACAGGTCCACCTGTATCCTTAAACAACTGGTTTTTCCCCATCTCCTCCACAAGTTATACTGACATCAAATATATGAAAGCAGGGGTTATACTGTGGGGGAGGGACATACCTTCTCATCTATTAATAGCTGCAACCCCCCTACCTTACGCGAGTGCACACATACCCAGCTCACTGTCCTTCCGCTATGCTGTTCATCAGGATTTTCAAGGTAAACATAAGAGCCCAGGCAAGTACCATGCTGCTCTCCTTACATTACAGTGAAAGTTGATTGGACTTGAGTTTTTGTCAAATACTACCAAAGAGCTGGACTAGTAAGGTTCCTACTCTTCAAAAATCACTTGCAAGATTTTTTAAGTAAAACAGAAACTTACTAGTAAAGTCATTACGATCGCCTGTGTTCAGATAAAAGGTCTGATGCACAGCAGCAGTCTTGGCATCAAATTGGTCAGCATAGTGTCCCATTCTGGGGCATCCTTTGGTTGGACAAGGGAAACAGCCATTCTAGTGGGAAAAAACAAAGTTAGTAGTAGGTCTTTACCTCAGTCAAAGTTACTGATCTCTCGCTGTCTCTGTCTCTCTTTATCTATATACCTGTCATCTATGTATTTGTATGCATGTATATATGTATGTATGTATGTATCATGTATGTATATGCATGTATCCACTCATCCATCTCTCATCCATATTCTAATCTCCTATCCATTCTACTATGCATGCCTGCTTATCCCTACCT